>NC_138594.1:7281400-7896530 GCF_964289735.1 Phaethon aethereus
AAGCAGTGGAGCGTGACACATCCAGAGCTGGCCACAGTCAGGAGACCCTGTGTGAGGGTGTTTTTTTCTCGGCACATGGCACTGTGGAGCGGTGGCTGTTGCCTTCCAACAAGGGATGGGGCAGTGGCAGAGCCGGCAGGGAAGCGGTGGGGCGTGGGTGGTGGGTACGGAATGCTGGGCAGGGGTGCCCCGCTGCGTGCCCGGCTCAGATGAGGGGGATGGCGATGCCTGCAGCTCTCGAGACAAAGTCGTGGACAGGGAAAGGCGTGGACATTGCTAAAGGGGTGGTGAAGTAGCCGAGCAAGGAAGTCACGGCTGGAGCTGGGACTAGGGTCTGCCTTTGCTCCTGGCTTGGGGTAGCAGCGGCAGAGGGGAGTTAAGGCAGGGGATGTCCCTTGCTCTCCCAAGAGAGAAGGCTAAAGCAAAGCAGTTAAAAGCCCCAGTGCCTGCTGCTGTCGGTGTGAAGAGAGATCCAGGGGTTGTGGGGTGGGGTTTGGAAGTGGAACATTTTGAACTGATTTCCAGCCAGCTCCTGGCTGCTGCAAACAGCTGAGAGCCGAGCACATAACTGTGAGCTTGTTGAGATTTCTGCTCCTGAGGCTGGCTGCAGAGCCCCAGCGGAGCTTTTGCGGAGGCGAGACAGGCTCAAGAAAGGGAGGAAATCCAAGGGCTGACTTAGGACACAGGCTGGCTTATTCACCGAGATTTCTGGGTTTTTTCCATTGTTGCAGCAAGGAATTTGCCAGCACTGCCGAGCATGCTCTGGACGGCGTTATGAAAACTGCCCGGCAGCTGTCAGTCGGAACGGTGTTTCCATCGCATGACTGTTTTGGGGGAGAAAAGGGGTTTCTGGGGTGTGAACGTAGGCTCTGGTGAGCCGGTGGGGCAGGTAGGGTTGGTGGAACGACGACGTAAGGTGGGACCTTGGTGCAAACCGGGCCATGTCGGGCTGCCAGCGTCTGTCAGCCGAGGTGCGACGCCCTGCGGTCCAGCAGCTGGGGCCGCGCCGCTCACCGCGGCGCCGAGCGCTTCTCCTGCCTCCTCGCCGGCGGGATGCTCTGACCGTCGGAGCGCCGGGCTCCTGCTGGAGGCACCTCCTGCAGGGCTCGCTGCTGTAGTTACTGTAGGATTTAAAACTCCTCCATCAGAACGGTGGCGTTTTTGCTTATGCCTGGTTCAGTAGGCGCCGCAATGGTCGTGCACACGCTTTGATGCCTGGAGTAGCTCTTTGAGTGTCTTGGTTAGGACCTTTGAGGCAGCGAAAGAGGAGGTAGACAGAAGAACCCTCCGTGTTTTCCTCCTTTGCCTCTCCAGGTTGATCAGGACTAGGAGTGCCTCTTAGGTGCGTGCCGCTCGTAAAGCTCGGACGGGGAGCTGGGTGAATGATTGGAAAAGAAAAGATTCGCCTCTAAAGCATCATCTTCTATCCACTGATTTTTTTTTTTTTTCCCCTCTGAGCAGGTTCAACCACCTTAATCTTACTTGTAATCACCTGATGAGCAATTCCTGCAGTTACATACCAGCTTTACTGTGCAAGAGCAACTGATGGGTGAGATTTAAAATCCATCCCGTTTCTGTTGGACACTGAAGCTAGGTAGCATATCCGTGCTCCCTCCCTGAGTGCAGCTAAAGTCTGATACTTGGTTTTCCCATCGCCTTGCAAAAAATACCAGCTAACAGCTTACCCCTTCTGTGGAGAATTCTGCCAGCGCAGGTCGGATTGGAGCAAAAAGCTGGTGAGGGCCTTGCAAACTCCATCCATAAATACACCCCACCCATGTGTATTTCTGGAACAAGACATTTTTCAGAGGTTAAACTGCCCAAACCTCAAACCACCTTCTCATCTTTCTTCCTCTGAGGATAAATTTCCCTTTCTTCTACCTTTTATCTCTTCGCTGGCTGAGACTGCAGCTTTTTGGGGACAGGGATGCTCTCCCTGCAGGGGTGCGTGTGCTGTGGCTGGAGCAGGCAGGCTGTGGACAGGGATTTGGACCCGTCGCTGCCTCGTGAAGACGGCGCGATGTGGCTGCCACGATGCTGGTGCAAGGTGGGAAGCCGTCCCTCCCGCGGGGGCTCCCCACCAGCCCAGTGCCTGCAGAGAGGTCATGGTGGATGCCGGCTTATTTTCGGTCCCGTGGCGGGGTGGCAGCGGGGCAGTGCTACTGGGGGAAAGGTGTCTGCGTCTCGGCTCCATTTCTCCAGGCACAAACGTTGAATAAAAGGAAGTTCTTTCCCTTAATGTTTTTTGATTTCCATGCCTCGGTGAGCACATTCCTGCGGCGGGAGCTGGCTGGCATCTGCCGCGGCTGGCACCTCGCCCTTGGGCTCCCGGCTGTTTGTGTTCTGAGCTGCTCGCTGGCGGGGTCTGGTCTTCCCACACCGGGTTTCGCAGCCCTCGACTGGCCAGCAAATGTCCAGCGGTCCTCAAAAGCTCTCCCGGGGTCCCGCTCGTGGGTGGCTCGCCGTCTGGTGGCAACAACGGCAGCAGTGTCGGCGTTCCCGCTGCTGCGGTGGGATGCCGCAGCGAGCTGGGTCCCGTCCAGCGCCCTGCCTCGCCGGTCCCCTGGGACCAGCGCTGCTAGGACGTCGCAGAAGAGGCGGGATTATCCTGCCATCCTCTCTTTCTTAATTGATTAACCGTTCTGCAAACATGCCCGGTGCCTGGTAATTGGCAGACGCTGGACTCCCCTCCTCTCCTCCTTGGAGGCGTTGTGGGCTAAGCAAATAAATACAGTTTTTGAAACAGTATAAATATAGATTTAGGGTGTTTCTTTGGTGCTGCAGGTCAGAGCTGTTTTGATACCACGTTGGAGATGGCCTTTTCCACGTTTAATCATTATTTCTGTTAGTACTGACGATTCTGGCGTATCAAGACAGCTGCACGTGCGTTACTCCACGTTAAAATACTCCATTGCTCACTTAAGCCCGATTCTGTAGCTTTTAAGGGGATGCAGATCTAGTTCCGTACATCAGTGCATGCTAGCAACCACCTTCTTGAAGCGGTGCCGGTGCAGCCAGCCGTGGGGCCCAGGCTGGCGGCGAGGGCCCAGGCACCCTGGGGTGCTCTCCCCGTCGGCAGCCCCCGCAGCGCCAGGCTGAGCTCCTGCCTCTGCCCGGCACTGGGTGCTGGGGCGGCAGCAGCGTGGGAGAAGGCGCAAGCTCTGCAGTGTCCTAGGGAAGCTGTCCCTGGAGCACCCTCCAGGCAGCGACTGAGGAGCCTTGGTGGGTGTGCGGGCGTGGGGAGCCCCAGAGGGTCTCCAGGCCCCCCCCCCTGGTTTTCGGTGGCGTGCAAGTATCCCATCAGTGACGCCGGCACCTGCGGCTCTGGGTTCAGACCCAATTACCGTTTCCATCTGACCTGCGTGAAGGGTACCCTTCACTGTGGTGTGGGGCCCAGGCTGCTTGTTGAGCTGGAGGAGGTGGTGGTGGCTGCACCTCCTTCCTTTTCTGGTGGTTTTCTTCCACTGTAGCATGGCCTCCACCCATTGACATGTTGCCAGCTTGGCTCCCCATTGACGTCCACCCACCCTTCCCTTCTGCCTGATCCCAGCAGCTGCTGCGTGATGCTCTTGGCCTCTCCGGTGAAGGTCACCCAGCCCCTGCTGCCTCTCCCCAGCCCTGCCGTGTCCTCCCTGCAAGGCGCCGGGCATCCCCAGCAGCCCTCTGCTCTGCCCAGGGCTGCTGTCCTCTCTACAGCTCTTGCAGGCTCTGAAGAAGAACGGAATTCTTCGCTTGCAGAACACAACCGATCCAGAAAGACTTCTGACTCTCCCAAATGCTCCCCAGCCATGAGTCCCCCCCGTTCTCAAAATGGAAAGTCGGCTCCCGCTCAGTGACAACTTCCCTGCTTATCCTTGGCCAAAGTGAGACCTCCCCATCCCATCCCACCTCATTTTTGGGGAGAAGCTGACAAGTAGGTGGCTTCAGTACCTGCAGAAGCTATGGGAATGTGCTGTGAGAACATTTAAAATGCAGCATGGAAGCAACAAGATCCTGGACTTCCAGCCATGGCTTTGGTGGGAGCTAAGATCTTCACATCTGTGGGGATGCTACCTTTGCCCTTCGTTTTTGCCAAGTTGCCTTCTCCCGCAGCTTTGAGCATTCAGGTAGCCCCAAACGAGTGGTTTCCCACTCTTGCAAGGCTCTCTGTTTCTGCACATTTCCTTTCACTTTTTCCTTTTAATTCCACTTTTTCCAAATGCATTGGCACCCAGCAGCAGGGAGGATGGAGTTAATTACATAGCAAAGACCTTTTATCAAGCTGTGGATAAACTAGTAAGTAACTGCACATGCCTTTACTGGTTGCCACTGGGTAGTGCTTCTGAAATGCTGGCAGGACTGGGGAAATACTTGCAAGCCTCAAGACTGCCGCTCAGCCTGGAAAGAAGAGAGGCCGCTTTAACTCCAGACCGCGAGGAGCAGTTTGTCCTGACTGTACAATAACAGGAGGTTAATTTTCAGCGGCCGTCTTCTGGCCTGGGCAAGCTGGGTTGCCATTTTTGCAGTGGTCTCCTCCCGAGGCAAAGCCATTGCGTGCTACAACACAAAGACAGTGCTTTGGGCACCTGATATTTTTGGGAACTTTTTAAGCCCCATCCAAACTGGGACTGTCTGTCAGCTCTCCGGGTGGGGAGGAATGCCAACAGGGTGGCCACCCTTGGAGGTTTGTCCTACAAGACCTGTTTGTTTGTATCCTGACGTTTTTGACACAAAGATGGTACTGTTGCTGGGGAAGGAAATGAAATCTCAGTGTGACATAGGCTGGACGTGATCAGAAGTTGTTTTTTTGCGGCAGCAAAGTTGACCTGAAGGTTCAGGAATATTCCAATACAATTTGGGAGAGTGGGACATTTCCAAAGCCAGGAGACACATGTCCCCAGAGGACAGCGAAACTCGGGGTGATTTTGGTAGAGAGCAGCTGAACGAGGGAAGGTCATTGCTCAGCTGAGAACGATTTGGAGCTGGCTGCAAAGGGAAGGGCTGGGGTTGACTTTGGCGGAGATACCCAAGGCAGACAACACGCTCAGCACGGGTTTAGGGATAATTAGATCCATCCAGCATGTTACACTGAGAGGGGCTGAAAGAGTCTCTTCGAGGTCCCTTAGCACATCTCTTGGGCTGCCAGTCAGCTTTCTGTTGTTCATTACGCCTTCTTTGAAGCCTGAAAATCCCTATTATTTCATGGTCAATTTGCTGCTTTTTTCTGAGGCCAATATTGTTTTCAGCTAAAGCTCAATTTCTGTAGGTTTTAGTTTGGTGGTTCAAGCTCTGCCATCATCCTCCAGCGTGGCATAACCAGAGGGTGGTGATGAGGGACACAAAGACCTTCCCTGAGCATCGTTCTGGTCCAGAGGCGGTTTCCTCCAAGGACCTTGTGCCCTCCTGCAGCCCTGACCTTCTGCTCCAGTCCCAACCCAGTGTAACCCCACTGGGGGTACTGGGAGTCCTGAAGCCAGCCTTTTCATCGCCGCCTTTCAGCAGCAGTTGAATGCGGAGGGAAGTGGGTGTTTTTATTGCTGTTGAACACTGGGGAAAACCGAGGAGCAGAGAGCTGATGTGACTTGTTCCAAGTTACGCAGTAAATAAGCAGCACGGCTGGGAAAAACCCAGGGTCTTCAGAGTCCCCGCTCTCCCCACCAGATCAGTCTGCCTCCCAGATGTTTGCTAAAGAGACTGGAGTCTGATTGTTTTTACTTTATTTTTAATTTTTTAGACACTTCCTTCTTCAGGCTGTTTTGCCTGTTCTGCAGTGGCCAGTGTTTAAACAGCGCTAGCAGGAAATGTTTTTGAAATGTGCTTTAAAAAACACAGTTCTGCTAAGATGTTCTTTTTATTCCCAGTTTAGACAGAGGCTTAGGATTCACAGAGAATGAATCTCTTGTCAGGAGGGGTAAGTTAGGCGGCAGTTTGTTTTGGAGCTGTCCTCGTCATTGCTGAAGGCACGGCTGATCTGCGTGCTGGGCATTGGGGAGGTCACTTGTGGTCCTCACAGTAAAAAAGGCTTTACAATTATATTCTGTACTCTTGTAGCTCCTCTCAAAGCCAAGAGTCTGAGCTGGACTCCTTGCCTCTGAAAAGCTTTGACACAAGATATAGCTCCAGTGGAAATTATGGAGCTGATGCAGAAATTATTGGGTGAGGTTTTCTGGACTGAATTATACCAGATGACAAGGCTAGAATGATGCTAAGTGTCCCTTTGGGTCTTGAAAGCTATGAATCTTTGTGGATATCTCCAAGCTTAAATTGGAATATGGGGTTTTGTGGAAAGGTCGTTTCATCTCGTCCATCACGAGCCGCGGCTGGGCTGGGACGATGGAGCCGGCGGAGGATGCTCCACGCGTTGGATGAGGGTCGGGAAGGACAGCAGTGCTGGCACGAGGGCTTACTCCAGCCACTGCCTCGGTCCTGGGCATGCAGGTGGGGAAAACACTATCCCAAGAGAGAAATGCTGTCTTGGAAAGGTCGGGAGCAGCATCCTGGTGGCTGGCTGCAGCGAGCGGTGCCGGTGCCGGCAGGCTGGCTGAGGAAGGCAGCGATCAGGCAGCAGACTGAAGGCGGGACGTTCAGACCCACGTTTCTCTCTGGGCCGAGTTGGGAAGCCCGTTACTGAGGGTGTGAGGGTGTTTATGGGGACAAGCCGCCGGCCAAGGCACGGCCAGCCGGTGCTTGGGGTACACGGCACGCTGCCAGGCATCTAGAGGAGCCCGGTGAGCCGCAGCGCCCGCAGCATCGCCCTGCCAGGGAGCTGCCTGCTGCTTTGTCCAATTAAACCACTGGAGCGACCCGGAGAGGCAGAAAGGGTTGACTCAGGGCTTGGCCGGGATCCTGGGACCGACGTTGCAATTCATCCAGCAAAGTAAGACAAAAAAACAAAGGCGCTGGGACTTTTAATAAGTGTTTAAGATCTTGGATTTGTGTCTCGTCGGTCATTTGATCCAGCCACAGGACTCGTATTAGTGGGTGGGAGAGAAATCCTGTCTGAGCATTAGGCGCTGTAGGTTTCCACCCCGGCTGGGAAGCTGTCATTGTGTCTGCTCGGAGAAGCCTATTTGCAGTTGCTCCCTGCGCGCTGCCAGGCTCCTTGCAGAGCAGTTTGCGCCAGATGGTCCCTGCGGCATCCTGGAGACGGTCTCCTCCAGATCCCTGGCTAAGAGGAGGCTCCTGCAAATCTCCAGCTCGGATTCACACTGACCCCGGTGGAGTCAAAACGAGAGCATCGGCCGTTATGACAGACCGTGCCCAACGTGAGATCCTTCAGCAGCCCCGAGCGGCAGAAAGCGCCAAGTGCTATGTATAGCTCCTTCAGGATACATGCCTGTTTTTTCAGGGTGCCTCATCATAGTCCTTTGCAAAGCCCCCCGTTAATTTTGGGCGCGGTGCCTGGGGTCCGGTGAGCACCGTGCAGACGTGCCCTTGCGGCCAGCGCTGGAGCCCGGGCATTTGCTCTAAAGGCACGACCCAGATCTGGGTGCCAAGGCTGTAGGAAGGTGGTTGGGCCCTCTTGCAGTCTGGTGGGTCAGAGCTGCTCACGTGTCAGCCTCTGAAGATGGAGGAGAAAGGAGCAAACGGCAGCAGCCCTTTCCCAGCCATACTCTGCCAGCAAAGCAGCCACTGGTGACGTTAGCGGGTGGGAGAGAAACCCTGCGTGATGACACACGACATGCCGAGCAGGTTAGAGAGACCAAAGCAGTGCTCCGGCACATCCCACTGCTGAAATGCAGCTCCCAGGAGCTGGAGGCGAAGCGGCAATTCCATCGATGGTGCTGTTAGTGCAGCTCAGAGCTGCCCACAGCACCTCCTGCCCAGCTCCTGCTGTCTCGGCAGGCCACTGAGCTGGGCATAAAGAGCTGGAATTTTCCTCCGAGAAGAAGTGACCTTCAGCTGAGGTGACTTGGAGCCTGCCGTTGGGATTAGCGGTGAGGGAGGTTTAGCAGCGAGAAGCTTTTGTCCTGCTGGGAGGCTTTCAGTCTGTAAGTGCAGCTGCGCCGAGCGTTGTGCAGCCTCGTGATGCCTTTACGACCATTACGGGAGCTGATGTCTGCACGAAAGGATCTGGAGCAAGCAGCCGTGCTGCGGGACACGCGGTCTCCCGCAGGAGCCCGCTGCTGGCTCCAAGGTTTTTCCAGAGCGACGTCCAGTGTGCCCTGAGCTGTGGAAGATGCAAGGTGAAGTCAGCACCTTGAGTAGATGGCTGCAAGGGCACCGAGGCAAAATCAGTGTCTGGCAGAGATGGTAGGGAGTCAACAGGACAGGGCTTGGAGAAACATAGGTTAAAAAAGCGGAGGGTGAACCCTGGGGTCCTCCAAGAAAAGTAGTTGGGGTGTCAAAAGTACATGATCCCCAAAGTGTCGGTGGGGGGGGAGCTGGAGCACAGCGATGGCGGTGAGGAAGGCTGTGGCAGGCAGGTCCAGCGCTGCATTAGCTCCTGTCTCTCCAGGACTCTCTGGTCTGGAGAGCCCCGTCCATGGGCCAGGAAAGCAGCGTTTGCCTGTGACCTGAGTGACTTGTGAGAACATCTTCCTCCCACCCCACTCTCTCCTGTGGTCATCACTGGTTGAGACATGTTTCTTCCCTTGTATTTGCAGGTTGCCTACGGGACCACAGAAAACAGCCCTGTCACCTTCATGGGATTCCCCAATGACAGCATCTCCAGAAAAACCGAGACGGTGGGATGTGTCTTCCCCCACACAGAGGTGACCATGTCCCTCCCCACCTGCCCCTGCTCCTCTGCCTGCAGCAGACCTCAGCCTGTCCCCTCTGTCTGGTGCTGGAGTCGGGACATGCCATGACGTTTGGCTCAGACATCCCCTACTAAGCCCTTCTTCTCTTCCACTGCAGGCAAAAATTGAGGATCCGGAAACAGGGAAGTCTGTGCCTCTGAACACTCCCGGGGAGCTTCAGATCCGTGGCTACTGCGTCATGCTGGGCTACTGGGATGACCCCGCCAAGACGAGGGAAGTGGTCACTGCTGAGAGGTGGTACAAGACGGGGTGAGTCTGGAAACAGCCCCCTTCCTCCTGGTCCGATCTCTCCATGAAACTTCAGAAGAGCTTTTAGCGCAGAGCCCTCGGTGCCAAGTGCCCCTGGAGATGGGGATAGTCGCTTCGCTGCTGGTGCCGTGGAGGGGCTGCGGGGGGACGCTGCAGGGGCAGGAATTGCCTCCCCCTGAGCCCTGATGTTTGTGTGGACGCTGCCGATGGCAATGTCTGGCTGTAGCAGGAGCTCTGTGATCTCTTCCACGTGTTCAGCCGTTACCCTCTGGATACCCTGACCTGGCCTCCAGACCAGGCTGGGGGGGAGCATCAGCCGTTCTTAGAATCATCATAGAATGGTTTGGCTTGGAAGGGACTGTTAAAGGCCATCTAGTCCAACCCCCTGCAACGGGCAGGGACATCTCCAAATAGATCAGGTTGCTCAGAGCCCCATCCAACCTGACCTGGGATGTGTCCAGGGATGGGGCATCTACCACTTCTCTGGGCAACCTGGGCCAGTGGTTCACCACCCTCATTGTGAAAAATTTCTGCCTTCTATCTAGTCTAAATCTCCCCTCTCTTGGTTTAAAACCATTACCCCTTGTCCTGTCGCCCAGCTGGGACAGGACCAGGTGTGTGGTGTTGTTGCAGGGACCTTGCGAGCCTGGATGAGCACGGCTACTGCAGAATTATAGGTCGCTGCAAGGACATGATTATTCGGGGAGGAGAGAACATCTACCCAGCAGAACTTGAGCAGTTTCTCCACACCCATCCCAAGGTTGAGGAGGTCCAGGTGAGCGGGAGGGAGGTGGGGTGGGTGAGCAGCAATGGTTCCTGTGGTGGGAAACCTGTACACAAAGCTGCTGGGACTGCTGCTTGGGACCTGGCTGTCTGCCCCTGTTTCCAGCACCTCCTTTTGTGTCATATTGGTCGACAAGCAGGAGGGAGAGGCTCATGGCAGGGAAGGGGCAGGCAGAGCTCCTGGCATGGGGCACATCGGTTTAGGCAATCCCCTCGTGCACCAGCTTCACGTCTACAAAGTAGTGACTGTCATTCTTCTTCTGTTTTGAACTACCTGTCCACTCTCATAGCTCCGTCTGAAATTCTTACTTGGAAAGCAGTCTGGAAGGACAGTTTTTACTGATCATTAATTACTAAACTCCTAAATCCAAAAAGACTCCTCCAATGAGTCCCTGGAGATGAGGAGTTAGACTTAGTTTCACCCCTTTGCAAGACAGCAATGATTTGCAGCATTGAGCAGCTGCTCCCAATCTGCTGGGATTGTTCTCCTCCAGGTTTTGTGCCAGACAAGTTTCCCCATAAATAAACCACTTATTTAGTCAGTGTTGTGCCTGTGCCAGGCTAGCATCTCTCCCTGGAACAGTCCCAGTGCAGATGGGTTGCAAACCAGCCTTGTTTATGTAGTTTCTAGGGCTTTATGTCACTGCTCTGGACACAAAATGATCGACGTGTCTCCAGGATTTCGAGATACCAGTTCAAGGCGGGGCATGACAGTAGGACTCTTACGAAATAGTGTAAGCAAACTTTAGAGAGAGATCAGGCTTGGGAAGCCCATCTCCTGGTGTCACAGGCAGTGGTCTACTAAGATCTGCCATTATAAGAGTTTCAAATAATCCTTTAATTCAACTTCATCCCTCTCCTGCTGCTTCATCTAGAGATCCCAAAGCACTCGAAGCAGCCTCCCAAGTCTCCCTGTTTGTTGTGAAATGTGTTGCCCTATTTTTGGGGGAAGCAGAGGCACGCAGAGGGATGACAGGTCCATGTTGCACCCACGATGAGCTGCTGCCTGGCTGGTCTGACTCAGCCCTCCTGCTCTGCCACCTTTCCTCTGCCAGATGGTTGGGAAGTCCTCCAGGAGGGCTCGATTTCATGAAGAAAGCACCAATGGGATGGTCAGGCAGCTCAAGCTGCCTTTACACAGCCCACGCCACGACTCCCGCATCCCGTGATACGGGTCAGGGCTCGCACCACCTTTTCCAGCACACGTATGCTGCGGGAGGAGAGGGGTGTCCCCAGGGGTCACGCCGTCCTTCTGTCCCAACCAGGTGGTCGGTGTGAAGGATTCACGGATGGGAGAAGAGATCTGCGCCTGCATCCGAGTGAGGGTTGGGCAGGACTGCACCGAGGAAGAGATTAAAGCTTTCTGCAAAGGGAAGGTGGGTCTCCCACTCCTCTGAGCCCAGAAATTCAGTTCTCTGCCGGCCCAGTGCACCCAGTAGCTGCTGGGGATTTACAGATGAAAGTGCAGGGGTTTAAAGCAACTGGGGATCCAGCCCTGGCTTGGGTAGCACCAGCTGGGCAGGGTACACTGGTCCCGGCAGGTTGCATGGCGGTTGGCTTTCTCTTCCCAGATCTCCCATTTCAAGATCCCGCGGTACGTTGTGTTTGTGGGTCAGTACCCGCTCACTGTCTCAGGCAAGGTGAGAGAGGGGCTGGGGCAGGGCAGGAGCCCTGGCCTCCTGGCCTCTCTCCTGTCTGAGTCTCTCCTCCTCCTCTTCTCTTTATTCCAGATTCAGAAATATAAGTTGAGGGAGCAGATGGAGAAGCACCTTCAGCTCTGAGCTTGGGAAGGCAGAACCAAAAAGGGGATTAACCAGCCCCGTTTCAGCCAGCTTTGTGTCCACTTTTCACCTGTGCCTTGGGCACCTTCCCTCCCCAACATCAGGCTGATGGCACTTTTAGTTAATAAAACAGAGAGCTTTTTTTCCCAGTTGGGTTTGTTTCTTTGCCAACAGAAACACTGCGGTGTGAGGAAGCGATGCTTATTTCTGGAGTTTTCTCCCGCTACTGAAAGACCTTATGAAGGTTTTAAAATCTTCTGCCTCTTTGAGCAATTTGCCTGCAGCCATGTCAGAGGACTTGAACAGATGCTGGTAGATATTTTGCTAGTATTTTAGGTCATAACAGCCTGGCCTGGCTTCCAAGGTAGGTGAATGCCTTCTCTGCTTAGGTGCTGCTGAGGCTCCTGGGTCACACATCACAGCCCAGTGAAATGACCCAGCTTATGAACTTGAAATGAGGGTCAGGGACTTTAGAGAGTGAGACTTTGCGTGGGAAGGGGCTCCCTAAAGCTAGCTGGAAAAGCTCATCCTGTTCACACACCTCCCCTGAGCCTTCTGACCCCCAAAGAAACATCTCCAGGGTAGACTTGGCGTTGTTTATTTTGTAGTTTTGGACAAGACAGACAGTAAGGATTTTGCAGAAATACCAAAGTTCCTGTCCCATCGGCAATGTGAAGCAGAGCATACCCGGGACAGAATTTTACGGGAGTTATTTGGTACCTCCCAACCATGAAACACTACGCCCAGAAGTAGAAGAGCAGAGCTCCTCTTCCTTCCTGGCAGAAGTGTCCCACCCCAGCTGGGGAGCAGATAACGTTGCTGCCGACTCTCCCCGATCTCCTGGCCATCTCCCTCCTGCTTCCTTCCCGAGCAGGGCTAGCGGCTGGGCTTCCATCTCCACGCTGGGGCTTTCTCCAGCAGGTGGGGGGAAACAGTGCGATGGGGAGGGAGGTGAAGCGTCAGCGAGGTCTCGATCCTGGACCTCCCAGCTGGACTGTGGGCTCTACCCATGGAAGCAGACCAAGTGGACAACAAGCCCATAGCTCGTGCCTGCTTTCTGAAAGAAAAACATGTTCGTGTCAGACCCTTTCCCTGCGGTGTCTCTCCAGCAAGCTCCTCCACGCTTCCCAAACCACTCATGGGGCTGGCGTCAGTGCCTTTCACCGGCTTCACCTCTGCCCACCCCAGCGTAAGTGGGATGTGTGCATGCAAAACTCCGCTCTTCTTCCTGCCCTGGTTTTAAGACCCTTGTAAACCCTCCTTCCCGGAGGAGGAACTGTTACCTCCATTATAGCACCTGCAGCCAGCGGCTCAGGCTGAGGGCTAGGGAAGGACTTTTTACCTTCTTTTGCTTCCCGCAGCATTAGCCCGGGTGCAGGACAGGTTTGCAGTGAGAGGAGTTTCTCCTCTGGTTCCTGTCTGATAAATAACGTCACCTCTGCACAGGGTACTCACCGTCATGGGGGGGTTGCAGGTAAGAAATGAAGGTGAAGTCAGCCCTGGCTTGCGTGGGTAGACACACTGCTGAGAAACACAGCGAGCACTGGTCACAGCCAGCACCATGCACATGCCCCCATCACCCCGTCCCTGCTCCCCCGAGCTCCGCTCCTGGCCCGGGAGCGGTCCTGCACCATCCATGGGTGCCTGGGAAGCTTTCCCTGCCATCCCCTTCCCCAGGGGCCATACAGCCCTGGCCGGCCAGACCTCCTGAGCTGGCCCACGACCACCCCAGCTCCTCAGGACGACGCGGCCCTGTCTGCAAATACTCACGGGAGGGAAAAAGCCGACCCTCATGGCTGGTAGCATGGCCTCAGGGTGCAGGGCTGCAGGCAGGCTCCAGGGCTTCTGCGCTTCCCCACACCAGGGTCCCGCTCTTATAGCGCTGCTGCCAGCCTGGAAAATCCCGGCAGCCGGGGGCTCTTCCCGGGGAGGAAGGGTTACGTCAGGCGTGGGTTACATCGAACTACCCGCTCCTGGCCTGAAAACAGGAATCTGCTGCCACGGTCTTTGTCATGGGCGTTTCTCACTTCTCCATGGCTATTAATAGCACGAATTAAGAAAAAATAACGGCTGGGCCAGTCAGCGCTGGGTTTGCACAATGCGGCTGCCTTCGCAGGACCGCTGAGCAGCCCCTGCCCTGGAAAGCCCTTCGCCAGCCCCGGCGGGGCGGCGGGGGCGGCGGCCGGGGATGCCCGTGAGCCCGGGACGGCATCGGGGGAGGACGCCGGCACCGCTGGAAGCCGAGGGCTCTGCCCTCCCTCTCCCTCGCTCTTCCCTTCCCCACCGTCCCGGCAGTGCCGTACCCCCGGAGGGCGGCCCGGGGCCGGTGCCCGCCTCGGGGCGGTGCCGCCGCCCGCAGGCCCCGATGGCGGCGCGGAGCTGGCGGCCGGCGGCGGCGATCGCTGCGGCGGGGCCCGGCGGGGGCGGCCCGGGACGGGCTCCGGGATCGGGTCCCGCCTCGGAACCGGCCGCCCCTGCCACAGCCGCGCTCTACGTGCACGTGAGCGGGGGACCCCGGGGCTTGCACACGCGTGGGGGTGCACGTGGGACCGGGGGCTTGCACACGCGAGGGCACAGATGGAACCTGGGGACTTGCACACGTTGGGGGGTGAATGCGGGACCTTGGGGCTTGCACACGTGTGGGTGCATGCAGGACCCCGGGGCTTGCACATGTTGGGGGCCATCCTGGCCTTGCACGTGTCATGGGGCACGCGTGGGGGGTGCTGAGGGGGTCCCCGAGCTGTGCACATGAAGGGTGGCACCCCGGGGGCACACCCCCTGTGCTCCTGGGGCTGGTGGGGCCTGTGCATGGGGCTGTTTCCACCCAAAGCGGGGTGGCCGGGGCTGGGGACCCAGCCACCCCCATGGCGCCCCGTGCCCGCAGTGGCCCTACTGCCGCAAGCGCTGCTCCTACTGCAACTTCAACAAGTACGTGGTGCCGGCAGTGGACGAGGCGGCCGTGCGCGCATGCCTGGTGCGGGAGGCACGCACCCTGCTCCGCCTCAGCCAGGTGCAGAGGTGGGTGCACAGCGGGGGCTCACGGGGGGGCCCTTCAGCAGCCACCCGCAGGCTCCCCACACCATCTGCCCTACAGTGTCCCCTCTGTCTTTTTCGGTGGGGGCACCCCCAGCCTGGCCAGCCCCTGCACCATCGCAGCTGTGCTGGAGGCCATCGCAGGGGCTGCCCACCTCCCCGCTGGCGCAGAGGTCACGCTGGAGGCCAACCCTGGCTCTGCCAGCACACCGCGCCTCGCTGCCTTCAGGGCGGCCGGTGTCAACCGCCTCTCCATCGGCGTCCAGGTGAGAGGTACTTCCCCCATCCTGTCCGCTGCAGCCCCCCGTGCCCACTACTGCCACTGCGCTCCCTCCACAGTCACTGGACGATGTTGACCTGCGGCTACTGGGCCGGGAGCACACAGCGGCGGAGGCGTGGGCGGCCGTGGAGGCGGCACGGGAGCTCTTTCCCGGCCGAACCTCCCTCGACCTCCTCTTTGGGCTGCCGGGGCAGAGCTGGGGCGCCTGGGCCCGCGGGCTGGAGGCAGCGCTGGAGCTCTGTGACAACCACATCTCCCTGTACCAGCTAACGCTGGAGCAGGGCACAGCACTGGCGGGACAGGTCTGGGAGGGGGCCCTGCCCACGCCGCCCCAGGACCTCCTGGCCAACATGTACCGGACTGCCCGTGCCATGCTGGTGGCTGCTGGCTTCCGACACTATGAGGTCTCCAATTTTGCAAGGAAGGTGGGGTGCCCCCCATACCATGCCCCCCATACCCCTTCCGTCATGCTCAGTCCCCCCCTCACCCCATGCAATGCTCTCCCCCAGGGCGCCCTTAGCACCCACAACCTCTCGTACTGGCGGGCCGAGCAGTACATCGGCGTGGGGCCAGGTAAGCCAGGGTGATAGAGATTGGCAGGGTGACGGGTGGCATGCATGGCCCTGTGTGCCCCCTGAGCTCCTTTGTGTCCCCCCGTGCCAATTCAGGGGCGCACGGGCGGTTTGTGCCATGGGGAGAGGGCGGCCGCAGCCGGGAGGCTCGTGTCCAGACGCTGGAGCCCAACACCTGGATGCGCGAGGTGCAGAGCTGGGGGCATGGCACCAGGAGGAGGGTGGTGCTGAGCCAGCTGGAGCAGTGAGTACTGGGACCCCCTCTGCGCCCCCTCCCCTGCCATGCTGCCCCACAGCTCTCCGTGTGCCCGCAGGCTGGAGGAGGTGCTCGCCCTGGGACTGCGCACAGATGAGGGCATCACGCATGAGGTGAGGTGCCTTGCGTGGGGAGAACCCAGCATGGTCCTGCTGCTAATGACCCACCACTAATGACCTGGCACACAGCACTGGGGACGCTTCTCCCCCCACCTCAGCCTGGAGGCTGTGTTCGGGGTGCCAGGGGAGGCGAAGGATCTACAGCAGCACGGCTGGCTTGTCCTGGATGGCAGGTGAGCCCTGGGGGTGCCGTGGTGGGCAGGGGCTCCCGTGCAGCACCAGGGCTCAGCCATGGCATCTTCCCCAGCGGCCTGCGGTGCACCTGGGAGGGCCTGGCCCTGCTGGACTCCCTGCTGCCCGACCTGCTCTGCCAGCTCCAGCGCTGCTGGGCCCTGCCAGCCGCCCCAGTGCACCCCGGACCGGGAGCTGTGCCTAGCCGTGGTGGCATGGCTCCGAGGAGCCCGACGGGGGACCGGGCTGATGGGGACGCCGTGGGGCGCACTGGGCTCGTGGGGATTGTAAGTGGCGGGCGCAGAGAATAAAAAGCGAGAGTTATGTGCTGTCTGAGAGAGGTGTTGGGGGCCGTGGGGGGTCGCTTCCCGCAGGTGCTGAAGGCCCCGGTCGTACGGCGCTGCAGGCCCAGCTAGGCCGCTGCCGCACTGCGCATGCGGAGAGCTCCGACCTCGCGGCGCGGGCGGCTGACCATACGGCGGGTGGTACCGTCCCACCTTCCGGAAGCAGCACTATAGAGTGGCGGCGGCGGGTGCCGCTCTAGGCGATGCGGACGGCTTCTCGGTGGTGTGCGCGGGCGGCGTTGCCATGGCGGCCGGGCGAGGAGCGGGCCGGCGGCGGCGGGCACGCCCCGGGCCTGGGTTGTGCCCTCGGCGCGGCCGCGGCCTCGGCCTCTCTCGCACGGCCTGGGGATCCGAGCCACCATAAACAGCCCTTCGCCACGTAGCGACCCCCGTTTTCCTTTATTATTCCTTTTTTTTTTTTTTTTTTTTTTTTAACCTGGAAGGACTACATAATGCCACGCGTGTCAAGGAGCCAGGCCCAGCTGGAGGGACTTGCAGGTTAAGAATATAGGGAGAAACAAATGCCCGGTGGGATTGCCTCAGCTGCGGCCCTGCCTGGTGCGGCCTGTGCCGGGGATCGCTGCCCTGCGCCTGGCTCGGCAGGGGTTTCACTATGGCAGAGCGGTTTTGCTATTTAGGAGCTCTGGCCATCCAATGGTTTGCTGTCTGAGTCGTCCTTGGTGAGCATAGTGCAGCTGTGCGGCAAACTTTGTGCTTGCAGCTGGAGCAGGAACCTTCCCAGGAGTTTGTTCTTCTACCAGTGGGAAGCACAGGCTGTATTTCTTTCATCAGTTGTCTCTCATCTAGAATAAAGTGTGAGACAGTTGAATCCTAGTGGCCCACTTTGATCATGTAGCTTTTCAGAGTTTGATTTTCCAATCATACGAGATGCTGAATTTAGTTGTTCTGTGCAACCTTAAAAAAGAAACCCTAAAACATAGTTCAGCTGGAAAGGAATAAGCAGGCTGAAAGAGGAAGATGGGGTTTCCTTGGGGGAACGAAGAGGAGGTCTTTTTATCTGTTTTTCAGACAAGAAGGAAAAGACACATGAACTGTCCTCAACAATTGCAGAAGAGCCTGAGCCCATTTCATGTGTTCTACAAGGAGATGACATCCAGGCACTTGCAGTTAAGGTGGAGGACCTGGAGAAAGTATGTATTTTTACTAATAGAAACAGCTACCTCACCTGAAACTCTCCTTTTATTTTGTGTGTTTAACAGCGGATCCTGTCCATTTACTTAAACCAAAACCCACCCTTTGAGTTCAGTTCTCATTCCATGTGTCTGTACTGCTTTTTATGACTATAAAGGATTATCGATCCTTACACAAGCTTTTCAAATGGAAAGATGCCTGCCCTTTCAAAATTACATTTCCAACTTTCTAGCCTAATAAGATGTGTAATTTGTGTAGTAACTATTACCACTTCCCTTACAAAACTTGGGTCAAACTGCGTGAGAGGCAGCATTTGCCACCAAATGACACAGCAAAAAACTATTGGGAAAGCAATTTAAAACTCTTTTCCCTGGCCCAGTTATGAAGCGGAGTCCAGAAGAGTAAGACAGTAACTAAGCTGGTATCTCCACAGTCATGTAACATGCCTCTTAGGGGAGGAACAGCCTGTACTGATATGACTTCTCTGCATGTCCTAGAAGGCTCAGAAAGAATGAAGGAGAGTCAGTATGTACCTAACTGCACTGTGACTGTTTATTTTCTGAAGCTCCATGCTCCACACCTTCCCCATGATGGTGGGAGAATTCCAGTTAGGAGGAAATACCTCGTTCGGAAACATCAACCCAAAGAGACAAAGGCGGCAGCACATTTCCTTGTAGCATATCCTGCTTTCCCAAAGGCACCCAGGGAACCACTGAGTTTTTCTGGTAGGGCTAAACTTCACGTGTTTGACTTTTGGTTTTGCCAAGCTTGGCTTTATTGACGTGACTTGGGGATTGTTTGTTTTCTTTGGGGGTTTTTTTGTTGTGTTGTAGGACCAGGACTGTTTGATGGCTGTGAAGAGATTCTCCCCCATCACATTTTGGGAAGTCTCCAGGAGTTCAAGGTGGAAGCCTTGGCCAGAGGAAACACTCAGGTTGGTTTGTAAAGTTACGAAAATGCTGCTGCGCGGCACTTTTCTAGAGGTGGAGTGCGGTGCCTACAGTACCTTTCAATGCTTTTCAGCACCTATTAGGAACAGGTCAGGCCTGAGGTGTGGTTTTCCCAGCCTCGTCATACTCTGCAGAGAGGGCTTGCCTTCAGAGAAACTGCACCAGCAGGTTTTGAAGTCCTGTGTGCAGGAGGAGGTCATGGAGGGAAGAGTTATAGAGGCTTCCTCTTCCATATGTGCATCAGACTCACAAGGGAAGAGCTGATGTTGCAGCAATGCCATTGCTCGAGTCTGATTACTCAGCTAAATAAACCCGTCCATTGTTTCTGAGTGTGTTCCTAATGCTCTATTTTTGTTCCTCTCAGAGTGATCAGGTAAAAGTACTGTCAATCTGGAGAATTCTTTTCTCCTCTCCCATTCTCGCTGTGGTGGCAGTGTGTGCATGGAGAGATTAGTTTAATGTTTCCATTCTCTTCAGATAGCAGATTTTATTGAGGCTTCTCATCAAGATGTTACTGCAGTAGCTTTAAAAGAGGAACATGGAGGAGAGAAGAAGAAAAAGGTTCATCAGACACCACTAGCAGAGCATAAAGCTCTCCAGAACTGGCACCGTAATATGGCAATCAGGAAAAAGCAGGAGAAATATCTAGGAGGTGAGAAAAGCTGAGGCCTTATTCTGTGAAATTCTGTGTGCAGCTGGGGGAGGTTTGATGGCACCACAACAAACTGTAATGGTCATAGCCACCTGGGGTTAATCCTGTTGCATGTTCTCAGAGCTCCCTGCGCTGCTAGTGCTAGCGACCATGGCTGCTGTGGGGAGGTGAGCTGGTGGGTCTGGCTCAGGGAAGGGCAGTGGATTTGGTGGGGGACAGTGTAAGGGGGTTACACATGAACAGTTGGTAAAGGGTGTGCCCAGAAGTGCAGCACCAATGATTTGATGCTCCTTCTTTGTAGAAGTTCTTCAGAGGCCAGAGAATGAATTGCTGATGAGCATCTCAGAGGATTACAGGCAAATTCAGGAAGAACGTGACCTCATTGACCGGAGTCTCCCTGCCCTGCTTCCTGGAAAGGTGAGAACCCCACTTCCTCTGCATCCTCATTGCTCTGTTGTGAAAGAGCTAAGACGCTGGTGTTATGAGTAACATCTCTGAAGATCTGTCATTAGGCATTTATCAAAGCCACTCTAAGTCCTTCAGCCTAGTGTGCAAGCAGAGCTTTCAGTGACTTTAAAAACAAAAACATGAACTGTGCTGTCTGTACTAGTCAGAGGAAAGTGGCGGTGTGCTTTGGCTCCTTGCTAACGAGCTGCTGTACATGGGCAAATGCCATTTCTTGATTATCACCAAAGATTGTTATGCACTGGGAAGTGGCGTGGGGATGTGCCGCAATTGCTGTTCCAGGGACAGAAAGATCTGATAGCTTCAGGCTTGAATTTTAGTGATTGCTGTGGAGAAAAGGGTATGGGTAAGTCAGGAGGATTATGGGAGTATACTATGTTAAAATTATTTTTTTACATTTATAGCACTATCAAAGAATTTGCATTTGTGTGAGGCTTTATTTTAATACCATTCAACCTTCATGTAGCACTAGATAGGGAGAGTTCTTCTGTCTTTGACAGCAGCCTGATAGAAATTTTGGCTTGCCCTGCAGAAAGCTGTAATTTATAGACATTTAAAATGTTCGTATAAGCAGAGTTAGACCCCTTCTTTGTAGCTTCTACTCCCTGTGAAAATAGCAGGCAGCCGTCTGCCTCTGAAGGCATCAGTGGGAGCCTTATTTTCTGCCCTAGGGCTACCGAAGAGGAAGCGAGTTCTGGAGCCAGCCGGAGCGTATTGGAGATGAACTCACCGGTTTGACAATGACACTGACTCAGAGAGAACGCGGCTACCCAGAGCCAGTCACTCATGTGGGGAAACCCCACACTGTCCATATGGAAACGGGTAAGGGAACATCGGCAGAGAGGTGATTCCACAGAAATGGGGTACGAGTGTAGAGGGAGCAGCAGAAAGAAATAGTGACTCCTGCAAGTATGGAGGTTCACATTATAGTTGTCCCTTCTGACAGCTGCAGCACAAGCTCCTTCCCAGTCATCTGTTGGACCTCCTCTGTAAAATGCCATGAGACCAAAGTTTGGCAGAGAGTGAAATTAATAGGCATGTGGGTATGTAGACAGTGAGCTCTTGTATGGGTATTTCCACAGGTCTGAAGCCTCCAAAGAGGATCCCTTTCCATCTAACCTGGGATAAGAGTCTTTTCCTGAAACATCGACGGCAGGAGCTAAAATCTGTCCTAGAGGAACTAAATTTTTATAAGCCGGTAAGACCAGAGGAGCCAGGACATTCTTTGCATCTCTTGTCAGATGCTGTAGAGTAACATGAAATGGCCAAGAGCTGGAGCTGAAAAAGCATTAGGAATCTAAAACTTGGCCCCACAGTAGTTCTCTTGGAAGTTCCCACATTTCCAAAGGGCCACACCCATGAAAGAGTTGTCTAGCCTCCCTAAATGTTGCATGGAGTGGTCTAGGAGCGTCAGAATGGGAACACAAACCAGCAGCATGCAGCTGCCAAAACCTAGGCAATAAAAAAAACCTGCCAAATGCTGGTGTAGGACTTTGATACTTGACTCTGCCTCAGGGCAGAAGGAAGACACCTTTGCCCAGGTGGAAGACACACATCCAAAATCTTCTCCTGAAGTCAGATAGCCCCTCTTAAAAACTGAACAAATCTCACTATTCTCTTTCTGAAACCCGGCTCTGGGGATAAGAGATGTGTGTGAAGGAGATTTTTCCAATCCATGCAGCTTTTGTAGTGGGTAATGCAGTCATCTAGGATTTTTAGGAGACCCAGAATCAGTTTCTTCCTCTGTCTTTTAAACATTGGTTCGATACCTCTGGAAACCATTGTAGGAGCAAGATACCTGAATATTTACTTTACTGGATTCAGTTGCTGCATTTGTCTAGTATTTTAACTTCCCATCTGTATAAAAAGGGAAATTGTGAGTTGGTCATTTTTCTGTATGTCCAGGATCTGGATGGACTGGAGGTGATTGGTAAAGGGCAGCCTTTCACATCTGTCTCAGCAGAGCCTTTTCCACGTTCTACCACTTCTGAAGAGTCTGAGACCCTGTAAGTTTTACTTCATGGCAGAAATAAAGAATTTTGGGTATCAATCTGCAAGGGTATCCTTAACTGTCCTTATCCAGAATGCAGAGGAGTCTCCACTGGGGCACAATAAAAGGCATATTCTTATATTAAAGTCACCAGATTTAGGAATCGATTAGTTCCCTTGTGCCTTGGGGCCTTGTGTCTAGGGACCAAAAATCAGAGAAGTTTGGTTTTTTTGAGGCTCTTCCTTCAGTCTTCCCTCTGTGTGGCTCCGAAGCCACACCACATTAGTCAGGGTGGGTATTCTGCTCTAAATTACCTCCACCTAGTTGTCTTTTTCCAGCCTTCCACTTCCATCATCGATTTGCCCTTTTTTCCCCCCATGCCGTCCATATGTAACGGGCACAACCTGAGGGCATCTTCTCCTTATTCAGTCATGTACCCTTGGCCTTCCTTAGGCAGGTGTCATTCTTTAATGTTCTGGCTGTCCTGTCCTCCTTGATGGTGAGAAGTCACTAGCTGGAGTTTACCACATCTGCAGGGCTCTGTCTCTAAAGAGACGATGTGGAAAAGCATTAGCTGGGATTGTTTCTTACAGGGTCTTGTAAATCACCCCTGGTTCTCCCCTCTTTGCAAGTGAATTTCACTCAATGAAAAGGCTGGCACTTGTTTTCTTTAGCAGCGACGCCTCAAGGGACTACCCCGACATGGTTCCAGAAGCAGTACTGGGTCCCTCTTTGAATTTCTGTGGCCAACCTGCTCGTTGGATCAACTGCATCACTTCTTGCAGGGTAATTGTGCACTTTTTATTGTTTAGTCAAGCTAAGCCTGCTTGAGTTCCCAAGTCACAGCTGTACAATGAGATGTACAATTCTCCCAGGCCAGAGAATGGGGGATTTATTCTGGGCATAATAGAGTATCCCTACGTTTGCTATGGAGAGATCTAGAAACAGAACGCGTTGTGCTCTCTGGTGTGAAGCTCAGATTCCCAGGCTCTTTCTGTGTAATGGCCGCTTCATTGGACCTGCCTTACAAGTTATCCTACCAAGGCTCAACCCCTTATTTGTGATATGATGTCCGGCAAGGTAAATCTTGCCAGATAAGAGTAGAAATAGTTATCTATGTCCTTTTCCGTTTCCTTGTAGGATGAAATTGGCATTGCTGCCCGGCTCACCTTTGAGACTTTGGCTGGTGAGAAAGCTGAAAGTTCCCTGATGGTGAGCAATGATGGCACAGCTGCCATCTGGTATAACTGGATGAGGCTCCCCCAGCAGATTCCCTCCAGAGAAACCAAGGGGAAGAGGATGCAGTGTTTTTACTTTGATACCAGACCAGGTATGAGAGCTGCTGGTCTCTGAGACCTTTGTACATAGACCGGAGAGCACGTACTCAGGGGTTATCTGAGATGTGGAGTCTGACTAATGCAGAGCAAGCCTGTTGGGTGATTCTCCTTAAGAAGCCGCTCTGGGCGTCAGAGCTGATTCGCACCAAAAGAGGCAGAAGCCTTTCATAGGACTTAAAGGAAAGGAGGTTGCTCCTACTCTGAATGTAAATTGTTAGAATATTGGAGACGTGAATGATTTTCTGATGGCAAACTGGGCATAACCTGCAAGAGAGAGTACTGAGCTTGCTGTAAAAGGAGCGTGCAGTGGAAATAACACCAGTGCAGTAACATGGTGACTGGGAATAAATCTGGAAGGAGAAAAACTGCTGGATGAACTGTGATAATCAGCTAAGCTATGCGGAAAGAGTCTCATACAGAGACAAGGACACTTGGGGTGGGGTTGGAAAAGGGTCAAGTCAACCAGGTGGCTTCTTGCAGACTGATGCATTTTCTCTCTTATTTCAGGTGTGATTTTGCCTGGAGAAACTAGGGAGTTTTTCTTTCTCTTCAAGTCAGGGAGAGCAGGCATTTTCAGTGAGTCCTGGGGATTTAGAACACATCCTCTGTTATTAGGAGGAGCTCTGCTGCAGGTGACCCTTTGGGGAATTGCTGTGTATGAGGATAAATTGGCTGACCTCAGAGAGAAACTGGAGGTAACCAAGCATGTAACTGGGTAACTGTGAGCTTTGAACTTAATATGCAAATAGAGGATAAGGGTGGGAGTGGATGACATGGTATTTTTATTGCTATGCAATTAGGGCTGAGAGTGAGATGATTACTTATTTACAGAACATCTGTACATACTTGAGCAGGTTTGCTAAATAAAATGGAAGAACTCTGCAGTCTATTGTAATGTTGTTAATAA
The DNA here is from genome assembly GCF_964289735.1 of Phaethon aethereus. Lineage (NCBI taxonomy): Eukaryota > Metazoa > Chordata > Aves > Phaethontiformes > Phaethontidae > Phaethon > Phaethon aethereus. Next base: position 7,305,183 of record NC_138594.1, read on the forward strand.
AGACACAATTGTGTCTCCTAAACTGTTCATGCTGGTCCTTTAAAGAATGAATTTTCTGTTAGTAATGAACTTCATTAGTTAGTGGGGATGGCATTATGTGTCGCACACTATGATATCAGTTAAGGTATAAATTGAAAATTACGCTACACTTTGAAAAGTATAGTTTGGGGGAGGATTTGTGGGATTTATTTGAAAAACTGTTATAAGTATCACTCTGCTTAGTGGAGTTTGCAGTTATTCTTGTTCTTGTAACCCTACATAACATATATGTGTGTTTACTAGCATGGGTGCGAATTTGCTTGTGTGTCTGTATATGGAACGGGGATTCACACATGTTCTTCTTGTGGTGCCTCAGAGCGACCTGGCTGCTCGAGAAGGTGCTACTATAGTAGAAGAGAGTCTGAAGGAACTTCTTGTCCGAATTTGGACCCCAGAGCGCCCTCCGTCTCCTGTGGATGCCTACGTCGCAGAGGAAGAGTTGTTCCACCGAAAGAATCCCGAGGTGACGTTTGCTATTTGATGGGCTACGCAGCTGAAATAGCAGGGAGGGAAGACCCCTGGGGTGGGTGCATCCCTGGGTTTCTGGAGACTGGCATAGTCTGCTGTGGTGGCTTTAACAATGCGATTTGTAGGAGAAAGGCATAACTCATTTCACTATTTACCTTTCCCCTGTTATCACAGTTGCATTATCAGCATCAAGTGGTAAAGCAGCTGCATGAACTGTGGAGAGAGCACATGACTGTTCCTTCAGCCTTTGAGGAGAAAGTGCCCTCGGGCCAGAAGAGCACTGCGGAGGGCGTGCAGTACCAGGAGAGTACCTCAGAGGCTCTCCCTGCTCCGAGCAGCACCACAGAGGTCCCAGGTTGGAAGAACAGGCTAGAGGAGGCTCCAAGTCAAATGATGAACATGGAGGAGGAAGAACCAGGCCCCTCAGGATGGAACCTTTCCTTCGAGGACTTTAAACAGGTGGTTACCCCTGTTCCCCCTTGTGCTATGACAAGCTGATGGTGTTTTCAATTCCCTACAAATAGCCTGGCCAAAGGTCTGCTTCCAACGTGCTGTTAGAGATGATTTATGATGAGTGTCACAAAAAAGCACTTCAGCTCTGCTGACCACACCCTTAGTTCTCCTGTAAAGAGATTCCCAAGAGACTTTGAGGGCTGTTGTGTGAAGAAGAAAAGAGAACCAGACAACGTAATAGATATTTTAAGCTCTTCCCCCATAGCTTTCTGTCATCCCAGGGCTGAATGCGGGGAGCAGGCTAATCCTACAGCCTCCTGGGGCTTCCCCAAAGCTGGGAGAGTCCTTCCTATTCATCAGAGCACTAAGGCGACACTCGTGACAGGCTGTGGATAAAGTACACGCCTCCTTAGATTAAAGCAAGAGTGGTTTGGATTGTGTCAGCACAGTTTTTTTGTAGTAGTCTTGGAAATCTCGCTGCTGCTTTTATAACTAATCTTGACTAGCTCACTAGAATCCCTGTTCTCCAGCACACCTGTGAAATTGCAAAGGGGCTTACTGTCAGTCTAACTGGGGGGGTGTGGGATTGTTCCCCAGATCCTGGGTGGTGTGTGCACCTTGGCCAAATCTCAGCTGGATAGGAAGCCACATCTGAGTGGTGTCCAGGAAGAGAGCTGTGGTGTGCTCTGAGCTCAGGGACCACGGCCTGGGAATGAAGACTGAGAAGAAGCGCTCCACAGACCCTGTGTTTTTCTCTCACATCAGGCTATAAAGTCAATCCCCAAGGAGGAGCAGCGAGAAGCAGCACTGACCCGGCTCAATAAGGCAGCACTGGAGCTGTGTGTTGAACAGAGGCCAACTCAGTCAGACCTTTTGTATCAAACCTGGTGCGTTACCTTTGCAAGATAAAGCTTGTAAATGCATCGTATGATCAACAGCCTTAGCAAGCTCTGTTGCAAGCGCTGTGATTCAGAGTGCAGATAATTGTATGAGGTGTAGAAGTTGTCTTTACACTCTGGTTTTTTATAGCTTAATTGTAGCAGCTGTCTGGGACCCAAATGCCCTTTTTTTTTTTTTTTTCTTTTCTGGAGATAGGTTTAGAATATTAAATTAATGTAATTTTGGGGAGTATACAAGATTATTTCTGGCAAGATTATTCTAGTCTGTGTTTATGAAACCTTTGGGTAATTTTCTGTACCCTTTTACACAGATAACTGTATGCTCCCTCATACAGTCTCTCTGTTCTTTGCTCAGGCTTTCAGACTGTAAACGTATCAACAGTGTCTAGTTGCTTCTAAGTTAGAAGGATGCAGGTTCCTCTTGGTAAACACAGAGAGCAGGTTGATGCTGATTTACCAATGTGTGTCACATTGAAGAGCAGATCTAGTTTCACAGTAATATTTATGGGTCCATATGAGCCCATTGATTTGCAAACCATTGAGACCCCAGAGGGTTCAAACATGAGGAAAGTAATGTAGCATCCCTCTGCACAGATCTTTAGATGGTGGGTGCTATTTTATTGGTTTGGTTGGACAGAGTAGCTCTCAGCTGTAAAGTGCCTTGACTCCTGGGCACAGGGTAAAACACGGTGGCAGTTGCTGTACTGTCTCCCTTCTGATTCTGATACTTTTCTCAGTCTCCAGCTGTGGCGTGAAACAATTGATGGTCTGGTGAGTCACTCTCTGAAGCTGAGATCCCTGCTTGGCTTGCCTGAGAAGAACACCTATGTAGATGTTGTTCCAGAGGAAACGGGTAAATGGTAGTTTTAGCACAGCAACCAGTTTCTGTGGACTGCTGGACATGCAGAAAACGTGCTGAATTTCAACTGGCAATTGCACCCAGTTGCCCCTCAAAACTTTTATAAGAAAATGCATCAGAAAAAATGGAAGATTGTGTGATACTAATTGTGATCTGTGGTTTGGTGTCATTAAAAAAACACCACACAAGTAAGACTTTTAATTTAGCTAGATGTAGTCATGGTTTTCACGCAGACTAATCCAGAAAACCCTGTGTCACTACTAGCTGTCTTAGAAGCTTGTTCTGATACATGTCTGAGACCTGTTCATTCCTTATTTAAACAAAGGACTCTTCAAGGTATTGTTTTTCAGTGCAGTACAGCTCAGATTAATAAAAAGAGGAAAATACATTGCAAAAGTAATGTCCTTCCACTGCATGCATGCAGTGGGCTTGTCTTTCTGGATGTGACAATGTTGCTTTTGGGTGATTGAAATTCTTTCTTTTGTAGTGGAAGTAAAGCAACCTATAAAAGCTGGAAAGGAAGACAGAATAACCACTAGGAAAGAGGAGAGAAGGTCATTTGGTGGTAAGGACAAAGAAGGCAAAAAAAGAACAACAAAGACAGCAGGGAAAGAGAAGGAGGTATGTGTTGGGATGCCTGTTGAAACCTAAGCGCTGGGGACAGTGTGGTCCATTCTGAGGCTGTGTATCCTGAGTTTGAGCTGATGTCCAACCCACTGACAGAGGTCCTGCTTCTGGGAGATGCATCTTGCAACAATCTGAAAGGTGCTTTGGTTACTTATTTTTTCTCTTTTTTTTTTTTTTTTTTCCCCTGTCCCCAAATAGGAAAGTCCAAGCAGCAGAAAGTTAAAAGATGAGAAAAAGCTGAAATCTTTCGCTTCATCACAGGAGGCCCAGGAGGGAGCACAGCCCATGGAAGCTGTAACAACAGATAGAGTAGAACCTCCTCAGGAGCAGGGGGACCCTATTTTGATTGGGACATACCAAGAAAAGCTTTATATTGAAGTGAGTCTGACCAAAGCTTATATCTTTGTTTCTTGGTTTTGTTCTTTGCTTGTAAGCTTACATTGAAGCTTATGTGGAGAGGTAGGAGTTTGTTAAACTCAGAAAACTGACAAACATATGTCTGTAATTCTGTAGCAAGGTAGTAAGTTTGACATACAAAGTAAGATGTCCTTTATTCCAGCCTGGAATCTGTTAACATAAATCCAGCCATCACATAGCCACATGCGGGATTTCTATCTGGGATGTCTTTAGCATGCTTGCAGACTCTGGAGGGATCAGCAGAATTAATTGTATCTCAGATAATGTTAAACACACTTCGTAGCCAGAGAAGTTATTACTTGAGCTAAGCTCTGTTAGCAGGCAGCCACTTGTATGTGGCTCTGTGTGTGCACATACGTAGATGTGCTCCTGTGTGAGAAACCGTCTCTCTGTCTGTCAGTCTCGTCGTCAGAATTTCTTCGTGTGTTTTCACGGCAACTGTCTTCTGTTAATTTCTGCTGCAGGTTTACGGGCTGCTGGCTTCAATGGTGAGCAAAATGGTTTCTTTATTTGAGGAACTGGAGAAGAAAGGTGCTCTAAAGTGGGAGAGTGAAGCCCTTTGTAACTAGAAATAGACTTACTTTTAAAAAATAAGTAAATAACCATATTTACACAGATCAAGTGAAGATTCTTCTTTCTGAAGTGATGCAGTGATTGCAAATACTGGGCTGCCTCGTCTCTGACATGCTGTGATGCGAGACTATTGCTAGATCATCTGTTACTTCTACAGATGATCGCTTGCCAAGAAGAGACAAGGCAAGAATTATCACAGCCTCAGAAACTGTTAAGACTAGAAAATACTGGCATTTCTTCTAAGGATGAAGAATTTAAAAGTGCCAGTCAACATGAGATGTGTCTTATTCTTTTGTTTCTCAGTCTTGCTTGGCTAGCAGGTGAGTGAGCAGAGACTGTCTCTTGTACTCATGAGCCCAAGAACCAGGACAGTAACTTAGAAAAATCCGTCCCATTTTTCATGATATTCTTGACTGCCTGTCCAGTCTCTTCTCAGGACTTGCTGGCAGCAGGCTTCTCTGAGGTGTTCTGGATCCCAGTGAAAACACGCTATCCCATGGAGTGTGCCACCCTGCCCCGTTTTGCACCCATGAGTTTACTTCTTGTGCTGATCTTGCCATCTCTTTCCATCCAGCTCAAGGTACCCGTGTCCCATTCTGACCCAACTCTTACTTGCTTCCTTCCAAGACTAACCACTCTTGAATTAAAATGAGTGAAATTCATGCTGTAAATATTATGAGTATGGTTAGACCTTGTGTTGGAGCCACCCATACTGTCTCTGTTAGCCTGTGTGTGCATCCCAGCTTATCACCGCTTTCTGTCTGGGTTTCCGTGTGCATCGTGACTGGAATGGCGCTTTTCATGGATGCATCCCAGGTCTGAGTGTCGCACGCTCTGCAGCTGGGCTTGGGTTGGAGCAGGTTTGCAAGGCAGGGTCTCTTGACCTGACATCAAGAGAGACCTGGCCTATGTCAGTGAAGTGCCATCTTCCTGCTAAAGCAGCTGGACAGCATTCCCTGGAGAGGTTTTGGCCCTGTAGAGAAATAACATCAGTGTAGAGTATTAATTTAGGTTCGTGGTACCTTTGGGGTTCTTAGGCAGGAGATGCATATCCATGCTGAGCTTCGCTGTTACAGATTCTGTCCATCGCTGTGCAGTTGCACCAGGCGTGTGTGCCTCAGGCATGTGCTCTTTTACATTGGCAGCCGCACTGACACGCGTCTCTGAGATGCACGTAGTGCAAAATAACTGTTCCTTTGCAGAACTCTTCTTTTGCTTTCTCGTTTTAACTCATGTGCTGTCTCTGGGGAGAGGAGTATATTCTTCCCCTTGGCTCCCGGCATTACCCGGCATGGCTTGCAGCATAACCATGGCAAAATGCAGCTTTTTTTTTTTTTTTTTTTTTGCTGGCCAGGTGAGTCCCTTCATGTTTCGAGATTCTTTGAGTTCTGTGGAAGCCAGAAGTCTCTTCTGGCTTAGCGGGCACGAACCCACAAAGCAAATGTCTCTGCTCAGCATTTGAGAATTTCAGCAACATTTTGCGAATTAGGAGGAAAAAGGCCTGGAGTTGGGGTGTGTCTCACAGGCTCTGACAATAGCTCCTGCCTCCCTGGAGATGATTATCAGCTTGTGAATCTGCCCAACTCAAACAGCTCAAGCCATCTGTTTCTAGATGAGAGGGAGCCTGCGCAATTATAGAGGTAACGTGATTGTCTCAAAGGCAGGATTACTTTTATTTGGTAGCTTTTACCTCAAAAGATGGCAGAGCCCGTTCACAAGATCCATGCCTCTGGTCCAGCCTATACAAACCTCTGTATACATGTATACCTCTACTCATAGGAAAACTTGTTAATATGAAAACAGGTAGATAGGAATTTAACGTCCGTCATGTACGATGGCAGAATGTCCTACGCTGATATCCCCTTCCAAAGGAGGAGCCTGGTGGCACAGGGCGGGCAGGTGGCATAAGAACTGCAAAGGAAAACAACCCTGAATGCTGTGAATAGTCTAATTTTTTGTCATAAATTTTGCCAGTGCCTCGGACAAGAACCTCGGATGAGGTACAAGCAGCACAGACGAAGGGATGTGCTGGGCCAACAAGTGCAATATTCTGCTGGCTGAAGCTTTCTCTGAGCCAGCTGCTTTTTTCTTTTTTTTTTTTTTTCTTTTGCATTGATTTGTGGAAGTTATATGACTGGAACTGCAGTGGAGTTAGAGCTGGCTTCCACAGAACACCTTTTGGAAACATCTGCTCCTCATTTACAGGCCTGATGCAAGCAGAGCTGTGGGTTCTGTCAATGGGGCAGAGACCCTGAGGGCTGGGTCTGTGCTCTGAGGACACATGGATGCTCCAGTCCCCATAATGCCAAGTCCTGGCAGCCAACAAGGAGAATATTGCTTCTCCTCTCCCAGACATGGACATTATTTGTATTAGCGTTAATAATTTGTGTTGTGTTTGCTAAATAACTGGGGTGAGTGACCTTCCTGGCCTTGGGAGCTGCATACCAAACCCATCACGTGAGTCAGGGCCTGAAGACACCGTAACTGTTAGAGGGGCTGGGAAGGGGGATTCCAGGGAAATGCCGCAAGCAGAAGGTGATGGCACGTTGCCGGAGGCTTCTCAATGGCAGAGGGGGTCTGGGTGTGCGGCCAGCTTGTGCCAGGGCTGAGGGCAATCCGCCTCAGAGCCTTGCTGGGTCCTACTTCCTACGGCGGGGTCGTGGGCCACCTGGTGAAGCAACCCCCCGTTCGCACAGCTCCACGGCAGCTCGTGGGGTGCTGCCCCCAGGGAGAGGTTCACTTGGCGTACGAGAAGCCAGTGCCTGAAGAGGGACAAGCTGGCTGCCTGCGGCCTCCCACACAGGCTGAACCGGGAGCAGTGGGAACCGAGGAAGAGGAAGGCCTGGATTTTAGGCAGCCAAGAGGAATGCCTCCCATCGCCTGAGCTGCGGTGGGCTCCGGGCTGGCCTGGAGGAGAGTTTGGATGCTGGAGGTGCTCTTCTCGCAGGCTGCAGCTGGGAGTGGACTAGATGCACGTCGTGGTCCCTCCCAACCTGGTATTCCATGATTCCGTGATCGTCTTGCAGGGCCAGAGCCTGTTGGGGAAGTTGGACTGACGGGATCTGCAAAGCCCTGGAGGCAGGCGGCCTCCCCGCTGCCCTTGCCCTGGGCAGGGCCCATGGCAGGATGCAGCTCAGTGCTGCGCCTTGTGCTGCGGGACCACCGCAAGAAGGCCCAAACCCCCTCCAGAATGTCTCAGCACACAGGAGATGCTTTCCATTGTGGAAAATGTCAATGATATTAAAAGATTATATATATCCATAATACTTGAAGGCCTGTCAGTGATTAAAATGGAAGGCAGAGGCCGGGAGAGAGGGGGTGGCATTGAAACGACTGAGAGACATGACTTATTCTGTCATGTTATCTGATGCCTCCTCCTCGCTCCCCAGCTGGGCTCCGGGAGCTGCTCAGAGCAGGGGAAGAATCCACTCCAAATTTAGATTCTGGAAAAAGAAGAAAATAAATGTAATGAACCCAAATTGCAACCGTGGCCTTGGGAACAAGAGAGGGAGCTGCATTATGAGGAGGGACAGCGTCCCTCCGAGGCGCTTCCGAGCACCGGGGACGTTGATTTTCGTCTAAAAATAATGGCGGGGGGGGGGGTGAAAAATACAAATACAGCAAGGCAGCAGCAGGCAGCGCCTGGCTGCCCGCCAGCGAGGGGCAGTGACTGAGCAGTTGCAGCATCTCCGCCTCCCGCATGCGGCGGGGTAGGGTCTCGGCGCCGCATCCCCCGCGGCCGGTACCGCACCGCGCTGCACCGCACCGGGGGGGCGGCGGCGGGGGCGGGGGGGAGCTGAGCGCCTCTGCCGGTGCCCGGGCGGGAGCCGGGCCGGGGCTCGGGCGGCCCCGAAGGGGTTAAAGCCGGGACCTGCCGCCGGGACCTGCCCAGCCAGCCCGGCAACTCGGCGGCGCGCAGCGGGCGGGCAGCGGCCGCCTCCCGCCCGCTCCCACCGGCCCCGGCACGGCCGCGCTCCGCTCCGCGCAGGTAAGCGGGGCTACGCGCCCCTCGGCAGCCGGGCTGCGGTGGGAGGAGGAGGAAGGGAGGGAGGGAGGAGAAGGAGGAGGAAGGTTCTGGACGCCGGGGCACCGCGGGCCGGGGGATGCCGGGCCCCGGCGGGCCGCTCGCTGCCGCGGCGCCTCCCGGGCCGTGCTCGGGGCACCGGCGGGGCGGGGGCTCTGCCGGGAGCCGGGGACTCTGCCGGGAGCCCGTCCCTGCCGCCCCCTCCATGTCGGGCGCTGCTACCCCAGCCCTGCACCTGATCAGGGATGGAGCGAGGCCTTCATCCTCCTCCTCTCGGCTGGCCCCTCTGTTCCTTCCCCATCCGCTCCTGCTCCCCCTCCATGTGATGCCCCCGCGGGGCGACGGGGACCTGTCCCCGCACCCGCCCGTCCTCCTCCCACCTGGCAGCCTCTCGCTCAAGGTCACTGCAGTAATTCCATAGGAGCCGCCGGGCGCTGCCGCCTTATCTCCCGCACAGCTTCTCTTTCACTCCCTTTATATTCCGGGGAGCGGTGGCGGGGTTGGGGGAGCGGTAATAGTGTGTTCGATAAACCCCGCTGCTTTTAACGCCGCTGGCAGCGCTCCAGCCAGGGCTCCTCTCACCCCTGCCCCAGCCCCTGCTTCCCATCTCTTCCCATGCAGACTTCCCGGGCCATCTCCTGGTGGGCAAAGTCCAACTGGGATCCAGCCAAAGTCCACCGCTCCAGGAGGAGCGGTGCCGGAGCCCGTCACGCTGGACCTAGGGTTTGTCCCACCAGGAGACCTGTTGGAGGCAGGAGGGACCATCCTGCCCTAGAGGAGTGCTGGTGTTTGCCGGTGTTTGCCAGTGTTTGCCGGGCTGGTGGCACCTTTGGAAAATGTGACTTTATCTCCCGCTTGGGTGTTGGTGGAACACTAAGTGCAGAGCCAAGTCCTGGAGGACTTTGCTGCGTCGCTGCCCTTGTCCCAAAGGTGTTTTCGTGCCAGGCAGGCAACGGTGTGGCCGTCCACACCGCGGGCTCTCCCGGCAGGATCCAAAGGCCGCACCGACAGACTGCATTGCGAAAGGGAATCGATACAGGGAAGTGTCTACGAGAGCAACTTTGGCCGCCTGCAAGTGTGGCGGTGCCAGGCTCCTCTCTGACTCACGGGGGACGTTGCCGGCAGAGCTGTGGGGCGCCCGGCCACCAGCCCGCGGGAGTAGTAGGTGCTGGACCGGTTGCACGAGTTGCACGGGAGCGTGGCGGGCGCCGTGCGTGGCTCGTGGGCACGTCAGCACAGCCCTGGCCCGGCTCTGGCAGGAGGGAGCTGTGTCCCAAGCTGGGAGAGGTCTGGACATGGCACGTCGGCTGCAGTCCAGGGAGGTACCGGCACCCTGAGGTGGGTGGTGGGATGGACACCAGTAATCGCCGTCCGCAGGCGCTGCTGCGCAGGGGAGATACTCCTCTGCCCGCAAGCGTTATCTCGGATGGGGAAAAAATTGCCAGTGAGTTGTGTTGCAGCTGCAGTGGGAGCTCTGGGAGCAGCCCAGCTCCTCGGCCCCGGCCCTGCTGAGGGCAAGGCAGCTCCAGGCAGGCTCTGCCTCCTGGCTTTGCTTAGCCCTCTGATAAAACATAGTGTCTTCCCACCGTGCAGGGAGAATGTGAGGGTTGGGACGAACCCGGGGTAGGAGACAGAGTTGTGATGGGGTCATCTGAAGATGGGTCCAGTACCCATGTGATTTTGCATCCCCGTTGGGTGCAGTGCATCCCAAGGATGGGCGCTGCTCGCTGGGAAGGTTCCAGGGCAGCTCCCAGCCACGCCAGCCCCTGCCGCCCTGACGCTGGGTCTGGGTGTGGAGAGTGCTCAGGCAGCTGGGGGGTTTTTGGGAGAGGGGTGTTGCATTATCCATCCCGCTAGCAGCCCGAATGTGCCACCGCACAGCAGCACGTGCTTCTGTACCTGCGGCCTCTCACGGAAGCAAAATTATTGACTTTGCTGCGAAAACTCACCTGAGCGGCTGCCAGCGCCGGTAAGTCGTGGCAGGCTCTGACTCACAGTAGGGTTTTGGTTTTGTACGACTCACCCTTGGTGGCACCGAGAGCCTTGGGGTGATGGCCGGGATGAGCAAGGCCGTGTACGGCTGCAGATAGAGCATCACCGCAGCACTAACCCTGGCTGGCACGGGGGTTGAGGGGCCTGAAACCAGCTTTGCCGTGATGGTGGGGCTGAGGCAGCCGGGATCTGGAGGAGGGAGCTGCCATTTTCAGGTGGTTACTTTTAGAAGCAGAAGTGCAGGGTAAGATCTCCTCCAAATGTTGCTGAATCCAGAGCCAACCCTCTTGGCGGCTCTGCGGTGCTGGGTATCAGCTTGCTAGGAGATTTTTTTCTCCCCTTGAGCATGCTGTGTGTCTTTGGGTTAGCAAGAGGTGGCAGCCCGGCAAGGTGTACCTCAGGCCCCAACGATGGGCGCTTCCACCTTGAGAAGCTTCCCAAGGACGCTGGGTCTAGGTGGTCGGGGCAATGCTGAGGTCTCTGTGTCCCCGTTCCCCACTGCAGGAGCTGGTGAGGCCGTGGCCGTGAGCGTCCATCCCTTCCCCGCTGTTCCTGCCCGCCGCCGGCGGGTCTCCGGCACCGCACAGCCATGACGACCTCGGCGCTGCGCCGGCAGGTGAAAAACATCGTGCACAACTACTCGGAGGCAGAGATCAAGGTGCGAGAAGCCACCTCCAATGATCCTTGGGGACCCCCCAGCTCCCTGATGTCGGAGATCGCTGATCTCACCTTCAACACGGTGGCCTTCGCCGAGGTCATGGGCATGATCTGGCGGCGGCTGAATGACAGCGGCAAGAACTGGCGTCACGTCTACAAAGCCCTCACCCTCCTGGACTACCTCATCAAAACCGGCTCCGAGAAGGTGACCCACCAGTGCCGGGAGAACCTCTACACCATCCAGACACTGAAGGACTTCCAGTACGTGGACCGCGACGGCAAGGACCAGGGCATCAACATCCGAGAGAAGGTGAAGCAGGTGATGGCGCTGCTGAAGGACGAGGAGCGGCTGAAGCAGGAACGGGCGCACGCGCTGCAGACCAAGGAGCGCATGGCCCTCGAGGGCATGGGCAGTGGTAGCCACCAGGTTGCCTATGGCCGCCGTGCATCACCCTATGGCGACGACTATGGCCGGGCACGGGGCTCGCCCTCCTCCTTTAACTGTGAGTGTTGCTGGTGGCTTGCTTGGGCTCGCTGTGGGGCGGAGGCAGGCCTTGCGTTCCGTTTGCACCCACCTGGTGCCCATCGCTCCCCGCCACCTTTTGGGGGGGATGGCGGTGAAGCCTGGCTCCATCCTGCACCGTGGGCAGAGGTTTGGCTGGGCTAGTGGTGAACCCCAACAGTGGTGGCAGCCGGTGGTACCCCGAGCCTTAAACCCACGGCTCATTCGTGGTAGGGAGCTCTAATGTGGGGCTACGTCCCATGGCGAAGCCATGCTGCGGGCACGGGGATGGGGCCTGGGGGAGGCTGCTGATGTGTTCCCCCAAAATATGGCAGTCCTGACGCTGCTTCTTCCCCTTTTCCTCTGTTAATCTCCCAGCATCATCCTCATCCCCACGGTTTGCCTCCGACCTGGAGCAAGCGAGGCCCCAGACGACGGGCGAGGAGGAGCTGCAGCTGCAGCTCGCGCTGGCCATGAGTCGGGAGGAGGCAGAGAAGGTAGGAGGGCTCTGCCCACCCCGGGGCGTGCAAGGCCGGGCATCTCCCTGCGCCTTGCCTTGTCTGCAGGCATGGTGGGTCGTTTCCCTGGGAGGAGGGAGGATTTTGGGGGCTGCCCAAGGCCAGTGCATGCACCTGCAACCGCACCAAGCTGCGTGTGCTGTGCCCGGCACTCAAATTCACCAGGGAGCATATGGAGGCACGGGCTGTCCCTGCTCCCCGTCCTCGTACTGACAGGGACAGCACCAGGCTGAGACCCATCCAGCCTCTCAGACCCCAGGGTGAATTGGGGGAGTCTTCTGGATTCACTACAACCGCCACAACCACCCCAAAACTGGTTGCCCTCTTCCATCGATGTGGTTGCCCTCTTGCATTAAGGGCTTCTGGTCTAAGGTCTGCAATTCCTTTTGCCTTCCCACGGTGATTTTGGGAGGCAACACTTCGCCCAGCACTGCAGTTTGCCGGCAGCGTCCCCGGGCTGTGTGCCGGGTTGGGGCCTCGGCAGGCCTCGATGCTGCTGGGCTCTCTCCCACCGGCTGGTCCTTTCAAACCCGGCTAGAAGGAACACTGGAAAACAGCGTGGGAAGCACCTCGCCTGGGGCAGGAGCCGAGCAGGGATGCAGGCAGCAAGCGAGCCACTGTCCCCAGCCGTGGTGAAATGTCCCCCAGGGCTGTCCCCTCTCCTATCTGCTGGCCATGGCCCCTTTTCCACCGGGGGCGGCTTATTTGCGCACCGGCTGAGATTGCCACTGGCTGGCACGGCCCGTGCGGAGCACGTGGGTACGGCCGGGCACACAAAGTCAGAGGGACGTGGTGACCGAGGGGCTGTGTGCCTGGGCTGGTGGGTGCCCCCCCCAGGGGCTGGCACTGAGCACCGTGAGCTCGCAACTGCCGGGGCAGGGGATGTGCTTCGGAGATGGCACTTGCCGCTGCCCATCTTCCCTGCCCGATGGCTCTTTTGGAGATGGAGCAGAGCGTATATCCCTATTTTTGTCCTGGAATTGGAGTATTTATAGCTTTCACGTGCTGCTGCGATGAGCATTGTAGGAACACGCTCTTGAAAGCGTTGCCTTTTGGAGTCCATCCGGGCTGTGCACGCTTGCACATGCTTGTACAGGTGTGCACGTTTGCACACCCCCACCGAGGTCCCCGTTCCCAGCCCCGGTTGGCCCCGCGCTGCCGGACGAGTGTTACGGGTGGCGATCAGGGCTGCCATAGTGGTATGGACACAGTCTCCCTAAAATCTGCCTCTGGTCTGGGTGCTTCTCCCCCAGCAGAGTGGGGCCAGACAGGATTCCTGAACGGAGGCCAGTCAGCATTGCAAACTCTCCTCCCCAGCTGGTGCTGGGGCAAAGGGACTCCTGATTGATCCCCTCCCCTATGCCGACTGCACTGGAGTCCCCAAAAACCTCCTGGGGGAGATGCTGGCTGCCTAATTTAGGGTCGTCCCAGCCTAGATGCAGTGGCAGGTGATGGGGCAGGGGAAGGAGCTGGAGCAGTGGCTGCAGGGGAGCCTGAGTGGGAGCTGGTTCAAGAGCACAGGGGCCGCGGGCTGGGGGTCCGCAGGCAAAGCCGGCTGGACAGGCGCAGAGATGCTGCACGGGCAGGCAAGGGGCTGCAGGAGAGGTGATGGTGAGGATGGAGACCTCCGAGCAGTGCCATGAGCTGAGAGCAAGCTGAAATGTCACCCAATTTCCTCTGTTGGCAGAAGCCACTTCCTCCAATTTCCAGTACAGATGAAGAAAGACAATTGCAGCTAGCGCTTGCGCTGAGCAAAGAGGAGCACGAGAAGGTACCTGTGCCCCGCAGCCCCGGGTGCGCCTCTCTCTTTGCACTTGGGCTTCTCTCTGGGGTGCTGGAGCCCGAAACGGTGCCTTGCTGCGGTGCCCGCTTTGCTTTCGCTGCTCCGGGGCTGTCTGCTGAGTGCTCTCCTGGCGGCCTCGGCCCCACGGGAGCCATCTGCTCGGATGCTGGGATTTTTCGGGATGTGGTGGCAGCTCCTGTGCTGGGTCTGTCTCCTGGAGAAGGGGCTGGCTGCAGGGTTGCTGAGCTCATGGGTCCCGTCCCTTGTCCCGGCAGGAGGTGAGGGCTTGGCAAGGGGAGAACTCCCTACTGCAGAGAGCCATGGAGGAGACTGCCCAGGGCAGGGAGGAAGAGGAGGAAGAAGATAAGATGAAGAAAAGCCAGGTACAGCACTGAGGCCCTGGATGGCCACACAGCCAGCCTTGGGCTCTGGGGCAATCCTGCAGGTCTGCCCTGGGCTTCCCTCACCCCTTTATTCCCTTTCTATTTGCAGTCCTCTATCCTGGAGCTGGCAGATATATTCGGGCCGGCGCCAGCCCCCTCCAGCCACACGTCTGCCGACCCATGGGATATGCCAGGTAGGGGCACCTTGCAGGCTGCCAAACCTTGGGACAGTGGCAGAAACCTCTCCCTTGCCTCTGTCCCTCCCCAGTCCCCAGGAGCTCAACAGTAAGGACCTCTTGCTTCTCCTCCCTCCGCTGCCCGGGCCCTTGCGTGCCCGGGTGGTGCTGATGGAAGCCACGGTTCTCCAGGCGCATCCTCGCCGCTCAGCATCCCGCTGTGCCCTGCACCACTCCCCTCTTCCACAGCTTCCCTTCTTCTTTCAGATATGAAACCCAAAGCGGAGCCGACAGCCTCCGCCTGGGCCGGTGCGGCTGACCCCTGGGTGCCGGTCCCGGCTGCCGGCGGGGAGCCCCTCTCCCAGGCGAGCGTCTCGTCCCAGCAAACCTCCGCCGGGCCCTGGGATTTCCCCCCCGGCACCACTGCAGCCTCCGACCCTTGGGGGAAGGCACCCTTGACTTCTGGCTTCCCTCCTGCGGACCCCTGGGTGACGGCTTCCCCCCCAGCCCAGGTCTCTGGTTCTACGCCGGCTGCGGACCCTTGGGCCGCTGTGGCCGAGCAACCTCCTAACGCTGGTAAGAGGCTTGACCGGCGTTTTGGCTGTGCTGGGGACCGCGGGCAGCGTTGCCCATCGCTGCCCTCCTGCGAGTGAGCATCCTGGGGTGCTCCCTCCTTTCCTCCCACAGCCAGCTCTGCAAACACCCCCTCCCCACTCTCCTGCCCCACAGCAGCACCTCTGCTCGCCCCTCGGCGTCCTGAAGACTTTAAGAGAAACTTTTAGGCTTTATCTCTGCACAGAATAGGCTGCTTTAATTAACGCGGCACAGTTAACGGAGCCCTCCCGTGGGAGCAGGAGGCGATACCGGTTCGTTTGCTTCCCCCAAACCAGCCCTGCGTGCCCTGCCGGGCCGGGCCGGTTGCTGCTCGCAGGTGCCGCGTTGCAGATGGGGAAGCGGATGCAGGAGCAGCCGGTGTTTGAGAGCTCAGGGCCACTCTCGCTTCCCCCTCGGTGCTTCCTGACCCCACGGAGGTCCCGTGTCTGCTGCCCTCAGTTTTGGTCCCTGGGGGAGAGAGCAGAACCCGGCCTGGGGGCCAGTGCTGGTTGTTGAAGTGTTCCTGCAGATCTGTCCCCCCGCCTGTCCCCGCTGGGGCTGGGAAGGGAGCTGCCTGCTGCCGGGGGACGGCCACAGGCAGCGCGGGGGCTGCCTGGGTCAGCATTGCCTGCTCGAGTCTGGGGTCCTGGCCTGGCTCGTCTCGGCCCCCCCCCAGGCCAGCGCACGTTCCCGATCCCCAGCCCCGCGTCCCCTCGCCACATGCCACCCTTTCTGTCTCGCTGCAGGCAGCTGCTCCTGCCTCTCTCCTGCCCGTACATCTCCCACCTCTCACTTCCCCGCTTGCTCCCCTCCTTCAGTCTCACTTCTTCCCCCAGCTCCAGGGGGGGATGCTTTCGACCCGTTTGCAAAGCCGCCCGAGCCAGCCGAGCCGCCGGAGCAGGAGCCCTCGCAGCCGCCCTCCTCCGCCAAGTCCGACAGCCCCGTGGGTAAGAGCCGGGGGAGCGGGCAGGGGCCGATTTGGGCAGGTGGGGATGGCGACCCGTCCCTGCCCATGGCCAGGAGGCAGCTCCAGGGTGGCCGGGTGTGCGTGGCTGCTCGTTGGCATGGCCGAGGCTTGTCCCCATCGCAACCGTGCGTGCCGTGGGCCTGGGCTGCCCCGCAGCTGAGGGGGCGGCCGAGGGGGCGGCTCCGGACCCTGCGTGCACCCACGTCCCCAACCCCGCCGCCTCCCGCGTGCCTCGGGGGGAGCTCGGGCACGCCACGCCACAGCCTCAGCCCCACCGCTGTGGCCTGGGGTGCAACGTGCTGTTAGTTGCCCCGTGCGGTGACAGGGGGGATGCCATCACCCGCGGCGTCCCCCGGCCAGCTCACGCAGCTCATCTTCCCCCGCACCCCCACCCCAGAGCCGGACCCCTTCGGCGACCTGTTCCCCAGCGCCAGGCAGGATGGGGCGAAGAGCTTTGACCTCGCCAATCTGGCAGACTCCCTGCCTGAATCCGGCAAGGAGCGGAAGGACTGTAAAACCCCCGAGGCCTTCCTCGGCCCTGCCGCCTCCTCCCTGGTCAACCTGGACTCCCTGGTTGCGCCTGCGCCGGCCTCCAAGACGCGCAACCCCTTTCTCTCAGGTAGGCGCCGGTGCCGCGGGGTGGGCTGCCGGCCGGGGGGCTTCCCTGGGCTGGGCAGAGGGGTGTTTGGAGGAAGAAGAGGAGTGCTGGGGGTGGCATAGCTGCCCTTGACGCATCCCATCCTCTCCTTGCTAGGTCTGAGCACGCCGTCCCCCACCAACCCCTTCAGCCTCGCCGAGCAGCCCAAGCCGACGCTCAACCAGATGCGGACCAGCTCGCCGGTGCCCGGCCTGCCCGCGGGCCTCCCCGCCAACTCCATGACCTACAGCGCGTCCCTGCCGCTGCCCCTCAGCAGTGTGCCTGCCGCCGCCGCCGCCCTCCCTGCCTCCGCCAGTGCCTTCCCCCAGGCCGGCGCCTTCCCCGAGCTCCCCAGCAACTTGCCGCAGCCGTTACTGCCGCTGAGCGGCCCCCCGGCCCCGCCGCCCGCTCCGGGGGGCCTCAACCCCTTCCTCTGAAGTTTCTGGACATGTAGACTCTCGCCCCTTCCCTGGCTGTTACAGACCCCCCCCGGCCTTTCCTCCTGCCAAGACCTTGGGGGGCCAGCAGTTCACTAGCTGCAAGGGAGAGTGCCCCCCGCGCCAGCCCCCTCCCCACGCCCGCTGGGGGCAGCCAGCATGAGCCCCCCGGCTTGACGGGCTGGAGCGGAGCCCCTTCCCCTGCGAAGGCCGGAGCCGCTGCCCAGGGCGGCGTGGGGGCACGGCGAGGGCTGTGGTTTGGGGGGCCGGGGCAGCAGGCTGGGCTGGTGCATGGCATCCGGCCGTGGCCTCGCTGCTGGAGGGTGCCCCCCGCGATGGGGGGCTTTGCCCCGACGCTTGCGGGGAGCCGGGGCCGGGGGGAGCTGGGGGGTGCGTGTGTGTGTGTCCCCGTGCTCCCCTCCCTGGGGTCCCCGGCTGGATCGCGCTCCCCTGGCTGTTACTCCCCGCCCGCCCCTCGCCCCCTTCCCGCTTGCTGCCCCCCTCAGCCCCCCGGCCCCTCCCGCCGAGCCGCGGGCAGGGCCCCCGCAGGGGCGGCCGCTGAGGGCGCGGGGGGCGGCGGGGCCGCTGGAGCGCGGCGGCGCGGGGCGGCCTGCGAGACAATAAACTGCTCTGACCGACCCGGTGTGCGCTCCGGGGGCGGGCGGGGCGGGGGGGGCGGCCGGGCCACGGCGGTGCCGCCCCGGCGGCCTCGGGCCGGTCACGGGGAGCGGCCGCAGCTCCGCCCCGCCGCCATGTTCGCGGCGCCGCTGCGCCGGGCCCGCAGGTACCGGGTGGGGGGCGGCGGGCCCCGGCAGGGCGGCGGGCAGCGATCGCCGCGGCTCCCGGCAGCCCTTCTGCACCATCGTTGCCTCCCCGGCACCCCTCCCTGCGCCTCCCACGCACCCCGAAATCCTCACCGCATCCTTGCAACGGCCTGTACCCCTCCTGCAGCTCCCCTAAATCTTCCCCTGCACCCCCCTGAATCACTCCTGAGTCCCCTCTGCGTCCTTACATCCCTGCTGCATTCCCCGAAATCCTCCCTGCATCCCTCCCGCATTCCCTTAAATCTCCCCTGCACCCCCTGAGTCCCTCCGAAGTCGCCTCTGCATCCTTACCCCTTTCCTGTGTTCCCTGAAATCCTCCCTGCATCCCCCCCGAATACTCCCTGTGCCCCCTGCGTCACTTCGCATAGTCCCCTGCACCCCCTTCCTCGCACCCCCGTGCCCCAGCCCTGCCTCCCGCCCAGGACCACCCCGCTCCCCTCCTGTCCCCGCGCCTCCCCGCACCCACGGGAGGGGATTTTCCTTTCCGAGGACGCGGAGAACAAATCCCGCGGGTGCCGCTCCCTCACCCGGTGACTGTGCCCCCAAAGGGTGCCCGTGGAGGGTTGGGGGCTGGAGGGGAGGGAGCCCTGGGGGTGACGAGCGGGAGAAGAGCGGCTTCGCCCGAGCCTCCAGCAAGTGTGGGAGACGTCGTAGGGGCCGCTGCGCTGGCGGAGGGGGCCTGGGCGGGATGGGGGTGGGCTGAGCCGCGGTAGAGCTGCCCAGCCCTGGGGCTGAGGGGGGTTCCCCGGCACGGGGGGCAGGGAGCAGCACCCCGTCCCGGGGCTGCGCCGGGCAGCCGGGGTGAAGGTGGTGCTGGTCTGGGGCGTCGCGGCTCTCTCCAGGGGCTGCGCTTCGCTGCGGCGAGGCAAGGAAACGATGAGCCTGTTTGGCCTCGCAGGTGCGTGTTTCTAACGGGGAGCGTGACCATGGCCACGGGGGGGACAGCCAGCCCCCCCAGCGTCCCTCGTTACACCAACCGCCTGATTAAGGAGAAGTCCCCGTACCTCCTGCAGCACGCTCACAACCCCGTGGATTGGTAAGAGCGGCTGGTGCCTCTCTCCCACCCCCCCTCCTTGCGTCCGTGGGGCCGGGGCGGTCGCTGCCGCAGAAGCGGTGGCAGGCGAAGCGACCTGGCCTCCATGGGGCACGCAGGGGCCTCCTGTCCAGCTCCCTACGGTCTCGGGGTCCACATACCTGAGCCAGCCGTGCCCCGGCTGCCCTGACCGCTCTCCACCCCGCAGCAGCTTCTAGGGCAGCTTTAGAGGAGCCCGGGTCCCAGCAGCAGTGACCCCTGAAGCTCCTTTGTTGTCTTCCCTCCACAGGTACCCTTGGGGTCAGGAAGCCTTTGATAAAGCAAAGAAAGAAAACAAGCTGATATTCCTGTCAGGTAACCAGAAACGGGACGTGTTTCACATTCCCGGGCGCTGTCAGTAGGTGACCAGATAAGCCGGGCTGCGTCCGGAGCTGGCGCGTGAATAGCTGCGTAGGTACGGACGGGCGCTGGGCACTAAGTCTCTGCCAGCAAGACGGGGCTGTAACAGCGCTCGCTGGAGATGACCGGCATCCAGGGCCCGTCCTGGCCACCGGAGTCTTTGGCGAGATTTTAGGAGAAAGAGCTGGCAAGCCCAGGAGGCCCTGCAAGCCCCTGTGCCCGCAGGAGACCTTTCTCCTCCACCTCTTCTCCAGGGGGGCAGCAGCTGCTCCCCATAGTAGGGTGTCCCACCTCTGAGCAGTCTCCCCATAACACGTGTCCTGCAAAGGGCCTTTCCTCACTCACCTGTGCTTCTTTTCAGTTGGCTACTCCACCTGCCACTGGTGCCATGTGATGGAGGAGGAGTCCTTCAAGAACAAGGAGATTGGGGAGATTATGAACAAGAACTTTGTGTGCATCAAAGTGGATCGTGAGGAGCGGCCAGATGTGGACAAAGTGTACATGACCTTCGTGCAGGTAAGGGAGGCACAGGCAGGGCTCGGGAGGCTTTGCCTGGCTCAAGATGAGGTTCATGGTCATGTTCCTCAGGGAAGAAGAACCGGTATGTGGGGTGGTCTGAATGGGGGCATGCATCATCGCAAGGATGGAGGGAAGCACGTGCCTGTCCTTGAGTGAGGCACGTGTGTGTGCCAGAGGAGTACAGAGCAGAGGGTGCCTCGTGCGTGACCTTGGTGCGCCCGTGTCTTTCAGGCAACCAGCGGTGGAGGTGGCTGGCCGATGAGCGTCTGGCTGACCCCAGACCTCAAGCCCTTTGTAGGGGGGACATACTTCCCTCCTGAAGATGGAGTTCATCGTGTTGGCTTTCGGACTGTGCTGCTCCAAATCGCAGAGCAGGTACGGAGCAGGAATGGTGTAACAGGCAGTGCTCAACCAAAGGGGCTGCAGGGAAATTGTTGTGGGCTTGATGGGTGACTGAGTTAAGAGAGAGTCATGAGAAACAGTAGCCCAGAGAAGATGTCAGAGCTTTGGCTTGGCTAGAGATGGATTGGAACTGATCTGGGGAGGGGGACCGAGAACTGCAGGTGCAGTTTGGACTGGTGCAATGCAGGAAGCAGAAAGACAAAAAAAAGGAAGAACTGACTCTCTCACTCTGTATTTTAGTGGAAGGAGAACAAAGATGCCCTGTTGCAGAACAGCCAGAAGATCCTGGAAGCATTGCTACACAGGTCCGAGATCCGTGTGCGGGGCCAGGAGTCGCCCCCATCATCCAAAGAGGTGATGGCCACCTGTTTCCAGCAGCTCTCCAGCTCCTATGATGAGGACTACGGTGGCTTTTCCGAATCCCCCAAGTTCCCCACCCCAGGTCAGTCTGGCTTCTGCTGCTGAGCCCTGCCCTGGGGCAGGCAGTGCCGTGGGAGCACGGCCCAGCCCACAGCCTCCCACCTTCTCTCTGTGTTTCAGTGAATTTGAATTTCCTCTTCACATACTGGGCCCTGCACCGAACGACTCCAGAAGGTGCCCGGGCACTGCAGATGGCTCTGCATACCCTCAAGATGATGGCCCATGGGGGCATCCACGACCACATCGGTCAGGTAGGAGGAAGGCCTCGGCGAGTGAACCCTGGCATGCCCAGGAAGCATGGGGTGGAGCCATGGGATGGAGACATGTCCACTTGGTCTTCGCAGGGGTTTCACCGCTACTCCACCGACCAGCACTGGCATGTCCCTCACTTTGAGAAGATGCTGTACGACCAGGGGCAGCTGGCAGCTGTGTATAGCAGAGCGTTTCAGGTACGGCCGTGGCGTCCCTCTGCGGGGGGGCTCACTTAGCATGCTGAGTGCTGGCTTGGTTTGGGGAGCAGCTTCAAAGCCTGTTCTCCAAGATGTTGCCCATCCCATGGGCATGGAGCAGTCCCATACTCCCCTTCATCTACTGGTCTTCATCCGGACAGGAACGCTGCACAAATCTGTGACAGTTTAGCCCCAGAGTTTTGAGCATAATGGGGGAGGGAACAGTATTCTGGCTGGTCTTTGCAAGAGTCAGCAAACACGTGCTGCTGCTGACCTTGGCCTAACTCCAGGGTTCTATCGGTGCCCATAGATTTCTATCAGAGATCATACTCTGAATCTGTCCCACGTTTAAAATTCCTGGACATTCAGATCTGTTTCCCACCCTTTGCCAGCTCTTTAAATCAGAATCACTTACTATATCTCGCTGTGTCTCTTGCCTCCCCTCTGCCCCTTGTAACTTTGACGTCCACCCCATGCCTCCCGCAGATCTCTGGCGATGAATTCTTTGCTGATGTCGCCCAGGACATTCTGCTCTATGTCTCACGGGACCTGAGTGACCAAGTAGGTTGTTCCCTGAGCTGGGCCAAAGGGAGCCGCTTACCCTGCCCTGGGACGTGGCTCGGGGCTGCTTTTCCCTCCCAGCTGAGCTGAGTTTGGGGCACTGCTGCAGCTCGCTGGCCAGACTGCCAGCCCAGCAGTGATGGGGAGCTGGCTGAAGGTGCTGTCCTGGTAGTTGGAGGGTCTCTCTGTTGCTCTTTTCCCAGGCAGGAGGTTTCTACAGCGCAGAAGATGCAGATTCCTACCCGACCACCGCATCTGGAGAGAAGCGAGAAGGAGCTTTCTGTGTGTGGGCAGCCGAGGAAATTCGGGCTCTCCTTCCTGACCCTGTCGATGGGGCCACAGAGGGGACGACCCTGGGAGATGTCTTCATGCACCACTACGGAGTGAAGGAGACTGGCAACGTGAGCCCCATGAAGGTGAGGGAGAGCAAAGACGTGCCTGGTACCAGGAGCGTCGGTGGGGGACCCGTACCGCTGGGCATGGGGGAATGGCAGAGCAGCCCCAAAGCGTGCGGGGTCCAACCCCTCCTCAGCCTGGCAGCGTTCCTAGAGAGGGGCTCTCCTTTCAGGACCCGCATCAGGAGCTGAAGGGCAAGAACGTCCTTATTGTCCGGTGCTCCCCGGAGCTGACGGCGGCCCAGTTCGGGCTGGAGCCGGGACGGCTCCGTGCCCTGCTGCAGGAGGGCCGGCGGCGGCTGTCTGCAGCCCGGGCACAGCGGCCGCGGCCACACTTGGACACCAAGATGCTGGCAGCATGGAACGGTGAGAGGTGGCTGAGCTCTGGGGGGTGCGTGCCTCGGCCGGACCCCGCCGCAGCTGCCTGGGGCCAGCACATGCCTGGGAGCTCGTAGGAATGAGTCCTGCTGGGACTGGACAAGCCCCCGGGGAGGTGGTGGGTGGGCTGGGATCCAGGGTTGTGGGAGTGCCTGGGGGAACCAGCCCCCCCATCTGCAAGCCGTGGGGCTGCTGAGGGTCAGGAAATTGCTCTGGTTTTATTTTCCTTCCCTGTTGCCAGCAGAGAGCAGCAAAACTCTTCCCCTGGCTCAGCCTGGCTCCCATGGTTGGGTTCTGGGGAAGAGGACTGAGTGGGGGATTCAGGACCCAGGTGGGCGCAGATCCCATCTCCACTGCCGCGTTAGCGGGGCGACCACAGCTCTGTGTCCGTCTGTCTGGGTGTCCTGCAGCAGGTAACCCCAGGCGCTGCTCCCAGCAGTAAATGCCGGGGTAGCTGGGTCTGGAGCTGGCGTGAGCTGGAGTTATACCACGTCCTGCAAACGGGAAGCCTCTCTTAAACCCTGTTCCTGCCCACGTGCGCAGGCTTAGCTCTTGCTGGCCTTGCCGCCCTCTGCTCTTCTCTTTGGTGACAGTGACTTTCTTGGTGGTTTGAACTGAGTGGAAGAGCTGATGACTGAGCCCTGACCTGCCTCGAACGTCAGGGAGGATAAGCTTCACGCTGAGCATCCTTTAAAGGAAAGACAGTGACACCCCCGCCGGTCCCTTGTGCCCCCCTCCCCCTGAGCCTGTCCCCGTGTCTGTGCCCACGCAGGGCTGATGATCTCGGGCTTTGCCCAGGCTGGGGCGGCCCTGGCCAAGCAGGAGTACGTGAGCCGGGCTGCGCAGGCGGCCGCCTTCCTGCGGAGACACCTTTTCGACCCCACCAGTGGGAGGTTGCTGCGGAGCTGCTACCGGGGCGCAGACAACGCGGTGGAGCAGAGGTCAGCACTGGTACAGAGCGGGGTCTCCGCACCGACTGGCCGCCCTGCAGGTGCTGCCCAGGCCCTCAGCGATCCCCATCCTGCCCTCCTCCAGCCAGGACTGAAGTCGAAGGGAGGGAGGCTGTTTGCCTTGCGCAGAAATGCCTCCGGTGCGGTTTGGGATAGATTAGTGCCCCGCACCCAGTGAGGAGGAATTAAGGTCAAATCCTTTGCCATTCCTCATCCTCCCGGCTGGCAGGAGCCTCCCCCTGCCCTCCCCTGCTGTACAGAAACCCGGGGCTGAGCCGTGTGATGGCTTGGCTGCTGCTTGACTCAGACCGAGCTCCAGGAAGGGCCAGGCCAGGGGAGGTGGCATCTCCTTGGGTAACAGACACCAGTAGATAGGGCTTTACCCTGCCAGCACCACTGGGTTGGAGAACGTTTCCCACCTGGCCAGTGTAGAGACCCTGATGCTCCTTCCCCATCTGCCACTGCAGCACTGTGCCCATCCAGGGCTTCCTAGAGGATTACGTCTTCGTCATCCAGGCCCTCTTTGACCTGTACGAAGCCTCGCTGGAGCAGAGCTGGCTGGAGTGGGCCCTGCAGCTCCAGCACACGCAAGACAAGCTCTTCTGGGATCCCAAAGGCTTTGCGTATTTCTCCAGTGAGGCTGGTGACCCCTCTCTGCTCCTGCGCCTGAAGGACGGTGAGCTCGGGGACGTGGACATGCTCTGCATAGGTTACGGTGTGGGGCAGCTGAGGGAGGGCAGGGGTGACGCCTGGCCAGAGGACCGAGCCGTGGGGTGGCGAGGCGTTGGCTGACAGAGGAGCTGTTGTCCCCTGCAGACCAAGATGGAGCAGAGCCCACCGCCAACTCTGTCGCTGTCACAAACCTGCTCCGAGTGGCTTGTTACTCCGGCCACATGGAGTGGGTGGAGAAAGCCGAGCGGATCTTGGCCGCCTTCTCAGAGAGGCTGCAGAAGATCCCGATAACCCTGCCAGAGATGGCCCGGGCCACCGCTGTCTTCCATCACACCCTCAAACAGGTACAGGCTGGGGCTCACGTGTCCCCTGCCGTGGCGGGCAGAGGTGGTGTGTGGGTGCAGTCACAGCTCCCTGCTTTCTCCCTCCTGCCACCCACGCTCTCCCTGGACAGGTCGTTATCTGTGGGGACCCCCAAGGAGAAGACACGAAAGAGATGCTGCGCTGCGTCCACTCTGTCTTCAGCCCGAACAAGGTAGAGGTGCCAGCCCTGCCCGGCCCCCGCGCAGCCGCTCCCTGCTGGTGCCTTCATCCTTTCGCCCAGTGCGGCTGTAGCATCCGTCCTCCTCCTCCTCCTCTGTCCTGCCTCCCTTCTGGGGAGCATCCTAGCCTGTCCTTATTGGTGAGCGCAGCCGGCAGGGCCACGGCCGAGCCCCTGCACCCCTCTCCCTGGCACAGAGGAAACCTTTCACTCGGGTATGGATGTGTCATGCTCGATGCAGATCCAGCCCGTGTCTGGGTCACCTTCTGCCGGCAGCCACCCTCGCACCCTTGGGGAGCCGCAAGGCCGTACCCCGCTCCGGCTGTGGGTACCCCGGCCGGGAGGGGCTGCCTTTTCCCAAAAGCTTTGCCCCCAGCTGTGCTGTGGCTGTGCACGGGCGTTACCGCCTCGCTCCGCTCGTCTGCGTCCCCGCTCAGAGGCGCGTCGCTCGGTGCGTCCCACGGAGGGGCCGTGCCGCTGCGGGGACGGAGCTGTTTGCTGCCCGCGGAGCTGGCAGGGAAGGGCAGTGCGGCGGCTGGTGCCCGTCACGTTTGGCGGGCAGCGTCCCTGCGCCGGGGACGGAGGGCTCGCGCCTTGGCAAGGCTGTCGAGCCGAGGGAAGTGGGGCTGGGCTGCGGGCGAGGGGGCTCAGCCCCTGGACAGGATTCATCCCTGCCTGTCGGGGTGCTGGTGCTAGGGCCTGGCAGGCCGAGCCGCAGCACGGGGCGAGCTGGCACTGGGGCCAAAGCACCGGTTTCCCTCTGTAACCCCGGCTGGGGTGAACTGGGGAGGGCTGGGCCATCAGCACAGGGTTCCCCGCTCTGTCCTTGCGTTAGCTCAGCCTGGGGAAGCTTTCATCCCTGACCCTCTGCCTGCGTGCCCAGCGGTCTTTAACGCTGGTGTCAGAGGACGGTCACAACTTCTGCGCGGGAGCGCGGGTCAGGGATGCGGCTCTCCATCCTTCCCATCCAGCAGCGCCCTTGGCCTTGCCCTGCTGCGTGCGAGGCCTCTGCTCCCATGCTCTTCCTCTCTCCCTTGGAAGGATTACCGTGGGTGACCCAGTTTGCAGGGCCGGGAAGGGACTTGGTGGCAGCGGGGAGCTCAGCGCCGCTGCTAATAACCCCCCCCTTCCCTGCAACTGGTTCAGCCGTTGGTCCCCTGAGTCCACGCAGGCTCCGGGGAGGGACGCAGCCGGCAGCTTCGGGGTCTTGAGCGGAGCAAATAGCGCAGCCATTCCCTCTCCTCCCGTGCAGCTTGGCTCCCTCCTGCTAGGCTGGTCACAAGCCTGGCTGGTGGGGATGCTTGCTCCCCAGGGGCAGGTCCGTCTTCCCCCAGGCTGTTGGCTTCCTCGGAGCATGGAGGAAGAGGAGGGCTGGGTGCTCTGGATGGATGCTTCCGTGGGGGAGTGAAGCCAGGGAGTGCTCGGGAGCTGCCCGAGGGCAGCGGTGCCCGGGCTGTGCCTGGAGCGGTGCCCGGGGGGCTGCAGCTGGAGGCTGGCAGCGGGCAGGGTGGGCGTCTTGTGCCTCATGTTGTGATGGTGGGATGGGTCAGGAGCCGTCCCGCTGGGCAGCCCAGGTTTGTTTCCTGGAAGAAGGAACGTGGCAGGAGGAGCTCTGCCAGGAAGGCTCTCTCCCCGGTGCCACACTCGTTCCCCGCAGACAGCCCCGTCTCTGGCAGTAGCGATGGCTCCTCGCCTTGCAGAGGCGAGGGAGGGAAAGGAGGAGAATCCCACTGCTCGGAGGGTCACGCTGGCGTCAGGAGCAGCCTGCCGCCTCCCAACAGCTCTCCCTCTTTCTGCACTGCCTCGCACAGAGCCGGGAGATGCGAGTGCCCCTTTTCCCACCCGCCTTCAGCCCCTTCCAGCTGCTCCCCCTCTCCTTCCCCGCCCCGAGAAGCTGCCCAAGGTGGAGCAGCCCTGGGTCACCCGCTCCGGGGACGCGTCAGCTTTGGGAATCGGCTTTGCCAAGGAATTGGGGAAACATCACCGCCGTGTCCCCTGCCGGCCCCGCTTCCCCTGCGGGCAGGGTGCTGGGGGCTAGGCTCGTCTGCAGGAACACAATTAATTAGGTCGTTCCAGTAATTAATTCCTTACAAACCTCACATTGACATCCTTGCTATAACGAGATGCAGATGATAAAACGGCATTGAGGGTGCAGGTTTAAATGGACCCCGTGCCCGGAGGAGCCCGTTGCCGCAGGCAGCAGCCGCTGCCGCAGGGATGCGAGTGCTCCGAGGGTGATGCCGGCGGCTGCTCCCCTGGGGGTCCCGATGCCAGGAGCAGAGAGGGTTGGATCCCTGCTCCAGGGCTGGATCCCGGCTCCTGGTATAGATCCCTGCCCTGTTAATGGTCTTTAGGGTAATTATGAAGGATTCCATTATCTCCTCAGCTGCAGAGCGCTAGCCTGCCGCTCGCCTTCATCCTGGCCCCGCAAGAGGACCTTAGGGAGCTTGTGAGAAAAATGAATAATGAATTTCAGATTGGACATGAATTGGTAATTAATCACTCCTGGAATTAATTCCAGACAAAGGCGAGGAGGGGAGGAGGCTGTGGGGGGGAGCAGGAGGCAGGCAGAGAAACGGGCCGAGCTGGAGCTGGGTCAAGGCAGGAGCCGAGGGGGAGATGTGGGGCGATTGGGACAGGACTGCAGCAGCCATTGTCCAGGGCAAGGGCCTGGGGATGCAGTGACCCCCTGGGGACACGGGGTGACGGCAGCCCCTGCCAGGCACCGGCGCCCCAGCTGGGTGTGGGTGCTGGGTTCGCTTCTGGCCCCGGGGCCGGTGGCAGAGGATGCTGCGTGCCGGGCAGGCAGTGCCGCGGTGCGAGGTGTGTGCGGCACCGCTCGGCAGCTGGCCGGGGCGGTGGGAGCCGGGGCGGTGGGAGCCGGGGCGGCAGCGCTTGGTGTTGGCATCCCTCGGTGGCGGTAGCATGAGCAGCGCAGACGTGCAGCGAGCGTGTCGGTGCTTGGTGCGTGCCCCACATGTGCGGGGCTGGGGCCGGGCATGGGTGAGGGAGAGCCATGTGTGCCGGCAGCGGGATGCTGCTGCCCAGCCCTGGGCCTGGGAAGGGTCTGTGCTTTGCTCACCCTTCGCATCTGTGTCGGCACCCTGCCAGCTCCTGGCCTTATCCCTGATTAGCCCGCAAGCCCTGAGGCTTTGACAAACATTTTCCCTTTCAGAAAAGCTAATTATCACCGCAGCCCTGTCATCACCTCTGGCTGGTGCTGCTGTGTCAGTTGGGAGAGCCCCTGACCCCACTGCTCGCCGGTGTCTGAGTTTTTTGGGAAGCGTTCGGAGGGCAGGAGGAGCCGGGCTGCGGGGTGGGAAGGGGCGATGCTGCAGCTGGGGCTGCCCTGGGCGGGGTGGGTGTCCCCAGGGAGCCCGGCTGGCTCGGGCAGCCGCCCCCCGGGCCCGTGTGCGCCGCTCCCTGTGCTTCATCCCCGGCTGCCGGGTGTCTGGAGGGAAAAGGGAGGCAAAGCTGCCCGGGATGGTGTGGTCCACACACTCCCTCCGGCGCAGGTGCGATGGGGACGTGGCCACCGCGGGACCCTGGCAGAGGGGCTGGCCGGGTCCCCTCAGCTCCCCGTTCCCCTCCCCTCTTCGGGTGAGCGTGGGGGGGACACAGTCAGCGCTTGGCATGTCTGTGGGGAGGGAAAGACGGGCTGGTGGGCGCTGGCCACGCTCTCACAGCTCCTTCTCGGGCAGGTGCTGATGCTCGCAGATGGAGACGGCGCCGGGTTCCTCTACCGCCAGTTGCCTTTCCTCGCATCCCTGGAGAGGAGGGACGGGAAAGCCACCGCCTACCTCTGCAGCAACTTCGCCTGCTCCCTGCCCGTCACCTCACCCCAGGAGCTGCGTGGGATGCTCTGCCCGTGAGCCCCTCGGCCCCTCTGCCTGCGGGAAGGCGCGCGGCGGACAGACCGTCACGCCAGCCTGGGAGCTCGGGAGAGACCCGTAATAAAGGCACCCTGGGCATCAGCTGCCTCCCGGGTGGTTCCTGGCAGCGCCGTGGGGCTGTGCCCTTCCCTGCCTGCAGCAGGTCGGGCTCTGCCTGCACCGCCGCTCTGGCAGCGTCGTGGCAGAACCGGCTCTGGTCCCTGGTGCTGGTCGTGGCACGGCCAGGAGCCACCCACCCGGGAGCGTCTCCTCCCCCTCCACACGCGCTCGCTCCTCGCCGAGGAAGAGGAAAACAAATTAAATATAAATCCCAGCGTTAATGGAGAAGTCAGATGGGAAAACTATTAGGGTTCCTATAGCAACCCAGGGTAACGTTGTCAAAAGCACCTGGATGACTTGGGAGTCAAGTGCTTTTGAAAATGTTACCCGTTACGACAGCCACGGTATTTTTCCATTACAGAGTAGATTGTAACATGCATCAAGTTAATATATAGTGCATGCAAAAAACCTGCTGATTACCACAACTGCTGAAAACGTGCCACGAGACCCAGCCTAAGCTCTTCCAAAGGGCTAAGCGCCTCATCCTGGCTTTGCCAAGGGCGCAGAGACCCGGTGCAACTCGAGAAAGCACTTTCCCAAGTCTTGCTTTCTTTGTAAAAGGCCGGTGCCTGCGTCCGTGCTGGGATGGGGCTCACGGGGCTGCGCTGCTTCCCCCGGGACCTGGGCGAGGCGGGGGCTCCCGGGGGGCTGGGCTGGCTGGAGGGGGCAGGGGTGGATGGGTGGTGAGGTAGGTTGGCTGGGGCTGCGTTTTTGGCTGGGTGCTGCCGGCCGGGGGGCTCGGGGCCACGACTGCCCCAGTCTGGCCCCTGCCTTTGCTTGCAGAAAGTTTCAATAACGGCACAAGAAATAACCCCTTAAAAATGCCTTTAGGCCAGCGTTTGAGGAGGGGGGTGTTTGCTCTGAACTGCCCCAGCAAAGCCTGGGCTGGACTGAGGGTCCTGCCCATCCCCACTGGGGGCTCGGCCGCATCCTGCTGGCACCGGCCATGGGGATGGCGCTGCCGGGTCTCGGCACGCCGAGCGGAAGGGGGTAACCCGCCCCGGTAGAAGTGGGATGCCGTCGCCAACCACACAAGCTCCCCTTGCTGCAGCATAAACTTTATTCTCCCTTTCCTCCCACTGTCCCTCCTCCTCCTCCCTGCTTCCAACCAGGCGAGTACCACGATGTTTTCAGCATCCCCCCGACACCCTGGGGCTCCCCCGGCACGGCAGCCTACGCCCCGGCCCGTGGGATGCCGTCATCTGGCAGCGAAGCGGGGCCGAGCCGCGCTGCCTGACGGCTTTCCAGTGGGTTGTGCCAGGATTTGGGGGTAACCAGCCAAGAGAAATGCCTTTGAAGTCAAAGAGGAATTTTGCACCTCATCTCGTGAATGCTTTCTATGCTTGTGGAAGAGGAGGGCTTTTATTTTCTCTCCTCTCTTGGTTATAAAAGCCGAAGTGTTTCTGGAAATCCAGCTGAAAATTGCTGGTTTGGCAGATGGCTGGCTGCTTTCCCCTGATTTTTTGTTGCCTTTTTTTTTAACTTGGCGTCACTGCTGCGGGGATTGATTTGACACTTGTCCTCATGAGCGCTCGGAGCGGGCCGGCGCTGTGTCCGTGCCAAGAGAGCATCCTTGGGGAGCGCGGCCAGCACCGAGCAGCTCACGGGAAAGCCCAGCCGCCTCGGGACAGGGGCTGGCCAGCCCCATGTGTGGCAGCCGTCCCCAGGCTGGCATGGTGCTGGGGGTGATGTGCCGAGCTCGTTTCGGTGCCCACCAGCTCCCGTGGCACAGGCACTGGGTGCCTCCTGCACCGTTTTTCTTGTTGGCGCGTCTGTCTAAGCAGCCGCTGGGCAAAACCGTGCTGTGAACCTCTGTCAGGATGAACTGGGCTCACCTCTCAGGAAAAAAAAAAAAAAAAAGGAAGAAAAGTTCTCTGTAATAAATAACTGATGCGGTGGCACCTCCGCCTCACTGCTGCCCGGGAGCCGACGGCCCCATCCTGTGCAGCCCCGTGGGTCACACTCTCTGCGCCGTCCCTGGAGCCACCCGGCTGCTTCAGCCCCGTGGCTCGAAAGCCTTGGCAAGGGGCGTTTTTCCTCGAGTTCCATTGCAACACCCCCCTCGCTGGTCCCCTCGGTGTCCCCTGGCTGGACTGGGCGCCAGGGCACCCACGGGTGCTGCTCCTCGTTGGCAGGCAGTGCCAAAGGAGGGCCTGGCTGCGGGGACCAGCACGGCCACGGCGGTTAAACCCTCCCGGCGATGCTTCCTTCCTCGTTACTTTCCTGTGGCTAACCCACCGCTTTCGCTGCGAATGCCATTGATTTGCTGCAAGGCTCGTTCCCAGCCCGTGCTCCCCGGGGCCGTGAACGGGAGGCAGCCCCAGCAGGGTGCTGCCCGGCCGGCCCGGGCTCTCGGGTGGGTGATGGAGCAGCGTCTCGGTGCTTGGGAGTCCCGTGCTGCTTCTTAAAACCCTTTTCTCCTGCCCCCTTCCCGTGTTGCCTTTGGCAGTGGATGCGGGGCAGCGCCGGATCCCCCTTTCCCCGCCGGCGGGGAAGGCTCGGGGCGGCAGCAGGCAGCACCCTGCACTCCCCCCGCTCCTCTCCAGCTGCAGAACTGTAAAAAACCACAACAACAACCCCAAAATGTGTTAAAGAACCCACATGGTGCTTTTTCCCCACAAACACTTGGGTTTGTCATCACGCTGCTCCAGAGAGCACTGGGGGGGTTTATCGCTCTGCCCGGGGCTCCCAGCAGCTGTGCATGGGGAAAAGCAGATTTTCCCCTTCTTTTTTTTTTGTTTTTTAAATAAAAAACCCCAAAACTTTTCAACATTTTAATTTTGAACTCTTACATTGGGGTAACTGCGGCGCACCCCATAGGCAGCCGGGAGGGCTGACGGCCGTCGTGCCCCTTTGGGGGGTCTGGGGCACACAGGAGTGGGGGGAGGCAGTGCCAGCAGCCACCCTTGCTGCTCTAATGAGACTTTTCTTCTAATTAATATTCCCCGGCAAAGGCGACGCTGGTTCTGCTTCTCTCGGCTTTTATCTCCGTTGGCATTGATGTGACATCAATGGGAGACGGGGCTTTGAAAGCCGCTTGTTGTTTATGATGATGCATCTGCGGGAGAGGGAGGATGGAGAGGGGTGTCCCCAAGCCCGGGTCCAACCCTGCTCCGGTGCCTATCCCCCGCCCCGAGACACACGCGGGGGTGCAATTTGGGCATCCCTGTTTGCAGCCCCTCTGAGACGCTGGGCAAAATAATGAGGTTTCTGCACCCAGTTTCTTCCCGCACGGGTGCCCGGGCATGGGCGCCCAATTCACACCCGAGCACGCAACTAATTCACACGTGAGCACCCGGTCGGGTCATGCCTGAGCACCCCATTGCGCCATGCTTGGGTGGCCAATTAGTCAACACCTGAGCACCCAGTTAGTCAACACCTGAGCACCCAATTAGTCAACACCTGAGCACCCAATCTGCTCATGCCTGAGTGGCCGATTAGCTCCTGCCCGAGGGTTGTTTTGGGTATAAACGGGCAGGTTTTGGTAGCTGGGGGCTGCAGTGGTGCTGATGTCTGGAGGTGTTGGGTGCTGGTCATGGCTGCTCTGAAAGTGATGGAGAAGCCCCATTGTACCCCAAAACATTTGGGGAGCCTATGGCGGGCAGGGGCTGGGAGGGCAGGAGATGTGGGGCTGGTGCGGGGAGTCCCTCCGTGCCCATCCTGCGCCGTCGAGCCCAGCTGCTCCAATAGTCGCCCAACGGGTGAGCTGGCGTGGTGAGTCCCCCGACTTGCAGCCTCCTCGCTGGAGTATTTCGGGGAGCTTGCTGGGGTCCCCTTGCACCAGCAGGTGGGTGGGGGGCCCGTGCCTGGTCGCAGCCACCCTCCTCCGGCATCCCACCGGAGCATCCGTGGGCAGCGGCGGGGGCTGGTGGGCGAGCCGGCTCCGCTCCCCCCTCCCCACCCCGGCCTTTGCGTCGCACAGATGTTCACACCACCCAGCTCCAGTAATTCCAATATTCCTGACAAGTGAATTTGCAGCTGAAGCCGGCCAACGCTCGCTCAAAACCTGCTTGTCGTTTCTATTTGAGCTGACTTTCCATGCAGAGCGGTGCCAGGGACTGGGGGGGCAGCGCCAGGCCGTGGTGCGGGGGCTCTGTGGGGGGGCTCCCCTTGGCTCCGTTGCTGCCTCAGTTTCCCCTTCCATGAAAGCGTGTCCTGGCCGTTCCTATCCAAACCATCCGCTACCCCCGTGCGGCCCTGGAGCGTGTGCCCTCTCGGCCTCTCCCGGACAGAGTGTTCTCCATCTCCTCTTTTCCCAGGATAAACCGGGGACCCCGAATGCTGCGTTTCAGGGCAGACCCCCCCCCAATAGCTCTGCCCTTGCTGGCGTTGGGTTGGATGCAGCGAGTGGTCAGTGCGAAGGGGAGATGGGCTGGGGCCGGGTGGGGCTGCCGCCTGCCCGACCCCTCCCCAGACGGGGAAGACACAGGCAGGGTGCAGCCAGGCCGTTCAACGCCCCGGTTTTGTCTGGCAGAGCGGGGCAGACGCGCCGCAGGGGCCAGGCAGCGGAACGCGCTGCTGTGCCCGGGCGGGCTGCCGTCACCGGGCACGCCCGCCGGGGCGTTTCGGGGACCCTCGTCCCCAGGCGATGCTCAGCCGCGCCGAACGGGTGCCGTGGACCCATGCCTTTAACCAGTTTTAACACCCGGAGCTCTCCCCCGCCTGCCTGGCAGGGCTGCAGCCATCTCACCCTTTCTCATGGCGCTGCCAACCTCGGCCGCCGCCGGGAGGGGTGGGCAGGGACGGCCGGAGGCCCTGCGGCACCCGCGGCGCGGCGGGAGCGCGGCGGGAGGCCATCTGCGCTTATTAAGGGTTATGCAATAGGTGCTTGGCCATTACACGGCCATTAATCCTTCTGTAATATGGTTTCGGTATTTACTGACCACGGTAACTATTGGTTAAATTGAAATTAAACGTGTCTTTTGGAGGCTTTACAGAAGGGCGGAGGAGGATGTCCGGGGAGGAGGGCGCAGGTTTGCAGGTGCCCGGGTGGGAGGGGGGGTTTTGGGGTGCACAGGGGGACTGGGACCCCCAGACATCCCCACCAGCACGGGGATGTCGGTCCAGGTGAGGTGCTGGTGGCACCGCCGGTGCCTTCGGCGCTTTGTGAGCTGCTGAATTAGAGGTGAGAGATGCTGAGGGCTCCCGGGGGAGCCTCGGCTGCTAATCAAAGGGGAAGAGCTTTTCATCTGAGGTTTTGTAGGCAGCTCCAGCAAGGGCTGAGGCTGCTCCTGTCCCCATGGCCGGGTGCAATTGGGGTTAACCCCTTGCGTGCTGCAGCCTAGCGGGAGCACGTAGCGACACTTTGTGGGAGCAGCTAAGGACAAAACCCACGTCAGGGACCCCAGGGCTTGGGGAAAGCTGGATGATGCCCAGGATTTGGGGCCAAATCTCCTGCTGGAGTACCAGGATGGGGCCCCCAGCCATAGGAGCCAGGTTTCTGGCCGCAGCACGGCTGTCCTGAGGCCGTTTCTCCCGCTGCCTCGGGGCTGACGCCCGCTGGCTTGTTTGGCAGCTTAACCCACAGACGAGGAATCTGAATGCGCCTGCCCAACCCAGCGCTCTCCTCCCTGTCCCCAGCACCCATGAATCTGGGACAGGCAGAGCCGGGCTCGCTGCAATTATCCACGGATTAAAGGCAGCTAATTTAGTTTGAGTTATGGAGGCTAAATTGGATCGATACGTTGGGGTGAAGCACATAAAAGAGGAATCAATAGGTGCTCAGCAATGCAGAAGACAGGCTGTAGAACTCTATGGGGTGACGCGTTCGGGGCCGGGGGGGTGGCGATGCCCGAGCGGTGCGGGGCCGGGAGGGAGCGGTGGAGACGTGGGAGCCGGTGGCAGGCGATCCCTCGGGCGATGCACGCCAGCAAAGCAGAACTGCAACTCAGCACAAGGCTTTCACCGGGTTTTAGCAGCTCAGCAGACTGGAGGCTGCCATGGCAGGCAGGAGCGCCCGCTCTGCGGGATTCGAGGCACGGGTTTGACAGCCGGCCCCCGCCCGTGCCGATGCGCTCGCCCCTGCGCTTGCCGGGGACGTCACGGCCACGAGGAAACTGGTTTGAGGTTCAACCAGAATTTGGGCAGAAGCTGGCTTGGGCGGTCTGCAAGGTGTGCACCAACCACGCATCCTCGCAACTGGATACTCGCTGGTGTAAACTGGGGATGTCCCAGTGGCCCCCAGGGTTTCTGAGCCCCCGCGGCCACCGGCGAGGGCTCGGTCTGTCTCGCTTGTGCTGCTTTCTGGCAGGGCAGCGCGGCGGGAGGCAGGGTCCTTTTTCATAGCTGACAGCCCATGAATATTTATAGCAGCATATTAAAAATGTCCACCGCATCCCAAATTAGGCCTGGGGCCCCAGATAGATCCAGGGTGCTGAGTACGATGGCACTGATGTCAACCCCGGCTCCGCGGTCAGGCGGCACTTGCGCGGCCCCGCCGCCGGGGTGTGATGGAGCGGGGTCCCCGTCCCTCCGGGGTGTGATGGAGCGGGGTCCCCGTCCCTCCGGGGCTGCGTCCTGCCTTTGGGCCAGACCTTGCTCCCACACATGACCCCCTCGTCCCTCTCGGGCGCCGGCTCGGGATGCTGGCAGCGCCAGGCTTTCTACCCCGCTCAGCATCTCTTCCTCACCACCTTGGGCTTTAAAACTCGGGTTTCTGTGGCTGCGACCGATGTCTCCACCAGTTGCCGAGGGGTGTGGGAGCTGCTCCTCCCGCCACATGCCGGGGGTGCCGGCTGCCTCTGGGATGTGCAAAGCGTGGCCAGCCCAGACGCGTTTGTCTCCTGGAAAAGCAGGCAAGAAAGGGAATCGGTGTTTTGGTGAATGACTGGAATTTAAAGGGGGAGAAGAAGGGGACGAGGCTATTTCCCAGCTCCTAAGGGGTTGGCAGGGATAACAGAGAAAAGAGCAAAATGTAATTTAGAAAGAGTACACAAAACCAAAAGTGCTGGAGGCCGTCCTGGTCATAGTGCGAAGCTCAGCCCGAGCGTCGATGGAGGATCGCATGGAAAGCCCGCAGCTGCGGGATGTGTCCCGGCAGCTCGGCACGAGCTGGGGGCAAAAGCAGGTCACCCCGTGGTGTTTGGGGACCCTTCAGCCCGTGGGATGTGGGCTGGGGGCTAAGTTCTGGCAGGGGAAGGTCTCTGGCTTTGCTTTCTCGGCCCTTGGCTCCCCGTTGCTCTGACCGCTCTCCACCCCAGCCCCAGCCGTGGGTCCGTGTGTTCTGGGCTTGTTCCACCTGGAGCGGATCTCCAGAGCCGGGTAATCAGCCTCTGGTAGCAGACACCACGCTGGAAAACGCTGACATTATTAGTATTATTATTATTAATAATAATAAGCCTGCTTGCAATGGGAGCGCTGGCGGCATGGCCGAGGGCTCAGCCCCCGCGCCAAGCACGCTCCACAAGTGGCCGTCCTGGTCACGAGGAATTAAAGCCTCAGTCGCTGAGGCTCAGCCCTGGCAGGGGTGGTCCGGTGCCGGGGGTCGGAGCCTGCACCCCCGGGCGCCTCTGGGCACCCCTGGCATGAGGGGGCTCAGCCCCACGGGAGAGTTCATCGGGTTGGGGGAATCCTGTTGGCAGGTTTGTGGGGATGGGACAGGCTGGGGGAAAGTTTCCCTCCTCTTCCCATGGGAACTGGGATCCCCACAGGGATCGGGTGTCCCTGCAGGTCCGAGGATCCCATGGATCTCCTCCCTGCAGGTGTGTGATCCCTGGAGATCTGGGATCCCTGCCAGGGTGGGCAGGATACCTATCCCTCCGTTCTGAGGAGCAGGATCAGAAGCAGTAGGAAAGGATTCTGCTCATGAGCCTCAGCAAAGTCATAATTTAAATTTAATTTAAATTCCCCTTTCTTCCCCCTTTCCTTCTGTATTGCTGTTTTCTTCACTAAATGGCATTTTTTTCATCTGTTGGCAAAATGAGGATCTTTCCACGTGCAGCGCCCAGGCCAGCCAGCGCTGGCGAGGGGGGGACGGGCAGAGGAGGACCCCACTCTGGGGACGGGCATGTGGGGGCAGCGAGGCAGAGCAAAAGGAGGTAGGAAACAAAATTCGGAGGAAATTGGGCTGGAAACGTGCCTCAAGGAGGGAAAGCTCTGCGCGTGGCTGCGGCACAGCTGGGTTAGCTGCGGCCGATGTGGGGCAGGGGGTCGGTGTCCCCATCCCCGTGCTGCTTTGGCGGAGTGCCGGTGCCCCTCCACCCAGGCGGGAGCGGGACGGAGGGGTCGGCGGGGACTTGGGGTCCTTTGAGGCTTGCAAAGCTGCGAAGCGCAGGGAGACACCCCTCTGGGAAGGTGCTGTTCTCTCTCCACGCCACCTCCCTGTCTGTCTGTCTGTCTGTCTGCCCTTTCGCTCCGGTCTCCCTCATCACAGGCTAATGACGGTCCTGGTTAGTGCCGCTAATGAAGGGCCGCGGCTTTGATCGCGGGGACAGACCCCACGCTCGTCTCTGGCCGAGTTCCTTGCGACATTAATGAAACCCTAAAAATCACTTCTATCCCCTGGGACACACAAGGGGAAGGGCTGCGGTGGGGCCGGGGATCCCACAGCCCCCCCGGGAGGGGTACAGCACCCGGGCTCCTCCTGAGCCCCATCTCCATGGCAACGCTGAGGGATGCTCCTGCGGGATGCTCCTGCGGGATGCTCTTGCAAGGCCACCATGTGGAATCCCAGCAGCCCCGGGGCTTCGGCACCACGCAGCGTCGGGGAGAAAACGCCTGTCTGGGCTGGGAGCACGGCTGTCTGCCTGTCCGTCCGTCTGTCCGCCCACAGCAATATCCCTGCGGATATTGCGCAGAAGCGCTGCTTGACCTCGGTCCCGGCAGCAGCCACTTAAAGCCCACGTCTGCCACCTCCCCCTCTGCCCAGCCTCGCCGGCGATGACGAGCATCTCCCAGAGCAAATAATTACAGAATTAACCCCACAGTCCTTTCAGCCCCTAATTTTCCAGCCCTGACCGTGTCCTTAGCTTGGCTTCAGCAAGCTGAGGGATTCAAATCTCCAGCCGTTTCCATAGCACGGCACCAGTGCAGCGCTTGGCCCCGAATATATTTCCCTGTAACACCTATCTTTCCTTTCCATGGTGTTTTTTATTACTAGGCACATGTGTACCAAACACAGCCCAGGAGCGGGGGGCTTGGGGATCCCCGTGATGCTTCGGGCCCGGCGGGAAGGCCGGCATGTCCGGGGCTGCTTCGCACGAAGGCGCAGGGTGCTTTGCAGAGAGCCAGGGTCCATCCTGCCTCCCTGAGGGTCTCTTTCGGGATGTCTTAGGGCAAAAATCAGCCCTGCAGAGGAAACGCAGCGCTGTGCCGGTGCTCGCTGGCCGGCCGCGGTGGGATGGCGGTGTCTTTGGTGGGGCTGCCCAAAGTTGTCACCCTTGTCCCCCCAGGCTGTGCATGAGGGAGCTCAGGCTGCTCCCCTTCATTTGTTGCTGTTTATCTATAATTTAGCATGGTTTTTAGTTATATTCTAATTGAGTTTCATGTGTCACAGCGTGTCTCAAACAGAAAATATAAATATTTAACAACCTCCACTGGTAATAAAGATTCACATTTGCCTCGTTCTGGTTCCCAGTACATGAATATTCTGCACCACGCTCCGCGGGTATTAACTTCATTCAGACTTCTCCCCGGTTATGCAATATAACGGTAATGACAGATAGAAGACAGATCTTACAAAAAATATAATCAAAACCAACAACAACAACAAACCAGTTTGATGTCGTTAACTCCCCTCTGTTGGTTAGGGGAGCACTAATATGTTCCTTCTCATTGCTGGCTCCTCCGTGCGTGCGAGTGCCATGCGCCCGCTCCGGCAGCGCTGTCCCCAGCCACACCAGTACGGGCGAGCGCTGGGGCATGGGAAGGGGAGGGGGAGCTTGGGGAGGGGTAGGAGGTGTCTGAGGCTCGGGTCTTGCAGGGCAAGGGCTGAACGGAGCCTGGTTTGGGCTGAAATAAAGGTGGGATCACGTCCCCGCTGTGCTACCGCTTGAGCGGGGATGCACGCGCGGTGGGACACGAACTGAAGCATCACTGGTCCCTGCTGGGGCAGGGGCAGGGCTGTCAAAGCCAGGCGCTTGGATGGTGAAACGGGCCGGGGCCAGGGCAGGGAGAAACCCTGGGTGATTTTTGGGTGGTGCTGCTACCTGCGAGGACAAGCTGGGTCCGCCCCGAGCTCGTGGGACCCGGCGCCGCGGGAGCGTGGCTCTCGGGGCAGGTCTGGGGCTGTGGCCAGGTCTGCTGTGCCGGCGGCTGCTCAGGCCTGGCCCAGCGGGGATGAAATCCTTTGGGCCACAGCTGGGTTTAGGCTCCCCTCCAGAACAACCCCCAAACTGCCTTTTGTACCGTTAGGAACTTTTTAACGCTTCCCGAGCACGCCGGCTCCGGGGGAGCGGGCTTTGAGCCTGCCGGTGCCCCACGCTTGGCGGTGGGGCTGCCGGGAGGCCGGCGCGGGGCGGCTGCCCGTCCCTCGCCTCGATCCTCACGTAGTCCGTGGACGCGGGCTGCTCCTGGGAGAGCTCCTGCGGGAAAGGCTGGAGCTTCCAGCTGCTCAAAGGCTGCCTTGCAGCCACCAAACCCGCTCGGTTCCCCGAGAAAGGGGAGGACAGCGGGACCCACCGGGCTGGTACCAGCGTGCAGGGCATGAGGGGTGGCCCAGGGCTATGGGGCTATGGGGCTTCGCAGCACTGTGCTCCCCTCTCCAGCCCCACACGCATCCCCTGGGCTCCCTGCACCCCACAGATCCCCGCCGGCTCTGCCCTTCTCCCGCACTGGCAGCCCCGACCTGCCGGACCCGGCACCTCCTGCACCCATAAATCCCATTTCGGCCCCGCGCAGCTCCAGCCGTGTGCGCTCACAAGGGCTGGGCAGTCCCAAACCCCTGCTTTTTTGCCCCATTCACGTGGTGACCCTGGCAGTCCACCATGCCACCGGCTGGGTTAAAACCCCAGCAGTAAGCTGCTCATTCGTTAAGGTAATTAGGATTCGTGCCGGAGAAAGGTCACGGATGGGCTGCGTGATTCAGCCAAATGGTGTTGAACCGGCTGAAAGCACCTGGGTGCCTCCGGCACCTCCCCACCGGCACGGTGAGGCGCGGCTGGCGCCGGCGGGGAGGGGACCGCAGCGAGCGGCCGGCGCGTGGCTGGTGCCCGGGGCTCGCCGGGGTTGCCGTGCGGTTCTGCCACCACCCGCGCCGTGTCCCCTGCTCGCTCCCCGCGCGCCCACGCGTGCGCGCCTGGCTCGCGCGCTGGCTGGGCGCTGTCTCTTGGTGGGGCTGGGCTCGACAGCGAGCTGTTGCCTGGGCTCCCGTATATCATGAAGATGTTGCAAGCTGCTGAAAATTCAAAGCGCTGTTTTAATTATGTGCTATGAGGAAAGCAGCCTCAATCTTGGAAGGAGGCTAACGACGGGACTGCCAGGATATTTTCAGTGGCAGAAACCCAAAATCCATCCCAATGTATCTTTAAAAGGGAATAATGTCAGGTTTGTCTATGAAATAATAACTAATAACCTATAAACAATGACATCACCGTCCACCTCGCTGCTGGGGAACTGATTTAGAGACGCCTTGCCTATGTGAAACGAGAACATCTGCTCTCTGCTGGAAAGAGGAGGAAGATCTCCTCATCAGCATTAAATTTAAATGAACCAGTCCTCATTTGCACGCTTCTGCGGCGCTCCAGCTCCTCCTGCAAGAGGGTGACTGGGGAGCACAGGCTTCGGCAGGGGCTCGGCAAGCCGTTTCTCCCTCCTTGGCTTTCTAAAAGTGTGAAAATCAGACTTTTCTACCCAAGAAGCCTCTCCTGGGCGCAGACCGACTGGCCGCAGCCCCACGAGCAGCCGGGTGGGATCGGGTCTCCCCCTGCCCCAGCATTTTGTGTTCAGCATCTCCTCCTGGAGAGGGATGCCCACCCACGGGAGGGTGAGGGTGAAACGCACCCCAGTGTCCCCACGGGCGTGACAGAGAAGCCCAGCATTCCTGCTGATTTAGGAATCGCTTGAGGACTGAAGGAGGCCAGGCTGAGCCCACCACCGCATCCCGCAGCGGGTACCCGCACGCCCCGGCGCAGGCACCGCTGCGGCAGGTCTGCAGCACCCGCAGCCGCCCGGCTGCCCCGCTCCCTGTCAGCCACCCGCATCGCGAGCTGCCT
Source organism: Phaethon aethereus (assembly GCF_964289735.1). NCBI lineage: Eukaryota > Metazoa > Chordata > Aves > Phaethontiformes > Phaethontidae > Phaethon > Phaethon aethereus. Next base: position 7,345,872 of record NC_138594.1, read on the forward strand.
GCAGGCTTCGGCGTGCTCCGCATTATTTTTAATTATATTTTACTTTAAAGGGCCATTAATTACAAAGATTTCCCAGCAGAGGCCTTAAAAAAAAAGAAAGAATTAAAGGGGTAAAAAAAAAAAATCCCTTTCCACATCAAGGGTTGTTACGGGTGAGCTGGAATACGAATAATGATTGAGAGGGGTTAAGCAGCAAAGGAGCAAGATCTGGGGTGCAGAAGGCCCAGCAGCAGTCAGGGGTGCCCCAGCTCATGGGCAAGCTCGCCCGTGGGCGCAGAGCCCCCTCCCCGGAGGAAGGGCAGCCATCCCAGGCATCCCAGCTCAAGGCAGCGCTCGCCGCTGGGCTCCCACCTGAGTCCCGCTGCGCTCGCTGGGATGGAGGGCACAAGCTCTTGCTCGTGTCCCAACACCCCACTGGCTTGGCAGCGTCTCCCCTCCCTCCACAGACCCTGGGTTAAAGCCCCACTCTCCCTCCCGTCCTGACCGCTCTCCCTCCGCTCTCCCCGAGGGATGCGTTTCCCATCTCCCTGCCCTCGCTGCCATTCACTGCTCCTCGGGGAGCAGGAAACATTTATGCCATGTCTGTCGGTCCTTGCCGTTAGAGTTATATGCTTATTTAATATTCACTTATTTTAAAACCATTTGGGTCCTTTGCTCCCCAGCTGGGGGAAGCTGCCATTTCAGGACAGGGTGCAGAGGGTGCAGTGATCCCCCCAGCTCTGCTACCTGGGGCCAGGAGCCAGCGTTGACCCCGTTGGAGCGGGATGGTGACCCCCCTCCCCATGGCAGCACAGCCCTTGCAAGGGGTTTAAGGAGTTGAACCCCCATGACGTGAAGCTCAGGTGGGGCCGTTGCAGCCGAGCCACCGTGCACTGGGAGAGCTGGCTGGAAAAACCTTTAATAGGGCAAATTTTGGTTAATCCTTTTTATACGGGTCAAGACCTGGTTTGCTCATGCCTGGCCACCAGCAGCACCAGGACCTGCTGTCCTCTCCACACCCTCTCCTCCCTTTTCTTTTTTTTTCTCCTACCTTTTCTCAATTAGCGCTTGCTCAGCAGGTACTAATCACCGCTCGAGCTCCTGCCTGCCCGCCCCAGCCCGGGGGCAGGAGGTTGCCTGAAGGTGCTGCTGCAGCTTTGGGGTGAAGGTGTCCTCTGGCTGGAGCTCCTGAGCACTCAGGTAAGGGCCAGGCAAAACGATGGCGGTGAGATCTCTTGTTGCTGTCGTGCACCTTGTGCTGGGGCAGGGGAGCTGGAGATGCTCTTGGCTGCTGCGAGCTGCTGGGTGTTGCTTTTTTTTTTAGTCTGGAGTCACTTGAGGGGACTGTGGGGTGACTTGGGGGTGTGCTGCTGTTGCTCTGAAGGTTTCCTTGTGATGCTGTGCGTGCTGTGAGCAAGGTTTTGGTGCCCTGACCGCTGCCAAGGCCAGGGCTGAGCCCTGCAGCCCATCCCCTGCCTGGGGCGAGCTGGGCATTCGCGTGGCTCTGCCCTTCCCCTTGTCCAACGTCTCAGCTCTGTTGGCTTTTTGGCGCCTCGTACCCCTCCTTCCTGGGGCCGCCCTGAGCTGTGGCGATGCCTTCCCGGGCTCAGCGGGGTGCTGGAAGCTCTTGTAGCAGCGCTGGGGGCCAAGGCGGGCGCGCTCAGGAGCACCACGCGACGCTCGCCCGCATCCCGGTGCTCGGCAGCGCTCGGGGATCTGGGGCTTGGCAACAAGCGTCTCATTTCCCTCTTGTCTCTTCCTGTCAGACAAGATTTGAAGATTCAATTAGAGTGGGAGCCGCTGATAGTGGCGGAGCTGGCGTGCTGCTCGCGCCCCGTGCTCGCGCTGCATGGGAACCAGATGAAAGCCGAAAGGGATGCGGGGCGGGGAGGGAGGGAGAGGAGGGTGTTGGAAAGGAAGGCTCCTTGGCTGGCAAAGAGCCTGGGAGAAAAAGGAAAGAAATGCAGATCTGGGGGGAGTTGAGGGATGGTTGGAGGCTTGGGATGTGCTCCAGCCCCGTAAGATGCAGAGCAGTCCCCTCTCGGGAGACGGATCCCAGGGCAGCACCGGGCTGGGGCAGGGGAGACCTGTTCCAAAATCCCTTGCCGCGTGCTGCTCAGTGGGGTGAGGCTGGGCATCGGGGCAGGGCTTGCTCGCCCGAAACCTCGTCCTGCGGAGCTGGGTCTCCAGGACAGCGGCGAGAGTGAGCTGGGAGTGGGGCTGGGTGCCGGCGCCCGAGGGGAGAGCAAGGCAAAGCCCCCCGAGCGCGTCAGGTGGGGAGCTGCCTCTGCCAAGCGGCAGAAGGCTGCATTTCAGCCGGGCATATTTTTTTTCCCCTCCTGTCTGAAGGCTGCCTCTCCCTCGAAAGCTGTGCTTGGTTTTGCACTAACGCTTCAGAGAGACGTGGAAACCATCTGAGCCGTTTGCTGAGATGCCGCGGCCTTTGGTGCGAAGCCACGTGGCCTCTCGGCAGGGGCGCGGGGACAAGGACGGGCTCCGGTCGCAGCCGCAGTGAATGCGGGAGAGCATCGAATAGGGCCAGTGTCTAGTGTGGTGCTGGGTCCTTCCGTCCCGTCCTGCCCGGCGGAGCTGTCTTTGTGGGGCTGATTTTGCTCCTTTTGCTCTTTTTGAGGGTCAGAGCCAGGATCTGGCCACTAAAACACCCAGTCTGCCCAACCAGGGTAGTCTTGAAAGGATAATCCCCTCCCCTCGCAATGTTTTCCGGAGGTAATAGCAGCTGTTAAGGAAAATGCAAATTTTTTTAAGATGGGAGGGCAGACAGATTTGTATTATAAATTATATTTTTACTATAAATTATATGCTGAGCCCCAGAGCTGGAACCTGGGCTGGGCTCAGCCCTCGCCAAGTCAGGAAATTCAGTCGCGCCGATGCTACAGCCCCGAGCGGCTCAGCCCTTGCAGACGTAGCAGTTCCCAAAACTCAGGCTGCATTCAGGCATGGATTGATTGTGTACCAAAAAGTCAAGGTGCAAACATTGATCATACAGGAAAGTGCTGGTCATCAGGCAAAAATAAGCATTCCCTAGCCTAAATTATTAATTCCTTTCTGCGCAGCAAACGGATTGTGCTGGTCGCGTACGTCCCCTCTGCACAGTGGTTGTGCTTCAAGCCGTGGTATATTTTCCCTCCAACTACTTGTCTGGCTCTTCACTTAATAAAAATTGAGAGAGACAATAAAAACATAAAAGATGAAGCCCTGCTTGTAGCCTCTAGCTGTTGGTTTCATTATGCAACTGCTTCTCCCAAACCCTCCTCGGCGGCTCCCGGTGCCGGTACCCCAGCGCCGGGGTTTGGGTACCCCAGCACTGGACTGGGGAGCCACTGGGCCCCGGGATGCTCGGGGTGAAGGCCACGGCCGTGGCACCGATAGGATATCTGATGAGGGCAAGAAACTGTCCGGGTGATGAAAAGGGAATTGGCCAAATAGGCTGTTGGGAAAAGCAGCTGTTTGGACGGGGTTATGCAGGGTTAAGCTGTTCTTCTGCTGGTCTCCTGTTCCCGCCCCCCCAATCCTCAGCTCTGTCCCGAGCAGCAAACGTGCTCTCTGGGCTGTGGGCACTGAGGGACCGGAGCACCCGGCGCGGCTGCGCCGGGGCTGGGAGGAGCGGGGGGGCATCGGGGAGGGAGCGGGGGCTGCGTGGGGCCGGTGTTGGTGGGTGTCTTTCTGCTGTAGCTGTGTCAGCTGCAATACGGTGAACGGAGTTTCTCAGGGGGTTGATTCGCTGATGTTAATTCAGGAGGTTAATTCACAACCGAGCCCCCAGGCACAGCGAGGGCTCCGGTCCCACCGCGCTCGCTGTCACTGGTGGGGTGGGGGAGCGGGGACAGAGCGGGCTCGCTGCCCTCAAAGCGCTCTTCAGCAACACTCGAGTCTGGAAATTGGTCGTGGGAGGCCTGCTCTGCCCCCAAACTGTGACATCCGAAACGAAATGTGTGTTTTCTCTCCGGTTCCAAGGCATGAGAAGAGCTTTGGATCTTGTTGCGATTTATCACTCAGCCCTGAGCCAGATGCCTATATGGGTTCAATCTATAGCTCCCAGAACTGATAGAAATATTATCCCTTCTTATTAAAATCACCCACAGCTACTGCAGCTGTATGTCAACAGCAAAACAAATAGCGACCAGTTCCCATCGGATCGGAGCCTCTCCGCTGAGGCTGTCTTCAATCCGCCTCCTGCTAAAATGGTTACAGATGTAGGCTTTTCCCATTGCAGCTCCGTGCGGCTCCCGTGCAGCCAACTCCAAATCCCATTACCACGCCGGAGCCGTCTTTGGTGAGGATCGGCTCGGCTAAAGCTCCCCCGCTGACGCGAAACATTACTCATGGTGCTTTTCCTAGAAGTACCGCTAAGAGAGAGAGCGTAGGGCGGCGCTCCCCCAAAAGAGCCCCGAAATGGTGGGGGTAGCTCTGCTGTGGGTGGAAAGGAAAGCAAGAGGGCTGTGCAGGGGTAAAAGCGGGGCTGCTTCCTCCTCCTCCTCCTCAGGTGGCACAGCTCCTGTCCCTGCCGGGGGTCTGCTGAGTGATTTGGGGTGTGTAGCGTCTGCTGCTGGAGGCATAACTGATGTTGCGGTGTGTGAGCCCCCTTCCTCTCACCCCTCCAAAGACACCACAGCCCTAAAATTCCTGCCATCACCCGAGCTGCCCCTGGCTCACCCCCACCCCTCTCTCCTGTGCTATCTTTGGTATAATTAGGAGGCCAGGACTGTGTGTGTGAGGTGAATGTGACCTCATTAGTTTCTTATGCTGTGTTGAAATTTCTCCTCATTTACATCCCCAGTCCCTAAATGTGCAGCTCTTGTCTCCGGGGTCGCTTTCTGCAGCTTTCCATCCCTCTTGCCAAGGCTCCAGGCCGGAGCTGTGCTCCCTCTCCTCGACCAATCGCTCCGCTATTGTCTCAAAGCTGAAACCCCTCCACCATGTATTTGAGGAAGACAATTTCCTGGTCTACCCTGGATGGGTGGGAAGGGCTCCCTGGGGAGATGCCCTGGGCTGGGTCAGCTCCCAGTTTAACCCCTCTGCCCACCTGAGGTGAGAGAGCAAAGCTCTGGGTGCTCCCTCTGCTCCGCTGCCGGCTGAGACAGGGGATGACAAACGTCCTGGCCGGGCTGTGACAGGCTCCATGCTCTCTTCCCTCTAAGATCCACAATCAAGACTGCTCTTCCCTGGCAAGAGTATCCTTATCTGTGTTTGCTGTAGTACCCAGATGCCAAAATCCTGCCAGACCGGTGCTGGCTTTATCCTCCTGACGTTCGGATGCTTCCTCAGAGGATATATGGCTCTGTCGAGCCTTTCTTCTTTTCCTGTCCTAGTTGGAGGGGGAGTGCTCTTTGAGATGGGAAGATTTGCGTCGCCTCTCCTGTGCGATGTTGGATCCCTTTATAGGGCAGGTATCTTCTAAAGCAAAATGTTTTCAATTCTCACGACGAGCATAATTCTTGAAAACGTACGCAATAAACAAAACGAGCCAAATGTAATTAAAATGGAGACAGCATATAATCTGGTAACCCACTTAGAGGCTCAAAGCTTCAGCTTTTAAAAAAATGTTTGCTCCAAATCCATTTAAATAAACAGACCGACACACCAAGGCTCTCTACATTATCAGGATACAAAGACAATCGGATCAAAAGCAGCTGTGGCCAGGCTGTACATATGTAGCGAGGAAATTGCTTGATCTAAGACTGCACCTTGCACATGCAAATGTGTTTGTGGACCTTTCCGTGAATTGCATTTGTACAACGGCTGAGCCGTTGGGCTACTGGGCTGTGCTCTGCTGTGGGGGGCAAAGGCTGGCGTGTCCCCCACCACAGGAGCCTTTGCTGGGGAAGCGAGGGAGCTGCTGGCGTGTCGGTGTGCCCGCTTGCTTTGGCAGGAGCAGAGAGAGGCCAAAGGCCAGCTGAGCTTTGCCCTCTCCATGGGTGCAGACTCTGCATCTGGAGGGGAGAATCGCTCAGAAACGTGGAAAAGAAATGGGAACCCTGTTCTTAGCACCCATGGCGTGGGCTCTCCACTTGCCTTGTGTCACATGCACCATGTGGTGTCATGCTCGTGTCCCCCCGGGCTTGCAGGAGCGTCTCCTGGCGATGCGCGTTGGGGCTGTGGGCTTTGCATCTCCTCCTCTCCCCCGGTACCGTCTCTCACAGCTCTGCAGCAGAGCCCGGCTGGCCTTGAAGATTTGCCAACAGCCATGTGAATGTGATTTGTCTCGGGCTGGACAGCACAGGCTGTGAATCCAAGATCAAGTATGCTCCCAGGCCAGCAGGATTCAACCCAGAGAAGGCATTTTGGGTCAGATGAGCACCTTCCTAGGGTTCTCGCAGGTGGTTTTGGCGCTCTCAAAGGGGATGGTCATGTATATATAGTGTGAGGGGCTACCAGGGAAAGTGAGGAAGCTATTTCTAAAGTGGCAAGAAACCTTAACCATTGAGAAGCGGGGCCCTGGCTCAGCCTGCGGGATGTCTGTGCTCGGAGCGAGTGGTGTCTGCAGCAAAGCCTTTACTCTGGCGCTCCTGAAGGGAGGTCCCTGGCTTGCGCCGTGGCCGGGAGCGCCCAGCGTGGCTTGCCCCTCACTCAGGGCAGGCCCGGGCGGCGTGGCGCACCCCCGTCTCCGTGTCCCCCCCACCCCCGGGGGATGCTCGCGGCGCGGTCCCCGCCGTCGGGGTCTGAGCCCCCGTGGCGGCCGGAACTCACACCGGCAGAGGGAGCTCCGGCCGCGTCCTCCGAGCGGGGGGGACCGGGGGTACCCGCGGCTCCGGCGGGTAGGGGGGCGGGTCCCGTCCACCCCCGTCTCGGGGCTCGGCTCCCCTGGGAACTGCTGGCCGCGATCGTGCCCCCGCCCAGCCCAGGGGCGACCGGCTCCGGGCGGGGTGGCCCCTCGCGCGGGCGTGGGGTGCACACGGCGGTGACCCACATGCGCTGAGCCCAGCAGCGCTGTCTCCGGTCGCAAGCAGTGGGGGACATGGCGGGGGGAAGCCGCCCGGGGCCCTGCAGCAGGGCGAGGAGCTCGGGCAGGGGCCGCCGAAGCAGCAGCGAGCAGCGCAGCCGAGACACTGGGGAGGGCGCCGACCCCCGGGCTACCGGGGGCCGCGATTGGCGTGCGCCCCGGTACCGGCACTGGCTCCTCCGCCCCGGCGGGCCTCCCTCACGTGGGGCTCCCGCCCTGCCGCAGGAGGGGCCGACCCGGGGCAGTCTTCCCTGCCCCATCGTCTCCGCCACTGTCCCCCCCCGCCGCTCACCCGCTTCCCCCTCTCCCGGTGCTGCAGGGTGTCCCACCGGGCTCTGCCAAACGCCGCGCAGGCCTCCCCCCCGCCTCCGACTCCAGCGCTCGGCGCTTCGGGTCTCGCCCCCCCCCCCCGCACCCCCCAGGCAGGGGGTTACCGGGCCCGACCCCCCCGCCGGGCGGGTGCGCCCCGTCCAGCCCCGCCGGGGGAACCGTGCCTGCTCGTCCAGAGGTGCTACCGGGACGGACACCCGCGGCAGCCAATAGGGAGGCGAAGAGGGGCCGGGGACGAGCCCCCATTGGCGACGAGGGGAGGAGGAGCCGGGACTTGAAGTTGGAGTGAGGGATCCAGCTGTGCGGAGCGCTCGGCTCAGCGCGGCCGCCCGAGCATCCTCCGTCCCCGGGGCGCCGGGCAGCACCCCCCGCCCGGGGCAGATGTTGGGGCGCGGAGGGGGCAGGCAGAGGCGCTAGGGCGGCCCGCGGGTGAGGGCCAGCCACCGGCAGCGGGGGCCGCCCCGCCGCCGCCTCCTCCCTACCCGCGGCTCGCCCGGCTCGGGCCCCCGGAGGCACGGCGAGGAGGAGCTACGGAGCCCGCAGACGGCAGGGCAGGGCGAGGGGGGCGGCCCGGCCCCGGCCCCGGCGGGGGGCGAGGCAGCGGCTCGCCCGGCCATGCCACCCCGGCGCTGAAGCCGCCCCGGCACAGCCCCCAGCCCCCCGGGGCCGCCATGGCCGCGCCCCTCTAGGCGCCCCCCCGGCTCGCCCCGCGTCGCCCCGGCTCCCCCCGGGGCCGCCGGCCGGAGGATGGACGAGGATGGACGGCGAGCGGCCGAGGAGGAGCCGGGCAGAGCCAAGACTTTCATCCGCCTCAATGACCTGTCCGGGGCCGGGGGCCGCCCGGGGCCGGGGGACAGGGAGGCGGGCAGCGGCGACTCGGAGGCGGAGGCGCTGCCCTACCCGGCGCTGGCCCCCGTCGTCTTCTTCTACCTGAGCCAGGAGAGCCGGCCGCGGAGCTGGTGCCTCCGGCTGGTCTGTAACCCGTATCCTTTGCAGGTGCTCGGCGGCGAGGTAAGCCCCGCGGGGCTCCGCCAGCCCCGCAGCGGCGGGCGGGGCGGGGGCCACCTCCAGGTGGAGCCCGCCGGGTGATGGGGCAGGAGCCGGGGTTTGGGGGCACCGAGCACCCTCTCTTCCTGGGGTAGGGGCGGGGGGACGCCCCCTCCCCGGTGCTCGTCCGGGAAGTTTTCCGGGCTGTTGCAGGGGGCTCGGCGCTCCTCGCCGGGGTTCGGGGCTGGGGGGGGGGGGGGGGGCGGGCGGTGCGGGGCTCCCCTCCCCCGGCCGCCCCGCCGCGGTGCTCCGCTCCCGCGGGCTCCGCCGCGCCGCTCCGCGGGGAGTCGAGGCGGGAGCCCCGGGCGGCCCTTCCTCCCCGGGGATCGGCCGGCCTCGGGTGTCGCCGCTCCCCCCCGCACGCCGAGGGATCTTAACCCCAGTCTCCCCCTTGCAGAACCCTTCTTCTTCCCTGACCCCGTTTCTTGTCCTTTTTAGGCTCCCCGGTCCCTTCCCCGAGGATTTTAAGGAGGGTGCAGTCGGGAGGAGGCAGTGGTGCCGGGGGGATTGATTTGCTGCCTGGGTCCAGGGTCCCTAAATAATTCATGGCATGCGAGGCCGGCCGAAGGGCCCACTCTGCGCAGTCCCCTGGGATGCCCCTCGCTCGGAGGGCTCCGGGTCCCCCAGGCGCGCATCGGCCAAGGGCTGCAGCTCGCCAGGTCCTGGGGTGGGCCCTGACCAAGGCCTCTGGTCTCCTTCCAAACTCCCCGTCTGCTCCGGCACAGGCTCTGTGTCCGAGCCGCTTCAGTCAAGTTTAAGCTTTCAAAAGAAGGGGAGGGGGGAAGAAACAGAAAAGACAATAGAAAAATTGCTTCTTGCCACAGTTTTGATGCCTTTAAAGCCTCCCTTGGAGCTGAGTTGCAACCAGCACACGGTTTGTAGCATTGCAAGTGTTTTACCGTCCCCGAACTCCAGTTCCATTTATTATTTGCCGAAAAAAAAAAACCCCAAATGAAAGGGCGATGTGGCTTCCAGCAGGAGCTGGTGCGGGAGAGCAGCCGCTGCCCGGCTGAACGGGAAGTTACCGGGTCCGTGCAGCTCCGCCTGCCCGAAAGGCAGGCGAGTACGTACGGGCAGCAAACCCACATCTGGAGTGGGAGAGGCTGTGTGGTAGCAGGGAGGACATGTTACGCAGTATAGAGGGCCAGAATATCTTGTACGAGTCCTCCTCGGCTCCTGGTGTGTGGGAACTGTCAGGAATTGCATCTCTGCTGAGGTCGGTGTGCCCGGGAAGGGCAGCGAGGGTCTGCCAGAGTTGTGAATATTGTTTTACTTGAGCTTCAACAATAATTTATCTGATAAACAGGCTGTCTTCTTTCCTAAAATGTCCCCCAGGAGGGGAAAAAACAAGATTTCTCTTCCCAGTCATGAATACTCCCAGCAGTTTCCCCCCAAATCTCTTTCACACCAGCTAAGCAGTTCAAAGCTGCGTTTATTTCAGCATCTTAAGAAATCTTGCAACTTTGTGAAGCCTCTGTTTTGGGAAGAAATATTAACGACAGGCTGCAAGTCAATGTGTTCTCATTGCCTACTATGACTAATATTATTTATGATTGCTGATTTAAATACGTTTTCAAGTCTCCCCTCCCAGTGATGTTTTGAAGCAGGTGTTAACACCTGCATGTTTTTAGTTGTTTTCAGTAAAATCCTTCATCCCAATAATAGCTTGAAATGTGTCTTCTCCTCTGTGGCTGCAAATATGAGCAGATTAACTTTTGTCCTTGGAAAATTAGTGTAATTGTGGGCACCTGCAAGCACCGCTGCGAGCAGGGGATGAGCGTTGGGTGCAGCCCCGCAAGCTGGGATTTTCTTGTCGCTAATTTTTCAACTAGTTACTGACAGAGAAGGGTGCTTGCTGGGAGCTCCCGGGCCACGGAGGATGATGCTGCGGGTCTGCAAGTCGTGTGTCTGCCTGTGGCTGTTTGTTTTCAGGGTCACTGACTCAGAATTGGGGGAGTTTATTTAAAAACAACACAAAAAAATGCAGCTCACCCTACAGACGAGAGGAAGGCAGTGGCCAGCTTGGCACCCGTGCTGCGTCCTGTCACTTGCTGGGTTGTTCAGCAGAGCAGCATCTCGCTTGTCCCTTGGCTCTCTGCAGCCTAAATGCCAGAGCTGAGTCCATTACTTGTGGTGTTATTTTTTATATATATATCCCCCCCACCCCCTTACTGTGATGGGCCAGAAAAGTGACTCTTTTCAGGACGTAATCTTCTAGGAATCGTGCCCTGGTGCTAAAACCATATAACCACGTTGCTGGAAAGTCTTTGTTGCCACCAGCTGCCCTGGAGAGGAGTGACAGTGCTTGGGCTCACGTGGTTGGTGAATCCTGCTGCAGCCCCGGGGGGTTTGGGACTTTCGCCGGCTTCTGCTGCTCTCTCGGGTGGTTTTTACCTTTCCGTGGATGAGGCTGGCCGTCCGTGCAGAAATCGGATGAGTGGGCTCTTGTTCGAGCTGTGCACGCGGAGATACACGGCTTGCCAGCTTGGCAAGGTGTTTTTGCGCTGCGCTGATCTGGCTGATAAACTTTGCTGTCGATGGGGTGCCGGGAGGAGGTGCTGGAGCCGCTCCCGTGCCCGTGGCTCCCTCGCCTGCCCGGGAAGGGCAGCTCGTGCCCCTGGCGTGCTGCTCTCCATCCTTCTCCAGGCGGCTTGCGTGGCCGTGGTGGCCGAGGCCAGGATGTGGGTTTAGGGGAAGGGCGATGGTTGATGTGTCGAGTCCAGCAGGGATGCGAAGTCCTGTCGAGATGGTCTGTCGGGCTTTTCTACTGCGTTTCCATTCAGAGCATCCTCTGCCTGGGCCAGCTAGGTTTTTCCCTTGCTGTCTGGAGCAGAGACGGGGGACCTGTGCTGCGCTCCGGCTCCTCCTCTCCGTTAGGGCTAGAAAGAGGTCATGAAGTTTGTCCTGATCTGGAAACCAAATACGCCAGAGCCTGAAATCTTGGGGTTTTAACCCTAAAACTGTATCAGTCCTGCAAAGCTGTCCTCCTCCTCCACTCCATCGTGGTCTTTGAATGAAAACCCGGCTGGGGCCAGGCGAGCCATGCGATGGAGACCTGGGGGGGACGAGCCTGGTTTCCCACCCGTGTGTTCCCCTTGGCTCTGGGATGAAAGTCTCTGCCCCGGGTGAGGACCGGCTGGGTCAAAAGGGAAGAAGAGACACGGGTAGGACGTGTTTAATGGTCACGGCACTGGACCCACAGGCGCGGGGCTGGGAAGGGCTGCGGCGACAGGCAGGGCGTCCTGGGGTGACTGCTGGCGAGGCAGCGGGAGGAGAAGCTGACATCTCTGGAGGGGGGAGAAGAGGAGGCAAGCTGGTTACTTGACTTTCACTTATAAAATAAAAGCACCAGGAAAGCTGGGAGGATGAAAGGCTGTAGCAGGGTCTGTGCCAGGCTGCTCCTCTGATCAGAGACAAGAAACGAGGCTGTTTCTTGAGAGTTGCAGAGTGATTGAAGAGCGGGGATGGAGAAAGTGGGGAGGATGCTACCGCTTAGCGTTAAGAGCTCTGAATAGGAAAATAACGGTGTAACTGAAAGGGCCTGCGATCTCCATTGTAGTACTGAAATCTGCCTCTTCCCCCGCGCAGTGTCTGCCTGCGGAGCGCTGCTGCCTGGCGAGCGGCACACCGGCAACGGGGGGGCTGCAAAAAGCTGCCGAAAGCTGCCGTTCTGGGCAGATGCCCCAAACTGGTTGTAATCCCACCTTTGCCCCCCGGTTGGAGGGTGAAGGGCAGCTCTGCAAACGCCTTAGCTGGGGAGGGGGGGCTTGGGTGGCACTGGGAGGAGCGCTGCCGTCTCGCCTGGCTGCTCGGGTGCGTGGTCCCCGGGATCTGGGTGTCGAAAATGGCTTTAGGAAAGAAACGCGTCTCGAGCCGGTCACGGCAGCCAGCCCCGCCGTCTGCCTTCGGTCTGCGATAAAACCGAGAGGGCTCTTCCAGCAGCCGCCGCGCACGGCTCCGCTCGCTTCCCAGTAGCGAGAGGTGGATGATCAAAGGCTCCGTCCCAGGGAGCTGCCGAGTGCCCCCAGCTCTCCCTGGAAGTTGGCAGAGCCGCAGATGGCCGGCGGCCTCCCGGAGCGGGCTCGGAGCCCTCAGGGCCTCACGCCAAGGCATAGCTGAGGTCTGCGCCGGGCCGGCTGGAGCCGCCGTGCCGGAGCTCGGTGCATTGTGGAAGCTGCCGAGGCGGCCGGTCGGCCCTCGGCTGCTGAGCTCGCCCCAAGCCCCGTGGGCTGTGTGCCGGCACCGCTCCGCATCGGCCTCGCTGGCTCCCGCCCTCCTGGAGGGGCACGTCCGCGCGTCCGACTGCACCGGAGCAAGGAGCATCTTGTGTGGTGGGGCTGAGAACCAAACCCGCTGAGCCGTGCTGCGGTTTGGGCTTCCCAGCCCCCGCGGTACTCCCGAAGCGCTCCCGTGGGGATGCCCACGGCGCGTGCAGTGGGCGAGCGGGACCCCCCGTCACCTCAGTGGGTGCTCGGGGTCCTCACCCCCTCCCCAGCTGTGCCAGCTCGTGGGGAGAGCCGGGCGCTGCGTCTGCCGCTGTTTGAAGGGCTCAGCTGTAGCACAGAGTTAAGAATATAATTTTTTTTAATCAAAAGGGTGTGTTTTGAGGGGAGAGCACATGTAGTGTTCTTTAAAGCTCAGTGCATCTGTTCCAACATCACTTTTGTGTTTAACAAAGAAAAATGCTTCGTTTTGAGAGGTTGGAGCTGAAAGGGATCTTGTTTTGATTTAAAAACCTGGCAAAGGAGTCAGAATCCGTTTGCTTCACCTGCAGCTGGTCGGTCCCCGGGCACCTGAACTTGTTTCTCTCCCGTGACCCGGTTCACCGGCCAGTGCCTCCCATCCCTCCCCGGGCAGAGGGAAATGCTCCCGCTGCGGCCGAGCCTCCGCCCGCTCTGGCCCCTTCCCTGGCTCCTGGGGGGAAATGAGAAACACGACTTGCCTGGCTGATGCCAGGCTGGGGGGGCTCCCGCGGGCCCCCCAGCCAGGAGGGAGCATGCTGCTGCTCCCCGGGGCAGGTGCCGGGGCACCCCCGGGCTCACGCCAGCTCCCGTGCGAGGATCTCGGAGCGACGCAGGACCCGTCGCCTTTTAGCAAGGGCTGCGCGAGGGTGCGGTGGCTGTTTCCCTCCTCCCAGGAGAGAAGTAACTGCAGAACCCCTTCCCTGCTGTTCACAAACCCTTCGGGAGCGAGCTCGGCAGGAGCGGTGGGTGGCATTCACCTCCCGGAGCTGGGCGCGGTGGCCAGCATCCCTCTCCTTGGCCTCCCCAGCAGAGCCGGGAGCCGGTCGATCCTGATCGAGATAACGCACCGCATCTCACCGGGATCTCTGGACCCGTCCGTCGCCCGGCTCTGCCGGCAGCCGGGCGCTTCCTTTGCCGCCTGCTTGTGTGTGTGTGTGTGGTTTTTTTTTTAAGGAGATTCTTCTGTGAATTCCCTCTTCCAGGCTGTTGTGTCACATCTGGAAGTTTGTGTAGGAGTTTATCCAAGCGCTGGAGTACAGCGCAGCTTTTTCTCATTTAAAAATCATAGGCTGGCATTTTGAAGCGGGCTGGGGTGGGGGGGAAGGGGAGAGGGATGCTGTCTGCCAAAAAGGAGACTGGAGCAGAGGAATCGTAATGACTTCCAGAAGTTTTCTTTCTTTCTTCCTTTCTTGCTTTCCCTCCCTCTCTCCCGGCGCGCAGACAAAAGGCTCGGCCTCATGCGGTTCATGGTTATGTCATGCCGGCGCGGGGAGCCCCGGCCGGGAGGGGTGGCCCCGTCCTGCCCGGGGACCCTGCTCTCCTCGGGGACAGCTCTGCTTTGGCTCCGTGTAGGAAATCCGGAACAAGGGTCCCAGGCGGGGCGGCGGGGCCGTCTCTGGAGACCTGCTTTTCATTTGGGGCCGGGAGCCGAGGCAGGGTGGCTGGGAGGGGACCGCAGCCTCTTCCCCAGCCCCTTGTGCCCAGGACCGGGGGGCTCAGACAGGCGGATGGTAATTTGGGATGGGGCTGGACCACCCCAGCTGCTGCTCACCCGTGGGGCCGACGTGTCTCCCGGCCGATCCGTGCAGACTCGCTGCTCTTGACTCGATCGGCTTTTGTGCTGTCTCCCCCGTTCAGTAGCACTGGGTGTTGGAGCCGGCCTGGAAATGCCCGAGATTTTATGAAGCATAGAAAATTTTTTGCTTTCTTCTCCCCCCCCACCCCCTGCAGATGTTTTGGCGTCGTGCTGAAAAATACTTCTTTCCCATTTTTACTTTAAACTCCGTTTCACTTTTTTTCCGTGCAGAAAAGACCAAGTTTTTGATTGCCGCAAGTTCCCTGCCCAGGTCTCTCTCAGCTCTCCTTTTCTTTTTCTACTGTTTTGCTGGAAGGGAGTGAAACCTTTGGCCAAAATGAACCTCCCTGATGGATTTTTCATTTGGATCATGAAATCATTTTCCCTTGGAAGAGGAGCCCCGGGGAGCCTTTGTCCCCGACGGCTTTGCTGGCCGCTGTGGACGGGGAGGAGGGTCGGGGGGAGCGGGGCCGTCCGTGGGGAACTGGGGAAGGAGCATCCGGAGTCAGGTTGGGAGGGCTTTGAAGCTTCGCTGTGGTTTGGAGTGGGTTGAATTTCCTGGTTAATTAGGAGGCCTAAGTGTTTCTGGGTTTGTTACGAGGCCAGATCGTGGCTTTCCCTTCCCCAGCGCCTTGGCTCTCTGCTGAGCAACCTAGATGTGAAATACTCCCTTTGGTTGGGGATGCACACGGAGGTTTCCCCCAACCTGGGTTCATTTGGCTTTGGCTTTTGCCAGCCTTGGCCTCTCACCCAGGAATCTGGCCTGGTGCTAAGAAACAAAAAAACAAAAACAAAAAAAAAACAACAACAAAAAAAAACCAAACAAAAAAGGAAATTTTTTATATAACGGAGTGAGTAACGACCGATCGTGCTTCGGGATGCTCTCACATCTGCTTCCTACCAGAGCCCCAGCAAAGAGCCTTTGAGCAGATGGAAAAAGCACATTTTTCAGCCTGAATATTTGCTGAGAGAAACTTTCAGGCTCGATCTCTGTGGTGACTGCTGTGGTGCTGGTCACCGCCTTACGGGAAGCGGGCTGTTGGGGTGCCGGGACCTGCACCGTGTGCCCGAGGTGCCGCAGGGCCGGGCAGGTCCTGGCGTGAGCCCCAAGCCGGGGCCGCACGCGCTTGTGTGGGACCGGGACGTGCCCGTGACTCAACCCTCAGAAGTTCACCGGTTAGTCACAAGTGGATGGAAATTGTCTATTGGTTTGGCTCCGGTGCCTGAAGCGTGGTTTTGGTTGGGATTTTTAACGTGTTTCCTAGGCGGAAGGGACTGGCTGTTTGATGTTTTTGTGGTTTTTGGGTCTCTCCCTCTGCCGGGATGCAAAACCCTGGGGTGAGGGCAGGAGGGGGCTGAAAATGGGAACGAAATGCTAAAGCAGGTGACGAGCGAGAGCTGGGAGCTTGGCACAGACAAGCTGATAAAGGAAAGGGGATTTATTTACTGTAATCCAGACACTAACCCCACACTTGCGGGGTTCCTCATGCAAAGCATCCTTATATTTATCTCTAATTTGGGTCTCTTCCAAGAGATTTTCCCTGGTGCATCCACCGAATCGGCCTCGAGATGCTGCCTAACCCCGGGGCTGAAGGCAAACCCGCAGCCGGCGGCGGAGCTGGGCGAGGGGATTCCGAGGCATTCAAGCACTCTGGCATCCCGACCGCCCGGGGGGGTTCATGCCTTCAGGATTTCCTGCGGTTCACAACTTAATCAGGTCAGGTTTAGCACTCCCTCCTACGGCGTTACTGACGGCCTCTGCGCGCTCCCGAGATGCTGGTGGCCAGAGCAACCCAAGGTAGAGCCCTCCCCTGCCCAGATGGTGAACAGGACTTGTTAATGATTTGTTAATTCAATTAGAAAGTGCTCGTTAACCCATGGCGAGGCTGAAGCTCCCTTCTGGAGGGCAGGGCTCACCCCCATGCCTGCGACTCTCTCTGCCAAAACATTTATTTGGTGTTAAGCTGCCAGCCACGCTATGCAAATATAGATGTTAATCATGAACAAGGTTCATTTTTAGCTCTGGGTTGAGACTAGACTTGGGAGGAACCCGGCTCCGGGGGGTGGTGGGGAGCAACGCCTTTTGAGGGGGGGAGGCACCATCCCTGGGGCTGGGTTGGCCGGATCCTGCGGGAGGGAGCAAACGTCTGGGCTCCCGCTCAGCCCCGGGGTCCGTAGGAATAAAATGCTCCTTCTGCTGCGGGTTGAATAAGGCTTTCAAG
The DNA here is from genome assembly GCF_964289735.1 of Phaethon aethereus. Classification (NCBI taxonomy): domain Eukaryota; kingdom Metazoa; phylum Chordata; class Aves; order Phaethontiformes; family Phaethontidae; genus Phaethon; species Phaethon aethereus. The sequence goes on from NC_138594.1 coordinate 7,362,450, forward strand.
TGCGTTTGATGAGCTGCACTTTATCCAGCCTCCTCCTCCTCCGTGGTGTTAGCTGCCAATAGCATGAAACCCGGGTCCGTGCCGGCAGTCCCCATGCCTGTGTCGGATGCAGAGTATCTTTAATTCGGGAACCATTGTGTTTAGATAGCCTGGCTGTAGTAATTCTTAACGGGAGAAACCAGAAACCCCAGTAAGAATGATAAATAACGGGGCCCTGATGCTCCATTGAATTAATGCTTATTTGGGCAGACAGGGAGGAGAGGAATTAAATTAATATCTGACTTGTAACTGCTACTGTATGTGGTTATTGACTTATCTTGCTTTGGAGGACCATAAATATGTCTCGGGATATACCCCTGAGACCATAATTTGCTCAGGGTCACAGTGCAGGTCTGTCTCTGATGCTCCTTCAGAGACTCATCCTGACTTCTGGGGTCAAAAATCCAAATTCCTTTGACAAAGGCCCCAGCCACGTGCTGAGGGGAATGCGTTTGCACTTTACTGAGCATACGATATAAATCTCGAAGGCCTCTGCCTTGCATAAATCGCTTTATTGTTTGTAATCCTCCGGCTGCCTCGGCGCTGGAGCGTGCAGGGCCCGATTCGGCTCGGGGGAAAAGTGCGGGTGAAGCTCCTCGGCTCCGGAGCTGGGATGGATCACAGCCGGAGCCTCGTACTCTCATCCGCTCCCTTTTTCTCTGTGCCCGGGGTCTTGTCCCCCTTAGGCAGTTGCTTGGGGGTTCAGGATGCCTGGGTGAGGCTGGAGCCGGTGCTGGAACACCCCGGGGCGGCTGAGCCGTGGCAGTCTGTCCTTCCTCTAGCTAAGGCGGGTGTTTCCTGCCCTCCTCCTGGGCTCCGTTTCACGGAGGGGATAACTCGCTGCCGACGTGACTCTCCTTACGGCGGCGCGCGTTGGCCCCGTTCTGGCACAGCCCACCTTAGCGGAGTCGTCCCCGGGCCGGGCGAGCGCTGCTCCGACCCCCTCCCCTGCCGCACCCATCGCTCCCGGCGCTGCCGCACCCCCTTGCCTGGCTTAGCCATCGCTACGGTCGTTACCCTGCCAGCCCATCCCTTAGGATGGAGCCTGTCCTGTCCCCTCCCTCAGCCCCTTCCCCGGGCTCTGCTTCTCCCCTCCGGCCCCGGCCACCGACACGCGGCTCCGCTGGGAGCGGTTTCCCCTGCCGTGGGCAAATCAAAGCACCTTCTTCTTCTGAAACCGGGGGAATCCTGCCCATTCCCAGGCTGGGGAGCCGCAGGAGCCGCGGGCCAGCGCGGGGTGCCGGCAGCGAGGGTGGAGACGTGTCTTCCTTCGTCTCGGTGACCGGGCTCTGGCTGCTCCAGCAGCCGGTGCTCAAATCTCGCAGCTGGGTTTTAGGCTTGGCTTTTTGATGGGTTTTGTTCTCTCTTTTCTTGTAGCCCCAAGAAACTGGGTTGTTTCGGCTCCGGGAGTGCAGAGGGTTGGGCAAGTGGCGGCCAAGCTGGTGGTGAATTGGGGGACAAAAGGATGCACCGAAAGTGCTTTGCTGTGCCTCCTCCTCCTCTTCCCCAAATCCCCTCCTTTCATCTGCCAAATACCTTGATTTTTCCACCTCTTTTTTTTTTTTTTTACTATTGCCTGGGTTTTGATTCGGGGGCAGGACGGAGCTTGGGGGGGTGTGTTGTGTGCGTGCTTGTGCGCGATAAAGCTATTCGAGGAGTTGTGATCTCTGCATTTCATTTTGCAGTTCAGCTGGAAAGATCTCGTTTCCAAATACACCCACACACAGGCACAGCAAGAGAGAAAGCAGGCGAGGGAGCTGTTCGGGGGGGTGGGGAGGGCGGGGGGCCGGGCGGCGCGGGGCGCATGGGAGCCTTTCCCTGCATTTGGTAAATCTGGTTCGGAGCGGTCCACGCCTTTACCCGAGGACAGGGGATGGTACCCTCTGCCTCACCCCTGCATCTCAAGGCTGCGCAGGTGCTTGGTTGCACCCATGGGTGCCTGGCTGCTTTAGTCCGGAGGAAAGGGGGAGTGGGAGCAGGCGGGAGGAGCAAGGGTCCCCGAGCAGAGCCCTCGCCCTGAGCCCGGCAGCAGCCCCGAGAGCGGCCGGGGGCCTCGGGGGCAGCTGTAGGGCTGCACACAGCGTGTATGTACGTACCCGCCGTGGGCTGAGCGGAGCCCGGGTGCGGCAGCGTGGTGCTGAGACCTGCTTTTGCAGTGGAGGAAGAGCGGAGGCACGGTAAGGAGTCACAAAACTCCTCTTCCAGTCGAACTGAAGCCGTCTTCTTCCCAAAGATGGTGCTGGAGCCGCTCCTGCAGCCCGTAACTCCCATCCGCACCGTCTGCCTCCGGCGCCTTCCTCGCCAGCCGGGTCCCGAGTCCAGCTCTTTGTTTCTGGAGGAGCTGGCGACAGGGTGGGGGCACCCCCGGTGCGGGGAGGGATGGGGTGAGCGGAAAGCAAATGGATCTTCATCCTGGTGGGCATCTGGGTGCGCAGCAGCCCGTAAAGCCAGGGGAAGCCAAGCGGGTGGGGACTCGGTGGCCGGGGGAGGTTTTGGAGAGACGCCTCAGCCCGCTCGGGCTGAGGGGAGCACCCCCTCCTGCAGGGTGCTGCCACGGGTGCCTGCGTCCCCCCCAGCTCCCCTCGGGTGGATGCTGGTGGCATGGCTCTCGGCTCGGCCCCCGCGCACCACCGTCCCTTCGGGGTCGCTGCGTGATTTTTTCCATCGCTCCGAAGAGGATGAGCTCATACAACAATATTCCCTGGGCCAACACCGCTCCTTTTTGAAGTCCCTTGTTTTGGTATTCCTCAAACTTCATATCCTCAGGCACGAAATACAACACCCCTTGGCACCGGCGGCTTTTCCCCAACGCCGCGGCTTTGGTCATCCCCAGCATCCCACCGCCTGGTGAAAGCACTGCCCCATCCCCGAGCTGCTGGGGGATGCCATCCTCTCCCAAACTCACCGCAAGTCCGAAGCGGTGGTAGAATAGGATCCGCCGGCCGCCTCGGCACGCCGCGGCGTGCCGCCCGGGCTGGCAGGGCAAAGGCAGCTGCCGAAGCGCGCTCCCGGCAGCGGTTTTCTTAGCCAGGGGCCGCGGCCGGAGCCGGGGCTCTGCCAAGCAGCAAAAATGCCAGAGCAGTGAGTTTATCCCGCCGTGTTTGATTTGTGGTCACGGTGGAAGTCAGGTCAGGAGTAAATGCGGAGGATGCGGCAGAAAAGAGCGATTTGGAGACTGTCACAAAAACATCTTGTGGTGCTGGAAGTTGGGATTTTCTTTTTATTTTTCCTCCCCCCGCCGCTGGCCGCACTGACTGCGAGGTGAAGTTTGTGGGAGAAATAGTGGCGGTTCCGGGAAATATTTTGCCTCGCTCGTATTGTTGAATTTTATTTTCTTTTTCTGGCAGCGGATGAAGGAATCGGGAACACAGACAGCTTGGCCGGTGGGTTATTGGTCCAGAAATCAGCCTGGCCAGCAAGAAGCTGCTTCGGCAGGGAGAGAAAATACTCGAAAGCGGACGGGGTTTTCATTGCTTTCGTTCCTCTCTCTTCCCGTGCCCACGCCTGGACGGCTCTTAGGACGCTATTAAATGAGGGGTGAATGCATCTGAAGGCAAAGGCTGTTAAGGCGAGGAAGTGCATTGATGCTCCTGGCCTCCCGTGTGTTCTCACTGATTAAAATCTTAAATTCTTCTGGTTTTTGACAAGATTTGGGATTTCTGTGCTGAGCCGGAGAGTCTCTATGGCAACAGCTAAAGGCAACTTTTATCCCTAACACTTTTTTTCTTGCAGGGAGGGAAGGGGATGGGTCCTGGGGGGCACCGGTAACTATTTGAACCCCCCCCAATATTTGGGGTAGTGAGTGCTGGGAGAGGGCTGGGACCGGCTAAACTGAAATACAGAATTTCTGTATTTCACCGCGACTGCAGCGGTGTTTCATAATTAAAACCCTAACCTTTCAGGAAAAGTCTTGCAGCGTGTGATAGAAAGGGAACCAGCTGGGCTAGACTGAAACATAATAAGTTTTGGGAGTAATTTTTAGAATCCTGTACTGTAGGTCTTTGTAGAAAGATACTATACAATTTAATAACATGTTATATTCCTATATGTTATATTTAAATAAACCTATAGTATTGTGTAGGAGGAATTTAATTTTCCGCTACTGGGTAATGTACCTTGCTATAGGTTTTCAGTTGTGGGTTTTTTTGTCCAGTGGAATTAATTGAAAAATTATATCCTTCCTAGAAATCTAACAAGATGGTGAGAAAATAATACCTTTAATTTATTTAATAAAGCATGTAAGTATTTTCCATAGGGGTTTATGTGGCCATATAAAAGCTTGTTGGGGAAGTGGTTTGCAGTCGGGTTTGCAGGCATGGTCCTGGCCGGGCAGCGCTGGGGTCTGCAGGGGTGGCCTGGGCCTGTCTAAAGTGGGGAAAAAAGAATGATAAATAAGAGCCGTGACTCTCTTGCACCTCTTTCCCCTTCTGGAAGGCAATTGGAGAGAACACGGAGCGGCGGGTTGAGGGCTGTGATCTCAGTCGGGGGGTGAAGCTGCGCTTGGGAGCTGCCCGGAGCGGGGTGAGGCTGGGGGCCAGATCCTGTGCCGGGGTCCGGCGCTGGTAGCCCAGGTGTCGGCAGGGGCTGCAGGAGGGAGCAAGCAGCTCTCTGCACTCGGAGGAATGGGCTTTGGGAACAGGCAGGGGCTGTACCGCGCCGTGCGGCTGCAGCAGGCTGAGGGAGGAGGAGGAGGGAGGGAAGGGCTGAACATCTGGCCATGGAGATGTCAAATTAACCTGGGGGCTGTTGCTGTGCTGGTCCTTAGCGAGTGACTGAGCAGCTCTGTGGCCGCGGGTGGTCCCACGGGAGCCTGCTCTGCTCGGCACCTTGTTCAGGGTCTAGCTCGATCCCGTTGCCGGGCCGGCTGCAGCCCCGCGAAGCGCGTGCCGGGGGAACGCGAGACGCTGTCGCCCGCAGCGAAGCAGGGCATCTAATCCCAGATAAACCTCAGCCTCAGGACCTGATTTTTTTTTTTTTAAACTTTTTTTTAGCTTCAGTTCCCCATGTGGAAGTCCAGGTTAGGGCTATCTGCAGGACCTCGGGGTGGACGATGCTCTTGGGTTTATTTTGTGGCGCTGCCTCGTCTGTAAGGGCTGAGTCCTGTTGCGTTTCTGCCCGGTAACGCGTGGTTTTGGTCATGCGGCCGTCTCTGAAGTGGGACGAAGATGTATCCTCCCTGCCGTGCCAGCGGGAGGTGTAACAGGCTGCAGTGGGCAGACGGCGGCCAGGTCCTTCCGCGTGCTCCCCTTGCGGGTTTGGGTCTCTCTGTCAACTGTAACCCCACCAATAAATCCCTGTTTCTGGGGTGCTCTGCTCAGGTGTGGGTAAGGCACCCCATGGGCTGGGGCACACGGTGGCCTGGGGGGTGGTGATGCTCTCCGTGGGAAAAACGTGGGGCTGGGCTCCCTCTTAGCTCAGAGGTGCCCATCACCGTGGCTTCAGGGTCCTGCGTGGCCACGTTCCCACGGGGCTCCTGGGAAGCTGGTGGCATCCCAGAGAGGTGCAGGGGAAGCTGGTGGCCCTGGTCCTTGGAGGTCCCCAGAGGACAAGCGCCTCTTAATAGCCATGGCAACTAATAAGCCCTGCGTGGTGACATCCCCGCTGTCTCCATGGTAACGGGCCGAACATCACATAGCAACATGTGCCTCGGGTCCCCATGGAAACGGGCCGGGTAGTTTTTTAGCATTGCTGCGTTAAATCTCCGCTCTGGGGGGCGTGGGGGGGGTTATCCCGAGATGAACCCGCCGCTGCGGGCACGGGGAGCCGGGGGGGGCCCGGGGGCTGCAGGACCCGGGGGGCTTCACGGGAATCGGGCTTGCAACGTGGCCCGGGGGCAGCCCGGTGGGATGTGCCCAGGCTGATGAAGATGGGGAAGCTGCTTGGTTTTTGTGTTCGGTTTTTTTTTCCCCCACAAGGGTAGCAGGTCTTGGGGGGCGGGGAAATGGGTTGAATTAATCATCCGATGGGCTTTTGGTTGCTGAAGGGGGAGAAAAATAAGAGGTGCTCAGGGCTGGAGGGCTGGAAACCACCTCGCCGCAGGCAAAACGCTTTCCCGGTAGGATATTTGCAGGCACTTGCAGGCTGGTTTTCCTTGCCGTGTCTGGGGTCACTTCATCCTCGGTCTCCCGAGCTGGCGTTTTCCAAGCCGCCGAAACGGGGTGTGAGGCTGGGAACGTCGCTCCTCGGTGGGCGGCATCCAGCAAGGGGGGGCAGCAGGATGTGCGCCGGCCGGCTCCCTGCCATGGCTCGCTCAGCACCGCCTTAACTAGCCCCGGCTGTTACCGGTTAATGAGGATTTGGAGCTGTTGGGTGCCAAGGGCCTGCCGGCGTTACGCCGAGGTGCGGCGTGGGCCGTGAGGGCCCGTGTAAAACGCTGCGGGCGTCAAGTGGCGCGCACGTGCGGGGCGCGGCATTCGCACTGAGTCGCTTCGGCAAATGCAGCCGTTTCCTGAGTTTATCCGCTAACAGGCTGAACGTTTTAGGAATTCATTTATTTGGAGCTGTTGAAGCGTTTCTTGCAAATGCATTTCAGCCCTTCTTCCCCCGTTGTTGCAGTCCTACCATTAAAAGCACATTGCACGGATGCTTAGGAGTATCTCTGGTTTCTGTAAACACTCCTGCAAATGCATGTGATTGCTTTGGGAAGGTTTGCATGTTTGTTTTTTTTAACGGCTGTGAATTGAGCTGGTGAATATTTTTTTGGTGAACTTTCAGGCCAACTTTTTCTCTTTTATTTATTTTTCTCCTCCTGGCTGGTGCTCGGTTTGCGGGGGACTGGGAGTTGTGGTTAGGTAACGCGTTCAGCAGTGTCCAAGTCCCGCCGGCTTTCGGGAGGGCTTAAGCTCTGACTTTGCTCGAGTGCTTGTTGGGCAGGACGACTTCAAAACGGTTGAGGCTTTTCAGAGTTTTACCCGTGGTTTATCTGTTGTAGGAAGATGAACCCTGGCCAAGAGTAGGGCTGGTGCTGCGGGAGAGGTGGTTCCTGCTGGACGGTTTGGGGTTGTGGGTCTGTCCTGGTCAGGCACAAAGCTGGTGCAGTGATGGATGGACATTAAAACTATGGAAAATCTCTGTGCCAAGGCTCTTCTGGCCGTTGGGGCTGGCAGCAAAGAGCCACCTCTGCCGTTATTGTGAAGCGCCCGTTTTTGCCTGCTTGTTGAGGTGCTGGGGCTCTCGAGGCACCGGCAGCTGCCTTCCCTCCTTCCCAGCTCCATCCCAATGGGAAATCCTTCCCCTCGCCCCAAAAGGTCACTGCGCACCTCACCCTGCGCCCGTGAAAGGCGGCTTGCAATGCCCTCGGGCCAGAGCGCTTTGCTGCATCTCCTCTGCTGCTTGTGTCGGACACTTAATGGTTTAGAGTTTAGGAGAAAAAAAAAAAAATTCCGATACCCACAATAAATGGCAAAAGGCAGGAGCGATTTGGCGTCCAGGTAAGGCACCAGTACGGCCCCGCTGGCCTGAGCCGCCGTGGCCAGCGGGGCTGCCGGTGGCTCTCGAGACCGTGATTTCCAGCTTGTCCTGTAAAGCAGGGCTAGAAACGGTTTCAGGTGAAAGCCCAGGCTGTGCCGGCCGGTTAGCCAGCGTGCCGGGACCAGCCGCGCACCGAGCCTGCGGCATGCCGGTACTCTGCCTCTCCGCGGGGACAGGGCACGCTCTCGCATCTCCTCCTCTACCTAGCCAGCAATTTTTGGTGCAAATTGGGGGAGGTTAGTGGTCTTTGAGGTGTCTTCTACTTGTCTTCCAGATTGTGCTGGAACTGGTCAGGGTGGCTGGCGAGGGAGTGCAAAATAGCTGATTAGTGCTATAGTGTCTCTGCTTCCCGCTGGCTTTGCACCCCGGAAACCTGCTGTAGACAGCTTGCCGTACCCCAAGCACACAGCAAACCCCAGCCTGGGGAGCTCCTTGTCGCAGCCACCTCCCCGCTCTCCATCCCCAGCACCAGTTGTGTCTAGGCAGAGAATTAACCTGCAATTTTGGGTGGCTCCATAGGGTGCTCCTGCCTCGGCTGGGGAGCTCGTTTCTCCTGCCCGGAGCCAGTGCCAGAGGCGAGGGTCCCCGACAAGTGCCCGCAGCACCCTGCTCCCCTCCTGTAGCATCAGAGACCTGGGAAAAGCTTCTTTTGGGTTTATTCTAGACCCCGGGCAGAGCTGGGGAGGGCTGCCTGCCTCTCCCTCTCGGACCCGATGAAGTCAGCTTTGGGTTTCCAACGTGGTTTTGGCACCGGGGTGAAGATCCTGGAGCTCATTTCAACCATCATCGAGCTGGTAAAAATAAATAAATAGGGAATAAATAGGTAAAATCTCCAACTGTTGGATTTCTTACCCTGACAAGTGTGGGGGGCTTCTGGGGTGGCAATTAGCCCCAAGCCATGGACTTTAGCAGGGACCCACGTGCCAGCATCGGGCAGGAGTTGCCCCCTCCGGCTCCCCGGCGTCAGCACGAGCTGCGTGCGGGAGGTTCGGCGATAACGCATCGGCCTCGAAGGAGGGCTGCAGCCAGCTCAGCGAGCTTTAATTAAATCTGAAATCCCGGCCGTTTTCTCCTGGGCTCTGGCTTGGGATGCCACGGATAGGAAATCAGTGGAAGGAAATAATGAGAATTAGAGAAACTTCAAGGGCCGTTGCATTCCCGGCTAGTGGGGGGCTGGAGGCCGGGCGGGCTGCGGCAGGACAGAGCCGCGCTCCTCCGTTGGGATGTGCACAGCATAGACGGGATAACTCCCGGGGAAAGGCTGTGCTGCCGCTCCAGCTGAGCATCATCCGAATCTGGGATTTGTTCAAACTGGGAGCTCGGAGCTGGCAATGCCATCTCCAAATCCCCCTTAATGACTGAGCGGCTCCGAGCCTGGCAGCAAACATCCCCTGCAGTAGGTGTCTTTTTTTTTTTCCTCCCCCCGCTCCCCTTTTCTTTAGAGGTGTGCTCATTAAGGCTGCGAAAAGCCTGACTATAAATTAGATACAAATGTACAGTTAATGCCGAGTCTCCCCAAGGCCAGTGTAGGTATTCTGGTATTTAAACTAGCAGAGCCAAGGGGAAGGATCTAGCAAAGGGGAAAAAAAAAAAGGGGAGAAAAAAAAAGGAAAAGTGGCTCTAATTGAGGTCGGTATTTGAACAGCGAAGACCAATTAATGCTCCTGAATCAATAGGTCTGCGTGACTGAACTAATACGTCCCCACCAAGGATTCGTGCGCACGCTGTGCCCAGGATGCTTTTGCCGGGAGCGCGCCCGGGGCGAAGCGCTGCCGCCGCGGCGATTTCGGCGTTGGCAGAGATTTCGGTGTTTGCAGCCCTGAAGGATGCTGTGGGCTGAAGCTGGGGGTCGGCTGGCGAGGGCACTGGTGGGCAGCTCCTTCTGCCTCCAGCCTTGCAGGAACCTGTGAAAAATCTACTTATGCCCCTGAACCGCGGTCCTCGCCCGCTACGTTTCCACTGCCCATTTTTTTTCGGCCAAAGTGGATTAAACCGGGGTGGGTTTCCCAGCCGGGGCGTGCTGGCGGTGGGGTGCGGCCGAGCGGCTGCGCTTCCCTCTGGGTTCCCACAGGGATGTCCTGGAGCTGCGGGCATCCCTCCGCTCGCCTTTGGGCCGTGCGAGCGTTGCTGGGGCGGTGGCTTAGCAAACGTCCAGCGTTCCCAGACTTGCGTTTTTATTCTCCTTTATTGCTCTTCCAAGAAAATGTGTGTGTGCGTGGGGAGAGGAGATTATCGCGTTAGCGTTAAATACCCTGGGGGAAGGTGGGGAGGGCTGGCTACGTTATTTTTGCCTGGACTATCTTCCAAGGACAGCCAGCCCGAGCAGCGGCAAGCACCTGTGTGATGTGGCACCCATGGGTGCAGCCGCGCTGGGCACCTCGGTGTGCTCAGGCAGGCGATGCCGTCCCGGGGACTCTGCGCTCCCGACAGATATGAGAGACCACGACGGGGAGGAGGAAAAAATCCTTGTTGTTATTATTCCATGAATTTTATACGCTGAATTGATGCATATGGCAGATGAGAGGATTTGCCTCCAGGCGTACAGGAAAAGCGAGGCAAGGCAGGATCTTTTTGGCAATCCTGTGTCTTAATCATGAGATTAAATTTTCCTGGGGTGGGTAAAGGGCGGAGGGGCCATGGTTTGTGCACCCGTGGGTCGCACCATCTCTGCACTCCGGCTGGTGCTGCCCACGGAGCTGGGTGAGGCTGCAGCTCGCCCCAATGCTGCGGCTTTTCACCCCCATCCTTTCGGAGAGGGGAGAAAGTCGCTGCTATTTCCACCGTTGCACTCTGTTTCCAGGTTAGGAATCCAGGACGTTCCCAGGTTTGCCGGAGGAAGGTGGGGGAAAGGCTGCAAAACCTGGCTGCGCTCGGGAGATTATTTATGGCCGGGTTTGGTGCCACGTTCGATACCTTTTGCTGCCTCATTCCCACCTCCCACGGCCCCGCGCTGCAGCTGGGCTGGAGGAGGGGGAAGGGGAACACGCCGTTGGCAGCTCCCATGGGGCCTGATCCCACCCTGCTTGGGCAGCGGGGGAGATGAGCGTGTCAGGTCTCTGCAGAGTGTTACGCTGCCCGGTGGGGCAGGTGCCGGTGCCCTTCCCGTCGCAGCTCCCCTTGCTCGTCTGTAGCGGCGCAGGGGAAGGAGCTTGGTGTCAGTGTCCCCGTGACGGCTCTCTGCGGGGTGATGCAGATCCCGGGACCCCCCCACCCCTCCCGCTGTCGCCGCCAAGGATGCGTGGGCAGACGGGATGAACGAGCGGTGCTTTCAGAGATGCTCACAGCAGGTGCTAATGAGTGTGGCTTGAAATACCTCATCACCATTAAGTACGTGGATTTTATTTTGTTTATAGAAAAAGTAGAAAAAAGCCTGTTTGCTGGCCAGGAGTGTCAGTGGGAGCTTCCTCCTCCTCCTCCCTTGCCCCCAGCCGTGCCCTGCAACCAGCAGGAGGGCGAGGATGCCGCAGCTGGGGAGGCCGTCGGGTACCAGGGTAGGGGCACCAATACAGGATGCGTCCCCCCGTACCGCTCCGGGTGCGGCGGCACGGGCAGGCTGCTGGTGCTGGAGGGATGTCGAGGCTCGAGTGCCGGTTTATCTGCGCTCCGGCTGGCTCCCTGCGAGCCAGGCGCGGCTCTCGGGTGCCCACGGTCTCGGCGTTTCAGCCCGTCGTTTCCCTTCGAGCTGGTAGAGAGACTCAGTGAACCAGCACCAACCCAGCAAGCTCAGGAACGGCGCAAACGGTGGCTTCCCCTCGCCTCCAGCCCCATCCCGAGCCGCGGATGGGGAGTGTGATTTATGTTTTCATGCTTTTCTAGCGATTTCTGGTGTGTTCCCACGACTCCAGCTGCCGGGACAGCCTGGGGAGCAGCTGGCTGGGCGAGCTGGCAGCGCCGGGCGCTCCTCACTCCTCCCGGCTGGCCCACGCCTGCCCAAATAAAAGCTGGGGAGAACGCGGATCTCGCAGGCTGGTGCCGGAGGTGTGGCGGGTGGTTTAGCAAACTGGCATTTTCTAAAATTACTGAGGCAGGTTCCTCGCCAGGAGAATCGCTCGTGCGGTGCCGCGGCCGAGCAGGGTGCCGTGCGCCCCGCTTCCCCGGCATCTCCGTGCTGCTGCAGAGGATTTTGGCTCGGCATGCTCCGCGGAAGGAGGGGCACCGGTGGTGGGTCGGGGCGGCCGGCGCCGGGTGGGCCGTGGGGACCCGGCACACGCGTGTTTGCGGAGAGCAGAGAGTAAACACTGTCACTGCGCATCACGTCCCCGCTTGCTGTCGGGCAGGCGCTGGCAGCGCTGCCTGCACCTACCCTGCTGCAACCTGAGCTCCGGTGGCCGCGGCCAAGCGCGGGCGCCGTCCAAACCCCGAGCGGCTGCGTCGGCCGTGCTCCGCAGAGCAGCCTCGGTTGATTAAGAAATTGTTGCGTAACCTCTAACGAGGCTCCTCACTGGTTTACAGCCGCTTGCCTCTCTCCCCTCTAATTAAGCTGGCGTGCAGTTCCCCCGGGTTTGCTTTCCAAGGAGGTTTGCTGTGCAGATAACGGGGCTGGGGCTGCTGTGTGCCGCCTCGCCTGCCCCAATTTTGGGTGGTTTTTTTTAAAGCTGGGTCAGTGGTGGGCTCGAGGACGGGGACAGGGCCCCATGCACGTGCTGGTGCGGTTGGGGGATGCCTCAGGGCATCACGAGCATCACCGCTGCCCCGGCAGCACCCGCTGCGGGCGCCTGAGCTGCTGCTCACCCGCTGGAACTATGCGGAGTCGCTGAGCGCTGCTGCCTGGAAGGGGGAAAAAGCCGAAATATTTATCTTGGATAGAGGAGGAAGGCAGGGAGGGACCGCAGCGTGCCGGCGCTTGCGGCTGTTGGAGGGGACGGTCGGCTCCTTTCTGCAGTGACCCCGAAGGCCGGGCACGTTCCCTTTGGCCCCAGCCTTCTCTCACTGACATGCGCTGTCGGCCCCGGCTGGCTGAGCCGGGGATGCTGCCGGGAAAGCCAAGAGGCTTTGGCTCTGCTAGAAATGAAATGGGGGGGGGGGCCCCCCCGCTGGCCGGGGGGGGTGTCCAGCCCCACGTCCCCGCTTGGGGCTGGGGGAACAAAAGAGGAACCCGCAGTGACATTTTGAGCATTGCACAACTTGGCACAATTGGCAGCGGGTTGGCTTTCTCATGCTGTTCCCTCCACGCACGCCCTTCTTCTTCCCCGGCTCCAGCTCTCCTCTTCCTCCCTGGGGGAGCTGCTGGCGCTGGGAGCCGCTCCCAGATGCCGGTCCCAGGGAGGACGTGCCCCACGAGCCCCTTTCTCGCCCAGGGAACAGGAGATGTGCGATGGAAACCGCCGGCTGGGAGGCTGACGGTCCCGCTTTACCTCCATGGGGGTCCCGGGGGGCACGGAGGGGTAGTGCTGAGCCCCGCGGGGCGCTCGCTCCTGCCCGGGGATGGTGGCAGGGAGGGGGGACATCCCTGGGGTGGTCCCTTCGGGGCTGAGCCAGCCCTGTGATCCCACTCCCATGGGTCGGGCATTGGGCGACTGTGTCCCCCATCCTGCTGCTGCAGCCCCCCCAGGGTCCCCGCAGCTCAGCTGGGGGAGCCCCATGAAAGCAGATTTGGGGGGGAGGGGGGTGTGGATCTGCTGGCGTGTCCCTCTGTCTGTCTCGCATCCCTCAGGCAGTCCCACCAGAATGCCTCGTGCCTGTGAGCAGTGTTCTGGGCGGGTGTCTCAAGGGATCCATCTCTGCCCTGGCAGCTCCTGGGGGCCTGGGGCCACAGGGGGCTCGGGAAAGCCCAGAGGTCCGTCCTGCCTCAGTTTCCCCATCAGTCGTCTGGGTATTGTAGGGGAGAGCATCAGCCCTGACCGATGATGTGAAATGAAGGTGGGAGGAACTGGCTTCTCTCCCACCACTTGTGACCTTCATCTTGCTCACGCAGACGATTTTTGTATTTTACTTCTTAAAATACATATATGGCTATATAAACACCGTATCTTGGCAGCCGCCGTTCCTCAGCACCTGCTGTTGCCCCGGGTGGATGGGGACTTGGTAATGTAACAGCCTCCCTGGTCCCTGCGGCCTCGGAGACCTGGGTGCTGTTTACGGCACGTGCCCGCCTGCCCCCGGCTCGCGTCCGCGCCGGGCGCACCCCACTCCTCTGCGGGCGCCTTCCCCCCGTCCCCGCTCGGGGTTTGCCGGGGCCTCAGGCTGGTGGCCTTTGTGGTTGTCGAGCTGTTTGAAGGTGCAGGGCAGAGCCGGTCCCGGCTCGGTCCCGGTGCATCCCCTTGACCGGCCGCCACAGCGTGTGCCGGAGCACGGAGCCGCTGCTTTGGTTTTGGATTTTAATGGATTTTTTGGATTTTTAATTTTAATTCTCTGGCTTCTAATAATAACCGGGGGGTGGGCTCACGGTCTGCGCGGGTGGTGGGTGGTGGGAATGGCCAAACTCAACCCTGCGGGGCTGGGGGGGACGGGGGACCAGCCCCCTGCCCCGCTGCTGGGGCGGAGGCGTTGGGTGGGCTCTGCATCCTCACCAGGGGCTTTACAGCTTGTCCCCACTCTGCCCTGTGCCCCGGCTTTGGGACCCTCCTCCTCCTCCTGCACCCCCGGAGCTGGGGCAGCCTCTGTGACGGTCACCTCTGCTGCTGTGGCGGGGGCACGGGGCATCGTCCTCTCCCTCCTCTTCCTCTCCATCACCACTGGGCTGAAAGGCTGGTGGGATGCCGGGCACTGGCACAGGCAGCTCCTGCCCTTCGCCCCTCGCCGCTGGGTTCGCAGCGCGGCGCCGTGGTGGGAAAGCCCAGCCCGGGGGTGGCTGCGGGGTTTTATAACCCGGAGGATGAACCCAGCGACGGCCCCGCCGCTCGGGGGAGCGGGGTCACGTCGCGGCCCGGGAAACCGCTCCCTGGGAGTGACAGCTAGTTAGAAAGGGAAGGAAACCCGACGGGACTGGGATGGCGTGGGGCTGGGAGTGGGGACGTGGGAAGGCGTGCCGGCAGCAGGCACGCTCGCCGCGTGCTCCCCGCGTCTCCCGGCGTGCGCTCCAGGTTCCCCTTGTGCTGTTCGGGCACGGGACCGCGGCGTTTCGGGTGGGACTTGGCGGCAGGTGGAGCACAGCGATCCCGCTCGGGTGGCTGCGGAGTCCTGGGCTTCGTGGTTTGCTGCTCCGGTTTGAGGGACCCCAACAAGCGACGAGCTGGGGCGCGAGCGGGTGCCCCGGCCAGGGTGCAGCAACTCCCGTTTGCTGTTTGCATGAAACTGCCTTTGAGCTGCGCACCATCGCGTCCCGGTTGCATCGCGCCGGCCCATCATCTCACGCCTTGTGTCTCTGCTAATTAGGAAGTCGTTAGGCTGAGGTGCGGTGTCGGGGGGGGGGCAGCCCTGTGAGGGCACGTCTGGCTGGTCGGCACAGGGCAGGCGAGGCTAGATAGGCAGAAATCCTGGGGGTCCCAGGGGGAGGTGTGGGGGTGAGGGAGGGGTGGGTGGGAGAGGACAGCCTGTGGGGTGATGGGGTACATGACACCCCGACTCCCCCTCTCCCCCCAAATGGGCAAGCAAGGGCGCCTTGGAGGACACGCGGTGCCTATGGAGATGCCTGTGCATCACCGACAGGGATGGCCCCACTTTTGGGGGCGCGGAGCGGAGCCAGGCAGGGGGACAGCAGGTATGGCCTCGGGGGACACACCGAGGCGGCAGCACGGAGGCAGGGTGCTCTGCCCAGACCCTGCTCTGACGGTGCACCGCTGGTGACCCAGAGGGGCTATGTCCTCAGCTGTCACCCATCACGAGAGCACGTGTGTGGCCCCCGGCACGATGCCCCCAGCCTCCATTGGTCCTCCGTTCGCTCCATCGCCAGGGCGAAAACTGCCCAAAGCCATAGTCGCTGCGCTGAGCCGAGCCCTTCCTGGAAGCATCGGCAGCAAATGCCTCACCGGGGTTTCTGGCTCCCGCCGGGGTCCCTGCCGCTCCTCACGAGGATGGAGAGCTGGGCGAATAACTCATCCCGAATAATTCATCTTGCTAATTTATTAGCTGAATGGACGTCACCGCATTCCTTCCTTGGACTGCCCACCAGCAGATCCCAACCTTCCTAAACCGGAGAGCATTCCTTCCCCCGCCGTTTCCGCTGGTGAGCTCTGGCTCGCTCTGTTTATTTGCAAATAGCCCGTTTGCCTGTGTTATTTGGATCGCTCTGATTGCGCCTGCCTTTGATTTGGATACGTAGCTCGCTCTGGGGGTTGCTGACCCCCGGCGGGGTGAGATGCGGCTCTGAGAACCAGGGCTTTGCCACGAGCAGCTGCGGGTTTTTTTAATTCAGGATTTGTTTTCTGCAGCCGATCTCTGATTTTTCTCACCACTTCTGTTCCTGCAGCTGAGAGGATCCCGTGGGAAGCGGAGGGAGAGCGGGCAGTGGGGATGGGGTGAACTGGGTGGTGCATGCTGGGCTGTTCGGCTTTCCCTGGCTGGTTCTGGTAGCGGTTGCTGCTCTCCTGTTCCCGTGGGACGGGGCAGGCGATGCCGGCATGGCTGGAGCTGCTCTTCGCTGGAGCAAGCGCTCTGCAAACCCACCGCTCGGTCCAGCTCTGCCGTGTTGGGATGCAAACAGGCCTGTGCCAGGGCTTGGGATCAGGTCTGTCCTTTCGAGTGCCTTCGGGTTAGATTTGCTCACGAGCCTTCCTGGAGCGAGACTGAGGCCAGCTGGGGCCTCTTTCCACCCTGTCCTGCGTGGGTGCAAAGCCTGAGCGGCACAGGGGGTCTGGATCCACCCCCCAAGGTATTTCAGGCAGGGGGGAGTCCCCGTTGCAGGTCTGGCGGTGACAGGGGCTCCAGCCTGGCTGGGGATCCAGTAGAAACAGTAACCCAAAGGATGCCACGTCCCAAGCCTCAGGCTGCGGACCATCCTTAAAAATACATGCCGAAAGCGCGGGTTTCCATAGGGAAGAACAGCCTTCTCCGTCCTGTGGGAGGCACAAGCTGTCTCATCCCCTCCAGAGGCATCCCCGGGCCGGGGAGTGTGGAAGGGAAAGCTGCTGGCAGAGGAGAAACCCCCGCGCGAGCTGGGAGCGAAGCAGCCGAGCTGCTTGCCAAGCCGTGGGGCACTCGCCTTGCACGCAGGCTCGTCCCAGGACCGGCTAATTAACTACCAAGATTTGGCCACCTCCTTCCTGTTTGTTCCCACTTATCCTTGATAGCTGATTAATCAGGCAGAGCTGATGGGGCTCCATGCTGGAGGGGGATGGGATGGGATGGGATGGGATGGGATGGGATGGGATGGGATGGGATGGGATGGGATGGGATGGGATGGGATGGGATGGGATGGTTGTTCAGCAGCACCTTTTCTGAGCCAACTCTTCCTGCTGCGAGGACGGGTCTGGGGGGAGCGGAGGTTGTTCCCTCTGCCAGAATGGCTCTGGGAGACGTGTCTCTCCTGGCTTGGCGATGGGAGCTTGTGTCCCCCAAGGCTTCCCCAGGCAGCTCTTGGCCTTGGCCATCACCTCTGTGTGAGGAGGGGGTGCAGGGCAGAGCGCTTTGTCTCTGACCGGGTTTTAGGGCAGGTGGTTTCCCCATCTGACTGGGCAGCGGGTCCCGGTGCCGCCACGCTGGGCTCCGGCGGGTGAGTGGCAGCGGTTCTAATTGTGCCTGAATTCCTCTGAACCACAAGTGAAATCTGCAGAAATACAGAAAGTAAACAGCTCAGGGCTGAAATTCCTAGCCCTTTGGGGAACCTTCCACTAGGAAAAGTTTCCAAGCTGCTAACAAAAAGACTGCTTCTCCCATGGGGGGACCCCCTGGACGGGGAGGGATGCGGCTGCAGCACGGCAGGGACTGTGCCGGGAGCCCTGCGGAGCCAGGGCTGGCTTCATTCCTTGGAGCAGCTGGAATAAAAGCTCTTCTCAGGGTGGGTTTCGGTTTGGGTTTTTTTTTTTCTGGTGTGGGTTTTTTTTTTTTTATTCCTCTGCCACTGACATCCGCCGAGTGGGGAGTTTTTAATCTTTCTTGCGGATTGTGAGAACAATTGCCCAGGACGCTGCAGCGACCTTTGCTGCGCAGACAGGGGATAGGAAAATGGCAGCGGGAGCCGGAGCCGCGCTGCAGCCCGCCCGGCCTGGCCCGCCCCGGGGGGCCCCGCTCGCCCCAGCTGGGTGCTGCCGGGGGGCAGAGGCTGTGGCAAAGGGCTGAGCAGCCCTTGCCCGTCCCTCCCTGCCTGCTGGCGGGCGCTGCGCGCACGTGCGGTAGCTGCTGGGGGAGACGCCGTCCCTGTAGCGTGTCGCCCGGCGTGGGCATCTCTCACGCTCACCCCGTCGTCCCTGCTCGCTGCTCGGGGGCCTGGCCCCTGGGCTTCCCCCCGTGCCGCGCTGACCCCCAGCAGCTCTGCTCGGGGCTGTGACGGGGATGCGGAGCCCCGCAAGCGCCTGGAGCCCTCCTGCCCCGTCTGCACCCGCGCTGCCGCGCGCCGGCGCTGCCCCCGGGGAGCCGGGTGGCTGGACGGGTGCCGGCAGCCTGGGAGCCGAAATGGTGGTAAATTTGGGTGAGGAAGACCAAGATGTGCACATGAGCGCACGGGATGTTTTTGGGATGTTCTCCACAGGAGAAGCCCGGCTTTTCCGGGAAATGTTCCCCCACTGGACCCACCGTCCCACCCACGCGTGGCTGATTCCCAGCAACCCCTTCCCCTCCGTCTAGGGACGGTCCCGGCGCCCCTGACCCTGCAGCCCCATGGGGCAGCTCCGGTTCCCTCGGCCTCTCCCTGCAGGTCAGGCCTTTCTCTGGCTCGCCTCCAAGGTCTCGGATCGGCTCTCAGAAAAGCAAAGCCATAAAGTTTGCCCCAGCTGGAGCACAAACCCACAGCGGCTGGCTTGGGAAGCGAGCGCCGGACCCCATGGATATTTATAATGCAGCAGTGAGTTAAAAATAACAGAAATTTAAGTGCAGGAAGTTGTTCTGGAGGATCAGAAACTTTTGCTTTGGCATTTGGATGCCAGGGCTAGCGCTGGCCATCCTCCGTCCCCCTTGTCCCTGTGCTGTGTCCCTTGGAGCTCTGCAGGTCCCTTCCTCCCGGTGCGCTGGGTCGCGTTTTGTGGCCATGGGGATCGTCCCTGTCCCCGGAGGGAGCAGGGGCACCGTGGGCAGCCCGGATAACCATGCGGTGCCAAGCGGGTGCCGCAGGGGTGAGCGGAGCGAGGCAGAGCCGGGCTCTGCTCCGGGGCTGTGTCCCGCACATCCCACCCCGGCGCTTTTATTGCCGCCGCAGCCGTTTGTTCCCCTGCCAGGGGCCAGAGGGGCCCCCCCCGGCTCCCGCCGGGCACATCTGGAGCCGACGGCCGTGCCGCTCCCGGCACCCGGAGCCCCTCCAAAGGCTCCCGAGGCTCCTGCGGCGCCCGGCTGCCCTCGCGCGCCGGGACGGGCGGGGGGAGGATGCGCCCCTGGGCCCGGCGCTCGGGGGCCGGGCCGGGCTCTGCCGAGCGCGTCCCTGGCTCGGCGGCTTTGCGCGGGGAGAGCCGAGGAGGCTGGTTTGCCGTCCAAACGCCCGAAGCTGTTTGGTGACGCGGCATCGCCCGTGACCTCTTCCAGCCCGCTACGGCCGAGACCCCAAACCTTCACCTCCCCCGGTGCGGGCACGTTTCTCGGCATCGCTGTCTGCCTTCGGTTCGGCTCAAACCTTTCCCTGTTGACACAGCGGCGGCTTTGCCCGCGCTTGCTGGGCCTGAGCAGGGGTGACCTTTCCCGTGTTTGCTGTCTGGGCTCAGAATCCGGCCGCGAAGCCGGCCGGCGCGGGCGAGACCTCGCAGAAACGCTTCCCGCTCCGGTGCCGCCTCCCCCTTCTCATCTCTCTCCTCCCGGCTTTCCACCCCTTTCCTCCACCCGACCTGCATCTCGTTTCCCTCGAGGCGGAGCCGTGCGGGGCGCGTGCGGGGGGGCTGGGGTCCCCTGCGCCCCCTCCTCGGAGCTGGGCGCCTCGGCCCGGGCTCCCCGCAGGGGCTGCGTTTCCCGGCGGAAGGCTGGAGGGGAAGGGCTGATCTGTCCCCTCTCTGCAGCTACCGGCGATACAAGCCCCTTCTCCCGAGAAAAGCCCCCTCTTCAGGCGTGCTCTTCCAGGGTTAACCTCCCGGTCGCGTCCTCGGCGGGAGGGTGCCTGTCCCTAGCCCTGGACCCCGGGGGGGTGCGGGGGCACCCCGTCCTGCCCACCTGGGTGCTGGCGGGGAGGCAGAGCATCCTCCCGCCTGGGTGGGGAGCAGCCTGGGACCCGCTGCTGGTTCTTCTGCCGCGGTACACATTTTGAGGAGCGGAGCCAGCAGCCGTACGGCTGTTTCGTCAGCGTTTCTAGTCGAGCAAAACAAGGTAGGGCTGGAAACTGGCGACGAGTGGAGGCTCCGTCTGTGACAGCGGTTCCTGCGGGATTCGTGTGGACTCGCCTGTCTGGTTCTGGGTAGCAAAAGCGATGTGTTAAACCCTTTGGGGGCTGTTCCAGAGCATCCCTGGCCCCTCTCTTCCCGCTAAGCCCAAGCAGCATGTGAACCCAAACTTTGCCATTTATTGTCCGTGATGAAGTGAACTCACTAATGTTACTTTTTGGCAAAGTCTTACTGAGAAGTCCTCAAGGGTGAAATGAAACGGGGTCACAGAAAGGTTTAATTCGGTACGTTGTCCTTCAAGGGAAGGAAAAGTCAGACAAGAAGTTTTAAAGATTTTATAAAAATATCCACATGTGCTCAGTGCAAAACTTACCGTCTTTACCTAATTTAGAAAATGACTTTATATGGAGAAAGATTTAACACTGCTCCGTGGAGGGGAAGAATAATGAATACGTCTGTACCAAATCGCGCTGTCATCCGAAGATCTCCAAGTGCTTTCGAAAGAGTTGGAGAGAAATAATTGTTCTTCTCTTCCCTGGTTTTAGAAACTGAGGCATGGGATGAGAAAGCCAGAAAAGTGCAACTTTCCCGGCTAATTTTAGCCATTTGAAGTCCAGATCTAAGCACCTAAATAAATGGCCTGATTTTAATAGACTGCTGGTCAAGTCTCCGAGGTAAAACCTGGAACAAGTCTGGCTCCGTAGGTCTACATAGGCGGCCTGGGTCTGGAGAGGGAGCCTCCTTCCCTTAATTTGGCACAGCCATCACGAGCCTTGCTAAGACCTAGGAGCAGATATGAAGCTAATGAGAGGGAATTTATCTGAATTTCTTTGAACTTAGGAGAAAAATAAAGCGTTTCTGTCTGGGGCAGCCGGGTGAGTTCGGTGCCCTCGGTAGCGGTGGAGGACAGGGGCTGGATCCTTCTGGGTGTGGGAAAGCAAAAGCAGATCCAGGCTTTTCAGCCCCGTTATCACACCCCAACCTCTGAAATTTATTTAGCAATGAACAGCGCAGGTGGTGAAGAGAAAGAGGAAACAGAGGTAACCGAAGCACCTGCGCTCACCCACGTAGCCGAGCTGCGTACGGCTCCTCGGGTGGGGAATCGGCGCCGGGATGCTTCCGGCAGCGCGGCAACCACCTTCCTCTGCAGCGGGTGACAAAGCTGCCGTGCTCTGCTCCCAGTCCTGCTGCGGCCCCAGTCTGCTCCTGCTGCCCAAATATAAAGCAAAATCCCTTGAAAGGAAAACGCTATCTCGCTTGCTCCGCTGAGCAGCCTGCCAGGTCTCCGGGGTCAATCTCACCAGGAGCGAGTGGTGAAATGCTTGCCGAAGCTGAGCTTTGAATTAGGTGGGCTTAGCTGGGGTCCTAAAGCTGAACAAGCTGGGGACAGATGCGGGCTGGTGGGTCGCACCGGGAGGCGGGAGCCAATTCCAAAATGCCTCCCCCGGGCTGGGAAGCTGCTGCCCCAAGCCGCGCGGCTTGCAGTGCCGGGGCAGCGGCAGCCCATGGGGATGCCGTGACAGCCCGGCCCCAGGGAGGTGCCGGCAGGCCCGCGGCAGGGTGGTGATGCAAGGAGGGGTAAAATATATGTCTTCATGTTTTGCCTCCTTGTACGGACCAGAGGTCGCTTGTGGTCCTCTGCTCCGGGCAAGAACAAATTATAATTTTAATTATGCGGATATGACACCAACCCGTCCTCTGTGATCAGGGCCTGTCTGCAAAATTGGGTGAGCGAGAATTGCAGTAAATATTTCTTAGGACTGAGAGCTGGTCCCGGTCCCAGCACCTGCATCATCTTCTTCGCATGCCAGCGTTGCATTATTTTGGTTTTGTGCCTAGCTCTGACAAAATCACCTCCTCTCACGAGGGCTAGCCAGGCTGAGCGTGTCCAGGGCTGGAGGATGCCCACAAGACTCCTCCATCCCAAATCCTCATCGCTTTGGGATGGAGCTTGCGAGGGGATGGGGCAGGGGCGAGGCACGGATCCAGCTCCTCTGGTTCCCACGGGCATCTCGCGGTGCCAGCGCCGGCAGAGCCCTGGGGAGCCGCGGTGCAGGCAGCGCGCTGGGTCAGCGTTTGCCCGCGGCGGGAGCGGGGTGCTGGGCACCCGGCGGTGCCGGAGGGGGAAAGGCACCCCAGGCTTCTACATTTTGCTTTCGGCTTGTTGTCCAGTGGCCCTGTGCCTGGCTTTTTGCTCCCTCCGAGTTTCAATTGGTCCATGACGTGATCCTTCATGCCGCAGGACCGTGGGCATTGCCAGGAAGCCGGAGCCGTCCCGGCGGAGGCGAGTGGCCGGGCTGCCTGGCCCTCCCGGTGCTCAGCGCGGAGCAGTTCCCCTCGCTCTTGTGCGAAACCCGCCCGCTTGTGCTCTCTTGTCCTTCAGCGATGTCACCTCCCTAGGATGTCCAAAATGCTCCTGCTGGCCCGCTGGCGCTGAGGGTGGCAGGACCGTGGCAGCAGCACTGATGGGAAAGGCCAGGCCAGGGGAGAATGAATTAGGATGCGCAGAAGTACCCTTGATCAGGACAGTAACCTCTAATCCGGCTCAGTCCTCCTTATTTACAGTTGCCGAGAGCGAAGGCAGGAGAAAAGCAGCCTGGCAAGATGCACAAAGCCGATCTCCTTCCCCCCAGCTGCTTTGCTCTCGCTAATGTATTTGCTGGCAGCGCTCGCCGTCCCCGGAGCATTTGAGCGCGGTCGAAGCAACTGTTCGCAGCCAAAGGCAGGAGTGTCGGAGCAGGCACGGGGCTGGGAACGGCTGCGGGGGACGGGGACGGGAGCCCCCAGCCCCTCAGCACGGGATGCACGTGGGGGAGCGAAGAGCTGAGCTCTTCCCTGTCCCCTCCTCGTCTGGCAGAGGCGCAGGCAGGGAACCTTGCGGCCCTGCCTGCAGCAGTGCCCCAGGCTCCGTGCTGCGGGCAGCGCCCGGGCGCGGCGCTGCGCTGAGGGAGGGGGCTCGGTGCTGGGGAGGTTTCCCGGGCCGTCCTGCCGGAAAATATTCACCGAGAGGCACCAGGGCTGTTTTTCCTTAGCTCAGCACTCAGCAAGAGGAGTGGGGACGTCTGAGAGCACTGCCCTGGCCGGGGACACAGGGAGGGACAGAGCTCCAAGGGACTCGATTTGGCTGCACCTTGCAGCGTTGAGGAGGAGACCAAAATCACCCCAAAATCTCCTACACCATAAAACGAGGCATCGGACACCCCCAGTTGCAAGCAAGTGCTTGCCTCCCGAGCATCCAGCGCTCCCGTAGCGTGTGGGACCCGCGCTGCCCGTGCCGTGCCGCAGCGGCCACTCTCCAGCCGGCTGCTGCAGAATATTCGGGCATTTTTAATAAGGGTCGGTGCGGTCACTGCACTTGTTCCAGGCAAAAGCAATGAGAATTTTATGAGGTGTAAATGGATTGTGAGTGCCTGAAAGCATCCGTGTCCTGCTCCACTCCGTGCACGCACGTGCTTCTGCACCTCCTCTCTTCGGCCAAAATATCTCGTCTTCTTGCAGGCTTGGGGAAAAGATAAATATTAGCGCCGTGAGATGCTCTAATCCGAGTTTCTGTCCGCGTTGCCGTTTTTGTGGTTAAAACCCCCTTCTCCTGGCTGCAGGATTCATTAGGGCCCAGTCTCCGGGGTTTGGAGGGAAACCGGAGCAGCTGTTAATGAGGGAGCAGTAATATCTAGAGCTCGTTTCAAAGCAATAATGGAATTAGGAAGAAGACAAACACAGATCAGTCCCGTGCCTGATGGCTTTATTTTCGGCTTCTTTCTTGCTTTTCACTTTATTAGTTAGAATTAGAACATTCATCTCGCATTAGAGGGCAGATGATGAAATCACACGGGATCGGAGAGAGTTCTCCGTGATGGGCTAAGATGGGGAAGTTGGAGCTTTCTCGGCCATTTCGGAGAGCTTTCGCCACAGATAACAGAAGTGAAAAGTGCGTGGGGAGCAGGAGGGGACGGCGAGGCTCTGGTGGGGAGGGAGACAGGACAGCGGAGGTCAAGAGCTGGAGCCTGCAGCCTCTTTAGCGAGGCTTGTAATATGTTATTAATGGAAAAGAAACTGCAGTTTTTATTTTGTGGAAATTCTTTTGTTCCACATGAATTTTTAAAGCATGCTTTGCTCCCATTACAGCCTCCTGCCGGAGCGTGGTGCTGGCTGGGAGGCGCAGCCCTTTGAAGGGCTTTGGGGGGCCCATGTTTGTGTCTGGGCTGGGGGAGCGGTGCAGGGTGCCAGCACCCAACCCCACCACTGCGTTCGCACCCACCGAGCATCACCCAGGCCCTGGGGTGGGGGATGGAGAAGGTGCCGGGGCCGGGCTGCGGCGGGCTGCGTGCCTTCGTTAGGTGCCGGGGCTTGATGAGGGCTTGTCTACACACGGAGCTCTTTCTTAATTAACTCCATGTGAGGAGACATGCGGATCCTGGAACAGGAACAAGGCGCCCTTATTCCCCAATAAGCTTGTCCGCACATGGAGTAAATCAATAGCAGCTCATCAGGAGCAGCGTGCTGGCTGGAGATGCCGCCTAAGGATGAGTCACATCCAGAGAGGGGGCAAAAAAGGAAAAAAAATTAAGAAAATTTGAGATTTGAGTCCAGAGATGGATCTTGGGAATGGCCATTGTCTCTCTGGTGTGCCAAGCCAAAGGGCTGGCTTTGTACCGTGTCTCCTGCCTGGTAAGCCTTGCGGGTGAATTTTGCACCTTGAACCCACGATTATGTGCCGGGACGGGGGGTGGCTGGATATCGGAACTCTTTGTGACTTTTAAAGTGGTTGTGGGCTGGTGCGTTCACACCGAGAGCTCTGCGTGCTGGGGTTAGTGCTGCCGTGGGGCTTCTGCTGGGCTTCTCCCCAGCCTGCCATCGCTCGCGCTGCCGGCAGCCTTTCTGCAAGGGCTTGGGGGTTTTCCCCATACCCCCGTGGGTTTCCAGCGAGGAGGCGATTGAATGGGCTGGGACTGAACAAATCCGAGGGTATTCTGGGTTGCCAAAGGTTGTCCTTGTTGTTTTTCCCAAGCCAAAGTGAGCGAGGCTCGAGTGACACGTGGGAGACTGGGAACCTGGGGGGTTCGACGCATTTTTCGTGAAGTTTTTGGAGACATCACAAGCATTAGGAATCATTTGGTTTAAGGCTTCTGAAGTGGCCAAAAGCCCTGGCTGGGGATTTTCCAGAGCAGCCTGGGGCTGTGCCAGGACACAGCAGTGTGCGGAGCCGGAGCCGGCTGCAGGAGCAGAGCTCGCCTTGCTGCCGGGTCCGGATTTGATTTAATTTTTAAGAGAAAAGGCTGGGGGGCTGCTTACCAGGGGCTGCAGGCTGGAGCATTTTCGACCTCCATCCCAGCCTGGCGGTTGCTGATGATGTGAGGGTCAGGTCACCTGCACCGAAAGCGCCCGGTCCCGTGGCAGAGCTCGCTGCGGGACGCAGACCCCCAAAGTGATGATTTCCACCCAAACGGGCTCAAACCAACCTCGTTCCCAGCAAACAGCCTGAGATTTGGAAGGGATGGGGAAAATGGAACTTCTGCGGCGGATGGAGGTCCCTGCTGACACCGAGCGGCTCCGGCGCCGGTGGGGGCCCAGCACCCTCTGGGGCTTATCCTGCTGGGATGAATGAACAAAAATAAATCTATTTTAAATGCCAGGTCGTAACACTGGTGACAGGCACTAGAAGACGGTGGCAGCTCGGCCCCGCTCTCCCTCCTTTGAGGTTTGGCTCCGGTGGCATCTCGCTGTCGGTGCTGCCGGCACGGGAGGAGCTGCGCAGGTCAGAGCCGGGCCCTTGCTGCCGTGCTGGTCTCTCCAAGGCGTCACGGGTGACGTGCCACCCGCCCTCTGAGCTTCCTGGCTTTTGTCAGCTGCTGTTGAAGCCTGACGCTAATGAAATGGGGTATTTTGTGTTTATAGACTCCCACCAGAGTCATGCCGGGTGGAGGGCGCGGGCTGCGGGGTGGCAGTGCCAGTGTGGTTCCTCCTGCGGGTCCTTGGCACCCATCCTGGGGTGCCTCTGCACCCCTCAGCCCCATGGGTGCTCCCCTCCCGTACTGCTGCACCCTGATGAGCTCCTCTACCTGATCCTTGGGACGAGAAGCCCCCTCGCTGGGTTGGCTGCGCTTGGGGCTCGCCAGATGGACCTGCAAATGCCAGAGCAGGGCAAGCATCCCCGGCCAGCGGCCACCCCGTGCCGTGGTGTCGTGTCCCCTCCCGTCCCCTTCCCTGCCAGCGCCGGGCAGCCCCTGCGCACCCCCCGCCCTGCGCTCCCTTCCCCTCGCTGCAAGGGGACGACGTCAACGCGCTGCCACTGAAGCTGGAAGTACCAAACCCCCGGGACGCTCGGGAGTGCTGCCTGCGCCCTGCCTGTCGGGAAGGTGGGCGGCTGCCGGTGGTGCCTCCCTCCACTCTCTCCTGGGGCGGAGACCGGACCGACATGCTGGCGGGTTTCCCCCGGGAACGCTGGGATCACGCAGAGCACCAACCCAGGCTACCTCCAGCAGCAACCGGGTGCCCAGGGGAGCAGGAGGGTGTTACGGAGGGGACACTGGCGCGGACCGGGCCGGCTGCAGGCGAGCGGCTGGCAGCATGGGATGCAGGTCCCCCGACACCTCCTGCAGTGGCTCGGCTGCCCTTGCCATCACCTGCTCTTGCCCTCGCCCAGGGGGGCTGTGCCATCCCTGCAAGCAGATTCCATAGGATGCACCTTAAACTTTACAAAAAAAGCCTTTTTTTGTGGCCTTTCCCAGGACTTGAGATATTTCATCTAACTTCTATTGTGCAGACCCTGCTCTGGAGCCCCTGCCTGCTTCTCGGGGTCATACGTCTTCTCTGAACATCCACCTTTGGTTTTTTGGGCAGTGGCAGTGGGATGTGGCAGCAGGACGTTGCGTATGAGCTCAGAGCAGGGTTTGGGCTGGTGCATGTGCTGTGGGTCCTGCTTTTGAGCTGATCTCGCCCCGTTTTGGGCTGGGCTGCAGCTGTTTGGAGGCAAGAAGCTGGGAGGTGTTTTGGGGTGGCATCTCCTACCACATCCATGCAAGTGCCATGGTAGAGCTCTGCTCTGAAGCAGGGCACGCTGAGCACCGTCGTGACCCTATCTTCCTGCCTCTTCCTCCCTCTGCCACCTCCCTCCTCCTCCTCTGCCAGCGAGGTGCTGATTCACGAGTTCCCGGCCATGGACTTGCATGCAGGGAGCAATTACAGAATCCCAGAATCATTAAGGTTGGAAAAGACCTTTGAGATCATCAAGTCCAACCATCAAGCCAACACCACTGTGCCCACTAAACCATGTCCCAAAGTGCCACATCCACATGTTTTTTAAACACTTCCAGTGATGGTGACTCCACCACCTCCCTGGGCAGCCTGTGCCAATGTTTGACCACTCTCTCTGTAAAGAAATTTTCCCTAATATCCAATCTAAACCTCCCCTGGTGCAACTTGAGGCCATCTCCTCTCTCCATCAGACCAAGCGCGTGGGCAGGCGCTGGGCAGCAAGCGCTGGCTCCGGCTCCCCGCGACGGCTCAGCCCTGGGGAGGGCAGCTTGCTGCACCCAGTCGTGCTGCATAAACCCCGCGCCCGTGACGGCTTTCAGTCGCGTTTAGTCACTGCAGTATTTTGTCGTGGCATCGAGATGTCTCAGTTGACGCAGATGAACGTTACTTGTAGACACCTCAAGAAATGAGTCAGGCGTACCAGCACGGGCGCAGCTTGCGGCTCGAGCATCTCCTGGAGACGTTCTCCTTGAGCATCTCCCGATGGAGTCATGAACTGGCTGCCCCCTCCCTGCGTGCCATGGGCAGGAGCAACCTCTTCCCTACAGCGGAAAAGGCAGCGGGTTGGAGGCCGCGGTGGCCTTGACCTCCATTTCCCCACACGCAAAATGACCTTAACCCTCGTCCCCGTTGTGAAAGCTCTGCATTGCTTACACTGAAAACCTCATTTTTTCTTATTTTTTTTGATCATAGACTTCAAAATTTGAAGTAAGATGGTTCCTGTCTAATTAAGTATTTAACCTGCAACAAAATATTGTCTTTTTTACGGTGATGGTTTTTTTAAAAAGGAAATGTTGGCACTGTTTCTGAGTGAAACAGTGAAGCAGGCCAGTTGGAAAATCATCATCGTATTCAGACTTTTTAATCATAATTTCTTTAATATTTTTTCCCCCAACTTGAAGCCAGGTAAGAAGACATACACACAAAGTTTCTGGATAGTTTGAGTTGCCCCAAAGCTGTATTTCTTCAGCAAAGCTTTGCACGGAAAGTTATACCCAGCATTGGCTAATGCAAACGGTTAAGCGGAAGGGGTGCCCGGGGGAGGGTTTGCCCCAAAGGACACTATCGCCTTGGTTATCCTTTCTATCCCAGCAACTCAGGCATTGCCCTGAGAAGCTCCTGGAAACCGCCCCAGCCCGTGTCCCCACGGCAGGGCACTGGTGCCAGCAGAGGGGAAGGGAGAAGGTGTGGGGGCACGGGGTCTGTGGCCCCCCAGCTCTGCTTGAACTGGCGTTAGCTGTTTGCGTCCCTCAGAAGCAGCGATCCTGGTCCCCCCAGCCCTTCTGCCCTGTCTCGGTCCGTAGGGTTGAAATGGTGCTGGGTTCGTCCTTGGATTCATCCTCTGAGCTTTTTGCGAGGCTGGGGCAGGTTTCCTCAGGGGCTTTGAGCTTGTACCCTTCTGCAGTTAAAATACTGGGCTGGGAAGGAGAAGCGCCCAGCTGTGGCAGATGTGGCTGGGCGCCGGGCGCTGTCGGCTCATCCCGGAGCCGGTGCAGCCAGGAATCGCGCTGTACCTGCTCCCTCACCCCCTTTTCCTCTGCTGAGCCCCAAGCTGCCCGTTTGTAGAGTGCAAACGGGCAAAACCCGGAGCCTGAGCTTCTCTGAAGGCCTCGGAAGACGTGTGCGCACGTTCGCCCTGCTTGGGGGAAGAGGGCGGATGGAGGGTGTTTTGAAATGCCCCCGTGCCGTCTCGCCTTTCTGGAGATTTTGGAATGACTTTGTGGGCCTGGCAGCCGCGAGTCTGCCGGGGGAGGGCTGTGCCGCGCCGCAGGGTGGGATGCTCGGCCGCTGCGGGAGGGTTGGCTCGGGCGTGCCCCTCCTGCCCCACACCCCGCTTTCCCCATCTCCCCAGTCCAGTCCGTGAGCATCCCTCACCCGGGTGTCTGCGGACGGGTGGGTACGGGCTGTGGGAGAGGCGTGGGGGTAGAAACCGGTTGTGCGTCTCGGATGGAGATGGAGCTGATCTGTTCAGCTTGCTCGCATCCCAGCTCCTCGCTAACAGCTCTTCCCTCCGAGGTTTCCCCTGGCCCTCAGTCAGCAGAGGGAATTCCCTCTCCTCTGCTCGAGCTCCCGCTGCAGCTGACATCGCTGCGGCGAACGTGAGGACGGGCTGTAATTGCCGCCTTGCTCCGGGTTCGCTGGGTTTTGCGGTCCTTGCCTGGTTACCACCTCTCCGTGCTGTCCCGCCGCCCGCTTGTTCGGGCAATTAGGGAAGCGCTGAATTAATCGGCGGCTGCCGTTGACCCCGCAGAGCTGTCCCGCCTCCCGCGCTCCCCGCCGCGGCTGCTGACATCCCCTGCCCCGGTGAATCTTTCATGCCCTCGCCTCGTGCATTTTTAATAGGCTGGGATTGGGTTCCAGCTCGTGCTGGTGGCTGGCGGGGCTCGGGGGGCCGGGGCGGCCGCGTCCCCCAGCGGGATGTGGCCGGTGGGGGAGAGGGTCCCCAGGGGAGGCAGAGAGCCCCCGTCACCTGCGCTGGGCAGGGTGCTGATGCTTGCAGGGAATGGTTTGGCTCCACGGGGAATATTTTGGCTCCATGGGGATGGGCGCAGGGTTTTCTTGGCCAGGGGGGGTTAAGCCCGCAGGGGTGGGAGCAGAGAGCCTGTCGAGGCTCCCTGGAGCGTGTTGGGGATCGATCGTAAGGGAAGCGGAGGAGCTGCCAGGACAATTAGCACAGGCTTGTTCTCACCAGCATGTCCCTGGGCTGGAGCGGGGCTGTAATCAGCCTGTCACTTCCCCGGCTTTGTTAATACATTGATTTTTTGGGGGCTTTGGCTCGGTGTGGTGTGGTGCCTGCCAGCCAAGCCTCTGCGGGGAGAGGGGGGGTTCGAGGTAGTGTGTCTCTGGGCATGGCAACATCTCATTTTGGAAGCTGTTTGGGCTTCTTCCTCAGGGACCGATGGAGGAGGAGGAGAGACATCCCCTCCATCTGTGTGCTGCCCTAGGAAGGGATTTAAATCACAGGCTCATGAAATGAAAAAGATGAAATGTGCCTGTTTTGTTCAGGCTTTGAAGCCTGCAGGAGCCTCCCGGAGATGCTCCCCTTTCCCTTTTGGGGAAGTCTCGCTCGGGGGGATCTCCTTCCCCGGCCATGGAGGCAGGCGCTGCCTGCCGGTGCCAGAGCGGGCTCGCTGCTCCGTGGCCTCTGTCCCGGCCGGCTGCTGGGGCCGGGGCAGCCGTGAGGACCCGGCTGCCCTCCTGCAGCTCCCAGGCGAGTGCGAGGAGGAGGTTTTCCATGCCCGGGGATGGTACTGTGGTCCCCCGTCTGCCCAGCAGCGAAGGGCGAGAGATGCTCTCCAAGGGAATGTATGAATACATAAATATAAAAAAAAAATATAGATTAAATTTTTTATATATATATATATGTATGTTTAGGGCAAGTTTTACCCTGATCCACCTTCCCATGTGTCTGGGATCTCTTCCTCTCTGCCTTGCCCTCTCGTTCTTTCCCGCTTTGGTGTGGACCTGCCTGACCGGTGCAGCGTCGCTGGCCTGGCAGCACCCGTGCCGCACGTGTGGCCGGGCAGAGCCCTCTCCTCAGTTCCTTCATTTCACCAACTGTTACATAAATCCGCTTTTATACCGAACTTGTGGACGTCACTGAAGCTCTGTCCATCCCCGTAACATCACTGTTTCTATGGGAACCAGCGTACTTCCAAGAGGGAAAAAGTAGAAAGAGACTAAAAAAAGGACAAAGAAGGAACAAAATAAGACAAATATGTGACATAT
Organism: Phaethon aethereus; assembly: GCF_964289735.1. Lineage (NCBI taxonomy): Eukaryota > Metazoa > Chordata > Aves > Phaethontiformes > Phaethontidae > Phaethon > Phaethon aethereus. The sequence goes on from NC_138594.1 coordinate 7,393,271, forward strand.
CCCAACTACGTGTCGGTGTAGGATGTTACAAAGATTTCACTGCGACTTGTTTAGGAAGCCTTGCATAACAGTTTTTGTCCTGAGCAATGCAGCAAGCCGCATCAGGGGCGGCAGAAACTTAATATCCCGAGACATATCGATCGCTATCGAACCAAATATCGCGAGCCTCGGGGAGGCAGAGCAGTCCCTGGCAGCTCTCCACGAGGTGCTTTTCTGCCTAAGTGTCCGGGCAAGACGCATCTGCCCGCGTTGCGGCCTTTCCCCGGCTTTCCGTGGGTTTTCCTCCCACCCGGGCCGCGGCCGGGGCCGCGCGTCGGGAGGGGGCGGCACCGCTGGGGGCTGTGGGTACGTCCCGGTGAGCCCCCCCCCCCCCCGCCCCTCTGCCTGAGGGGCCGGCGCTGCCGAGGGGCGGCTGGCAGCGCGGCGGTGTAAACGCGCGCGTGTTTGGGGGTTCCGGGTCTACCCGCTGCGCACTGCGTGAGCGTGGTGGGAGAAGCGGTTTTAAATGCGTTGCCGAGCACCGGCGGCTTTGGCGCGTTTGCTGTGTTTTACGCGGTCGCCCCGGGTCCCTCCTGCGGAGGAGGAGGAGGAGGAGGAGGCGGCGGCGGCCATTAGGGAGGATTTTGCTGCTCGCAACAGCGACTTGGTTAATGCCACACGCGAGCTGCGGGGAGGGAGCCCGTCCCCGGGGCTCCGTCGCGGGGGGCGAGGGCTGGCGCGGGACGGGCGTGCGTGTGCGCCGGGGCACGCGCCCACCTCCCCAGCCCCGCTCCGGTGGCAGCGAGGGTCGGGGTCCCAGCGTTTGGCAGCAGCTGGTGAAATGGCGGGTGGGCTCCGGCCCCGAGCGGCTTCCGCCCCGACCCGTCCTGCTCGCCCGGGGGCTGGGGGCCGTGCGCTGCCCCAGCCCTTTGCACGAGGCTGTTTTTGGGCTGGTTTTTTGGTCTGTCTTCTGTGATGCTGAGACAGGTGTGAGGAGGAAGGATGGACTGAGACGAGAGGCCAGAATAAATCCAGCCTGGACATTTTTTTTGTTTTAATTATTTATTTTATTTTATTTTATTTTTAATTTTTTAAAGCACCCGTCCTCCCCAGTGCCAGTCCCAAGGCCGGGCTGCCAGCAGCCGAAGCCACCCCAGCTCTCAGTTCAGGAGTTAATTGCAAGTGATATGTAGGACTTTTTTTAAAAGCTCAAGCTCCTGAAGTTTGGAGATTATGCAAGACACTCAGCTTGCAGGATTTTTTTTTTATCTTCTTTTTTTTTTTTTTCTTCTCTTTAAGCAATAAGATTTTAAACCCTTTTGGTTGCTGGAAAAAAACCTTAAAGTACAAATCTAAAAGGTTATGGGGAAACAATTCCAAAACAGTAAAGCAAGTAAGAACCTTGTCAGGATTTTTTTTTTTTTTTGACAAAACATCTTTTTTTATCAAGCTTCATCCCCTCTAAATACAGCATCATTCTTCACTTCGTCACCTGGGCAGCTGAGCAGGGTTCCTCCGCGCTGCTGAGCAAATCCGCCATCCCCCTTGAGAGGCGGCTGTTTCCGAGGCAGAGGAGAGCATCTCCTGCCTGCAGCCGACAGCGCGGCCCTTAAACCTTTGGGAGAAAAATGAAAAGACGACTAAGATGATTACTCCCCGAAATCCCCTTTTTCCCTCTGCTTTGGGCTTTACAGTCGCTGTTTTTAGGGGGCCCTGGAGGACCGTCGTGTGGCCGTGGCCCTGCGGTACTGCCGAGGCGGGAGCGGAGCGGGGCCGTTTCACGGCAGAGGGAAGCAGCTGCCGGTGCATCCCCTTGAACGTCAGCAAGGGAAAATAAATTAGAGATGAAATTTCCGAAAACACTGGCATGAATAATCGCCCTGTTTTGGCTTCCCAGGTCTAACCGTGAAGCTGCACAAATTAAAATTGCCTCCTGGGTCTGTCTGCACTTTGAGGGACGCGGTTTTGAAGAGCTGCAGAGCAGCGACGAGGCAGGGATGCTCCCCGCATGGCTTTCTCCCGGCTCAGAGCCTGCGGACGGGGATGTCAAGGTTACGCCGGGCTCAGCGGGGTCATGACAGCTCCCGGCGGCGTGCGCTCGGGCTGCCGGATGCAGCGGCCCGGGCTGGGGCAGGCGCCGTGCACGCGGTGGAAATGCTGCCCGGGTAAACGTTTGACTTTTTAAACCCCTTTGCTGCAGCCCTACCGGAGCGCCTTTGGCTTTGCTTTCCAGGAACCGGCTCGCCTGGCACGGATCCCTGCGGGCCGTGGGGCCGGGGCACGCGCGCCATCGCACGCGTGCAAGCAGCGTGCCTGGGGCTGCCGTGCCCGCAACGGCTGATCCGCTCTGCCGGGAAAAAGCGGTTTTGCTGTCGGTGTGGTGCAACGGGAAGGGCTGTAAACCTGCTGCATCCACCCTGCTCCATCCCGCTCTTGTGTTCCCTGGAAGGAGGGGAGGTCCCACACCTGGAAAAACGCCTGGGAGGGCAAACTCGTGGAGTAGAGACCGAGTCAGGACCACACCGGGGGCAGATCTCTGCCAGTGCTCGGCTGCAAGCTGGGAAAGTGGATTCACCAGGTAAAGACGCTCTGAGAACACCTCCGGCATGCAGCATCCAAGGGGAAGCAAGTGCTTCCTGCCGATGCTGAAAGCAAAAGATGGGTGCAGGTTTCACTTCCGAAGGATAATGGTAGGAAAAAAAAATTCCAATTAAATGTCCAAGGTTGTGATGGGAATCCTGTAACCTTTCAACTGGGGGTGACATTAAGAGCCTTTTCCTGTTGGCCAGGTACAGTTGGAGGTGAAGCTGGGAAGGGTTATTATTTCCATCCGTGAGGCAGATTAATTCTGAGGACTTTTAACTTCCCTTGTGAACAGCCTGAATTAATGTTTTAGGATTTTAGTCCCTGCCTCCTCCTGCCCCCGCAAAGGCCAGACCCTGGAAGTCCCATTATGCTCCTGTCAAAGGGGCTATTTCTGGAATTGATGATATGAATGAAGCCTAAAACTCCGCTCTCATTAATGTCTGCAGCTTATCCCAGTGTCACTCCTAAGCTGGTGGGACTCGGTGACACTGCAGGGGAAGGCTGTCATTTCAACCCAATTTTCACATCACATTTGCACAAAAATTTCGAGGCCTTGCCAGCGCTTTTGGCACATTTGTCAGAGAGCGGCCGTTGTCGCGGCAAGCGAAGGCTTTGCCTGGCCCAAGAGGACTGACTGCGGGTGGCGATGGGGGACCCGATCGTGGCCACGGCCACGGCCTGTGGGTCCAAACGGGCTCTCCTTGCCCCACAGAGCAGGCAGCAGAGCCAAGGTGGCACCCGCCTGGATCCAGGCAGTTCAATGCCATTCCGTGGTTGGGTTTTATTGCGGGACACCAGCCTGCAGCCCCCGGTGCCGCAGGGCTGCCTGGGCGTTGGTCCCCAGCTCGCCCGCGGAGCCCCGCTCCTCGTCACGCTGGCCGTGCTCTGGGGGGTCCCACACCACCTCCCAGCCATGGCAGGACGGCAGCGTGTTGCCTCGGAGCCGCTGCCTTGCCGGAGCACCGGCGCTGCTAAGGGAGAGCTGGAGGAGGTGATGGGGGAAGGAGCTAGAGTGGAGAGAGAGAGACGCAGGGAAGGAGGGGAGCAGGAATGGCAGAAGCGGCTTGGGAGTAGCAGAGCACCAAGGGAAGAAATAAATATTAATCCCATGGAAGAGTGCGTAAAGCATCACCTGTAAAGCATCCCCGAACGCTGCCCTCCGTGCCTGGCTCGGCCGTTGGTGGGGATGCCCATCCCCCCCAGCGAAGGGACCACCGTCTCCGGGGACGGACGATGCCGCGGCACGGTGCTGCCCGCGCTCCCCGTCCCCGAGCCAAAGAGTGCGCCGGGAGCGGCGCGTGTGCTCCGGCTCGGAGGCTGCTGATGGACCGAGCGTCGCGCCTGCCGTCGTCCTCTTGGTTGCCGCTGCCCTCGAGCAACAGCTTCCCATTTAATTCACTCGCTGGTGAATTTGATCCAAACTTCTGCAACCAAATCATAGCAAAGCATAATGCAATAACTTTCTCTTTTGATTATATTAAGCTGGGTAGCGCTGTCTAATTGAATCTGGGGCTCTTGCCTCTTAATTACGAAAGGTCAGGCTCTGCCGTGCGCGGGCAGGTAGCACGGGGCTCCCTCGTGGTGGGAAGGGGGGGCTGAGGGCTCTTGCTCTGTGCAAAGGCTCCTGTTTGTAACAAGGGAGTGACTTCTGGATATTTTCCTTTTTTTTTTTTTTGGTGTTCTTTATTTTATGAGTTTTAAGAGTCAGGTTACAACAAAAGTCTTACCGGCTATTTCTGTGTGGCAGAAATATATTTTTCTAATTGAAAAGAATCAGTGAATGCTTTGGCTGGCTGCGTTGACCAAGTTGATGGTAAAAACATGTATTTTTAAGAATAAGCTGGGGCGACCAAGTGACCCTGAAAAGCGGGGACTCCTTATCTGACACCCGTGGAGTGGACGGGGTGATTATCTGCTGTGCGTGTGTGAACCCCATTACTTCATGTTTTTAAACATCAGCCCTACGCTCCCCGCCTGCTCGGTGCGAGGAGGGGGCAGGACCCCCCGGGTCAGCTCCGCACCCGGCGTTTCTCTGGCACAGCGTGGCCTGTGGGCTCAGCTCAGCACCGGGGGGCTGGCGGTGGGGCCAGGCCCTGTGGCCGTGCCTCCGCTGCCCCTCGCCCGAGCCTTTGCCTCCTCCTCCTCCTCCTCCTCCTCCTCCTCTTCTTCCTCGCTTTAGCCGCTGGCCGAGGACCAGCGCCATCGCTCTGGTGCTTCCCAAAGCCCCTTTGCCCCTTCGCTGCCCACTCAGCAGCAGCGAGCGGCATTCAATAAAGCACCTTCTGCTTTTGCTAATTGAAGAGCATTCCTTTGTCAGCCTCTCGGCTCAAAGGAGGGTCGGTACAAAGCCGTAGCCATCAGCACTTTGTGTGCCTCTGAAAATCCCATTAGCAGAAGAAAGAGCTTGAAGTTTCATTCAGCTGGGGAAAAAAAAAAAAGGAAAAAACAACAAAAAACCAACCCCCCCCCCAACCTTCTGATCTATCAGCTGCACATTAACACGCTGCCCTCGGCACTGCTGGGGTCCCCGTCCCGAGAATATTTAATCAGGTGAAGTGTTATATTGGACTGAAATGTATTTGCTTGAGGGAGGGATATGCTGATAAGTGGGTCTGCGGTTAAAGCTGGGTGAAAAACCCTGCCGTCAGCAAATAAAATCCCCTCCGCTCTCCGGGTCCCCCTCCCGCCCCCGGCTGCTCCCCTGCCTGCGGGGGGTTCGTTCCCGCGAGGGGAGGTCCGGTGCGGGGTCCGCGGGCGGGAGGGTGGGGAGCAGCCCTGGCTGGGCGCTGGGGGGGGCTGGGGGGGGCGTTCATCGCCCTGCTGGGGAGGGCAGCGGCAGAGGGGGCCGTGCTTGCGCCGCAGGTTGTGGCATCGCAGGGGCTGCGCGCTCCTGGTTACCCTCCGTTGCAATTAGTCACCGGCGCCAGTGCCGGCACGCTAATGAGCGTCGAGGGACACCCACGGGTTTGCTGTCTGCGGCGTGCCGGAGGAGGACAGGGAGGGTGCCCTCGGTGCCATCCCGTGCTGTTCCTCCCGTTTCAGCCGCAGCTCAGCCCTTTGCGCTGGACACGGGGCTGCGGCGAGCTTGGGTCTGCTCAGCTGCCCCGGGCGCGCGTTAGGGCTGCTCTGGGTGGTGCAGAGGGTGGAGGTGAGATCAGAGTGGCTCCAAGCGGGTGCAGATCATCGTTGTGTGACCATCTCTGATCGCTCAGGAGCTTGTGGTCCCCAGCCAGTGCCAAGCAGCTGCCTGCCGTGGCACCCACCACCCAGGTCCGGTGCCCAGCTGCAATGGAGCCCGAGGAGGAGATTTCCAGGCCCGGTGCCAGGTCTTCTCCACTACCATGAAAAGATTTGCACAAAGCCTTGCCTGTCTGGGGAAGCATCCTTCTGTCTCGGCAGGTTTTGACCCAACCAAGCAGGCTACTTCGGAGCCTCCCCGCTTCCCTGCTCCCTATCTTGCATGGCCTTCGCAGACACGCGCCCGTTCAGTCACCCATTTGGGGTCTTGGGATCTTACAAAAAATCCTGTGTGTTCTCCAGGGCTCTGCCGGCAGAGCCGTGGACGGGGCTGGCTCTGCAGAGGGATACTTTCCAGCCTCCCAAGCCGGGGAACGCCTGCGCATCCCCCGCAGCTGCTGCCCCCTCCTCCAGCCCGCCCTCCACGCCTGCCCCCGCAGGGCTATATTTGGGCTAAATATTCCAGCCCGTAGCCCCAACCTGGCAGTTGGAATGTCTATCCCCGTATCTTGTAAACATTTCTTCCGATTAAAAGATCCAGATTGCCGACGACCGAGCCGTGACTAAGCCCCATGTGATTTCCCAGGAATTCGCCCAGGATGGGTGGCAGGAGCTGCCAGCTCCAGCCCCGCGCGCCGGCGGGGAGGCACCTGCTGATTCATCCTCACCTTCTTCTTCCTCAGCCAGATAACGCTACAGCATGGGCTCCTGAATACCACCTGCTACCGCGTTGCGGCGAAAGCTCTGTCTGACAAGGGCCGCGTTTATTTTCCTAGAGCCTGGAAGCTGCTGCCTGCGCCCAGGCAGGCGCGTGGCCCCCGCTGCCTGTGGGTTGCGGCAGCCGGGGGGTTTTTTCCGTGCTCGGCTGGAAGATAACCCCAGCACCGTATTGCTCCGGCTCCTGGATTTCACAGCTCTGTGCCCCAGGCAGTCGGGAGCTGGGACACAGAAATTGGGTACCAGGTTTGAACCATCCCTGTGAGGGTTTGCTGCAGCAGCATGCTTCATTCTTGCCCCAAAAGTAACAGCATCCACGGTCTGTCCCGGCAGCTCAGCGCTTTGAAATTGTTCCAAGAGGCAGCAGTCAGGGTAGGGAATGGGCTTTTGCTGGCCCTCGCAGTCTTAAAGGCTTTTAGGCAGCTGGTTAATGGTTTTGACAGTCTTAATTTGGACTGGGAATGAAAAGTTCAAGCAGTGACTTCAGGGGAACGCCCCTGGGATAAGCTGTGACATGGTTAATAGAAAATTGTAATGTTGTTAAAGTGCTTTTCCGTAAAATGCCAGGAGAGGAAATTAACGGTGTGGGTTTGTTGTGTTTTGGTTTTTTTTTCCCCTAAAAGTTGATATAGTTCTTTTCATTTACTTTTTTAATCCATCACATCAGCACTCAGCACTCTTGCCGTGCAAGTTCCATTTTATAGCGGTTTTCACATTAGCTGTAGCCACTGATGTCAGCGCGGTGAGAACACGCTGTTGGTTTGCCGTGCAGGTATCTGAACAGCAGGCAGGCTTTCCGTGCAAAACCAGATCAAGTCTAACCTAGAGAAGCTGGCGTGCGCCTTGCCTTGAAGACCAGAATAACCTTTCTGATTCAGTGGCGGCTGCTCGTGGATGCTCGTTCGGGTCCGTTGCTTCCTTGACGGGGCGCTCCGCAGGTGGTTCGAGAGGGTGAGCATGCTGGTAATCCTGCTCAACTGCGTGACGCTGGGCATGTTCCACCCCTGCGAGGACATCGCTTGCGACTCGCCGCGCTGCAGGATCCTCCAGGTACGGCCCAGCTGCTGCTTTCAGCTCGACGGCGGCCCTGGCTGACGTGGCGCGGGAAGGACGGAGCTGCGGCAGAGTCCCTGCGATGGCTGGGTCCTGCCTGCGCTGGCTGTCCCACCAGCACTGAAAAAATGCTGATTTTGGTGCTCGGATGTGAACGCACCGTGTCATGGGGCAAAGTCCCTGCCAGGCTGTGCCAGCCCCAGTGTAGCCAAGCCTTGCGTGGAGCGCCTGGGGAAGAGTTAACCATCTAGTCTGTAGTGGAAGCAGAGCCCAAAATGTACTTGGTCCCTTTATCTTAGCACTGTGGGTGCTGTTGGCTGGTCTGGGCTGGGGGAAGACATGGGGCTGCTCTTAGTGCTGCCTCTGCCCAGGGATTTTAGCTCTTGGTGGTGCAAGAGGAGACCTTGTTGAACTCGGGTCTCGCCTGCCCTGAGCGTGCAGTGACGCAGGAGCATCCCTCCTCCCTTCCTTTCTTTTGCAGAGCTTCGACGATTTCATCTTTGCCTTCTTTGCCGTGGAAATGATCGTCAAGATGATCGCGCTGGGGATTTTTGGGAAGAAATGCTACTTGGGAGACACATGGAACCGCCTGGACTTCTTCATCGTCATCGCAGGGTAAGCCCAGCACGGCGGGTCCCCCTCTCCCCGTGCCTCTCTGTTGTCATTCATGGTGTCATTTGGCGAGTGCCGGATTTGGGGGAGTGGCTGGTTTGCAGCGGTGAAGGCGGGGGGCTTGCTGGACCTCGGTGCTGTCAGCGTTGTCCACCCCGGCTCTGCAGCAGGCATCACCTCCTGGACCGCAGCAGGCCCTCCGGTCGCGCCATAGCTGGCGGGAGAGCTGATGCTCGGTTCATGGAGAGAGCAGGGCAGGGCAGCAAAAGCTGTTTGTGGTGGGTTTTGGCCAGCCCGTGCCCTGGGGCTCCTAGCTGGGTGCTGGGCTGGGTTCTTCTCCCTCCGGCCCCATCGGTGGTTTCGGTTTCCGTCGGGCGAGGTGACAGCAGAGCGGGCGGTTGGGAGCACGGAGTGGTGTGCCAGGGAGGATAGTTCACTGAAATGTGCATGATTGCCCTCATTATTGTACCTTTTTTTTTTTTTTTTGAGGGAAAGCGACCAAGTTCTCTTTTTTGAGTGTTTTCCTTTCAGAGGCACCTGGTTTGAATTAAAGGCTCTTCCAGCACCCGAGAGTCTCCTGGCGGAGGCTGGAAACCCACATGAAAAGTCCCTGGCCCCCGGCCAGCGAGCTGAATTTCTTTGACACACGAATCACTCACCGGCCCTCGCCTCCCCTCCCCGCTCCAAGAGCCCAAACACCTTTGGGAAAACAGTGGGTTTTTTCCTCTTTTGGTAGAGCTAGAGATCAAATTTACTGGATTTTCCTGGAAAGGAGCAGGGGAGCCTCCCATTTGGGCTGTTTCCCCAGCGTGGGTTTGGTGTGCCCCAAGAAGGGGCAACACCTTGGTGGGCTTTGCTTACAGTCCGTCACCAGCCCCATAGGGTCATGGCACACACCTCTGCCAGGCAGCTGGGAGAACCAAACCAATGGCCTAGTAAAACCAGTAAGAAGGTCCCAGGTCTCCCAGTGCATCCTTGGCGTGGGAAACTCATTGCCACAGGGTTCTGCAGAGGCCAGAAGATGTAGTGAGGCTCAAGAACCGGACTGGAGGCAGAGATGGAGGGCAGAAAGGCCAAGAGCTGTGACTGTCCCTGTAAACCTGTCTTCTGCAGGAGGCTACAACCTTGTGCTTTCCAACTGCACCAGCTGCTGGCTCCTCGGGTTAGGAGAGGGCTCAAAATGACCTCCTGAAGTGTCTGAGCAATGTTAGGCGTTGCAGCGATGGGACGTTGGACAAGGTGGGACCCTGGGTCCAACTGGCTCTGGTAGGGTTGTAAACATCAGCACGGCCAAGGGCTGGAGCCTGCTAAATCCGCCCTGTGTATTCTTTATTTCTTCGTCTTTATTATTTCTTATACTAGAAATAAGTGTCATGAAGAACCAGACCCAGGCAAGGCCAGGCATCCCACCTGGGGAGGCTCGGGCAGGCGTGGTGGTGTGTGCCGGGCTGGCGAGTGCTTCCAGCTCCGCCGCCCCGGGGTGCTGCGGCTTCCGCCTCCCAGCCCGCTCCTGGCCTTTCCTGTTGAGCCTGCAAAGTCTTTGGAGCTGGAGTTGTCCTTGATGTGCTTGGAGACCCCACCATGACGGGACCTCTGTCCAGAGGGACATCAGCAGAGGCCCTCCTAATTCCTACTGCCAAAACATAGCTGCACTTTACTTACGCAAGCATCGTATCTCCTGCCCACCTTCTAGTGGTCAGGCATTGTCACAGGCTGCCCAGGGAGGTGGTGGAGTCACCATCTCTGGTAGTGTTCAAAAAACGTGTAGATGTGGCACTTCAGGACATGGTTTAGTGGGCACGGTGGTGTTGGGTTGGTGGTTGGACTTGATGATCTTAAAGGTCTTTTCCAACCTTAATGGTTCTGTGATTCTGTGATACTGCACCTGGACGGGCGTTTGGGTGGTGAGAGCCGCCTCCTTGCCGGGCAGAGCGCGGGCAGCGGCACCGACCTCCCCGCTGACGCAGCCTCCTTCCCGCATCCCCGCTGCGCCGAGGCGTTTATTTGCCGGAGCGGTTTCGTGCAGTCTCGCAGCTTGACCGCTCCCGTGACTCCTGCCAGCTCGGCTTTGCCTTTTGCTAAATGACGGGTCTTTCCTTCGTGTGCGTGAACCGCTCCCATCTGGGCCCCGTCACAACCGATTCAGCTGACAAAGGATCGAACTGCCTTTAAATACAAAGCAGAGCCTGTCCTGCCCCAGCGCCTGCTTCCTCTGCTCCCTTTCGCGCCCTCGTGTCCTCCTCCAGCCCTTGCCTGTCCATCCGTGAGTGCCGCATCCCGCTCGGAGCGTCGCTGCTGTCCTGGAGGCTCCCTCAGCCTCAGCCGTCCCCGGCAGCGCCGAGCGCCGGGGCAAGCCAAAGGGGCTGCAGGAACCGCAGAGGAAGCGCTGCCGTGGCAGGGGAAAAGTGGAGGGACCAGAGGCTGTTACTGGGTGAAAGACGTAGGTAAAACCCACTGCAGAGATCAGAGGAAAAAGCGCTCCAGGCTCAACTTGCCAACCAGACCGAGGGAAATTCCTCTGGTAGCTCCTGAGTGCAGCTCTGCAGCTCCCACGCAGGGCAAATCACCCCGACGAGCACCCAGCCCGTGGTGCTAACGGCAGAGCGCGGCAGCAAGGGACCAGCCGAGCTCGACGGGGAGGCATCTCGCGCCCGAGCGGGTGCGTGGTGCGGAGAACGAGGCCAGAGCCAAGCTGCGGCCGTGGAGGAGAGCGTGCGCCGGGGCGATGCTCGAATCCCCACTGTTTGCTAGATACTCGGTAAAGTGCATCGCATTTTTATGTAGGTATCACACAGGGGCTTTGGCCGGGTCCTCCAGTGAAATGACAGGGTAAGAGACCCACAAACTGGCATTTCCACGTGGCCCCGGTGACTACAACGAAGCAGCTCTGCTTCTGTCTTCCCGCTTTTCTCCTCCCCATTTTCATGCCAGACATGGGAGGAGGGAAGCAGCAGGACAGCCTGGGCTCCCCGGTGCTCTCCTGCTTCCCTGCCGCTTCCCTGCCCATGGGCTGCAGAAGGTGACGGCGAGGGGAGAGGAGAAGCAGCAAACCGTGTCTGCGGGGCGTCGGGTGGGGAAGGCGTCTTGTGCCGCGGGCACGCGGGACGCGCTGCGTGCCGGGGCTGCGCGCTCCCGCGGGCAGACCTCCCGTAGGAGCCCTTCCCCACCACCAGCAGTCTAGGAGAGGCTTCCAAAAAAAAAAAAACCAACCCAAACCCCTGTGGCATTTCATCCTCCCCATTCCTTGAGAAGTTTCTGGACCTGGCGGGGCTTGAAAACAGAGAGAAACCTTTTTGTGAGTGTTTGCCCCAAATCTGCTGCTTGCAGAGGGCTGGGAGAGCCGCCCGGGTGCTGTGCTCGCTCGGGCTGCGGGCCGGCCGCTTTCGTGGCATGCCATTAAGCACTTCTCAGCTCTGTTAAACTGTCCAGACCAATCTCATGAGCTCATGGAGAGTAAATGACTTCTTTGTGACAATGTAATGCAATTAGCTCTAATTGTAGAGTGTGTAATGTCTGCAACACATCTCTGTAATTACAGTAAAACTTGCTGGAGATCAGAATAGCGCTGTATTATCAAAACTCAGCTTACTGAAACATGGCTTTGGCTGCAGGTTGTGGAGTTGCACGGGGAAAAGGGAAGGCAAAAAGTGATGAATGACATAATTATGTTGTGTTATTTTAAAGAGGAGGATTTGGGGAGTTAGCTTTTAAGAGAACGCTTGAAGGTTAACGGGTGTTGCAAGCCAGCTCTCACCCTCTAAAGACGATTCAATACGATTTTGACCTCTCCCAGCGTAAGACGCAGATGTCTCGAGGATGAGCGCTTGTTTACATCCAAAAATATACAGTCATTTACAGTTTAGTGCTGGCCGAGGCTCTGGCTGTGAACCGGAGCTGTGGGATGCAGATGTGCCCTGACTTGCCGTCTCCTCGGCCACCTCGGGACCCAGCGCCCGCTCTGCCTTCCCCCCATGGGAAGAAGATAGCCACAGGTTGAGACCTACCTGCTCCTCAGCTGGAGCCGTCCCCATCCCCAGCCGCCGTGCTGCAGCCCCACCAGCTTGCAGGACATCAGCTTGTTTTGACTTTGGCTGGATAAGGACTTCCCTGAACCTCTGCATCCCTGTGGACCAAGCTGTGCTTTAAACCATCCTCATAAAAAAAACACAAACCCAAAACAACAGAAGACCCCAATGGTTAATAGTTTTTCCCGGGAGAGAGGATTTAAATCAGGGGATAATTTGGTGCTGTAAGAGCTTACAGGGTTCGTCTCTGCCTTTCCTAGACGCAGGGTGGAGCAGGGCTCTGGACCCGTGAGCGGTCCAGAGCGGGGCTGTGCATCATCCCGTGTTTGAGTTCGGTGGGTCTGTTGTTACTCCGGGCTCAGTCAGTTGTTTGGCCCAGTCTGTGGAGTCCTGTTTGTGCTTTGCTCATTGTAATGGTAACAGGCCTCTTAAAAGGCTTTGTAGGAAACTTAAACACTTCTGGAATATTTTGCTTACAATTTGAGACGTGCTGGGGCTGGAGGTGGTTGGCAGGCTGCTTTCTTCAGAAACAGAAACACCATTTCTTTTTCTCTTTGGCTCCTGAGCGCTTCTTCTAGTGTTTGTTATCGTGTTTTCTCCCTGTGTTGAAGGCTGTATTCAAGACTTAGCTCCGCTGAAGTGGACGACCCTTAAGGATGTCTTGCTCCCTCCTGGTTTTGAGCGCTGAAGTTCAGGGATGAGACGCGCAGCAGGAAGCCTTGCTGTATTCATAGGTACCGGGAGCGGAAGGGGTGCTGCAGTCCTCTACTCCATCCCTGCTCCGGCTAAAACCGGGTGGTTTCTGAAAAGCCCTTTAGCTCGGAAATAGGGGCAGTGCTGCCGGGCGGGTCTCCGCAGGCTCCTGCCGGGTGCTCCGGGTGAAGCGCCCGGCGCCTGCCTCCCCTCGCAGCCGGGGGCTGCCCACGGGGGTCCCGCTGCGACTGCGGGCAAAGCCTTCTCTTTCCACGTCTCTCGGTCCCTTCCTCCCTTCAAAAAAAACCCAAAATGATAGAAAGGCGGGCACGAATGTTGCTTTTTCATCCTCTCTGCCTGCGTTGATCCCCTTCGCACCGCGGAACAGCGCCTTGGAGACGCGGCTGCGCGGTGCCCTCTGCGCGGTGCCCTCTGCGCCGCGCCGTGGGGTAATTGCCCGTGTAAGCGGCCGATTTGCACACGCAATTACCCGATGTGCAATCGCAGCCGCAGCCCCTTTGAGCTGCGGCGAAAGCTGTGCCAAACCCTCTCCCAGGAGCCTGCCCCTCTCCGGTGCTTTTCGGGATGGATACGAGTGTCCTGGAGCCGGGACCCTCTTCCCGGGGCCCCGCTGTGTCCTGGCTCATCCCGAATTAGGTGCTCTTCGCTCCGAGCAGAAGTGGCAGAACCACAGCAAGCCGATACTCACGACCGCAAACCTCCGGGGCTTCAAAGTCTGGGGTTGAGCTTTGCAGCTTGATGCTTTCAGTGACTTTTGGGAGGATGAAGAGCAAGCGAGAGCCCGGGCCGGCAAGCGGCCGCCTGCGGGTGCTCCCTGCTCCGTGCCGCCTGACCGCAGCCTTTGCGAGCCTCGAAGCAGAGCGTCCCGAGCGAGCCGTGTCCCTGACGCACAGAAACCTGCTGGGGAAAAAAGCCTCCCCCGCAGCCAAGCTAGCTCAAACCCACCTGTGAAAAGCCTCCGTTCTTTTAAGTTTTAGGACTTTAAAAAAGAGAATTCTTTAGTTTCTTTCAGTTCTTCAGCTGAACTTGCTGCTGCTTCTTCAAAAGCCTCATTAGCCAAGTGTCCGGGCTGGGACACACGGTGCGGCCGGATCCAGCAGGCTGCAGGGTTCGTGATCCCTCCAGTGTTGTTTTTTTTATTCCATTCAGCTTGATTAAAGTGAGTATTTTAAAAATTAAGCAACACCCACGAATTCGGTGAGACTCATGGGGCTTTAAAAGCAGTGCCTGAGTGAAAGCAGAGCACGGCAAAGCCGGTGAGGGCCGGGAGGAAATTTCATTCCAGCTTTCTGAAGATACAACGCTGACTAAATAATTTCCCCTTGTCTTTTCCAGCACTGATGGCTTAATATCATCCACCGATTGCTGGGCTTTGTAGATAAAGAGTGCCTATATGCCCGGTTTTGGAAACCTTTTAAGGCAGAATAAATGTGTGCCTATCTCTTGCTGGCAGCGGGCAGCGGCTCCACGCCTCTGCGGGCAGAGGGGTGGGCAGCTCCGGGGGATGCTGCGCTGCCTGCGTGTCTTGCTGCGGGTTCCCAGTGTGACCTTGGTCACCTCTCCTGGCTCTACAGCACCCCCAGCACCCGGCTGTGAAAGGGAAGAGCTCAAGTTTTCCTCCGAAAGCGCCCTCGGCGCAAACTCTGTGGCTCGGACGGGGCTTCACACCATCGTCTGCTTCCTGGGCAGGAGCGATCCCGGGGCGGGAGAGCAGGCTGGGCCGGAGAGGCGATGCTGGGTGGGTGCGGGGAGGGCTTTGCCGGCATTCCCGTGCTCCGTTAGAGGCACACAGGGCGAGAAGAGCCCCTTCAGCCCCTCCGGTGGTGCTCCTGAGCATCAGTTCTGTACGCTCTCCGCCGCGGGCAGGGGTGCCGCTGGACACCGCACTTACGAGATCCTTCCCGATGCTTTGGGTTTTATGGGAAAGAAACCCCAGCGTGCTCCGAGCCTCGCTGTCTCCGGGCAGAACGGGAATGAATTTCTGTTGCTCGGTCCATCCTGAGCCATCCCTTGTGGCTGTCTGTCTGTCTGTCTGCTGAGTCCTGGGAGTTTTCCTTCCTGGAGGAGCGTTTGCCAAAGGTTTGCAGCAGCTCGCTCTCTGCATCCCACCACCAGCCCGTCGTACGTCTGGCTTTGCAGATGCTCCGCTTTTATTCTTAGAAAGTCCTAAATATTTCTGCTTTCCTTCTGAATAACTCCAGTGATCGGGGGTTGCTGATCACTCTGACGAGTCTCAGCATTTGCTATGAATCCATCCTATTTAATGCTGAATATTTTTCTGAGCCTTCACTTGGCTGGGCAGCCGGGTCCGTGGCAGAGGTGCTGACAGGCATCGCATTTTCCTGTTAGAACAGAAATGACATTTGAGTTGAAGCTTCATCAGGGGCTTTTTACACTGCAGATTTTCAATGCGTAAATGTTATATATGCCGGTAAATGCGCCTGTCACCTTGCCGGTTGGTGACATCCTGACATTTGCTCTCCCTGGGTATCTTCCCTTGCCGGCGACGTGGATTGATTCCTCCCGTGCATCCTCTTGCCTTGGGAAGTGACCTTAGAGCTGGGAAGTGGTGGGTTCTCATTGGACTTGCTCTTTAGTGACTGATTTCTACCTACGCTTTTTTCCCCACATGGGGTTCTCTCGAGGCCCTTGAGCTGGTAGTTATCAGCAACGTGTGGATCCTGCAGTCTAGGTCTGGGACTGAGCTTGCGGTGCTGTAACGCCGGCGCTGGTCGCAGCGTCCAGCAGCAGAGGTAGGAGAGCACCCACCTGCTCTTGGTCTTGGTGTTAAAGTGTTTGCTCCAGCTAGTGGGTTGTTGTTTGTTTGGGTTTTTAAATTTGGCATTGTAATTGTTCTTTAATGTGTTAAATCAAAGCGCATTTTACAACATGCCCTTTGCAGCTTACAAGCACACGTCTCTGGAAGTGAGTCTAGAGTGAGTCATTAATCAGAAAATGATTTGTCTTGGTGCAAAATAACCATATGCTGCTCTGAATTTTGCTGGTAGCCTCTGTTTTAATAATAGATGAAAGAAAAGCTGTATGTTTGACATGGGCTTTTCACCTGAATTCTGCAAACCAGACAAAAATCTTCTTTTCAAACAGCGAGTGAAACTTGAGAACCATTAAAGCCCAGGGGAGCTGTTGCCCCTCGCCTTACCTTAGCCAAAGCTGACACGATGCGGCGAGTCCCGCGCGCCGAGGGAGGGGCTGGTTTTGTCCCTGGGGCCAGGTGGGCTTTGGCGGACACGCTGGCTTCCTCCCTGGTCAGAGGACGAGAACAAACTCCTAACAGCCACGTGTGCCTGTCCAACGTTCATCTTCTGGGACTGTCCCGTGGCTGTGGGCGTCAGCTAAATACAGAGGAATATGTTGAGCTTATTTTGATCTTAGATACGGTTTGATCATCATCATCCTCACTAGAGCCTATCGAGAGAAGTCGGATAAAGTGTCACTGCACCAAGTGGGGAGTCATGTATTTAGGGGCTAGAAAGTCTTCTCCACCCCGAGTGCTCCTCACCTGCCGATGGCCGGGAGGGAGGAGAGTGGGTCTGGCTGATCACAGCAAGAGCAGAACCCTCCAGCGTGCTGCAGCCGTGGCAAAGCCAACACGGCACCGATGAGTCCTGCGGGATTTATGGCGGGAGGGAGCACTGATGCCTTTGTGCAAGGCGCCAGCAAAGCCTCCTCCAGCAGCTTGATGTCTAATCAGGTAAGATTAATTCTGGCTAGGGCAGGTGTGGAGAAAGGTTATGACTGGGAAGCAGAGAGCCTGTCTGTGAGATGGGGCTGGAAGAGCTTGGTTTGTTTGGCTTTGCAAAATCAAGGCTGAGAGGAGACGTGATTTGTCCTCTGTAAATACATCGTGATAAAGAACAGCTATAGAAGCTACTTAAAAGACAGTGCTGCCATAAGAACAAATGGATATGAGCTTGTCCTGAATAAATTCAGGCTGGAAGTTAGACTTCTAACCATCAAAGTTGGAGGGAGGGAACCACACAACTAGCTTTGAGATGGAACTTGATAATTTTCGGAAGAGATTAATATCCTGTGGTTGCCTGTGGCAGCGGGAACCCGACTGTGCGGGGAGCCTTGTGGTCCTCTGCCTTGCCTTCGCCTGGCTCTGCCTCTTCAAGAATGCTTTTGGGCAGAGCTCTTGTGTTTTCCCACGGCTGGAGAGCAAAGTCCTGGCAGTGACGTGACTGGTGGCCCTGCTGTGCTTGAGCAAAGGTGCCATGAGCGGAGCGAGACGGTGCTGGGGGACCTTGCAGCAGTCCGAGTGCATCCTCAGACTAAGTCACGTGAAGGTTGCACCTCAGTGTCCTGAGCTGTGAAATAACCCCATCAGGCACAGCGTAGGAGCACTGGGAGGTTCCTTGGTCCAGGTCTGCCCCATTTGTTATCTACAAGTGTTGTCAGTTTTGATTTGTGTGCTTGCCCGTCCACCTGAGTCCCGATTGCTCAGTGTCCGTGCTGCACACCTCCTGTGCCCCACAGAAAGGGTCTGCACCCCGGGATGCCCCTGTCTTCTTTTCAGGGTTGTGGTGGTGCTCAGCACAGCGAAACGAGCTTCATTTGAGTATCTGTACAATTGTTAAGAACAGGGCTGTGTCTGGAAAGTGCCCCCATGGAGTGTGTGGGGACTTTCAGAAGCTTCTGCCCTGGACCTGTGCAAAACCAGTAACCAACGCAGATGAGAGAGAGGTCTGTGGCTGTGTAAGCTGTTGTATCACATTCTCGCTTGTTGACTTTATTCTGATACGCAAACAACTGTTCAGTAATTCCTCTGGCAAACTTTCCTGATGGGAGAGATGCAGTAACAAGTCCCTCTGTGAGCGGTTGGCATATACTGTTTGATTTATAATGTTTGATAATCTAACATTTCTCCAGAAGATCCTTGACGCTCCTCCGCGTTCGTGTCTTTTGCAGGATGCTGGAGTATTCCCTGGACCTGCAGAACGTCAGCTTCTCAGCGGTCCGTACTGTCCGCGTCCTGCGGCCGCTCAGGGCCATTAACAGGGTCCCCAGTAAGTCGGATCCTTATTCTTCCCAGTTGATGCACGTTCTCTGTCCCAAAGATGGAAGAGCAAACACAGACGCTTCCCATCTTACATTGCAGCTCAAACATTCACCCAAGCCTGGTAGTGCTAGGTCCTACCCCCTCTCCCCGGTTTCCAGAGCCTGTTATTCTCCTACTTTCAACAATATTGCTTTTGACACCTGTGGCATTGGAGATGAGCCTTGAATCAATGCGATGTCCAGGACTGTCTTCAGACACCTTTCTTTCTCATCTGAATGGGGTCTTAGGGTGCTCAGATGAAGGGATGCAGGTGATAGGGATTGACTGAGCCAACAGCCTTTGCCAGGCGGCATGGGCAGAGGGGTCTGAGCCATGCCGCTCCCACCCTCCCTGTGCTGCCCCATCCTTTCCTGGAGAAACTGCGGTGAAGAAATCTTGTGCCTGGAGACGGCCCACCATGAGGTGCTGAGGAGCCTCCTCTTGGAGCATCTCTTGCTCTGCTCCCCAGAGCTGGTCCATACAGCCAAAAACCCCAACATCTCCAAAGCAAGCCTGGGTGGGATGGGAGGTGGCTAGTCACTCCTGGTTTATTAGGTCATGCATGAGGATCTCAGGCTCCCCCTTGAAGAGCAGCGGGTGGCCTTGCCTGCTCCTGCACAGCAGCAGGCGATGGCGACCCAGACCTGTGCTCAGAGAGGCATTGGCCATCGCAAACCCAACCCAACTGCCCAGGGAGCCGTTCCTGCTGCGCCGTGCTGGGCACAGCCCAGAGCACGGCGAGAGGCGCTGAGCTCCGTCCTTCTCGGACGCTTACAGGTCAGGTGTGTTAAGCGAAGTACAACTGCATCAGGAACGTCATTCTCCTGGCCCTTCAATCCTGGGTATCGAATCCAGCGCTGTTTTAGCCAAATTAAGTCCAAGGCTGAACTCCCTTATCTGAACTAGCCCAATGCCTTGACGAGAACTGATCAGCTTCAGTCCTGTCTGCCGATGCTGCAGGTGCCTGGGCTCTGTTTATTTTTCTGGTCCTGACTCTTGAACTTAATCTGGCTTTGCTGCTGCTGCTGCTGCTGCTGTTTCAGTCATTACGATAGCTTCAAAATCCTGTTTGCAATGTTTTTTTTATCTCCACTGCTGAACTGATGGATGGCTGAATTTATCCACCACTGTCTAACTGGGGATGTAATTCACTTAATGTATTTTGAAATCCCGGGTAATTCATCTTGGCTTCTCTGCAACGTAGTTACAATGGGATAGAAATGCAAGGTGGGAAAAAAAAAAGAGAGGTTTGTATGATGATAAATGCAGTAACCACAGAAAGTAATTTCAGTTAATTAGGAGTTGATGCAAGGTGGTTGTTCCCCAATAGAGGAGTAGAAGAAAAACCCTGACGGAGGAGGTAACAGCATCAGGAGGAGAGAAAAAAGTCTCTTGAAGTATCAAAGTAAAGGGTGCAACAGTAAAGCTTTCTTTAAATGAAAATCAATATAAGTGAGTGAGAGAATGCAGAAGATGGGGAAAGAAGGCGAGCGAGAGATGAGCAGAATATTACAGAGACGTCAGATGAAATCAATTTTTTTGTGTGTAAATGTCAAGTTGAAGTCACCATCAATTTGTCTTCGTTACAGAACTGGATGTTCTTGAACTTGTGAGAATTAACTGCCAGAGAGTGTCCTGTATTTTAAGGAAGAGAGGGGATTTAGGGTAGATGAGGGGAATTAGGGAGGGAAGGGAATTTTAATATATACTGAGTGGGGAAAGAGCAAGGAAGAATGTCAGAGTTTGGTCTGAGGGGAGAAAGGAGATGTATAATTGCTAGAAAACTTCAGGAGGAGAAGAGGACTTGAGATGGGAAGTGAAGGGAGAGGAGAAAGGAAGGTAGGTCCTGTGCCCAGGAGCAGGGCACGGATGAAAAGGGGTATCACCGGGGCTTTTTGGGGAAACCAGAGGGGACTGGGGAGCTGCGGGTATTTGCAAGCCATGTGCAGATGATGAGAACAGTGGTTGGGAAGGTGGTGGCTGTCAGCGGAGGGAAAAGTATGGGTGGAAAGGAAAAGGTCAGGAGGACATAGCTGGCATAATTCAGCATGGACCTTTCCTTTTCGCTGATGGCTTCCTCTTCGCCTCAGGTATGCGCATCCTGGTGACACTTCTTTTGGACACGCTGCCCATGCTGGGGAACGTCCTCCTCCTCTGCTTCTTCGTCTTCTTCATCTTCGGCATCGTGGGAGTCCAGCTGTGGGCAGGTTTGCTCAGGAACCGGTGCTTCCTCCCGGAGAACTTCAGCATGTAAGTCTGTTCAGGCAGCAGAAGTGTCTCTCCAGCTTGGGCGAGTCTATCCCCCCAGGAGACAGGGCTATCTTCCAGTAAAAAGCTCTGGTCTTCCGTAAATGCTCCCTCCTAAATGCCACCACAACTCCTGTCCAGGCATGCATGGCTGGAACAGAGCAAGCCAGGACAACTTGCCATTCGAGTCCTGCAGGGCTGTCCTTAACCCTCAGCCGGCACTCGGGAACCTCTCTGATTGATAAGAGCCTCCATAAAAAACCTGCGAGTAAGAGTTCAGGCTTTCTAAATTCAGCGTATCATTAACACGTGACCTTTTCTGCGCTCGTTGAGACGTTGAGGTCTGAATCCCGTGTGGGAGCTGCTGATGTTTATTGGTATGGCATTTGTAGTCCCACCTAAACCCCAGGGGAGGCTGATGGAGCTACCACACATTTCAGGATGCTAGATCCTTTTCAGTCTCAGAGCAAGAGATAGTCCTCATCCCAAAGGGTTATTTTTCACAGATCCCTGGATTTTAAGGCCAAGAGGACTATTGTGATCAAATGGGGTTTTGTAGCACCCAGTTTCCTGGCCAGCCAGCTTGCCAGATGTAGGAATGTTTGAACAGTGGTTGAAATATCCCTCAGCTCTGGTAGCTGTCAGCCTCCTTCAGACCAGGATTTCTATACCTGTTCTCCTACTTACCTGCTTTTTTCCACCACCTCCCTCCCGTTGGATGCTAGGAGAAGGGCAGGTGGCTGCACGCCGCTTGACGGCTGCTCTGCCAAGCTCTGGCACCCTTGCCACCTTTCAGGGGGTCGCTTTCAAATGTTGACTCCCCGGGGCTGATCGGGCTAGATCCACACCTGGGTGGAGAAGTTCTGCAAGCCCAAAGCCTCCCTCTTGCATACAGCAGGACTCTGACGATGTTGTGGTGGCGAGGCTGGCTCTTGGACTTGGCGTGATGCACCTTTTATCCTCTCCCACACATTTCCTAATCAAGTGCCACTCCTCTTGTAGGTCGGGCCCTCAAAGGGCAGTTGGGAGAGTCATTGCCAGGGCACGTCCCTGTTAAGTAAATGGCAGCGGAGCAGAGGGACCGCTTCACCACTGAGTAAATCCAACAGAGCCACAGGTTTGGGTGCCATTTAATTGAGCCAGAATTCCAGGGGTTTAGATAAGCTTTGAAGGGTATTAAAGGCAATTCTGCAGGAATTAACCGGGCTGAACTAGGCTTAAAAATATCTTTGCGAGCTTTAGTGGGAGTCCTGGCAGCATTAAGGAGATAGCTGTGTGCAGAGCAAGAAGCCAGTTTCTGGCTGGCCGTGGGTTGTTTCATCTCCCTGAAGAGTGTTTTTGCCTGGTTTACTGTGGTAAGGCCACCCTCAGAGGCAATTTAGAGCTTATCTGCGGGCTGAACAGGCACTGAAATGTAGATGAAGGCCCTGTCTCTGGTTTTAGGAAGCTTGGGAGGTCCTTGTACATAGAGTCTCCCCAAGCCATTGTCAGCATCTCCAGGAGGACAGGAGATACAGGAGCTTAAACTGACTGATTGCCATCTTACAGCAGCAAAGACATTTCAGAGAAGCCGTGCTGGGCTGAATCCTGTTCTTAGGCCCCTAAAGTCAAAGCCAGAGCACTTCCAGATGGAGTGACTCTTAGTAATGTCATCAGAGGGGTTGCTGAGTGCATTGCCTCACTTCTCCAAAGCCCAGTTAGGGACATCATCTCACCCGCTGGGGCTGCAGAAAGTCCAAGGGGATCCCTTTTAAAAAAAAAGCTTTAAGATCCAGAATAAAAGATGTCAGACTTCGTTGCTGTTACACTTGTTACCTTGCCAGAGTGCCTGCAATCGGTGTGCAAACCCCAGCCCTGTCTGGACTCTTTCAGCCCCTACACGGTGGATTTGGAGCGATACTACCAGACAGAGAACGAAGATGAGAACCCTTTCATCTGCTCCCAGCCCCGGGAGAATGGGATGCGCTACTGCCGGAGTATCCCAACGCGGAGGGAAGAGGGTCTCGAGTGCACCCTGGATTATTATTCCTACAACGACACCACCAACACATCTTGTGTCAATTGGAACCAGTATTACACCAACTGCTCTGCCGGGGAGCACAACCCCTTCAAGGGAGCCATCAACTTTGATAACATTGGCTATGCCTGGATCGCAATATTTCAGGTGAGCCCTGTGTGCAAACTGTCACGAGGTGGGGAACAGCCGGTCATGCCCCCCGACATGTTCCCAGGGGCTGTGTAATCGCACTCCTGGGGGCTATTTTGCATCAGCAAACACTTACAGAGTAGTGCATGGGTGCTTAGAATGTCAGGGATGACACAATTTGATGCCTTCTTCGAAGATGCTTCCATCTCACATGCATGGACAAAACCCCAGCCTCCAAACCCTCTGTGTGTGCAAGAAGACCATTCTGATGGGGAGCAGAGCCTAGAGACTGCTCTTGCCTCTGCAAAATGCAGTAGCAGGCCTTCGGTCCAGCTGGAAAAGAAGGGCTGGATTCAGCCTGGGCTGCTGGCAACATGGCTGTTGGTATTGGTGGGAGCAGGATTTGGCTCCTCAGTGTCTTGTACTGCACCAAGACCAGCTACGGGGTGTCAGAAATGACCCAGCCAGGAGAAATGTTGTTTGTGCAGTTGATGCTGAGCCTTGACGGGTTCATTTTCCCTTCCCGTCTCCACCAGGTCATCACACTGGAAGGCTGGGTGGACATCATGTACTTTGTCATGGACGCACACTCCTTCTACAACTTCATCTACTTCATCCTCCTGATCATTGTGAGTGGTCTTAGGGGAACATGGGGGTCCTCCTGGCATTTGGAGAGGGCAGAGTGGAGTGACCCAGAGGAACAGGGCAGATAATACAGTGAATATAAAAGCTGGTGCCGCGAAGGAGGGGTGGAGACCAGCCTGTGGGAAGACAGGCATTGCATTGCAGCTGCATTTTGTTGCAAACATGAAGGAAAGAAAGAAAGATGCACTTAAGCTATGGTAGATGCACTTCTGTTGCTGCTGCTTCTACTGCTTCTCTCCTTGTGCTCCACGGTCCTCTCCCTTAACTGCCACCCTGACTTTAAGTTTTAAAGCAGGCAAATTTCCCCCAGTCAGGTTTTGAGCTCTGGACGGGGAGGAAGCTGCCCAGAAATTCCCCCATACTGAAGAACCCAGCTGGCTGGGTCCTTGGTGCAGAGGGGACATTTCAGGAAAACAGTCCCAAACTTCAGAGAGCACATTAAGAAAGGAGGGAAGAGATTACTGCCCACAGCCCACCCACGCTTCACAGCATCATCCGAGACCACCCACAAAGTAGCCAACGAAGAATTTCTGTGGGGTGGGCTTCATGAGGGGCTTCATCTATGCAAGCAAAATTGTCTACCGTGACTGGCTGAGCTGGTTATCTAGACTCCCTTTATCGTCAAGGGAGAAAAATAGGTGCTTTAAGGGGGTGATTCATCTCCTCCAAAGGTAGACATCCAAAATAAATTAGATGCATTGCAGACTTGATGTGCCTATTTCTCTCTTGACTCTAAAGGATCATTAGGTGCCTCACTCAGATGTAGCTGAGATAAGTGAGATGAGTCCCTTTCTTGCTGTCGAATTGGACTAAGTCCAGCAAAATAGCTGCACGTCATCCATTAGGCCATTGTGGGGATTTCTGCTCCTCATCAAACCAGGACTCAAACCCTGATGAGAAGGTAGGAGGTCGTTTAGTCCATGATGCTTTTTCTGGTTCATCTATTAGCTTCCGCCCTGCAAAAGAAACAACCCCTTGCTCTCAGCATCCCCAAAGTCAACGGAGAGGAAGGGCAAGCAGTACTTTCCCAGATGCCGTGCGAGTACATTAGCGATGTGTGATAGCCCGGTAGCATGTCAGTAGTTCTCTGTGATCCAGGCTGGGCTCTGCAGAAGGCAGAACTTTGTGAAACCCTGGTTGGAAAAAAAATCCCCAAGCTGTGCGTACAGACTGCTGATGGCCTTGCGTAACAGTCACCCGCAAATCCCGTTAGCAGGGGAAAGGGATCTGCTCGCAAGCTGCCCACACGCTGCCAGAAAAAACGCTCCTATCAGGAAGGCTCAGTGCATTCATCGTAATGCCACTAATTGTGATAATTACAACCGCTGTCTGTGGAGGGAGAGAAACACCATCTTAAAAGAGCAAAAGCTTTTTGTCAAAATAATCTTCTCTCGTCTTTGATCTCTGACGTCGTCTGTGGAGCGCTGGCGTGGGAGGCCCCCGGGCTTGGGGGGTGAGTCAGACCCTCCCTGGTCCTGGCTGGTGGTCCCCACCGGGTGATGCAGGGGATGGGGCTGGCTGGGGTTTGCCCCCGCTCCTTGTGCCGGGGTGCAGGGTGAGGCAGGGCTATGGGGTGGGCACGGTGACCCCGAGGTGGCTGATAGCTCCTGTCCCTGTAGGTGGGCTCCTTCTTCATGATCAACCTCTGCCTGGTGGTGATAGCAACGCAGTTCTCCGAGACGAAGCAGCGCGAGAGCCAGCTGATGAAGGAGCAGCGGGTGCGCTACCTGTCCAACGCCAGCACCCTCGCCAGCTTTTCGGAGCCAGGCAGCTGCTACGATGAACTCCTTAAGTACCTGGTTTACGTTGCCCGTAAAGGCAGTAAGCAGCTTGTGGAGGTCTACCGGGTGGCAGGCGTGAGGATGGGCTTCCTCACCAGCCCTGCGAGCAAGGCAGGGGCCAACCGGCACGCCGGGAAGCGGCGGAGCAGGAAGAGGTCCTCTGTGCACCACCTCATCCACCACCATCACCACCACCACCACCACTATCACCTGGGCAATGGGAACCTGCGGGCACCCCACGCCAGCCCGGAGATCAGCGATGTGGACACCAGCTCGGTCCACAACGGGACCAACCGGCTGATGCTCCCCTCCTCGGCACCAAACGCCCACGGGGCCCCCAGCACCGCTCCCGGCAACACCGAGTCCGTCCACAGCATCTACCACGCCGACTGCCACTTTGAGCCCGTGCGCTGCCGGCCATCCCTCCTGCAGCCAGGCCTTGGCTTGCCAAGTCCGGAGGGGATCCCCAAGAACGTTGTGGGCAGCAAGGTGTACCCCACGGTGCACCCCAGTACCTCCCACGAGATGCTGAAAGAGAAGAGCCTGGGGGAGGTGGCGGCTGGTGCCGGGAGCAGCACCTTGACAAGCCTCAACATCCCGCCCAGGCCGTACAGCACCATGCACAAGCTGCTGGAGACGCAGAGTACGGGTGAGCCGTGGGCTGGACGTTGGTCTGGGGTTGCCATCCAGAAATACGAGCTACGTCCTCATTTCTTTCTCTTTCTGAATCTTTGCAGGGTTCTTTTCAGTCCACGTTACGGAGAAAGGTGATGGCTTTTCAGGTGAGGCCAACATGAATCTTCTGACCTACCTCATGCATCTTATAGCCAAAACCAGGAGAGAGGTTTCAACCTCCCAGACTTCATACTTGCAAGAATCTAAGGGAAATGAATGTTTTTAATGAACCTATTTTCTTTCCCATCCCCATCTCCCCGCCGCCCCCCCCCCCCCCAACTAATTTATTCTGCAATTGCCCGGAACACTCCCCAAATCCCTGCCCTCCCAAAATCAGCCAGAACAGGGCTCCGTAACACTGAGCAGAGCTGGAGCCCAGCCTGGCCACTTCCAAGTGGCCACATCCCTTCCTTCCTAAAATGTGGGGGTTGGAGGTGGCTGCGTTGCCCACCACTTGCTGCAGAGCCTGGGGATGGACACCTTCCAGATCTGAGTTCCAGCACATCCCTGAGCACTGCGTAGCTCCACTCCCCGAGGGACCGGAGGCTCGGGGATGTCGGGTGTCTGCTTTGCAGGAGTGCTCAACAGCAGTTGCAGACTCTGAGTATTAAAAATCTGTCCGGAGTTATTTACTCAGGAAGCCCGTAACAGAGCCAGGTACCAAACGCAGCTTTCCTGGATTGGGGGTTTCATACCTTCACCGCAAGATGCTCTTTCCCCCTCCACATCCTGCGGTTTGGGAGCTCAGACCAATCTAGTCCAAACCCTCTCAGCCTCCGAGAGGCATTTCTGGCCAAGCTTTCCCGGACAGTCGATGCTGCGTCCACTCCACCAGCGTTGACCTTTCTAGCCAGGAGCTGCACAGGGAAGAGACCGAGTCCTGCCCCCAGCCCAGAGCTGCCCAGAGACTAAACACGCAGAGCTGGCTCTGGGATGGTTTAGCGCTGGGTTTTTATTCTCACTGCCGTATGCCGCCGTGCGGGAGTCGGGAGCATGCTTCGCAGATGGCCTCTCCCCTGGCAGCCAGCTGGTGGGATTTTTGGGGAATATCCCGCCGGTATTGTCACCCGGGAGCCACCTGGCAGCTGGGAGCCGCCGTTGGGGACAGCACATGGAGGGGGAAGCTGGTGATTTCGGAGCATCAGCAAACAGCAGGAGCAGGAAGGGCGGCTGCTGGCAGCAGCGCTCCGGCTAATTGCAGCCGGGGCCAGCGCGGGCCAGGGCAGCTGGTTGCCTTCTCCCAGCCGAAATGGCCGGAGGTGTAACAACGAGGCGGGTGAGGGGTCCTGGGCTGGCAGCAGCGTCTGCCTGGGTGCAGCGAAGAGGGCTTTGTAACTGGGGAGAAAGCGCTTGGGGAGCCCGGGTTTTGCCTGGGGCTCTAACCCAGCAGGAGCCCTTTTCCCCGCAGGAGAAGCCTCTTCTGTTGAGGGCAGTGGTTTTGTGCTAACAGGGATGGGGGTTCGCTCCCGTGGCCGCCCGCAGCCCCCCCATCCCAGCTGACGGGCTGCCCTGCCCCGCTGGCATTTCAGGTCCCTGCCAAAGCTCCTGCAAGATCTCCAGCCCCTGCACCAAGCTGGACGGTGGCTCCTGCAACCCCGAGAGCTGCCCTTACTGCCTCAAGGCGCTGGCAAGCGAGGCTGAGCTGACGGATAATGAGACGGCCGACTCGGACAGCGAGGGGGTCTACGAGTTCACGCAGGACGCCCACTACAGCGACCAACGGGACCCACAGCGGGGCAGAGCCCGGACCAAGGGAGCGAGCCAGGTGCTGGCCTTCTGGCACGTGGTGTGTGAGACCTTCCGGAAGATTGTGGACAGCAAATATTTTGGCCGTGGGATCATGGTGGCCATTCTCATCAACACGCTCAGCATGGGGATCGAGTACCACGAGCAGGTGAGCGCTGCCGCAGCGGCTCCCGGCACAGCAGAGATGTGGGAGGTGTTACGGGTCCGAATCCGGCCGCCGGCGGGATGGTTTGGGGCCAGAGGCGTTGGGGTGCTGTAGGAAGGGTCCCAGGAGAGAGCAGGGCTGGCTTTTCTCCTCCGCCCCTGCTTCCAGCTTGCAGGCAGAGGCAGGCAGGAGTCACCTTGGCCGCTACTGGGCTGCGTGAGCTCCCGCATCCCGGCCCCGCCAGGGATGCTCAGCACCCTGCTGTGACCGCCGTCACGTGGGCAGCGCCACGTGTTGCTGGGCCCTGCGGCGCGGGGCCGAGGAGAGGGGACGGCCGTTTGCCGCTGGGGTTGCGCCAGCCGGGCCGCTGCGGGCTCCGGGGTCGGTGCTGCTGCAGGCAGGGAAGTCTATTGAATTTGCGGTCCCTGGAGAGGAGGTAACAAATGCCTTTGCCTCCCTGGTGAACGCTCCGGCAACAGCACGCTGAGTCCAAAACAACCTCATCGCTGGCTGTTCCTCCGCTCGGTTACCCGAGTCCTTGCAGGCCAGGGGCTGCCTCTACTCCAGCCTCTCGCACACGTGTCCCCCGGCAGAGCTTTTCCCTACATACGGTCATTAAGGAGAGGAGTTGCCATGTTGCTCTTGAAATATCTCCATAAGGATGACAAGAGCTCTGCTTCTAGAGAGGCTTTTGTGTGGTCTGGGCTCGTGTAGGTTTTGGGGATGCTGCTGGCGCGCGCCTGGCATGGTGCCCCCGGTCCTGCCGCTGGCGCGGTGTTGCAGGTGCACGCTTCGCTTGGATTTGGGGTGAAGAATTTACGTTTCTTCATAACGTTGCAACACCTTGCTATGTAGCCCTGCCGTGCTCCAGGGCTCCAACGGCTGGTCCGGCACGGTGCTTCTGGCGGGACGCCGCAGCTCTCCCCTCGCAGACAGGCGCGGCCACGCCTGCCCCAGCGCCAGCCTTTGCCGGGAACTGCCTCGCGTCTCAAGTCGCGGCTGGTGACTTTTTTTTTGCACGTTTTGGATTTGCCGAGTCGCTCGCGGTGGCATGCGGAGGCGTCTCTCCCACCGTTCCCAGCGGCAGCGGTGGTGGCTGCAGCCCGGCTCCAGCCTGCCGTGTCCTCCCATGGCATTAATGCCTCAATGGCCGAACGCCAGGGCGATGGGGCTGTGCTAAATGTGTCCCTTCCAGCCAGCGCCTTCTCCCTGACGTCTTAATACAGCCTGGCTGGCTCACCGTTGTTTTCAGTACGCATTAAGCGGCGATGTGCTCTGAGGTCCTGCGGGTTTCACCTTCGTGTGCTGCCCTTGGTGGGAGCTCTGCGGGGAAGCTTGAGTGATTCCACCTTGACTTAATAACATCGGGAGGATCATCTCCTAAGAACCAGGGGGAGACGGCTCAGGAAGCCAATAAACAGTTATATTTGGCTGAAAGGTGAAAGCAGATCCGCTGCGTCTTTGCTGTGATTGTCAAAGCTTGTTGCCCTTTATCAGGAGCATCTTTGGGACATGCTGACGTAGGCTCCCACCATGCCTGTACCAGGGGGACCAACCCACCAGGGATGGGTGGCCCAGCAAGCTCCCATCACCAACCACCCTAAAGGCAACACAGCTCCTTAATTCTTTGGCTCAGGGGAAATAGGGCAGCGGGGTGCTGGCCTCTGCCTGGTGCGTCCCAGCAGGCAGCTGGATGTTCCTTCTTCTGAGGCAGATTCTGAGGTGGTTTTCGGCTAACAGGGTGGAGGGAGCTGATAAGCATGGGGGGACTCCAGACGCTGTGGGTGGTTGCTTTCTTTGATGGTATTTTGAAGCTACTACTGTTACAGATTCCTTTCTCCCAGGCATTTGGAGTGAATAGCAGAGCTTGTTTTTATTAGTTCATCTGCTCAAAGTGGCAGCAGAAAGCAGAGAGGTGTTTTTCTGAAAATTCAGGAGGCTTATAGTCTGCTGTTTCATAATCTGACAGTTATGAGAGCAGGAATTACAGGGGAGAAATGCTGGACCAGGCCTTTCTGCGGAGATTATAAACACTGAAACATGTGATTTCTTTCTTTTAGAAGAGCCTTTCCTAAAAGTGCAAGTGATCAACCTCACCAAATTTATCTTCATTGGCTGATTGTTTGCAATGAAGCGAGGGGGCTTGAGGAGTACGTGACTCCATGACTTTCTATATTAAGCTCTCTTCTTATTTAACGAGTATTTACCTCTTGGGCTTTTCACATGAGGCCACCCTGGGCACACCAGGTTATATTAGGATAAATGCTTTCAGGACATATTTCATGGTGCCATGTCAAAAGTCTTGTGTTGTTTACCAGCACCTTGTCAGAGGGGAGAGGGTGCACTACCAGCTACTGTGTGAGAGGAAGGATGGGCTGGTGGTTACTCTGGGCAGAGGAAGGCTTCTGCCCTCCCATCTGTCCCCAGCAGTGTTGGGTGGGATTCAGCAGCTCTGCGACCGCTACAGCATCCTGGACTTCAAAACATGAGCTCGTCAGCTGAGGTCCTCGTTATAGCCAGGGGAGAGAAGTATGCTCCTCTGGAGGCTTTGCTTCTCACCTTGGGACAGGCATCCTGGAGAGACCTGCTTTTCTCCATGGAAGGTGCCTAGAAGGCTGAAACAGTCTTTCAGTCACTTGCTTAACAGACTCATCAACCAGAGAAGGTCAGGTTGGGATACTTAGGATGAAAGTCATTCTTTGAAGGCACATCAAAATGAGAGGGAGTTTGGAGTGTGTTGAAAATACTGGCCCCCACCTCTCACTGTTTGTTTGCATTAACCCATCAGTCAACCTGGCCAGACTGAGACCCATGGCCAGGGGTGCTGGATGTGCGTAGCAAAGGTAGTTGGTGTCCCCGGGAGTTCATCTCCTGCCTTAGAACCTTCCACCCCGAAGCTCCTCTCCATAGACCACCTTCCACAGTAAAATCATTGTCAGCAAAGAGTTTACCATCATATGGCGGGGGGTTCAGGAGCTGGGTTTCCTCTAAGCTCCTTCTGACATGAGCTTGCTGACCTTCTCACTCAGCATCAGGTTGCTTCCGCGTGGTTCTGCACGTGCGTGAGCCATAGGTACACTTGACCGGGCTTAACTCTGCGTTTTCTGCCCATCCTCCCCACCCCTCCGGCTCCGACTCTTGCCTTTCTCACGACTGCTGGGTCCACTGGGAGGAAAGCAGAGCGGTCCGAGGTGCACGTAACACTCACCATGTCGGTGCTGCTGGGCAGCGGTGTGAAATTTTCCATCAGGGAAATGACAACCAGATTGCTGCGGATTATTAATGGGGCTGCTAAATAGCTTGTTTTTCTACGGAGATGAAGCAAAATGCAGGTAGAAACTATTAGCTTTGGATAGAGGAATATAAAGGTGATTTAAAGGTAGACTCCAGGGGATTTTAAATACACTGTTGAACCAACTGACTGCTTCACCTTAGGGAAGCTGAGGCTGTGCAGCGCTGTGGGTTCAAACGGCTAGGGCTTTGCAAAGGCTTGTTCTACCGTAGAGCAGGAGTAAAATGTGCTGCTAAACCAGAGGGTTTCTGTGCTGCTTTCCCCCCAGCCCTGGCTGTAAGCCAGACTGTGTTCCATAATGTGCTGCTTTTTTTTTTTTTTTTTTTCCCTCCTCTAAATCCGTCCTTGGAGTGAAATGCAAAGGCTTTAGTACAAGGCGTGATGTTGGACTGCTCAGCAGGGGAAAGAATTCGGCAAGGGCTTCCTTGAGGACGGGCTTTGGGGTTTTGTTTTTGTTTTTAAAATCTGGTTCGCATTGAGCTGCCTGGCTGTTCCGATTTTCCTTGTCTGAACTCGCATTGTATGAACTATACCCTACATACTCATTTGTTTAAATAGCGCTTGAATTTCAGCCGCCGTCTCTGCGGTGTTTTGCCATTGTTAACATAACAAGAAAGAGACTGGAGAATCCTGCGTTGGCCTCCCCAGAGCTGCAGTTGGTTCAAATCCATGGCTGGAGCTTGTGGGGACTTGGATCTAGGCTGATCAAAAACTCTGGTGTCTCTGAAGGAAGGAAGAGGAAATTGGTTCAGACCTGTAGAGAAGCTTTTGTTAATTTTTAAAAGCAAACTGTAGCGATGACAAGGGTGAATGACTCTCTGAGACAGCACCCAAGGAGAAAAGCTCATCCTCCATGGGAGGCGATTCTTCAAAGAAGGGGGAGGACGTCCCCAGGAGGATGACCGGTGGAGTACCCCCAGCTACAGCAAGGTGTTGTAGGAATCCACAAAGCCACAGTGCCCCAAACCCAGGTGCTGACTCCCTCTGCAGAAGGCAGGAGCAGCCTAAGCCCGGGGTATTATCTCAAGCTGAATTCCTAGTGCATCCCGCTGCAGGGGCCCGGAGCGTACGTGGTACAGATGATGTAAAGTTGTCACAGGTAACGTTACGATCTAATAGCCACTGCGGCATGGAAATATCAACCATCTGTGCCAAGGCGTCAAAGGGAAGCTTGCTGGCAAAATGCATTAAAATGTCTATTTATGTAAACAGTTGAGGCTGGAGAACATGGGAGTCGTTATAATCAGTGTCAGAGGACATGAAATTTTCAGGTATCCAGGATAATCGAGAGGGGAGGTGAAGGGTTAGAAAACCTGCTGGCGTGGAGGAACCATTAGGCTCCAGGTTCAAGCATTAATAATACTCACCCAAATGGTATTTATGTACTTCTGCTTCTGCCTGAGTTCAGTGTGCAGGGAAGGTGGTAACTGAAAATTATTAGCTGTCGTGACACCCACCGATTGATTTCTCCGTGTGGGAGGAAAATTTGATTGCTCCCTGGAGAAGTGGTGTGATGGAGCTGGGCAGTGGGACTTTGGCAGGCTGGTGCCCCAGGTCTTGGGGTGCTTGAGTCTGTGCTGGTGTCCAAAGCGCTGGGCACGTCTGCATCCATTTGTGAGTGCTGCCTCAGGAAATAAGTATGTCTTGGGGATCAGAAGCACTTTGCTCACAGGACTTGGTGGTCAAGAGCATCCTAATCTCCACCAGTTTCAAGCCAAGTTGAACATTTTGCTGCTGGCCACAGGAGTGGTGGAGGGCAGCTACAGATCTGTCAGGCATACAGACGTTTCTCCTTTGACGTCCCTACGTGCCAAAATGAGAATTTGCCAAGTGCTCGTTCGCCTCCCGAGGAGGCTGTGGAGGATCCGGGGCTGAGCTGCAGCTCGCAGGGCGCGTGCTGCCCGGCTTGCCCTTGTCTGGCTGCATAGCGCGGTCGTGGGCAACACCGTGTCCCCTCCAGCCTCCACAGCTCCACGTCAGGTCCATCCAGGACATCTACATTTTAGCTTCTTGTGTGGATTTCTGTCAGGCGTCCAGGTCAGGAAGGAATGGAATCCTTTTTTTAGTAAAATATTTTTGGTATCTCTTGCACGTCTTTTGAATTGTTTCCTGTGAGCGCAGGGACTCAAAGACCTGTCCCACATCCAGGCAGCGGCGGGTGCTGCACCAGAGGCTCTCTGCATCACACACCGACGCAAACTGGTGCTGTACCCCCTTAGCCCTGCACCCCGGGCCGCTTTACTCCAACCGTGTGGCCTTAGTAGTACAGCCTGACTTTTCTCTGTGGTGAAATTTCTAATTTGATGCTTCCCCGTATGAATCCGATTCATTAGGCTTTGATTCGGGAAAGCACTTACGCATGTGTGTGCAGCCCTTAAATCAAGGAGACAGCCTTTCCCCGGACAACCTCCCTCTGCCCCAGGCTCTTCCCAGGAGCTCGCAAGGTCTCACGTTCATGCACCGTCTTCTCTTCCTTAGAGATATCTCCGCTTCCACTTTGGTGCATATCCCACGTCTATTTAACTCCATTACACATCTCTCCAGCCCTGTGCCAGCTACTCTTAGCCAAGCGATCAAAGCTTTGGCAGCGCGGCGAGGCTTTCCCTCCCTCGGCGCCTGCTGGCTTTGCCCAATGCGGGGCTGGTAGCTGGCGTCAACTTAATTTCTCAGTGCTACAGCTGCACAGGGCACTCCCACGGTAGGAAGATGAGCTGCCCTATAGATTTGCACGTGCTGTATTCAATTAGCTCTTGCTTAAGCAGAAATTACTCTTATTAACGGTTTGTTGTTGGAGACTGGAGGAGTCAAGTCAACGCTAATGGAAGTCATCAGAGCTGTTAATCACTAGGATCGCTGACTTCAAAACCAGCTCTCTGTTTGTTACTGGGGGTAATTCTTTTTATGGATCTTGGGGGTTCTTCCGCTCCTCAGTGATTTGAAGGGTTTATGAGGTCTTGTAGGAACTCGCGTGTTCTAGTTGATGTTCACGAAGCTCTTCTAGAATGCCATGCAGAATACAGGGGTGCCATGGCCTTCAGAGTCATTAAAAATATGGGCTGTGCCTGTACAGCAGACTTTATCTTGGTTCTGGAGACTGAATGATTTGAAAATTAAATGAGTTTTCATGCACCTGGAAAGTGTATGGGTTTTTTATCAGATAATTCAGTTTTCTGCATGCTTCAGGGGTGAGCCTATGTGGATTCCTTGACATCTACTAAAGTTTTCTTCAGCTCCCTGGATGGGGAGCTGTAACTGTCAATCCTTTCCTGTTAATTTAGTTCAGAAGCTGGAAATACGGGGGCTGCCTTAGATCCTATCATTACAGCTGTTGTTTCAGGTGCCATCATACCCTCATGTTATCTCTGCTCAGGCAGAGTTGAGACGAGACTCCGGCTCAGTGAAATGGGAAAATGATGTGTGCTTTCAAAACTTGCTTCATCCCTGTGCAGATTAAAAATCGCTGCTCTCTGCAGATAGCCGTGCGTTTCGCTCTGCTCCTTCTTTGATTATTGTGTGGTTGTTCCCCTTGGGTGGGAGCCAGCAAACGCAGCTAGATCTTCTGGAGCATCCTCAGCTTGCACCAGCAAATGATTTCGTCTGTAAGCGCTCCTGATTGCTGATTGTTGGTGATTTCCCAGGGATCGGTCCATTTTTTTCCCCAGTTCTCTCAGGTAGAGGTTGGTCCCAATGCTGGTGGTGACCATGACTCTGCCTTGCTGCCACCCGTGTCCTCGCAGAGCCCCTTCCCATCCTGCTCAGCCCCCAGTGGGAGTGGAAACAGGAGCCGAACGCTTTTTCCCTCGTCTCTGCTGGATTTCATCTCTTTGTTATAATTGTTTTTTTTGCTGACGTTGGGAAACGACCAGCTTTTCCCCCGTGGATGTCTCTCAGCATTTGAGATAGTGTTACCAGTATCAGAAACCCGGGTTCAGCAGAACTGTGCGGGAGCCATACAGAGACAGCCTCTTTCTTTCTCTTTTTTTATTTCTTCCCTCCCCCTGGTACCTTCTCAAGTACTAATGGGGAGATAAGTTTCAAACTTGGTTTAGATTAACTAGAAATAGAGGGCTTTAAATCTCAAGTACTTACAAGGTGTGACCAAGCGGAAATGCAGCTTTTGTTCAGCTTAAGCTCCTTTGAAACCTGGGCAGAGGGATGAGCCAGTTCATGTTTTTCTTGCATTTTCTGGGATAATATTAATCCAGAAATCTCAAGCTGAGAGAGATAAGGAATTCAGGCAAGAATATCTGCTGTGCCTCCCAAGAGTGGTAAAGAGAGCCCAGCCCCACGACTTGGGGAGGAGAGCATGGTCTGCGGGTCCTGTTTATGGTCCTGGGCAGGGATAGTTCATGGCAGGTCCCTTCAGGGTTCATTGATGAGGTCCTCCATCAAGCTTGGAGCTCATCCCCTCATTTGCACCCTGGGCTCAGGGTGGACAAGAGGCAGAGGTGCACGGGGACACAGCCCCGTACAGGCAGGCTGTAGGTCGGGGCGGTGTGGGACTAATGTGGGTGCGATGAGGGCAGGGCATGGAGAAGGCTTGTTGGTTGACTGAGGACACAGCCATGAGCTATAAATGATGGGGAATCGGGCGTGGGAGAGGGCAAAAAAAGGAGATCAGGGAATTTGGTTGTTGGCCATGGTTGCTCAACAAGGATGTGGTGGAGAGGAAGGTCTTGCACCAGAAAGTGCCATGTCAGTGGGAATTAGCTCCTTTGTTCTGCAGGTGTGTGGTGGGAAGGGACATTTGTTAACTGGAACGGGGAAGAACGGATGGCAGGTGGGGAGATTAGCAGCGGTGGTGGAAGGGGAGTCCCTCCTGTGCAGACAGCCCTGATTTCTCTGAAATGAAAGCTGCTTTCCTCCCTTTCTCACAGCATTACTTGCCGTGGCATGAAATACTCAGCCTCCATTCAGCCCATAACAAAATCCTCCTTTCCCGTGTGGTGATGGGATGAAAGCGGACTTGTTCGCTTGTCTGTCAAAGTCATTTGCTTTTAATAAATGCCTCGAAATCCTGAACTTCCCAGCAGTCCTCCTCCAGCCCACCGAGCAGCGAGCACGCTGCCCTTTCTGTGTCTCCAGCCCCAGGAGGAGCAGAGCAAAAATCGCTGCAACCCTGCTACTTTCTGAATTGTTTTCTTCAACCAATTTAGCAAAGGATGAGTAGAGAAAACCTGTCAGTCTATCGGGCCCTGATTAAACACAGCTCAGGTTCATGCTGCTGGACCCAGGACAAGAGCTAAAGCCTGATGCCTTGTTAAGGAGCCCCAAAGACAATTAATGTCATTGCTGAAAATACGTGTGGATTGAGTTTCTATTTATAAAGTAGCAAGCGGCTCTGGAGCTAAGGGGAGCCGTATCTACCAAAGGGAACGAAAGGGGGGTTTCAGGTGGCCGTGGCTCAGCGGGTGCACCAAAGCAGGGGACTAATGTGGGTGCGATGAGAGCAGGGCATGGAGAAGGCTTGTTGGTTGACTGAGGACACAACCATGAGCTATAAATGGCGGGGAATCGGGCGTGGGAGAGGGCAAAAAAAGGGCATCTCATTTTGTTAATTAATAGCTGCTTCCGTGTATCAGAATTTCCTGCTTTTTGCCCCAGGACTCATGGTCTGGCTCCTGTTTCGAGCTGGACCCAGTGCGTGCCTGCACCCATGCGGAGGGTGGAGAGGGTCGTAATGGAGAGGTGTCAGGCTGAAAATCGCGTCTTTGCGTGACCTGTTTGATTTTTTTTCTTATGTATATATTAAAATTCTGCAAGTGATGAGTCAGTAAAATGTTGTTGGTGTTTCCTGTGAAATAGCTGAGGTCGGTATTTTCTTTCTGTGTTATTTTTCCTTAGTTGCCATGGTAATGATTTCAGAAGGGTTTTATTCTGCAGCCGTTTGAATGGGTTAGAAGTTTTCATGGTCTTCTGGATCCGCTGGCAGAAGCAGAGCCCTCGGAATCAGGAGGGATCTGCCTCCTGGCCAGTCGCTCCATCCCTCCCACTGTGACATGGCGAGACAGAGTGTTTCTTCTCTTTTATTTTATTGTTAGCAAGATAGAGAGGAAGGACCCTGGGGTGCTTCTGCTCTTTCGTGCTGACATCCCCAGGGGCAGGGGCTGGGCGAGACGGGGCTTGGCCGCAGCCCAGAGCTCACTGCTTGGGCAAGGGGGAAATGGGGATGGACGGGTCCGTGCCAGACGCGCCCACGGCGCTGGGCGCAGGTCTGCTGCTGGGGAAGAGCCAGTGCCGTGCCCGTGCCTCACGCAGGTCACGGCTGGAGGACGGCAGGAGTAGAAACCTCGTAAGCTCCATGCACCATCTGCCAGGCGCCTGGTTGCACTTCATCACGCAGCAGGGCTCGTCTTTCAGGCACTGGGGAACGCAGCCCCCGGGGCTGGCGCTTCCAACGCCGCCAGCCCCTCTCCTCACCTTTTCCCCCAGCTCGTTGCCTGCAGCCTCGCCGGCTCAGCGGACTCCGCGGAGCCCCGTGCGCAGGAAGGAGCGGCGCGCGCCACCGACTCGTGCCCCGGGAGAAGCGGGGCACGTCCCTCCTGCCGTCGGAAACCTCGCTCGTGAGCTTCTGCTCCCTTTAAAAAATAAAATAAAACGAAACAACAAAAGAAATGCGTTACAGCGTATTTCCGAATGCTGAAAAAGGGCAAGGCGCTGGTCCAGCTCCGAGATACCCCTCGAGGCAACGTTTAGCACCCGGGGACATCTTCCCTTGCCTCCTCCTGTGCCACACGGCAGTGCCCGCGTGCTGCCCGCTCCTGTTTTACGTGCTGCCAGGGCTTGTCAATGCGCTGTTCGGTACATCAACAAATCGACGCTACACAAACAGA
The DNA here is from genome assembly GCF_964289735.1 of Phaethon aethereus. NCBI lineage: Eukaryota > Metazoa > Chordata > Aves > Phaethontiformes > Phaethontidae > Phaethon > Phaethon aethereus. The sequence goes on from NC_138594.1 coordinate 7,430,763, forward strand.
GAGCTAACAGGGAATGATGTGTCCAGGACAGCACGTCTGCGTGTCCGGCAAGGCGAGGTGTCCTGGAAACCAAATTCAGTATTTACCTAAGACTCGTCAGAAGAACTGGTGCTTCGTGCCACAGCTGAATCCCGCTTGTATCTCGCTCTTTCTGGGCGTTGCTCATTTAATCATAGGATGCTTTCCTCTTAATTAGTCACTGCTGCTGCTGATGAGAGAATTAGCACACTCTTCTTTAAACGGAGAAGCTGAGGCTGCGGCAGATGTGCTGCAATTGGGGTGGTGGGCAGGAGGCTTTGTGCTCTGAAGAAACCCCAGGCTCTGCGCCCCTGAAGATGCCCTTTCCAGAGTGGGCCATGGAGGGGTTTTCCAAACATGCATCCTTTAGTCAAAGGGAGGATGCTACCCGCCCCCCCGGGGCTGTGATGTGGCCCTGGGAGGGGAAAGCGCTTGGTTTTACCGGACCTTTTCCTCTGTGCCCGGTGAGGACCGGTGGGGCTGGTTGTGTGCTAGGAGTTGGGGACTGTCCCAGGTACACCGTGTCTAAAGCTGTTCGATATTGTTTTGATTAGGTAGATATCGTCAGAAAAAGGCAGTTTATCAAGCTCGAAGCTGTTCATGGGAGGGGAGTGGTTTCAGTGAACTGGCTTAAAAAAAAAGATTTATTGAAATACATTGTCTGAGATATTTGAAACATCCATTTGAACAGTTGGGGAACAAAAAGTTCCATGTTCTTCTTCAAGCTGAATTTTATTTATGTTTTTTAATTTCAGTTGATTTACGGTACAGGGCAAATGGAAAAGGGAATAGGGATTGAAATGGAGGGGAGAGCTTTCAAAATTTTGGACACAAAGTGTTTCAGTTTGCCAATTCTGAAACCCTGCGTTCCTGTTTGGGATGGGATGACAATTTCTATTCCCCGGGAGAGAAAAGCCCCTTTTCTACTGTACTGTAATGATGTCTAAGGAAAGATGTCTCACACATGTTTGATTTCTCTAGGGCAGAAGCATCTTATAAACAGTCGTCTTATCTATACGCGTCTGCGGCTGCAGGAAATCCCGTAGCTGGCATTCTCAGAAGCGCGTGATCCCCTTGGGCAGGGTCTCAGCCCACCTCTATTTTTATAAATAACTCCTGGCGGTGCTCGTGGCAGGGGTCTGCATGGGTGCCCCGTGGACTGGCTGGGGCGATGTGTCCCTTGAAAGGGATGCGGAACTGTTGCAGGGGCTCGTGAGCTGCCCCGGGGACCCCCGGAGTGGGAGTGAGGGGCTTGCGGGGGGAGCGCTCCACAGCCGGCTGCAAAAATCCTCCGAGTAATATGCGTTGCCCCGTCTCAGCTGTTGAGGGATGTGTTGTTTCCTGAAGCAAAATAGCTCCTGGATTTCAGCCGCATCCGGCTGCGGTGTGCTTCCAGCAGATGCTCACCTCGAGCTGCCCAGGAGACCCTCCTCTTCTCCCGGCCAGGCGAAAGGGGAGATTTCCTTTCCTCTTTCAACCCATTTTAGCCGTTAATTGTGGATTTTTGGATATTAATTCTCACCTCTGGTTCAGGAGATTCCACTCTTCATTTTTATTATGGGCACCCAATGTCTTAGATATTAAAAAACATTTCCTGTGCGGGAAGTGGAAAGGAGTGTGGGGAGGTAGTGGGAGGCCGGGCAGCGTTTTTGGGGTAAAGCAGGGGCAGATCCAGCACTGCTGCAGGTGCTGAGCATCACCACGCTGCATGGGCTGACCCACACCGGTGCCGGGGTACCGGGGCTCCCATGAGCCGGGCGGGCTGGGAGGGATGTTTCACGGGCTGGAGGTGGGGGGGAAGGTGAGTCGCAGCCCTTCTGGTGGGTGCTGGGGGTCCTGAGGGAGTCGCAGCGCAAGCGCGGCTCCCCCGCAGCCCCCCGCGGCCCAGCCGTGCCCTGCCGGCGCCGCCCACCCGGATCCCTGCGTCCCGCTAACGTCTCCGGCCAGAAGGTGCTCGCGCAGGGCGAGGCGTCAGTAATCCGCGCTGTGGACACGCCGTCCCTGCCGGGGCCGGTTGCGTTTCCCACGTCGGCCCCCCCGGGGAAGGGACGCCGTGGCTGCGGGAGGGACGTCACCGGCTCGCGCCTCTGGGGCCGGTGGGATCTGGCAGCGCGGTCGCAGGGGGGGAACCGAGGGTGGGAATCGGCCTCCGGGGCCCAGGTGAGCGGCGCTGACGGATGAGGAGGAAAGCTTCCAGGAGCACGTCTCCTTTCCAGCCGTATTGCTGCGGTGACGACAGCAGCAGAGCCTGCCTCGGCGCCGGGCGCTCGTGGGTGAGGTGGCGGGTTTTTTGGAACTGATGTAGACTTCCAGCTATCGGAGATCGTCCCGAGGTGCAGCTTGACATAGAAGTTTTTGGCCTATTTATTACTTTGTGTCTGAGTGTTCCCATAGGCGTATGATTTTAAACCTGGGCTGCGCTTAATATTGGGAGCTGGAGCATTTGTGTTTTAGCTCTAGATCAGTGAGGACTTGGGCTCTGCGGCTGGTGTGCTTGGCAAACTCTAGCCCAGGGATCTGTTTCTCGGCGAGGGTGTTTGAGGTATGGGGAGTGTTCAACACCCCCTCTTTTTCCTTTTTATTGCTTTTTTTCTTTTCAGTACTGCCGTTTCCCCCTTTGCTGTCCTGTGACCATTGCTGTGCCACCACAAGCTCCCACGGGTGTCACTGCAAGCCCCCAGGGATTACTCTGCTGCACTGACATCAGACCAGCGTGGGTCCCCTCTGCCGTTGCGCTGGGTTGGAGGAACTTGAGCTGCAAGGGCTTGGCTGGCTGCGCCCGGACCCCTCAACCCTGAGAGCATTGAACGCCCACAGGGGTTTATCTGTTTATTTGCCAGCGTGTGTCTGAAGCCTTTGGTTGCTGTGGTTTCCTGGGGCTCTGAAACACAGCTGATCAAGTGCTGAGCCTGCCCCTGAGCCGTTGCCTCTCCTGGCTCCCACGGGGTTGGGGTTGGGTCACCGCGTGTCAAACCCTACAGCGGGTGCCGCGGCACGTGCCGCGGCAGCTCTGCTCTGTTGTAGGAAGCTGTCGGTCGGCCGTGAAGGTGTTTCACGTAAGCGGTGGGAGCAGTCAACAGCATGCGTTGCGCGTCGGCTTCTGCTCGTGGTGTAGCTGCCGTGAACCTGCGTGTCTGGCCGTAACCAGGGCACCTCGGCGTGGCCGACACGGCCCCGCAGCCATCTGCCCGCGGCACGCTGCCTCTTCGTTTCGGTGAAGCCTTTAAGCAGAAACGGACAGTTGTGGCCCTGTGTTTTGGGGTTAAATGGGGAGAAGGGATCTGGTACTTCAGGTTCTGCTCCTGTCTTTGCCACTGACGGATCCTAAACAGACTATGCCACCGGTTTTTGTCTTCTGCCATATGTTTCCCAATAATGCCCACCCACTGGGGAAAGCGCAGCGCCGGGTGTCTGCAGGCATTGTTGGGAACCCTCTGTCAAATATGCTAGGAAAACACGAAAGGTATTAATTTAGGCCAAAGATTACGGGAAGTCTGTTTGTTAGGGTTTTTTTGTACCTCTATTTTTAGATTGCCAGTCTGAATTGCCAGGATCGGGCCCTTCCTGCTAAGGAGGGGTTTTGAGCCATTCCTGTTATAGCACCTCAGATCTCTGCGTTTGAAAATCTCCGCTTAAATCTTTTGATGAGCTCCTAAATAAAAAGACAGGCCCTAAAAGGATATTTATGTGAGAAAACGGTCCGACTTTCCCTTCTGCGTCAGGAGAATTGGTTTGGAGGATGTGAAAGCGTAAAGGCTCGGTACGTACCACTTCCACAAAAACCTCCTGACATGGTACTAAAGCCGCGATTAGCGTGAAGTCCGTGTCTGGATTTACCTGCTCAATTTGCAACGGGTGTATAAACCTTAAATACTCTTGATAGTATTTTTCTTCTCCTGGGCTTTGAGTGTGCACTATTACCGTTAGCATCGGTATTCCTACACTTGCGGTATCGGGGCTTGTATTTCCAGGTGTAATTTTGGATATGCCTAATAAGTGGAGCTGTGCTGCTCACCGTGTCCCTTTTCTCCTCTTTCTTCTGCAGCCGGAGGAGCTTACCAACGCCCTGGAGATCAGCAACATAGTCTTCACAAGCCTCTTTGCCCTGGAGATGCTGTTGAAAGTCCTCGTTTATGGTCCTTTTGGCTACATTAAGAATCCCTACAACATCTTTGATGGGATCATCGTGGTGATTAGGTGCAAACCTAGAGCTTGCTTTATGCGTGTTTCCCCTCACTTGGCTGTTTAATTAAACAGAAAGTAATGGAGAGTGGGCACAAATACCTTCCTGTGACACTTTATACTTCTCTGCTGTAAATTAACGCACTTAGACACGATTGCTAATACATATCTTGGGGTTATTTTATGGTCATTTTAGAGAGAGGCTCAAACAGAGAGCTATCAGTCCCAGTGTTCTGGGGAAGTCTGGGATCCGAACGGTACAACCGGTGCCCCATTAAGTAGCTGTCTGGTTTTTTGGCATGTGCAAAGGCTGTAATTGCCCCTGCAGCTGCAGCCACTGATTGGCGCACGTGTGTTTGACACTCTAGTGGGGCTCTGCTCTTTGCAAGCCTGGACGGTGTCCAGCTCACCGGGGGCACCGGCAGCGTGTCTCTGCTCGCTTTCCGTTCCTTTTCTCTCTGGATTCCGCCCTCCCTTTGCTTCCTCTCTCCCGTGCCTTTGCATTAGGCTTTGTCTTCTCATCCTGCAATGACCTTTTTTCCTCCCTCAGCGTGTGGGAGATAGTGGGCCAGCAAGGTGGGGGGCTCTCGGTCCTGCGGACCTTTCGGCTCATGCGAGTTTTGAAGCTGGTCCGCTTCATGCCAGCCCTTCAGCGCCAGCTCGTAGTCCTCATGAAGACCATGGACAATGTGGCCACGTTCTGCATGTTGCTGATGCTCTTCATCTTCATCTTTAGGTGAGTGTTTCCGATGCCCCATCCTGAGGGTGCTCGGGGTTTTTAGGTGGGATTCGATGGTGAGGTGAGGAGATGTAAGGAGTCCATACCAGGACGTGGCTGAGCTGAACAGTCCCAGAAACAGCATCGTTGGCCAGCGCTGGTGATGGCTTGCTGCCCTGACTAAATTATCTTAACTCGGGCCAAATGAGACATCTGTCTTTGCAACATGATTTACAAGGAAAATCTTTCAGCTGGATGATTCCTTGACATTGCCCCAAGACGGCGGTCCCATTACTTCCCGACCAGCAGAAAGCCTGGTGCTAAAAATACTGCCAAGGAGAGGGTGATGTTCCTAAAATAGTCAGCCGTGGTGGTGCTTGTGCTCGTGCATGGCCTTTTCTTCTGAGAAGTGAGGTTCTGCAGTGGAAACCTTAGAAATAGGCTTGGCATAGCCCCGAATTTTGGGATTTTGGTCTAGATTTTGAAAAGAACCTGTCTCCTTGTAAAAGCCAAGTCTGGTGTTCCGGCAATGCAGGCACTGGGAAGGCTGAAGAAAGCCGGTCTCTTCTAGAGAATAATATCCCTTCTCCCAGTGTGCTGTTTCACTTCAAAACCCACCATTTGCAGCCATGGTGCTCAGCAGAGCTGTAAATAATTTGATTATTCAGGTTACTGGATGAGAGCAGGGGAAACCAAATTATTCTTTTAGTATCAATCTAAAATGAAAGGTATTCTGTTTTCTTGTCAAAATTGAGAAAGTTGTTTCAGGTCCTCTGATATGTCTCAGGCATTTCGCAGAAATCCTTTTTGTCTTCCTAATTCAATTTAAGCATATTTTGCTGAAAATGTGTTATTGCAAAACAGAAAGTCAAAACACTTTGTTTAGAAAATGTTGAAACAAAATGTTTTGACTTAAAAAAAACAAAGCAGAAGAAAAAGGAGCGGGCATAGTTTCTGGTTGAAACTCTTTGACAGAGTTGACCCAAATTCACAACTGGTTTGAGTGATCTCGAGGCATGTTTTTCAGCGAACGAATGATTCATCTTTTTAACAAGAAAAAAAAAAAAAAAGAATTTCCCAGGTGAAATCAGGAGGCAGAGTCAGCCCTGTGGTACGATTACCAGTTTGTACTGTGGTCTCCTGTTGAGCCCCTGCTTTCCCTCCTGCGCAGCATCCTGGGGATGCACCTTTTTGGCTGTAAGTTTGCTTCGGAGCGAGATGGCGACACGCTGCCCGACAGGAAGAACTTCGACTCCTTGCTCTGGGCCATCGTCACGGTTTTCCAGGTACGGAACAGAAAATGCCGACGCTCCTGTGCATTTTGGGGCTGCAGGGGCTGAGGTGGTTTTCCAAAGCATCTAACGGAGCTTAGTGAAGCTCCTTGCCATGGAAGGGAGGGAGCCCAAAACCACAAGTGAGGGAACACAGGAGGTTTCAGACCATTTTCAAGAACAGAAGAGAGAGCTCATGAGGAGGGGCTGCGGAGGCAGGAAGCTCTTGCATTTGCAGGGTATGGGCTGGGGGGGAAGTAGGCACCGAAGGCGGCGATGGAGAGGAGGCGATCAGGACCATTTACACTGATACTTTGACAAAGACCAGAATCCGATTTAAGCCCATAACTGATATGTGCAGATTTTTGTTTAGCAGCCCTGAGCTCTGTGACTGCAGGATTTGTGAAGGACTGCCGTCTGTTCTGGCCGACCAAAGGGAAGGTCTGACCCACGGGACGTTGCGCTCCCTTACGGCTGAACGTGTCCCTTGGTGCGGGTGGGACTCGGGGGGGTAGGCAGGGTCCTGACTGGGTAGCATGGGAGTCGCAGTCGCTTTGGTCCCATCTGTTCTCTGGCTCAGAGGTGGCTTGGGCCAGGTTTGTCCTGCTGTGGTTATAGCTGCAGTGGATACCCCAAAAGTCGGGTGCTTGTCTGGCCCATCCAGAGCACAGATGCCCAGCCAGGCTCGGGGAAAATGGCACGTAATCCTCTGGCATCTCCGTTTTCCTGAAACCCTTCCTCTGCAGATTTTGACCCAGGAAGACTGGAACAAGGTCCTTTACAACGGCATGGCGTCGACCTCCTCCTGGGCTGCTCTCTACTTCATCGCTCTCATGACGTTTGGGAATTACGTTCTCTTTAACCTGCTGGTGGCCATCCTGGTGGAGGGTTTCCAGACAGAGGTAATGTCCTCATGCTCATGCCTTTGCTTTTTTCTAAAGTTTCAGGGCCTCCAGATCCTGGAATTTGATTTCTGAGATGGACAGGAATATGTTTACAGGAGTGGTACATGAAAAAAGTGGGGGAAAATATTAGGTCTTTTTTTTTTTTCCTTCTTTCTCTTAGCCGCGGTGCAATTTAATACAGCCAGCCTTCTAAACGAAGGGCTGAAATGAAAAGCATTGTTAGCATTAATGCAGGAGTGGGAATTCATGGGAATTCAGCGGTGAGTCAGGCACTGCGGATGGGATCGCTGCTGTGACAGTGTCTTTGAAACAGTTCTCACCGTGTTTGTCAGCCAGATTAAAAGCCCCTCCTGAAAACTTACGCAGGCTGGGGAGAGATTAGTGACACAATTATCTTTTTTTGATAGTATGTGTTCGTGGAGCTCTTCCCATTTCCAGCCCCGTAATGCTCTGCACATTTTAAAGTACGTGATTGCTGCTCTCTGCCAGCTGATTCCTGAGGCTGGGAATTTCCATGAGACACCCTGGGTTGCTGGAGGCTTTCATGGAAGGGCAGGGAGGCACTTAGGTTTGAACTCAAGCTGTTGTTTTGGGGTTTTTTTCAACCTACTGCTTTCCCAAGTGTCCAACGCGGAGCGAGTAAGCATGTCACCTAGTCCCCAGAGTGGGGGACCTGCGATGCCACCCACGCTCTGCGAAAATTGTCCGACTGCCCAAGAAGATCAGTGAGGGGAGGGGACCTTTACACCCTGCCCGGGGGATTGGAGGGGCAAAGGTAACCAAACCTGCTCACTGGGATCTGTTTGTATAGCCTGTGTTTTTACATGCTCTCTCTGATTATTTTTTTTATAAGTGTTCTGGGGTGACTTAATGTTACTTAAGATTTGTTGCTTATGTATCATAATATCCTCCCACCCTCCGAATAGCTACGCACGGAACTGCTGTTACTATTTTCAGAGCACAGTTTAGGGTTAAATTAATGGAGTTGTACCAGGAGATAGCAAGAAGAAATTTTTTTTATCGTCTCTCTCCATGTTGGTGCTTTTCTTTTGTTAATTGTTATTGTTGTAGCTGTTTCTGTCTGTAACCCCCCACCACCCCTCAGCCGCAGGGGAGGTCACTGCCAGGTTCTCCCGAATAGCACAATGTTCCCTTGCCCAAGCGAGAAGAGGTAAAAAGCTCCTTGTCTGCTTGTGATGACGGCTTCGAAACCGAACCTTTGTCTGTTCAGTCTGGCAAACTGATCCTCTGAAGGTCTGAAGTGGGAGATCACCTGCTGCACCCGCTCCTTAGAGAAAAGGACACAGCCTCCAAGTGCAGCAGCCCCTTTTCCAACCCCTGGTCCTCGAGGGAGGCTGACACCTCTGGTCCTTGGCTCAGCCCGGTTTCTCACGCTAGAGCATCCCCGCGCTCGCCCGCCGGCACGCTCGCTGTCTCCCCGGGCAGCAATTTCTCCCACGCTCGCTTTGCGGCCAGCTGGTACCGCGGTGTGACTCCCTGTAAATTCCTGGCTTAACGCACCGCGCTTTTATTCCCGTAACCGTGTCCTTGAGGGTACGTCTTCCCCGGAGTCGGGGAGCTGCCTGCAGCACCTCCCAAATTTGCTTTCGGCTGGTTTTTGCGGCAGGGCTGCCCCGTCGCCTGCCCCTGCTCCGCTGCTGGGGCAGCGCCGGGCTGGGCCAAGCCAGCTCCAGGGTTGCCCCGTACGCCGCGAATGTGCTTTACGTGCAGAGTAAATCGGGGAGTGACTTCTGATTCGGGAAGGCACGGGGACAGCCTGAAGCCAGCGACGCTCGTGCCGGTATCGAGAGGCGAGCACAGGGACCAGGACCCAGCGCAGCCTCCAAAGATCAAACTCTCCGGCTCGTTCTGCCCAACCACGGCATTTTCAATGAACTCGCACCAGATTTCTATAATTTGTGACTCTGATTACGGTGCTATTTTATATCTCAGGCTTTGATGGCATTTTAAGAATAATCTTCCTTGTTATGCTGAGTTCTCCATGTTCCTCTGGTAAATTGCAATGAGATCAAGAGATCCCTCAGCTTAACCCAAGTTTCCAGCAGCAGATGGGGAACAAATGTCTGCTGGAGGTCGGGAGCCAGGTCTGGCCTTGCTGCTTTATATTTATTCAGCTTTGCTGGTGTGTAGCTTTGCAAACAGATCTTGTTCTGGTTTTTGCTAGCCAGCACACAAAGGATCCTTTCCTAAGCAGAACGAATAGAGGGATCATCTCTCGCTGTAAACAAACCCCAGCGTCCCCCTCCTGTGATTGCACTTGACCCTTCTTCTGAGTTTGGGGTGGGGGTTTTTTGTGTTTTTTTTTTTTTTTCCATTCTCCTTCAGATTTCTGGGCTGAAACACAATCCCAGGGCTGCTGCCTTTATCTCCTGGTCCTTGAGTGCCTTTCCTCAATCTGCAAGCACCTCGTTAATTTTAGTGCATGGCTTTGCAGCCCCAGTTGCTAAGCAGCAGACGGATATAAGCAGTTGAGAAACAAAAAAGACCTGTTCCAAACTTTAAATTCGGAGCAATATATTTTGCAGGGTTGAATTTCTTTTTTTTTTTTTTTTTTTCTTACTTGGTAACCTGCTTCTCTCTTGCGAGAGGCGCACGCAGGACTTCGTGCGACGTGGTTATTTTTGACCGCGCGTTCTCTGATTTAACTCCAGCCTGGCGCTGGTGCAGGGAAGGTGAACAGGGGACTCCGTTTGATCGAGCTGCTGATTTGAAATTGCTGCCTGACCTCTCGGGTCCCTGCCCTGGGGAATTCTCTCTGAAGCAAGCAATGACTCCCCTTTGTCAGGAGCAAAGCTCCTCTCCCAAGGGACTTCCTGATAATATTACCTCCCGAGCGTATTCTTCCATTGGTAATCCTCCCTGTTTCATGCCCCCTTGTCCCCGGCTGTCCTCGCTTGTGGGTTTGTTCCTTCCCCTCCCTTGTGCCCCCCTGCCTTCCCAGGACCCTCCTCCAGCACCCCCATCCTTTCCTCTGCAGGAGGACGTTCCCTGCCCTGTGGATGTAGCGACCTTGGAGAAATACAGACTTTTCCTCTGGGCTTCAGCCGGCGGGAACGGTCCCTTCTCCCGCAGGAGGGGTTTTGGGCGATGTTTTTCTTGCATCCCTTACCTCTTGCATTCTTACCAGTTGCAGTGGGATTTTCCTTGTGAAGGAAAAGTGTTTCTGTGTTTTCTTTCAATGGCTTTTCCGTGTCTCTCTGTTACAACCAAAGACTTTAAATTAAGTGTCCATTACATGCCCAGCAAGGCACCGTTGGCCAGTCCAGATCCCAAAGCTGATCAGTCTTTCTTAAACTCTTCATCCCAGCCTAGAGTGGGACCAGTTTTGCATCCTATGTAGCAACCAGGGGAAAGATCCGTTGCCCTGTAGGAACGAAATTCAACTGGTGGGACAACTTGTGCCCTCCTGCTGCAGTGTGTAACCTCCCGCGGCGCCGCGGGGTAGGACCAGGCACAGCCACGCCGCCAAAACGAGCCGAGGAGCGTTGGAAGAGCCACCCCTGAGGAAGGGGAAACACAGTGTGTGTTCCAAGGGCCCCAGGACGGGGCTGTGCCCCTCTGCCCGCGGACCCCTGCCCCGTTCGGGCACCTCGCCGACTTGAACGGGCGTCTTCGCTAACGGGGGTGAGGAGGGATCTGAACTCACGGTTCTGGTGGCTTTCCTTGAATTAGATATTTCACCTGGTTGTAAGAGGACTGCTATTGTGTTAATCAAACATTCATTAAAAGCCTCTATTGCTGCTTAATGAAGGCATAATAAATAAAGATCCTATTATGCAGCTGCAAAAAAAAAAAATCATGTTTTCAGTAATTAGCTGGTGTTTCATTAGCACAATTATCACTCAGGAGCTGAAGCAAGCTGAAATACTTAATTTAAAGGTAAAGCTGGTCCCTTCGAAGGCCTTTGCTCCATCTGAGATCTTCCACCCCTTCCCTGCGCCGAGCGGGGTCGGTGCTCCAGCCCATCCCTCCGTTGCGGCCGCACGCTGCCCGTCTCTCCTTGCCCTTGCCTTCCCTGCTTTTTCTCGTGTGGTGTATTTTTTTTTTGATTCCCCATTCAGTCCTGCTGTTGAAACTGTGACAATTGAACCCCCCCTTCCCCTCCCTCCCCCCTCCCTCCCCCCGTTTCTCCTTCAGGAGATCTCCAAGCGAGAAGACGCGAGTGGGCAGTTAAGCTGTATTCAGCTGCCTGTCGACTCGTCGGGGGTACGTACGCAGCTCATCCCAACGCCCGCCGTGGTTGTCTCTCTCGTGGTGCCTGGTCACACGCCATGGTGCTGTTCTCATCGTAGTAGCTGTCGTTCTTTTGGGGGTTGTTTGGGTGTTTTGAGGTTTGCTGCTTTTTTTTAATATTTTTTTTTTTTTTCCTTTCTTTTGTCGTCCTCATTGTTGAGCCAGCCTTGATTTTAAGTCCCTTTCTTCTCTGGGGGAGCCAGGTAAATTAAAGTGGGTGCTTCGGGGCAGCTGATGTGGCTCCCACCCTGGCTCTCGCTGACCCCCTCCTGGAACGCCTGCCCCGGGGAAGGCTCCCGCGGGGCTGTCACAGCCCCTCCACGGCGCGGTCACGCCCCGGGGACCTCCCTAGGGATGCGGAGGGTGACGCTGAGCGCCGGGCGTGCCTGCCACGTGCTCCCTCCATCAGGCAGGCGCAGGAGGGTGCCTGGGAGCGAAGGGACCTGGAATCAAGGCTGTTTGTGGGCGTGTGTGGGGGGACCCCCGTGTTCGGTAGGACGGGGGCAGCTGTGCTGTGGTATGTCCCAGAAAGGCTGGCCGGGATGCCGGGATTGCCGGCGAGATGCCGTGTTGCAGGATGTGAAATGGTCCCATTCGGGTCTGGGGAAGCTGCGGATCTCCGAAGCGCGCTCCAAACCTCACTCTTCTGCCAACCCCACCTTTCTCTTTACCACTGCCTTCCCTTTCCGTTCTTTCCGAGAAGCCTGGCTTTTCCTTCAGCACAAAAGCCCTTTCCCGTTGTATCCCAGTGTGTCAGTTCCCTTCGGTACAGGCTGGTTGAGCCATTGTACACTCTGGTCCATCTTGACGTACGCTCGTTTCCCAAAAGGATTTTAACTCCCTGTTCTCTCATAACCCCTTTTCTATCCAGAAAGGCAAACTGGGAGTGCAAGAACAGGTAACGGGGAGCAGCCCCGGCTGCGAGATGCTTGCCTGCACCGTACCGAGTCTGGCACGTGGTGTTTCAGAGGGAATGCTTTCTGCCCTCCAGACGGGGGGTTTGGTGCTGGGGAGGGGGTGGGAAGTCCCCACATAGCTCTGCTTTTCCACCTCGGCATACATCTCATCATGCCCCCTAAAACTTTCCTTTGGGCTGTTAAAGAGAGCTCCAGGAATACAAATAGCATAAAATTCTTCCCGTTATTTATTCCTTTTTAATAACCCATTAGGGAGAATGAGTAACCCCCGGCAGGCCCGCTGACGGGCTGAGCCGGGAGCCTCCACGGGGAGCGTACCTGGAGCCAGCTGGAGCCCCCGTTCATACAGAGACATGGGTTTGGCTCCAGTGAAGTTCGGGCCAGCCTGACTTTACTGCTCCCCCTTGCAAGGTGCATTCCTGACCTTCCCGGGCTGCATCCTACAGGATGAGCTTCCCCGAATAGCACAGAAGTTCTGGATCCTCCAGAGGGGTAGTGTTGAGCCAACACTTCACATCACGTGCTCTTTTGCCTTAAAAATACGTGTCTGAGAGCGTCCAGTCTGCTTGGAAGAAATCCCCTTAACTGTTTAGTGGCCCCGTGGGGGCTCGTCCCTCGGGGGGTTTGTTAACAAAGCGGTGGAGGGCACTGGACCGCGTGGCAGATGCCATCTCTTCTTCCTGTCCCACGCTGGGGCCCCTCTGGGATTTTTACAACCAACAGGTACCCGAGCACCAAACCTCCGCAGTGCTGGCCAGGGCTCCTGGGGAGGCAGCTTAGCCCTGCTGGGGTTTTCTGGGGCTCCTGGTCTCTCCCAGCTGAAGTGAGGGTCTGCTTGGCTTCTTTCACCCCAGCATCCTCCCTCCCTTCCCACCTCTCCTCCCTCCCGACATACATCGCGACGGGGCTTGGTGCCCTTTGCCAGAGCAGTGGTTTCAGCCATGGATCCTCCTCTTTTGGCTGGGCATCATTCTGGCGCGCACCATTGCCCGTGGGGTGTATCCTGACTATACCACACCCTAAGCACCTTTCTGCAGTGCCAACGGACAGAACCAGCGGGGGCCGTGTGGCAAGACCCAGCGAGAGCCGGGGCACCACGCTGCAAGCGATGGTAAACCTCTTCTCTCCCCTCCCGAGGACGAGCCCGTGTCAAAGCGAGCAGCTCTCGCTCGGCCCCCGGCGTTCGAAATGCTACAGAGGAATTTAAATCCCCCAAACGTCTCCTCCTGTTGCGTGTTGCAGCCGGGGGGAACAGCCACCCAGAGCAGTTGTTATCAGGTTCTGCCACCTGGATCTGCTCTGCACTGGTGGGGCATCCATCGACACGTGCCCTTTAGCTGCCTTGGAAAGTCAGGATCCCTTGTGCCCCTTCTGAATCCCAGATTGCTTCATCGAAGCATCACTAGAAAGAGCCACACAGAGGGAGTTTTAAGCCTTAGCGTATAAATTGAGAGATGAGTAGGGTCAATTTTTGTCCCCAGATTGCTCACCAGATATCTGTCCTTCCCTAACATCTGCCCAGTATGCAATTCCAGCAGCAAAAATTAAGCGATGGTTTGGTTTTTTCTGCTCCCTTTCTGGGACTGTGTTTGGAGCCAGAGGCAGTCTGTCCTCCTGGTAGGAGGTTAATTAGTCTGTGGTATAAATATGTGCATGCGTCATTTTGTGAAAGGTGATGTTGCATCGTGGTACGAAATTCAGTGGATCCGTAGGTGTGGTGTTGGAGAGGGGAATCCGTTTTTTCAGAGGGTGTCCGTGTACTGCAGCCCTTCGCCCTCCTTGTTGAAGCCCTTTGTTTTGCTCCAGGGTGATGCTTCCAAGTCTGATTCCGAGGGGGATCTCTTCCCCCGCAGCCTGGAAGAGGAGGGAGGACTTAAGAAAAACTTGTCAAATCCAGCCTGTGAGTAACAACCCCGAGAGGACGGACCTTTCTGCAGAAACCTCGCTTTGCTGTGAAAACAACTTGTCCTGAAGGGAAGAGCTCTCCTAGAGAGCACGGTGTAGTCCAAGCCGTGGCACGCTCGAACAGGCCAGCAGGCTTGTGGCATGGGGTTGGATCGTGGGATGCAGACAGACATATGATGGCGTTCAGGACGTAATCTCCCTGCCAAGCCCCAGATGTGGGCTTTCGGGGTCCCCCTTCAGGGGCACAAGTGGAGGAGCTGCAGGGAAGGAGGATGGAGGGAGCCTGGCACGGGCAGGAGGTTCCCAGGGTTGGAGCTGGCGGGTGTTGGTTGGAGCGTTAAGGGGCAGCAGATGACCGTCTGCATCTGCTCCTCTCTCCCACTGGCACCTGATGTCCTTGGCACCCGATCCCATGCCTGATTTACATCCCCCTGCTCCCCTGCCAGGCTGAAAGATGGGCGCCCAGCTCTTCAGAAGGGCTTTTTGGCCCCATCCTCCCCGCTGGAGGAGAGCCGGCCCCACACAGCTGCTTTGCCGCCCAGGAGCAGGTTGTAGATGCACCCCTTGACACCTAAAACACACTTGTGTCTTCCAGTGATGGCCCTGAGTGACCACCCAGAGCTGAAGAAGAGCCTGACCCCGCCGCTCATCATACACACCGCTGCCACGCCGATGCCCATGCCCAAGAGCGCCATGTTCGGAGATGCAGCGCAGGGCTACGAGTCCCGCCGGGCCAGCGGCGTCTCCATGGACCCCGCCGCCTACGAGCTCAAGTCCCCGGTACTCGCATCGCCTCCTCCTGCGGATGCTCAGCGGGTGTCCGTTAGGCTTATGGGACTGTCTGTCCATCCGCCCGCCCCAGCTGGCGCAGCAGCAGCCCGGCGCAGGGCGGGTGGCATGGGGCTGATGCTCTCCCTGTCCTCCCCGCAGCCCAGCGCCCGCGGCTCCCCGCACAGCCCCTGGAGCGCCAGCAGCAGCTGGAACAGCCGCCGCTCCAGCTGGAACAGCATCGGCCGGGCCCCCAGCCTCAAGCGTCGGGGTCAGAGCGGCGAGCGCAGATCCCTCCTCTCCGGAGAGGGGAAGGAGAGCTCGGAGGAAGGGGAGAGCTCGGACGAGGAGCGCTCCAGCCGGGCTGGCAGCTTCAACGGCTCTTTGCCTCATCGCATGGGGTCGCTGGAAACAAAAGGCTCCTTCGATCTCCAGGATACCCTGCAGGTGCCTTCCCTGTACCGGAGCAGCAGCGTGCACAGCAGCCGGACCTCTGCCTCCGAGCACCAGGACTGCAATGGGAAGACCTCTCCGAGCCTGCTGCTGCACCAGCTGCACCTGGATGACCCCCGACAGGACTGTGACGACTGCGATGATGAAGGCAACATGGTAAGGAAAGGCCCCATGCTCATTTTGGGCTTTTTTCCTTGTGGAAGTGATGCACGTAGCCCTCTCGGGAGCACGCAGGCGGGTGTGAAGCAATGGTCTGCTGCAGGGGCTGGGTCTCACCAGAAGAGCACCAGAAGGTCTCTGGGCTGTGGATGCCACCAGCAATGGGGTTGCCATCGTATTAACTATTTCAGTGCAGTATCAGATGGTTCACAACGGAGGGATTAGGGTAAAACTCCCCAGGTTCCACTAAAAGGTGCAGAGCAAAGGCTGTCTCTTGGAAGTACGGTTTTCTGGTTTTAGTCTGTTTCTGTTGGTGAAGTGGATGAGTTTGGGTAGAGCCACATGATGGTAACTGGGGAGGTACTGAGAACATGAAAGCTGCAGCTTGTGGACATGATTTTACGGTATTTCACTGAGTTTGCTGAATGAAAATGGAATAGGAGCATGTGAAGGGATACAAAAAGCAGTGGTGACTCCAGAGAAGGAACAGGAAGAGAAGGAGAGTTAGTACTGGCAGAATGGAGTCACTCAGCTGTGAACTGCCTTTAAAAAAAGCCATTATCCCATTACATCTCCAGCCAGGATCCTCAGCCTGGGATTTTTACTGACTGTCTTAACCTGGTTTTTAACCTCCATAAAATAAATTGAATTTTTAAGAAAAGGAGCAGTAATTATTTTTGGAAAAAGCACTATCAAAAGTGATCAAGCGATCATGCTCTTTATGGCTAGCTAGGGATTTGCTTTTTCATGCTCCAACATCTACTGCTTTTTCCAACTCTCCCAGACCAAACATCCCACAGGTCCCTTCCTTCCCCCCGCGGAAGATCAGAAGCCAACACCAGCCCTCCTTCGCTGGACATTGTGCGATGGGACATGTCCCCCCTCTCCCGTCCCACCCAGCCCCGCAGCCCCAGCTGGTGCTGACAACAGGCTGTTCAATAAGATGCAGATTTTAATCTTTAACCATAAGCAGTTGCTTTTAGCCTAAACCAAACACCGTCTCCTGTATGCCAAGGTCTGGCCACGTAGGGTTAGACCAAAAGTCCCTCAATCCTCTCCCATGGGGAGTGGTCAGAAGAAATGCCTTGGGAAAGAATAGGCAAAATAGGGTAAATAAATTGTGCCTCAGTCCATGGTATAGCCACAACTGGGACATCTGCAGCTGGCTGGTGCCTTTCCCCATGCTCCAAAAGAGGTATTCACTGCAAATCACTAAACCAGATGGATCAGAAAATATTGCTTAGACTAGTGAAATGAGTCCCCAGGTTGCAGAGCTTCCCTTTGTGATTCCCTCCTGACGTTTGGGGGGATGCCTTGCCCCTAAATTAGCCTTGACGAAGTCAGAAAAAATGTCACTATTTTTAAAATGAAAAAAAAAAAAAAAAAAATTCAAAGCTCCCCCACCAACAAAAGAAGAAAACTCAACTGTTATTCAGATCAAAGTAATCCTAAATATGCCCTTCGCAACAAAGCTTCACATCTCTCCGTGCTGGCTGGTTTTGGTTGCCTCTGCGCAGAAATAAAAGGAAGTGCAAAGGCTTTGTTTGGATCTCCCAAGCTCCCATTATATTAGTGCCGCTCCACTGCCTTCAATGAGTTTATTCTGAATTGCCATCACTCCGAGTGGCCAGAATCAGGCCCCTGATAGCTCTTCTCCCCAGAAGTATAAAATCAGGGGACTGAAATGTGTTCTTCATTGCATGAGTGCAGGCAAGGAGAAACTTCACAAAGCGCACGATCTGCTGCCTAGTTGGGTTCACGTGGCTGTGACCGAGACCAGGGACCTGCTGCGAGGCCTTTGTTGTTCACGTCTGTTGGGTTTTGGATGCTTTTGCGTGCTTTCCTACCCAAATCGCTCGGTGCTCAGAGCAGAAAGTGAGGGAAATACTGAATCTGCAACCGAGTGTGTCCCCTCCTCCCAAAACCCTCACGGCACATTGCAATGGCAGCTCCTTTCCTCGTTACCTATTGCACTTTTTTTTTCTGTGGCGTGCGGTCCAGCCGCCCCCCTAACCCTCCCGGCCTGCCCCTGCTGCACATTTAAAATGAAATAATCAGGTCCCGAGCGTCTCCGTGCAGCTTCCAGCTTGCCTGGAGGTCCGTTGCCGCTTGTAGAGCGTTTTTCCGCAGCTCCCCCCCGTCCTTAAAATAAATCTTTTATAAACCTAAGTCTCTCCCTTACTCCGAGGAGTGCATCAGTCATCCTTTAATGCCAACTGCCTTTCATCCTGCCCTCAGAAGTACATTAATATCTGAAAGTCCTAAGGAAAAAAAAAAAAAGCAGCTATTTACCGGTAGCTCTCCGTGCTGTGGGATCGGGGGGCCCCGCGAACACGCTGCCAGGTGAAGGCAGCACCGCTGCCTGTTTGCGAGCAGCATCACACCACGTCCTGGCCCCTGCCCGCGTGCCGGCGGAGGGAGTTTGGGTGGTCTTACCCAGGGAGATTTTGTCTAAGTCACTGGAAACTGAATTAAAGAGTAGCTTTCTTCTCCCCTCCATCTTTATTCATCCTGTCCAGGTGTGTTTTATGAACAAATAGATATGATTTAAACCGCATAATTGATACAGCGCTTTGAACATAACGCAGGCTTGAGCAGCAATCAGCCCGATTGTAAGCAGTTGATGCGTGTCTGGACCTCGTGGAGAAAGCATTTGATGGGACTTAGGCTGGAAATGCTTGGGGTTTATTTCACAAATATCTTACATTTGGCTCAAATTAACTGAACTGCTCTGTTCCACTGGTGGAAATCTGCAGTAATTCCTTTGACTTTAGATTTCTGTGGAGGTACTTGGCCCCGTGCAGAGCAGTCGGGCTGCAGCCCCGGCCGAGCCCTGGTGCTCGCCCTTCCTCTAAGACGCTGAATAGAGGGACATGATGGGAGATCGCTTTTTGCCTTTGTTATCTGATTCAGCCCATGAACTGCAAGCTGCAACAATTAGCCAAACCCCAAAATATCTTTGGCATTAAAATTGGACAAAAGGAATATAAAGAAGCATTCTGTGCTGCTGACGCATTACCATTCACTACAAATCCCCATGATAAATACCAGAACTGCCTTGAATAATAGATACTTCTGGAAACCTTCCAGCTCGCAAAATGAACTGGACCAAGTCGCAGCTATTACTCCATGTCCAGAGGCCAGAGTAGCAATCACTGTTCTCACCCCAGCTTTGAGCAGGCACCTGATTTTTATCCATTTATTTACCTTCATTAAATCTATGGATAATTAAACTAACTAGGCTGCTCAAAGTGATAACACGACCCCAAGGATGCAGACTCTATTAAATACAGTTTAGAGAGAAGGGAGCAGTTCTGACTCCTTGCCTGGAGTTGGAAAAGGGATGTGAAAGCAGCCAAGACGTGGCCAAAACCTACCGGTGTGCCACGGCGTGGTCTGTGTGTGCGTAGAAGGGGAGGGTAAGGCAGATGGCTGAAGGAGATGGGTAGAAAGATCTAGCTATTTTTTGTTATTCGAACTTCTCTTGTTATTTTCACAAGGTAGTTTTCATTTTCTGAAGGGTTCAGGTTGTCACCGAGCGCTTTCATTAAGGCGGACACTACACTGGCTGTTACCCACCGCTAACGAGACCCCTGGCCGAGTGCGTACAGGAACAGAAAGCGCTTCCTCCATTCCCCTCAATTACCCTCACATCCCATTTTTACAGTCCAGAGTACCTCCAGTTGCTAACAGTGTGGCTCCGAACGAATCCCCCCCTCCCTGTTTCCAGGATGAAATAAATAAAAGTGCCTCAGCCCCGGGGTCTGGGCGCTCCGGGGTGTGAGCGGCGATTCCTGTCGCAGCTCCTTTTCTGAACATCTGCAGAAGAAAGCTGCAAAGAGCCCGTGCGGCCGTGTTCCCACGTGTGCGCACATCCAAGCTCAGGTGGCAGCGGGGAAACGCGGGTAACGAAAGAGCAAGGATTCGTTTTTATTTATTTGTAAATGCAAAGCACTGTGGTGACATTGCAGACACCGGTCTGTGGATTTATATTCTGGTGCTTCTGTTGGGAAGGGCTGGGAACGCCCTGGCGTGGTGGGTGAGATGTTTGCCTGACTTCTGCTGGTTGTCCATGCACAAGGCGTTAGCACTGCGATGTCAATTGGATTAGAGATCCTGACCCCCCCTTGGAGACCCACGGATGAGAAGGTGACAAAGCTAATCCAGAGGCTGTTGCAGCCAGGATGAGGCTTCCCCTTGGCATTCAATTTTGCATGTCTTCAGCTGACCTGTTGGCCAAGGCTTTTACATCTGCCCTCCTGGCCTTAAACGACCTTGCAGACGGTCTAAAATATAAGGATGTGTGGCTGAGGATGCTCTGTGGTTTCAAGTAGGAATTAATTTGCAGGAGTTGGATGGCCCGTGTTCACGCAGAAGGTCAGGCTGGCCACGGTGTTGCCCTCTGGCTTTATAATCTCCTATCTAATCTGTTCATGCTCAATGAGAAGCAGATGCTCACCATTGCATTCCAGGACCAAAACTCAGGTCCCAAATGGTTTCTTCAGCTTTCCAGTGGTGCATGGACATAGGGCTTGGCCCAGCAAGCAGCAGGAATCCCTCCCTTTGCTCCCTTTATGACCTGTGACATAAGCATTAGGTATTCTTTAAAAAACACCAAATAACAAAAAAAACCCCACAAAAATACCCAAAAAAACCTTAGAAGATTCAGGCAAGCATCTGACGAGTATCTGGATGGAGTGAGGCTGATTGGAGTGGCTTATCCATCCTCTGAGCAACGGTTTTATTTATCATGTTTGTCCTCTTGGCTAACTGTGTGCCAGATGCAGTTACCGTGCGGGGGAAGAAGCAAGACCAAACCCTGCGAGTTGCAGGGCCAGCAGAGCCCTCGCCCAGCTGCCAGAGCTCCTTCCCCTGCCCAGCAAGATCTTTTTTTTTGGGACATCATTTTATTTCAGCTTTACTGAGCACTTAGAGATATGTGTTCAGTGAAAAATTGCCCTGAGTCCTTCGCTTGGAAGTTTCGGGTTTGCTTTTTTTTTTTTTAACAGTTCTCTCTGTGTTTTCCTCCCGGTGCGTTTCTGCTGTATGTTTTCCTCCTAGAGCAAAAGGGACCGCGTGAAGGCGTGGGTACGGGCACGTCTCCCCACCTGCTGCAAAGAGAGAGACTCCTGGTCCATCTACGTCTTTGCCCCTCACTCAAGGTAAGGCAGCTGCACCTGGGCAGTGGCGGCGTGCTGGGCACAGATGCCCTTGTTACGACGGCTCGCTCTGCCCGTCTGTCCCCGAGGGGTCTCCGGGTGTCAGTCCTCAGAAGTCCCAGCCCTGCCCCTGCTCCGGCGCCACGTCGAGGTCACACAGCAAACAGCCGCCGGCTGCAGGGAGCTGCCCAGGGCATGGTATGGGCTTTATCGAGCTCATCGTTTGCTTTGTCAGTGACGCCAGTGCTCTGCAAGCTTTTCTCTCGATGGGGCGTGGAGAATTTGAAGCAAGGGGGAGAGGTGCTGCATTGAGCGGAGAAATCTGAATTTGCCCCCGCTGCACACTTACAACACAGCAAAGGACGCTCCTTGACCTCCAAAACCTGCTTTTCAGCCTGGACTTCTCTGTCCTCCCCATTCCCCTCCTCCCTCTCCCAACAACCCCCAGAAAACACCCTCTCTTTGCCTGCAGCCCCCCCGCTCTGCCCTTCCCACAGCCCAGCCGTGCCGGGGCCAGCTGGGCTCCACGCTTTCCCTTGTGTTCCTCTGGACATGCACCCACGCTCAACGAGGGTTTCCCGTGTTGGAGCTGGTGGGCCCTGGGCAGCATTCGAGTTCATTCATACAAAGATTAGAGAGATTTTCAGAAACAGACTTTGGGAAATGTAATACGGTATTATAAACCCTGGGTCAGTGTACAGCCATCTGTCGCAATAAATAGCTTCTGTCCCTTTGTTCCATGTGTGCTCAACCCTTACGGGCTTGCTGGGAGTATTTCTTCCTTTATTTAAGCTAAACCTGAGCACTACAGACCAGGTAGGGGGTTGGAGCCAAACCTGGCCGCGTGTCTGAGTTGTGGAAGCAGCTGCTCCGTTTCAAGCGACCCAAAGCCCCTACGAACATCACGAGGGCTCGCAATGTGTGGCCCAGTTCTGGAGCTCGGGTCCTTTTCTATTCATACCCCGATCTGCCTGCAGTGCGCCGCTCTGCCAGGGAGGGGATTGGGAGATTGTGGCTCATCTGCTTTGCAAACGGAGCCCTCGATTCCCTTGCCATGTGTCGAGCCGCTCTGTTCCTCCCCAACCAGCTAGTCTGTGCGTCCTCTTTTTTTTTTTTTTTTTTTTCTTTCTTCTTCTTTCTCGGCAGATTCCGTCTGATGTGCAATAAAATCATCACACACAAGATGTTTGACCATATCGTCTTGGTGATCATTTTCCTGAACTGCATTACCATTGCCATGGAACGACCTAAAATCGAGCCTCACAGTGCTGTGAGTTTCTGAGGTTAACCTTTTCCTGTGCTCCTCATGGGGCCAAGACCCGTGGCTTGGACCCCCCTGCTGTGCACTTGGTCTCACTTTCTTTCTCTTTTTTAAATGGGAAGCTGCCAACACCCCCTGCATATCCTTTGAATTAGGTACAGCAACTCTCCTGGTCCCTACCCAGCATCCTTTCAAAGTAAAGAGCAGAGCTCATGGCCTGCAATATATTAAATATCCCATTTCTGCCAGTACTATCAAGGTTTTAACACATGACATAAGCATGACATCTGTCTCGGTTTCCCTCTCTGATAAACCTTCAAACACTTTTCCTCTCTCAACACAATGTTCGTTTCTTCCATCTGTTCTCCACGGGCACGTATGCGTGGTGCGAAGGGAATGGGGAAACTGTTCATTTCCTACTCTTCTCTCCCCTTTGTGTATCATCAGCTTTGTTGTGACACAAGAAAAACTGAATTGATACATGCGCTGTAATGCCATTTCCCCGAACCATTTTGTTTTAATAGACTACGTAAGGATTTCTCAAACCAGACCCTCACAGCACCAACACCCATCCATCCGAGGGGCAGAATCATCCTATTGCTCTTTTATTTTAGCATAGATTGTGGTTGAGAGATACACTGGGCTCTTGCTGATGTATTGCAAAAGACTGCTCATATCGCAATCGCATAGAATGCTGTTTTGCTGATGTAGGCGTGTCAGGCTGTTCATTTTTGTGGATCTTCAATGTAAGACCTTAAAACTGGAGTCTTGGCTGCTCTGTGCCTATTTTAAGTTTTCCCTAGTAGTCCTCCTTACTGTAAAAGTTTGCTCAGTGGTCCCTCCCCTAAATCCATTTTTTTTTTTCTTTTGGTTATCATCCAGTCATGGCGCACCAACTCGCAGCTGCAAGAAGAGAGCAGGACTCCCTGCCAGCTGATCTAGCAGGAGGAAATCACCCTGCTGTTCCCCAAATGGGGCACCCTGAGAATGTCCCTTGAAATCCCAAATGCTTCTTTGGAGCCCTTTGCTGTGTCCTCAGAGAGCCACTATTCACCAAGGCTGGCTCCAAAAGGAGCTGTAGTTACACGGAGATGAAGGGAATGGGGTGATGTGCATGAGTCAGAGGAGTCCACAGCAAAGAGCTGTAGCACGAAAACCCAGGACTTTGTATATGAGAGGAGGAGGATGAGCTGGTGGTGTCCCTGGGCATTGGAGGAGTGCAGAGAGGAAAGGAGACAGGGACTGGTGTGAGGTTCATCAGTATCAGGTTATAACCAGGGGAACCAAATTGGGTCACCCAGGTCGGGAGCTGAGCCGGACCACAGTCTGGGAGCAGCAGGGAGGAGAAGGGGGCTGCTGAGCGGTGGGGCAGGGAGCAGGGGAGCCGGGAGGAGTGCGCGGGCCCTGCCTGCACTGCTGGAGCTCTCATCTGGAAACTGAGGGAGTTAGTTTAGCTTGAGTTGTTTAAAATAATTGTACTTTGCTTCCCCGAGCTGTGGATTTTCTAGCCTCTTCAAGCGAGTTCTCTCTCCCCTGTCCCAGTTTCAGCTGGCTTATCGGAACAGGGGATGCTGTTGCTAGCCAACACGCGCTCCCCGTCGCAGAGTGCGCGACATGGGCCGGGGAGATTATCCTTCAAAACAGCCACACGCTTTGCCAGAGAGGAATGTAATATCCTCAGTCTCTCCTCCATGCTATTGCTGTTTTATCTCCAGCTCCACAAGCAGGTCCCTACTCTCTTCCTCCTGCATTCTGCCTACCCCTCTACAGCAGTCTTTTGTATGGCAGTCAGCTAACGGCCGGAGATGTTTCCTATCACAGCTCATGCAATCACAGTGCAGGTCTAGGACCTAATTAATTATGGACCCAGTATGGAAACAAGCTACTCTGTGGTTCCTGAGTCACTTTCAGTAAATCATGATCTGGCAAGCGAGAGAGTTGCCAAGGTGTTTTGTCTTGTTTAAATTGCATCTCATTTTGAGCAAGAGATCTGCATCTCTTACAGGACTGCTCTGTAGGGAGAGGCAGAAATAAATCCAAAATTGTTATTAGCAGAACTGGGGCTGGTTCGATTGTATGCGTGCATACATACATGCATGCACATCATCTTTTCTCCAGCCTCTGCCTTCTGCTGACCATTTCTCAGTACAGGCAATCAGAGATTGTTTGGGGATTAGGGAAAAGTGTAATTTATTTAATGATCATCATTAAAAAGAAAGGTTTCTGCTAACGACAGATAGGGAACCAGTCCATGGTCTCATCTGTAATCACTAGCTGCTATTGCACAGCAGTGGCAGTGAGGACCGTGTGGTCTGGTGGATAGCGCAGGGGGCTGGGAGATGAGACTATTGGGCTTCATGCCTAGGTCTAGCCTGTGGCTTTAGGCACGTGAATCAACCTTTTGGGGGCAGGTCTCAGCTGGCATAAACCCCCAGAGCTTTGCTGGCTTCGGTGGAGCTGTGACAACTCATGCCAGCTGCGCGTTGGTGTCCCGTGGGTCCTGCCTGCCTTGCAGCGCAGCCACTTTAATATTGACTTGATTTCTAGGAGAATTGGGAGCTCGGTGATATTTGCACTGTGCGGTGACGTCCGCAGGTGAGGGGCAGGTAGAGGTTTGTCAAGCGTGCTCCAAGGGGGGGATCTGCCTGTTCCTGTCTCAAACGATCCCCCCCTTGGGGGCGGAGGGCGGGGTTGGGGGTAGGTGCCGGCAGTTGCCCCTGTCCATGGTGCTGACACAGACCCGGGCACGGGCAGGGCTGGACCCCGCCGCGTGCTATTGCCTAAATATTTGGATTTTCCCCACTTCGCGAGCAAACAGTCTGAGGCTTGTTTCAGCACAGAAGCTGGAGAACAGTTAGCAACCACCCAAATATGCACAGGGAGATGTACAGCTGCGGAGAGCAGGCTATAAAACATTGTCTCTCATTTTCTTTTTTATAGGAAAGGATTTTCCTAACGCTCTCCAACTACATCTTTACAGTTATCTTCCTGACTGAGATGACAGTTAAGGTAAATGTAGCTGGAGGATAAGTGCGCCTGTATTGCACTAGTGATATTTTATTATGGCAGACTTGCAAAACCCCTAGGTCTACCAGCTATGAGCAAGGTGTATATTTTCCTCTTCTAAACCGTATTCAAATACGCACTACATGCCTTATTCTGGGCACGTTTTACATCAGAACAATTTCATTGAAGTTGCTTTTGATTTACACCATTATATGAGCAATGGGATGCTTCCATTCAGCAATCCTTCCCTATTCAGCAAAGCTCTTGAACACATGCTTAACTTCAACCGTGCATGTAAGTCCTTTTGTCTTCAACAACCAATTGTCCTCAACAACCTAAGCAGCTATGTGCTTTCCTGAGGAGGGAGAGACTTAAGTACGTTGAAACATTTGCTGGATTTGAGGCAGGAGGCTCAGAAACCCATTGCTGTAAATCTTTCTTGTGTAATTTATAATCATCTCGCAGAACAAGTGCTCTCTCTTTGGAAAGTTTCTCTAGTTTCTTTATTTGCAAAACTTGTAAATGATTGCTTTGGGTCAGCCACTCTGAACCTTTGCTCTAGCAGTCTGTAGGAATAAAATATGATCAAACTTTTTATGCTAGAGCTAAACATGTTAGGAGCAGTTTTGTGCACTAGGTTTAGCTGCATTAAAATATATCAGCTGTAAGGGACAATCTGGGATGTTTCTGCAGAAGTATTTTTACAATTCTTGCAATATAACACTTTGCTGATTTGTCTAATTAGGCTTCTATACTGGGAAGCAAATGGACTCACAGACTTGTATCTGTAAATAATGCATTCTCCGCAGGTTGCTAACTGGAAGAAACATATTGGATGCGATATGACTAATTTGTTGCAACTTGGTGTCCGGGCAGGTGGTGGCACTAGGCTTGTGTTTTGGGGAGAAAGCCTACTTGAAAAGCAGCTGGAACGTGCTGGACGGGGTGCTGGTTCTCATCTCTGTCATTGACATCCTGGTCTCGATGGTGTCAGACAGCGGCACAAAAATCCTGGGGATGCTACGGGTTTTGAGACTGCTGAGGACCCTGCGGCCCCTAAGGTAAGCAGAGGATGAGGAAGACCTAAGAGAATGTAGGGTGTGTGTGCCAAAGGCGGAGCTGAGCCTCTCCGCCAAGCATCAGCGTTCGTGCGAGGGAAGGGGCAGGCGAGACAAGGGCATGGCGTCTGTCGCCAGCGTTGTGCCCGGCCTCCTGCTGCTCCGCAGACAATGAGCGTCCGCAGGTCCTGCAGAGCTGCAAGGAGCTCCGGGCGCTCGCTGTGTTTTGGGACTAACCCCAAGTGTAGTAGTAAACTGATCAATGCCTCTTTTGCTCATTAAAACACACATCCCCTGCTATTTGTGTTCTCATTTGCTCTGTGTAAAGTGCAGCTTAACAGCTTCTTCTCTCCCTTTCCTTCAGGCAGTCAATGGCTTTTGTAACAAAGAAGGAAATTAGTAGCAGGTGGCAGTTCATTTTTAAGGAAGCAGAGCCTAAACTGTTGCTTAACCTAGAATGCAAAGAAGCTTTTTCCCCCTCAATTCCCCATTAATTTTACAGAGACATTTATTTTGAAAATTGCCCAGACACGATGAAAGCTAACTTGGTGCCCCATCTCTGACAGCAGGCAGTATCCCATGCTCCAGGGGCGGGCACCCTTCTGACAAGAACCTGCCCAAGGATAAGCCTCTTCCAAACAGATAGCTGTTTTGTCCTGTACCCCAGGGCATGGGGGTTTCTCTCCATGCTAAATGCAGTCCCTCTTTAATACCATTGTCGCTGCTCTTGTTATGCAGCAGCTAATAAACCTTCCTGCTCAAAGCATCTTTGTGTGCCTGTCATACCTTACTGCTGCTTCCTTCATAAAAGGTTCGCTTTGAGTCAGGATTTTCTCTTTCAGGACAGAAAAATAGGATCCCTGCTTCTGACAGGAGAGCTGTTTTACTACCCCTGTGTGAATAATAAGTCTAAATAACAATGGTCATGCCTATACGTATATCTTTCAAATATTCTTAACAGCTATGAAAGGCATTCTGTTAAATTGGGCTATGCGTATGTAGTGCCTGGTGAGCTTTAGGACGTGAGCTGCTTTTAATCATTTTTATCTGGACAGATAGCATCACTGGTGTGGTTCAGCTCCCTGACCATATGACTAGACTGTCTTCCTACGTGACTCCAATTCAGACTTTTTTCTCTTCATGTGTCCCCCGGCATCTCCGTGTCAACTGTAGTTTCTGGGAGCAGTTTCTGCCAGATTGCTGGTTTGTTAGATCTGCTCCACTCCTCTGTTTTGGCTGATTTTTGGCCCATGTTAAAAAAACCTACAAAATAATCTGGATAGCTCTGGGTAAAAGGAGTATTAATTTCCCATCTCTGAACTGTGGAATGCAAGTTTCTTTTTTGAAGTGGTGTGGTTAAATCGGATCTAGAGGAAGAGGCTTGGGTTGTGCTGAGCCCTACTAGAATCACTTGTCTGACCTAGTAAAAGCCCTGCATGCTTCTTTGCAGATCCATAGGTCTACCTGGCCAGGACCTGGGTCTTCATTTACTAGAGCCTTTCTCTGCAGTCACCTGTGTGCATGAGTATCTGTAGTTATAGGGAATAATCCACTGAGTAACTGCAGGCTGGAGGAATTCCTGCCATCTGGAGCATGTGCAGGATTAGGCTCTTCCATTGCTGTTCCATTCCTGTTGGCATTTGATATGTTTTCTCAAGAGAGTGTGTGAATGTTTTCAGCCAACGTACTGCTTTCTACTACAAAGGAAATGTAAAAAGACAGCAACAGGCCTATTCCCTAAATATGTTCACAATCAGTTCTGTTCTCCTGTAATTAGATTTGTAGGAAATGAAAAAGCAGCCATCAAACTGGGGGCTTTTCAGTAAGTCATAAATCTCCGCATGTGGAAACCCATCTGCCTCTGCGATGCGCGTCTGGGCTGCCCTAAGCACGCCTCTGCCCGCAGCTGCCCGCTCTGCCTTTGCTGCGGGCTGCGCCACGTGGCTCGGGGATCACAGCGTCACTGCCTGGGATGTTCAGCTGGATCGACACGGGATGACAGCGGGGACAGACGACCTGAGGTCTTTGCACACTGTGGCTCCCGTCCCTGCGCCCGGGTGAAGTCCCCTGTGGAGACTGAGCCAATGTTTTTCCCTTCCAGGAAAGCATAGGGCAGAGACCAAAGCGAATGCTCCGTCCCCACCACAGAGAAGCTAACCCAGCTCCTTCTGTCCTCCCTTTCTGTGGGCACTTGGGGACAGGGCTGCAGGGAGGACACCCTCAGTGAGAAGCCAAGCCACGGCTGCACGTGTCACGTTCCACTCAAGGGCAGGGACAGCCCTCATCGTCTCTGCATTGCCTTTCCTGGTTGATGGTCTGAAGGCGTTCTTCTTGCAAAAGACCTCCCTCACTCTGCCTCTTATTTTCTCCTGTGCAAACAACCCCGTTGCTTTATGCAGCACACAAAGCCACGCATGCTTGTGCCTTTTGCACTGGCTTTAAAAAAATTGGTCTGTGTGCCAATCACAGGCTTTTGATTGGATGATTATCAGCCTCCGAATTAAATCCATGAGAATTTGAGCCCAGCTTTATGACCAGAATTCCAAAAATATATTCACAAAGGAGTGACATTTAAAGATGTTTCCATGACCCTCTGATGTTTCAGCCAGTAGAGGGATTGCTTGTACAATAACATTCCTTCCTAATGCGTTCAACCTGCTGTTGTTGGGATCGAGTGTTGTAGCTTAAGATACAAGAGAAATCAAAATTGAAAATTTATTCAGAATTAATGTGGATGGACTTCAGTGCTGTTTTACTATCTACAGAGCCTGGGCTTTGACTTCTAAAGCAGATGGATAAATTATTCATTTTTCATACCATTGCAGTATGAAATAGTCATTTCGTAGACTCTTCTATCTATCATATTATCACCTTTGCTAATTTTTTTTTAATCTGTGGATGAAGGTCTTCATTAACATTGATCTGCTACTTCATCTAAGTGCTACTTCTTCTGAGAGCTTTGATCAGACTAGCAGGCTTAACATTAGTAAATGTGATCCAGCTAGGGTGAGGCTGGCAGTGGGTTTGGAGTGTCTCACACCAGGGCTTTAACAGCATTGGGAATGCTGAGACCAGCAGAACCAGGAGGAAGTTGAGGCATTAACAATTCTTTACGCTGGAAAAAAAATGTTCTCATTTCAGTTTCCCCATCTGTCATACGCCTAGTGCAGACTGGAATTGTCCTGAGTGCAACCTCGATGGTTCTACGGCTCTGGCATGCCCAGAGGGCTCTGGATCAGCTGCATCCTTCAGTGATAAATTGCAGGAGTGGTGGGTCAGATAATAGGAGTTTACAAACCTGGTATCAGCAGGACCTTGGGCGGTATTGATGAGGTGTGGGGATGCTGTATGTTGACGTATTGGAGATGACACTAATAACCTGGAAATGCTGAGGATTTCATTGGCACTTCTTAAGGAGTTACGAGACTCTCAGGAGAGCGGCAAGAGTCTTTGCGCAGACTTGCCTCGATGTTGGATCAGGCCCTTAATCTGAGGTAGCTCCAAGGTCTGAAGGTTTTCATTAGTAAGAACTGTTATTTTTCAAGACCTTTTCAAAGTCTTCTCTCCCTGTAGGGCTGCAAACAGAATTGCTGTGGAGCTAAACTGGTGGCACCTTTTACCCTCATGCATTCTCATTTGAGGAATTCCCTGGTTGATCAAAACTCTGAAAGCAGCCAAATGCTGCAGTTTCTCAGCCCCTTTTTTCTCGACACACATGACTTTGCGAAGTCAGATGAGTAACCTCCTATTTTCTCTCTCTGCTGGATACCAAATAGTATCTCACACGGGAAATCACTTTATTATTTCTAGAATAGGCTTTCTTAATAAGTGTTGGAGAAAATTATCAACTTCAGACTCTGGAGACTAAATTTCTTCCTTGTTCCCCCTAATTTAAGGATGCTCCAGTAGTTAGACCACAGGCCTTCTGTTTAGAAGAGCTGACTTCAGTTCCATCCTGTGTGACGGTGGGCAGAATACCTAAGTCAGGATCCCTAAGGGTACCTAAGTACCTAATTTCCGTTGAAATCATTGGAAATGAGGTGCCTGCATACTTCTGAGAACGTGGCTTGCAGTCCTCCCATGCCTCAGCTTCCCATCTGTCGTTTGACAGTTGCAGTATTTCACCCAGGACCGTGTGAGGGTAATATGTGAGGGATGGTGAGCTCTTTAGAACATCTGAGGATTCCTAAGAGCGATTCAGCCTTAGCCTGCCTGGCCCAGTGCCCGCTTCGTGCGCTCAGAGGGAGTGGGCAGAGCCCTTGCCCTGTGGACGCTGCCCACGCGGCCGGATTCACCAGCTCAGCGAGCTGCGCACACCAACCCGCCGCCCGGGCTCCTGGGCTGGCCTGGGCTGGGGCTCAGCCCCGGGGGTACAACCTGGCGGCAGCAGCGTGGCTGCCCCGGCAAGGACCTCGGCCTGGGCTGATTGACCTGGGCAGTTTTGGCAGCCCACACCGGCCCGGCTCCACGCTGCCACGGCTGCGTGGGGTCCGCACTGTCCCCTGGGGCATCTCAGCCTTCAGCAGCCTTCTGCTCCCTGAGCCGTCTCACCCCCAAGCCCATTCCCTAAAATAACCCGGGTCTGAGCATTGGGAAAGCGAAGCGTCTGCAGTAGGGAGCCACAGCGGCCACCTGGGAGAGACACCCAGCGTGAGGAGTAGCAGCATCTGCCTTTTGTGTCCCACTGGTAAGGGAGTGGATAAAAATACCCCATCTGTTCCTTTTTTAAAACGATAATTGATGAGTTGCCCTTGATGTTTGGAGTAAATATTTAACCAGAAAAAAGGGGAAATAATTTTTAGTTTTTCAGGATACTGTCTAAAGCCAAGAGTTTTTGAAAGACCTGGTGCCTGTGCACTGAGCTCTGCAGTTTGCTAAACCTGTTGGCTCTGGGGCAGGAGAGGGTTGGCGCAGGCTTGGCCGCGGTCCCGGCTCAGGCCGTGGACGTGGACGTGTCCGTGTCCGTGGGGGCCTCTGCTGGGAGCACCACAGCCGGGGACGGGGAGGGAGCAGCGGAGCTTGGATGCTCTGCAGGCAACAAAACTCCAGCTGTGCTTCTGGTGGTGCAGCCTGCCTTGGGGCGAAACGGGAGAGGTGGCGAGAGGACTCCCACGGCGAAAGAGAGAACCAGGCAGAAACAAGAAGGCGGGGAAGTTCAAGTGTCCAAAGGAGTCACAGCCGGTACCCAGAAGCACACAGGCGCGTCCCTCCCTCTGCTTTCCACAGCAGACAGCTATTTGCCTTGGGAAAGCAGTTTCTATGGCATCAGTACGAGTTGATTTACAGTGCTAGCGAAATGCTTAATTCCAGTTGGCATCAAGAGGAGGGAGACATGCAACCTCTTCACATGCCTTTCTCAGTCTTCAGGTCTGTGAGCCTGAATACCTCGTTCATCTTGCCCAGCATGTGAGATGGCTTCTCTAAATCACACAAGCCTTGTCCTTTCATTGTGGTATTGTCCTTGAGGGCACAGTACAGTTTGTTCTTTTTTTTTTTTTTCTTTTTTTAAACCTGCTTCGGTCATGATGTCCACGTTATTCTCCCCCAACCTTCCCATATGTTATGAAATTCTGTGCGGTACCAGACAGAGAGGAGCTACATAAATAAGGTTAGATGCCTGTGGTCCTGCTGATGGAGTTTCAGCTGGAGGACGCCGCTGGTTCAGTAGCTGAAGCTGTGTAGTGGGTATAAAGCAGAGACTGTGACAGTGCTGAGGGGTAGCTCAGGTCTCTGTACACAGCAGCTCTATAAGGACAGGTACAGATTTTCTTTATGATGAGGGTGGTGAAACACTGGCACAGGTTGCCCAGAGAGGTGGTAGATGCCCCATCCCTGGAAACATTCAAGGTGAGGCTGGATGGGTCTCTGAGCAACCTGATTTAGTTAAAGACGTCCCTGCTCATTGCAGGGATTGGACTAGATGACCTTTAACCAACCCAAACTATTCTATGATTCTATAATCGCTACAGACGTGCAGGCAGCTGTGTAAGAGTGGCTGCTCCGTTTCACAGACTGAGACAGGGAAATCAAGAGCCTTGTCTAAATCTGCACAGGAATGGAGGCTGGGAGGCCTTCTCTTTGCAGTCCTGGACAGGCTGCAGGCATAAAGATGTGTGTTTGTGGATGGCCCAAATCAAGAGTCTGGGTCCCAGGGAAGGTGTGATCAAGGCTGGAAACCTAGAGAGCTCTTTGGACCAAATGCTAGGAAAAGGAAAATGCCAAGGCTTGAATATATTATAGTGAATGGTAACTCGAAGGTGCTGATCAACAAACAGATCAAGAAAAGGTAGTGGGTTAGATTAAAACCATCACTCCAAGTTTGAAAAATATGGGACTAGTCTACATATATTCCTTTCTGAGGTCCTTCTCTAGTGACTTTTCTGACCTGGCTCCTCATATGTGGTCTCCTCCTCTTCTTTTATGCAAAGTTGTACGTGTAGGCAGAGACCCCTTTCCCTCCATCATCTCACAGGTCAATCTTACAGAACTGTTTCTTCCATCATGATTTTTGTGTTATTTGCCATTCTAAAAAATTCTCTAATGCTGTTTTCTCCACATCGTCTATCTTGATAGGAGGCAGAACTGGCCAAGAACAGGTCTAACATAGCTTTTGTGCTTACTTGCCCCCACAGAGTCATTAGTCGAGCCCAAGGACTGAAGCTGGTGGTGGAGACTCTCATGTCATCCCTGAAGCCCATTGGGAACATCGTGGTCATCTGCTGTGCCTTTTTCATAATCTTTGGGATCCTGGGAGTTCAGGTGAGTCCCCTGTAAGCCTCAGCACCTAACCTGAAAGTGTAACAAGCCCCAGGTGGCCCCACATCTGGGTATCTGTACCAATGGGCACACTAAGCCTTTCTGAAATGGAACCAATGAGCTGTTTGGCTTTCTTGGGGAACGCTCCTTGCTCCTAGCGAGGAAGAAGCAGATTTCCTATTATTGGTCGGCCATTAAAACCTCATTCTCAATTAACAACCTGACAGCAGTGGCCCAGCAACACGCATCCCCAGCCATAGCTGAAGGAGCAATGGTTAGAGCCAATTAGTGGGTTTGGTTTTGCCTCTCTCCAATTCCGTCGAGGTCCTCTGCCCAGCTCTAGAAACGTGTGTTGGTTTTGAATCTGTAACTTTGCCATTGTTAAGAGCCTGCAACGACTCAGACCAAGGGTTTATGTGGCTCTCCGTCCCCACCCCAGCAGCACAGCGTGGCCTTTCTAGTGCTCTCAAGGCACATTTATTCCTGGCTTCCAAGTCTTGGCTATGTGTCACTTGACATGTTGAACTTTCTTGAAGCTTCCCTGTTGCATGCAGTGATACAAAAGCCAACATGATGACCCCCTCAAAGGGACAGAATGGGCTTTCTTCATCCTTTCCTCACCACAAGGACTTCTGCTCTGCCTGCAGCAGGATGTGAATCAAGATATTTCTCCATTTTCTTCCCCTGGCCACACCACAGAAGGGTCAGGCCTGAGGCATAACATGTACCACCAGAAAAACTCTGCTCCGGGAAGCTGTTAAATCCCACTCCTGTTTCGTCTGGGAGATAACATGGGGACATGTTATCTCCACCTTTCTTCTAGGTATAAACCAATGGGGAAATAGAAACTCTTAAAGCTGAAATTGTTGGTTTGTAAACTCCAGAGAGACCTTGACCTGGAGATTCACTCAGATTCTGACAGCTTGTATAACTGAAAGCTTGCAGAAATAGAGATTTCTGAGTCTGCTTCCCGCCAGCTCTGCTGGCAATATCCTCCGTCCCAGGAGTGCAGGAACCCAGGGGAAAAGTGGCAGAGTTTCCAATGCAATCGGTTTCTCATTACCTGAGAAGAAGAGATTGTTTCATATAAATATTCTGACATAACACTTATTTCTTTCTGAAGTTTACCTGATCTGTCACAGCCAGCTTTGGAAAGCAGCTTTGTTTGGCTTTGTTTTGGAAAGGTCTTATATAATATTTTATACAAATATACTGTTTAAATAATAAATACAGCATTGAAAATAAACAGAGAACAATATCATGCCATGCATAACCACCTCAGCAGCTGGATTGGCCTGGCATTATAGGACAACGACATCCATCCATTATACTAACTGGATTCATAAAACTAAGCGTATCCCCTAAAACAATATAAAACTCAGACACAGGAAAATTTATGCCAAACAACAAAACTTGCAGTATGCTCCTTGAATTTACTCCTTGCTAACTGATTGCTTTCCCTAGTGACAGGCAGTCTTATGTTAAATTGTCATGACTGTTGATGTAGATACAACCAAGACTGATCCTGTATTCAGGATGCAAAGTTCTCAGTTAACATTTATGTCTAATTAGGTGAAAGATGAGGGCCGTAGCTATTTTCTCTAAAATGATGCTCTTTCAAAGTTACAGTTGGTTTTCCCATGTGAATATAAACTGGGATCAGAGTAGAGGTTTTTAATGCCGTTGAAATCCAGACGTCCACGTTTCCTCTTAGCAAGAGTTTTCGCTGTAGAGCTTGCCCACACATGAATAGTCATTAATAAGATACAAGAAATAGCTAGCTAGAACAAGCACAGTAGGAAACACTGGGTCTTTCGCTTTCAGAAGTGCCGAAATCTGAAGCACTGTCAGGGATTGGCATTTTTGCAAACTGGGCTTTGTATTTCCGAACCCCGGTAGTAGCTGTGTTATTGCTCCCATCTGAGTGGCATTACAGTCCAGCTCCTGGAGAAGTTATATTTATAGACAATGTATTAAACCCAGTTGTTTACCTTCTTGCTTAATTAAAACTTTTCTCTGAGAAGGCTATATGTCCCCAGCCTGCCTTACCCACAGATAGTGTTTCTCCATGGAAAGATCAGGGAATACTTCTCTTGTTGCATCCAGAAGCTTTATGACTGCGTTGAATGGTGATTAATTTTGCATGTCTAGAGAACATCCTTCTGCTGTTGATTTCTGAAGGAAACCCATGGAGAAATGCGTGGGTTTGTCTTGTTTGCTATTATTTCTACTGATATTTGTCTAGAACAACAGATCAAAACCCATCAGCGTCTCATCTCTGTATACCCAGGTGGTGTTTTAAGGAGCCTGGAGAGCAGGCTGCCATTTTCCCCCGAAACAGTAATGTCAATAGCTTCTGTCACCAAATAAAAGCAGATTTGTTGGATGTCTCCCAGGCTTTGGTACCATCCATCCTGCTAGCATCAGTCACCCGATCTGAAGCAGTAATCATCCCTCGCCACTCCGTTCCGTGCCCAGGAAGCACCAACTCTAGAATTAAGTGTGTGGAGGCTCATGTTCCTTGCGCGGGTGTAAATCAGGAGCTGACTCCCCAGGAGCCGCACCCCTCCTGGCTTACAGCAAAGGAAATAAGGTTGGGATCGGGCACCCCGCACCAGGTGGGCTTGGCTCCTTAAGCTCTGCACAAGGAACATTTTCAGAGACCTCTGCACGGGCTGCAGGGCCTGATGACGGCTGGAGAACAGGATCAGAGGCCGGAGCTGGACTGACAGCAGTCTGGATTCAGCAAGAGCCCAACGTCACCCGCAGCAGCTCAGCTCCTATCTGACGTGTCCCCTCGTGACCTGTAAGAGCAGAGCTTAGTCCATCGCGGTGCCTCGTCACTGCCGCCTTTTCCCTGCTGGCAGAGGCCCCCGTTACACTCAATTTGCTGGTGACTCTTGAAACCAGCATCGCTAACTGGGCTGAGAGTCGCCGGCGTCGCTCCGCGTGTGGTGAGAAGCCATCAGCCGGTCTGGGCTGTTAGTGGTGGCCACGCTTGAGCTGGCGACCCAGAAGCAAAGGCCTTTCGGCCAGTCTCAGATCACTGAAGCAGACGGCCTAATGCACGAGGTGGGTGTCCTAAGCGATGTGAAGTCAGGCGTTTGCTCGTTAGGTGCACATTATACAGGCTGCTTGCACTTAATAACCTGCACGAATGAGGCCATTCCCCTTAACTTCCCTGCTCGGCATGGGCCGTGCAGGGTGCCCAGGAGAGACGCCCGTCACCCGCAGAGAAATCCTGCGGACTGAGCCCTTACGGTTCCTCTCTTCTTTGCGTGTTTTGCAGCTTTTCAAAGGCAAGTTCTTTGTCTGCCAGGGGGAGGACACCAGAAACATCACAAATAAATCGGATTGTACAGAAGCAAGCTACAAATGGGTCCGGCACAAGTATAATTTTGATAATCTCGGCCAGGTATTAATAGAATGGTAATCTGCTTCTTTGCTCCTTTGCCTCCTTGACTTAAAACCTGTGCATTATTATCCCATGGGATTTTCTTACAGGGCACTACCAGTCACAGTAAATATTCAGTTCACATACACAGCGTTCTGTCTCCGTAAATCCCAGAGGTAGTGTTTCCAAGCAGGCATACACTTCTTTTCGGAACAGAACAAGCACATGTGGCTTCGTGGAGTACTTAATTGCTTCACTGCTACATAACAAAGCAAATATATCTTGCAGAAGGGCTTGTCTAATAGAGCCGGACACTTTCAACCATCTCTGCAACACAGCCTTATTTTAGCAGCATGGTAAGGACTAATTAGTCGGGAGCTGTAGAGACCTGGAGGGTGGAAATGAAGCTGCTCTTGTCTTTGGCTTTGTGGTTTCCGAAACAGTGCTCATTGCTGAGGTAGGCACTGGCAATGACAGGTTTTTGCTGCCAGGAGAAACCTTGGGCATCAAAGTGTCCCATTATCAGACAGGTAATGATAATCCTGAGACAGGAAAGGGCAAAGAGGAGTAAAATGTTACAAGTAAAAGAGCTTTAGTGCAGCTATGTCTAACTTTTTTCCCATCTATCTCTAGGCCCTGATGTCTCTCTTTGTTCTGGCCTCCAAGGACGGGTGGGTGGATATCATGTATGATGGCTTAGATGCTGTGGGAGTTGACCAGCAGGTACGTGCTCTAGCAGAGCTGTAAGAAATGAGTTGTCGAAGGTCGCACATTTTGGCTCTTGTTTTGCAAAGTGCTGTTGGCTTCCACAGTCAAATGGGACATGGGGTTGGGATCGAGGGAGGCGTTTAACCCAAGTCCTGGGGCGTGACAAGGAGTCCAGTGCAAAGTCTGGATTTGGACCTAGCCTTTTCCCTACAGATTTTGCAACACGACTGGTGTAACTAGCATTAGGAGAGCTGTGCCCGTCAAAGAATGGTTTGCCTTTTTAAGCAATTTGGACATTTCGGCAGAAAAGAAGTGCTTTGGTAGGTACAGGCTTTCAGTGAGGGACTTACAATAGCTGCAAAGGATGCTACTGTCCTGCTCTTGGGAGAACAGAGGTGGTTCTTCTGTCCTGAACGTGCTTCGTGTTTTGGGAACATTCAGTTGAAATGTCTCATAAGGCTCTAATTTTCAGGAAGAGCAGAGCACGCTGGGCCACCTCAAAGGGGCACCCACGGGTTTTGTGGATGGAGCAGCTGTATCAATTTGCTGCCCCCCCCCCCCTTTTTTTTTTTGAGGCTCAGTTGACATTTGCCTTCCTCCACTTTGCAGCCAGTTATGAATTACAACCCGTGGATGCTCCTCTACTTCATCTCCTTCCTGCTGATCGTGGCCTTCTTCGTCCTCAACATGTTTGTGGGGGTGGTGGTGGAGAATTTCCACAAGTGTCGGCAGCACCAGGAGGAGGAAGAAGCCAAGAGGCGGGAGGAGAAGAGGCTTCGCCGGCTGGAGAAAAAGAGAAGGAGTAAGGAGAAACAGATGGCTGGTCGGTAGTCTTTCCACATCTTTCTGAGTCCTGCTTGACCTTCCACGTGATCCCCTCCTCCCTCCCCTCCCTGCCTCGCATCTACTGATCATTCTTCTCCCAAAAGCATGTCCGGCTATAAAATTTGCATGAAGGAAATAGTGTCGTTTTAGGCTGAGCAAGGAGCCATGGAAGCCTTTTTAATGGCTGCATGATTTGCAATGACCTTTCCATTGGAGGTTATTTAAATTAAAAAATAATAATAATAATCAGGCCTGGAGCTTCTTGGATAGCAGAGCTCAGTGTTACACAAATAGTGACAACTGCAAAGATCAGCAGTGCCGGATGGCACCATAAATCTTCTGAGTCATGAGCACTGTTGCTGATAACTGGATTCACTATTTGGTTTATTACAGCCTTGTAATGCCACAGTGATGTTACCTGTCCCATTTATCAAGCGGGTTTATTTATTTGCACAGTAGCACCACTGCTATTCAAGAGTGTAATAAAATAATGGAGCCATCTCATTCTAGTAATGCTTAAAAACTCCTTAGAGAAACATATCAATGCATTTGCTTGAGAAATACAGATTAGAGAAAAAAAAAAAAAAAAAGCTGTTGAGGAGAGTAACTAACTAGACAAAATAGCACTGATGCAATTTGAGCCAAGCTCCAAACTGGATGTGCAAGCTTGCAGTCTTGCCTAGAGAAGGCTTTACAGACGAAAGGAGGCTAGACCTCCGCTCTGCCAAAAGTCTCCGACCTGACATTTGTCTTTTAGTCTGTTTTTCTTTTAGTTTGGTTGGATAAGAAAGAAATAAGTCAGCCAGAGGCTACAGGTCGGAGGTACTCTTCTTCTCGCATGCTCTCTTTTCTGACTGAATTTTCTCCGTTGCCCTTCGTGTCCATGGCCTCACGTTTTCCCTCCCTGGTCAGTCTGCCTGCTTCTCTCTCCATGTCCCCTTTCACATCTCTTTGCTATCTTTGACAGACTTCAGTACTGTTTAAGGGGCTGTCTGATCAGGCACTTGTTCCTAAAGCTGGTAATATTAAGTCTGTTTTATTTTTTTAATAGTCTAAGAGATGTTTAATAGGCTTAGCCGTACAATCACGTACCACGACGGTGTCCCAGCCTCTCTTAATTCAGCACTTTCCCAGCACTTTCCTTTGGTCATGTCTTTAAGTCCCATGAGCTTCAAAGACTTTGTAACCAATAGGATGTATCACACCAGCCTCTGGACATCAAACTTTGGTTTATGCTGAGAGCCTGGCTTCCTCCATGGTCAGTGGAAAGATGGAAGCTTTCCTCAAGAGCGATGGAGGACATGTTAGACTGTTCTCAGTTAAGTGGGATACAGATGGAAAGAATTTTTTTTGTTTTTCACGTCAAGGAAATGCCTAGAAAGCTCTTTTGGCCAATCCAAATTCCCAAACACAGTTTCAGGCTGATGAGCTAGAAAATGCTTTTAAAGGCTGGATAGAAAGATCACTATTTAAAGTTTCAGTTTTGGAAAGCAGACATTTCTGTAGAAGAAAAATAGATGTTTAGCTATTATTAATGACCTTATTTATAATGCTAGAGGAACTAGATGAAGAAAGACATAAGTCTGGGCAATTTCCCAGCGGGAAGGAATCACAAACCATCCTTGGAGATGTAGTTATTCATTCAGTCCTATGAAATGCCTAATTAAAGAGGCAATAAACAGCTGCTTTACTGAGGATCAAATATTGCTGAGTATTCATTCACCATAAAAGCCTTTCAAGAGCAAAGTATGAAGCCCTCCCAGTCAGAACAGTTCTCCCAATTCACGTTGAGTGAAACGTTGGTTTTAGTTGACTGTGTCCAGCTTTGCCCTCAAAGGCAACAGGCGTCATTGCTTAGCTTCATTCTGCATGGTGGGAACTGGCAGGTGATACCAAGACTAGGGCTTTGATTATGCCAGCAACTGCCTGGGGGCTCCTTTCAGCTGGGCTTCCCAAGTGTCCCCAGTTGCCCAAACCAACCTATGGATGTCAGACGTAGACATCGAACTAGTTGCACAGTCGGTTTTGATCGTAGACTCTTCAAACGCAGTTACGCAATCAGACACCTGAAAACCAGAAGAGCATGTGGGATCCCAGCTCGGTGAGATGCAGGCAGATGCCAGAGCCATCCCTGTCAGGCGTGCTGGCCCAGCGGGGTACGTGCCCTGCCTCAGGTACGAAGCCCGTCTGTGGGCTTCCGCCTGCGTACGCGGGAGAAGCACGAGAGCCCTTCCTTTTCCACAATGACCCCGTGTACCCGAGCCCACCCTCCAAAGGCGCAAGGAGAGGGTCCCGCAAGGAGACATTCCCAGCAGAGATGATGGAGAGCCCGAGAGCCACAGGGACCTCTGACGGGGAAGGGAAGTCTTGCCGTGTGTCCTGCCGGGTGATTAATGCCGTTTCGTTCTTTTAGATCTAATGCTGGATGATGTATTAATGGAGAGCTCAGCCAGTGCAGTGCAAGGTACTGGGAAGTCGGCACGTCTCGTCCCACTTGAATGGCAGTGCTGTGTCACTAACGGCTGGCCGCCGCTGCTGTGAGGCATCCCACTAAACCGTGTGTGTGGTGCAAAGCTCGTTTGCTTACTTCATGGCACACGCATATCATTCTGAACTGCAGGTCTGCAGACCTGGCTCAGGACTGACACTTGCAAACCCTTAATTTGTCCCTTGATCATGTTATGTTTTCCAGTATTTTTTTCTGGTTTTCATTAAGACACTGTCAGACTC
This sequence comes from Phaethon aethereus, assembly GCF_964289735.1. Lineage (NCBI taxonomy): Eukaryota > Metazoa > Chordata > Aves > Phaethontiformes > Phaethontidae > Phaethon > Phaethon aethereus. The sequence continues at coordinate 7,471,210 of NC_138594.1, forward strand.
TTCATGGCTTTTTTTTAAACCTCCCCTTTATTTTTTTTGGTTTTGTTTTTCTTAGAGAATAATGACTGGACTGTGAAATGGGTCCTTTATCGTTTACTCCAGCTTTCCAACCACCAACTTAGGAGCCTCTGAACAATTTGCAGGAGTGTCTCTGGAAGGCAGTCTCACTTAGGGAGGTTATTTCATTATTTCTCCAGCCCTTGCTCATTGCTCCACAAACTCTGTGCTTCAGGGAGGCATGGTATTTTTTCAGCAGGATAAAATTCAGTACGGTGCAGAGCCTCGGCGCTGTGACGGAGAGATCAACCCCGCATCACCCCTCGGCGTGGGCGTGGGCTTTAGACGTTGTGCTGCCCAGCTTGTAAATTCTTCGTGTTGATTGAGAGTTGCTCGACCCGTGAGGCGTCTTGTGAATGAAAAGAGATAAAGGTGCCACCTCAAAGCCTTCCCAGGTCCTGGTGGGGATGGAGCAGCTGGGGGTTGGACCTGGCCACCCCAACCAGGGCTCGCTCACGTCTCACTTTGCCCTCCCCCTTCGCCAGGTTGGTGCTCAGGGCTGCAAATCTGTCCCTTGCTCTTCTTATTTTTAGGAGAAGCTTTGATCGGGCAAGCGCTTTGTTTAATTCCTAACTTAAGAATATTAGCCCGAGTAATTGAAGAAGCGCCAGCATAGAAACAAATATAGCTGTAATTTTTGACAAAAATAATATGCTAGGAAAATCGTGCCATTAAAACTCTCACCTGTTGAACAAGCTCCCACTGCTTGAGATGGGAGCAGGGCTCCATCCACCTCTCACATATTGCAGGGAGTTTTGATGAAATAAAAATTGCAAGGGGAGGGCTGTCGGCTTTTCCTGCAGAAGATAGCTCAGGGAGACTGAGGTTCCGACCTTATATTTCTAAGGCCTTGTTGGAAGTTATCACAACATGCTTTAATAAATCCTGAATCCCCTTCCCTTTGCCACTCCTGGTATTTTTATTTCTCTGCCTTCATTCTTGCGCTTCATGGTAGGGCTCCTGTCCTCTCCTGTGAAACGGGGGCAGCACGAGGTGGTGTTGTCACTGTGTTTGAGGGTCTGTTTATTTTTTCTTCCTTTTATTTGGTTGTGATTCCCCTCCTGGTCCTACAGAGCTACATCAAGGCTTATTTTATTTTATTTTTAAGGTGTTGAACTCATTCCAAACCCCTCCGTTACCCTGCGCAGGCTCAGAAAGACTCTTAGAGTTTGCCTTTAATACGTGTGCAATTGTCAGGTCTGTGCTTTGTGTTTCCTTTTGTTGTCTTTTCTTTGGATCCAGTGGTAGTGAATGTGCCATGCTGCTCTTCAGGCTCCGGTGTGAGGGAATAGAAAAGTTTTATTTCTGAACGTGACTATTGGGGCTATTAGGGAATCAGTCCCGGGTGCTGTAGACCAACCTCCTGTGGTTCAATGAGAAATCTGGAGTTGTGACCCCAAAGCTTCTCCACATCTCTGCACTTACAGAGGCCTTCCTTTCTCTTTCTGTGAAGATAAGATGGAGTATTGTGTGTGTGCGCTGCTGTCTGGTGCTTAGTGAGATATTATAATTTTCTTCTTTTCTTTTTTTTTCCAAGTCTACATTCTATCACAACTGGAATCTTCTCAGTGGGAATAATTTATCATTTTCCATTTTGCTTTTTTTTTTTTTTTAATAAATCCATTCAGTACAATAAAAGCCAAGTAAAACACTGTGTTTAAATAAAAAAACTTCCTTCAGTGCAAACTACTTTTTAACCTAATAATATTCTTGATACAGTTTCTAAATCCAGCTGCGTCACGGGCTCATTGCTCACCGGTTTGCCTCTCTCCTCCAGATATACTCAGACCTGCAAAGTAGTTAATTCCCTTATTATAGGGGAAGGAAGAAGCTGGACGAGGCAGTAATGGAATTGTCCCACTCTCGTGAATTCCAATTTCCCGTGCCCACGCGCCTCCGGCTCAAAAGCCACCTCAGGGAAAGTGGCAATTTCTCTCTTGACAGGGCTATATTCGGAGGCAGCCGCTCTTCGGAGATATTTCGGAGCCACCTGCCCAGCCCGATTCCCCCCAAGAAAATGCAGTTAATGGGAAGAGAGTGGCCCCGGCCCCAGCTCCCGCGGCACCGGCAGAGACCGGCCGAGCCCTGGGACGCACTGGGAGCTGGCAGTGGCACTGCCCGGCAAAACCAGGGGTGCCGCCGGCACCGCTGCGCTGGGCACGTCCTAGAGCCATCGGGCAAACGGCGGCACGGGGCTTAACGCCCCGAACTTGGGCTGCTATCGCCCAAGCCGACGGGAGAAGTCGTTTGGGAAATGGGAAATGTTCGTCCCGCAGCAGCGATGGTCGCTCCTTTCTCTGCGGGCAGGAGAGGACGGCAGTGAGTTTGGCTACCACGGGGCGGAGGTTGGAGCTGCCTGGGGCTGCCGTGCTCTGCCTCGCAGCCCCTGCCAAAGGGGTCCGTTATAATCCCGCAGGACAATGCCCAGAGGAGTGCAGAAAATCTGCTTGGGAAACAACTCGAGTTGAGAGCCCGTAAAAATGATAAATTGAAAGCCAGTGCCCACCCACCCCCCCGCCAGGCATGCCCCGTGCCGGCACGGTCCCCGTCGACCACCATCGCCCGGGCTGAGCGGGCAGCTGGGACTCCCCCAAACCAGCTCCCAACCAGCTGCAAAATCTCCTTCCTTACCTGGGTTAGGAGGAGCTTGCTCAGGCTCCCCTCTCTGGGGTGCTTGTCTCCAGTGCAGCGATATCTAAATTTGAGCCACTTCTCCCTCTCCCGCAGCCCTGCCCTCCGGCCCTGGTGAAGCAGCTTGATTTACCCCGTTCACCAGCCTGATGTCTCGTAGCGGCTTTTGCTGTATTTCCCCATCTTCCCGCATTCTCATTCTGCCAATTCTTCTTTTGTTCATTTGCTATCCTCCTTTCTGTAACGCCACGTGTGCCGGGAAGCCAAGTTAACCTTTCCAGCGATAACCGAGACTAACCCAGAGCTCTTGTTGTTCTTGACCCGGTGTATTGTAACAGTACAGTAATGTGGTGTTGTGTTAGTTGTGAAATTCACCACCTGGAGTTTAACAGATGTCTGTATTTCCCAAGATGTTGGTATTGTTCAGATCTTTACTGCAATAACGAGACACGATTCTGTGTGTTAGGGGGCACGGGCTTTGCACCTCGATCGCTCTCCGCCGCCCGACGTCCCTGCGGAACCGGGGATACATAAATACATATAAATACATATAAATACACGGTATTTATACCGTAGCAAGAAAATGGTTTATATGTCCGGAAAGTTCCCTGCCCACCTAGACACAGTAGCTCCGTCTCCGTCGCCCTCGGGCAGCATGCCAGCTCGTGTGTGGCTCACCTCGGGGTGTCCGTGCGGCGCTGACACGCATGGCCGGCACGTGGCGAGCGGGGAGGCGAGCGGGGGCATGACTCCTAAACAGGGTTGGCGAATTCCCCTCTTAACGGAGTTAACGGGGAAGGGCGAAACGCGGACCAGCGGTCATTTTCTAAGGCTGCAAGCGCATCCGCGAGGGCAGCGTCCAGAGGCGTCTGGCTGCGGAACCGCGGGGGCACGTGCTGGGAAAGGTGAAAAGGAGCTTTGGGGTGCGGGAGAGGGGGGACGCGAGGGGCGAGAGCCTCGGCGGGTATACGGACAACTAGCAACCCTGCTTATACGGTCATGCACTGGCTAATCCAGGTGCAGGAGCCCTGCACAGGAGACGTTTTACAGCCTCTCTCTAAATCCTCGCTGTTCTAACGGCGCCGGTGCTATTCTGTAGGATTTGGAATTACCCGTCAATCAAAGCTAAGACAAATCTGAATTCCAGTGTAATTATTCGTAAGTAAATCCACTGCAAGAAAAGGCAGAAACATTGACGTTTTTCTTTTTTCGTGCGAGTTATACATAAACGTAGAAGAAGTGATCCAATTACGATGGTGTTTCTTTCCGAGATGATAAGTTGGTTCATAAAAATAGGTCCTATTCCTAACCTAATTGTATTCAAACATTTGAGTTAATTTGCTACTCATAATTTAGCATAATGCGATCGAGCTATCTTGACTTTATGGAGATTTATGCAGATTCTGAGATACCTGACAAAGTCTTATGAGTGAGTCAGCAGCTACCAGTCTGCTTTTCTGTAAGCGCTCAATAGATTCAGCATGAAAATTCATTTTATAGACCTTTTCATCGATATCGTGCTTTAGCACTCAGGTACAGATCACCAAAAGCACACTGCAGATCAGAAAGTGTATATTAATGCTGCCTTCCGTTTGATGACACTGAAGCAGAGTTTTGGGCATTCCAAACCCCTACAGAATAAAACTGCTGAGTTATTTGTCTCTCTGGTCCCTGGGCTGTAAGGGAAAGGTCTGTCTCTATGGAAAAAGCAAAACTTCTCTGATTTTTCAGGATCCTGTGATGAAGCACGGAGAACATGAAACTATTAAATCTATGGGTTTGATTGCAATGTCATTGGCTATTGACAAAGTGAATTCTATTTCCAGGCAAAATTTAATCTTCTAAAATTAGTTTTCCCTGAGGGCAACCCAAACCTGTGCTTTGTGGCTGCATTCTGCCCAACTTTTTTGCTTGGAGTAATGTATCAAACTGTACATTTGCTCAGCAGCACTAAATACCAACCGGTGTAATTCTTACAGCTCAATAATTTTCATAACCAGTTGATCATCTAATTAGGAGAGTAATATTATGCTCTGACATATTCAAGACAGTCCTTTCCACTTCAATCTGCATTATAATGCCTCCTTGAAAATTGTACTGAATTATATACTCAGCCTTGGCATTTCCTCATTAGAGATTAGGTGAGTAAATGAGTTTATCTCTAGGAACATTCGGGGTCTGAAGAGCATGTGTCATCCCTGAGGCAGCCGAACATGGGAATGAGTTGAACAGTGAAATCTGTACTTTGATAATCTTTTCTAAATGCAGGATCATTATTTTCTAATCGCTAAGGCTGACTGATCAGTTTTCCTTGGTGTTTTTATGAACCATTTTTCAGGGCTCTGACAGCGAAAGTGCTGAATTTTGTTCTTTCTACGGTTTATTGCAAAGAACATAATGTGATGGCATCGCTTCTCTTTCAAAGACAGACCACTGCTAACTCAATGGCCGGTATTTTTAAGCCATTGTTAGTAAAATCTCTCCCCAATATCTGACTGCTAATTGGGCTTTCGGAGTCTTTGGGGACTTTTAAGATCAGCAGAAACAAAAGTTGTTGTTTTAATTTAAATTAAATTTAAATTTCCCTACAGGGAAAACATTCTTTAGCAGCACAATAGTCCCAGCTCACCTCATCCCTGATGCCATAAGGCTGAGTATAGCGCATGTCCCACTGAAGATGTTTAACGGATGTAAGATGACGGGAGCCCTGCTGTGTATTAAAAATGGTAACATGCCAGCAAGAAAAAAAGAAAAAAAAAAAAAAAAGACAGCACATTGCTGTAATCAGTCTAGAATTTATCATCTTTGGAGTTGGAAAGTGAGGGCGCATTGACTTCAGAAAGACGCAGAGAAATGACTTGACGTGCCTCTCCGCTCTCCTCCTCCCCGCTGCAGAAGCACAGTGTAAGCCCTACTATTCAGATTACTCCCGCTTCCGCCTCCTGATCCACCAGATGTGCACCAGCCACTACCTGGATTTGTTCATCACCGGAGTGATCGGCCTCAACGTGATCACCATGGCCATGGAGCACTACCAGCAGCCAAAGGTACTGGGGCAGAGTGGGGGAAGCAGCAGTAGGGGGATGTGCTCAGCGTGATGGGACCTGCTGATGGGCAGAGTTAAGGCCAGTTTTGCTGTTAGACCTCGGGGCCCCCATTCACCACGCCTGACTTGTCCCTTTTCCCCATGGAGCATGTACCTGTCCTTCTCTTGGCTTCCAGCTCAAACCATGGCTTTTGGTACCTGGATCCTGTTGCACCTCTCCCTTCTAGTTAAGTGCAAATGGGCTGCTTTGGAAATGAAATGGGAGCACGTTTGTTTGGTTTGCTAGACGAGCTCGTTATTGCAATCTTCCGTTTGACTTAGGTTTTCCACCAAAAAAAGGAGAAAAAGGAAAAGAACAGCAGAATTTGTGAAATGTTTCTTTTTGCAAAGTTTCTTCTAAATCCCCAATGTCCCATAGGGCCCAGTTTTCACAGGCATTGGATTCCATGCTGGTCTTTAAAATACATTTTAATGTATTAGTGCGCTACGTTCTTGGGTCTTTGTCATACTCTGAAAATAAAAACAGCCTGTCCTGGGAAGTCAAGTCTCTCGTGCGTAACAATGAAATGGAAATAGCTGCCTTTGCCATATAACTTGTACTTATTTTTATTAGCCACTTTCAGAATGAATAAATATAACACACAATAGGAGGAAATATCCTTTAAGACTAGACAGGACTTGAATACTTAATGTAAAAAAACCCAAACAACTAAGCCATGCAAGCGAGGGGAAAAATACCCTCCGGCCTATCATAAAGAAGCCAAAAAGAGAAAGGGCATCAGCCCAATTTACTACTTCTGTTCAGGCCACCTTTAAATACCCGGGAAGGCTCATTGCATGATTCAGTCATTTGGTGATGAAAAAGGTTGTTGGCTAAGGAGCTTGTATTGGAATCGCTCTAGGGTATGTGTCTTACCGCAGTCGTTTTGCAGCTACATTTTCTCTTGCGTTATAAAAATCTTGGGCAAGCTTTTGTTTTTAATTTTCTTTAGGAAAATAACGTTTTTGTCTCTAAGCCTCTGGTATGCAGCATCAGGGTAATAACTCCAAGCTCGGGCTGCGCTGAGATGACAGCACCCTTAGAGCCATGCACGTGCTTGAGAGTCTTGCTGAATCAGGGCCCTGGTCTGGGTGACTGCAGGCTGGGATCCTGCAGGTACTTGAAAGGCTAAACGTACCAGAGAGCTTTATATCCAAACTGACGACCGCTTGGCATTTTGCTGCTGAAAGGGGTTGGTGGTGGGATGCGCCAGGATGCCCTGCGGATGAGATCCCAGCCAGAGATGCTGTGGCTGCCCACGGAGAAGAGGGGCTGCCGTGCTCGTAGAGGTGGTTCTAGCAAAGAGCTACTGGGCAAAATCTGCTCTTGCCAAACAAATATGCTCGTTTGCTGGCAGAGCCCAGGTTCCCTGCAGTATGACGGGGGGGCTCGTTCAGAGCCATGGCTTCCTTTGGTGGCTGCGCTTGTACTTCTTGGGCAGGCGAGGTGGTTTTCGTCCATGGATGCTTGAAGCTGAACTGTAGCATGAAGGCAGAGTGCGTGGCTTAAATTCCCTCTACTATGATTTCTCCCTCTTGGGGATCAGCAAGTCTTATTTTTAGCCTGAGCGCACGCTGTTGCCATCTCCCACGTTCCCTAACAGTTTTTATTACCATCCCGTTTGATGGACATTGCTTAAGCAACCGTGCAGGGTGCTGCTACCACACTGCTCCTTCCCCAGCAGGACTTTTGGGACGAAATAATCTCTGACGTGGCTTTAATGCCTCTCCGGGCGGGAGTCGTCCCGCCGGGAGGCACCCGTGGTTGCTGGCCAGGCTGTGACACCTGCAGAGGGAAGGGCGGGCAGAGGAAAAGCCGAGGCACACGAGCCGTCCCTCTGCTGCTCCTTGCCAAAAGCTCGAGGCGAGCAGTAAGTGCCAGGCTGTCACAAGGAAGCCACTTGGCCAGCGCTGGCACGGCCCCGGCCGGCCCGCGGCTCTCGCAGCGGTGCAGAAGCGAGCGAGGGGGATGAAATTCGGCTTTCTGCCGGGCACGCGAGGGGTTTTGCGCCGCGGACGCTTGCACACGCGCAGCTCTCGCCGCGCCCCAGCGAGCCCAGCTGGGGCTGTGCTGCTGCTGGGGGCCGGGGCCGGACCTGGGGTCTGCGCCAGCCCCTCCCGTGAGTTGTGTCAGCTGGGTCGGGGCCAGGCAGGAATGACGGGACTTTTTCCTGGGACGTTTGTCATCGGAGAGCGCCCATGGTTGGAGCCTTCTGCCTGTAGTTTGCAAGTGAGTGACCGGTGAAAAAAGAGGCAGGTTTGCAGGCAGCACAGCCCCGCGGCAGAGCTCGCATCTAACCCCGGTCCTGTGTCCACATCCCAGGTTCTTGATGAAGCCCTGAAGATCTGCAATTACATCTTCACCGTTATCTTTGTCCTGGAGTCTGTTTTCAAGCTTATCGCCTTTGGGTTTCGTCGCTTCTTCCAAGACAGGTAACAAAAGCTCCATCCTGACCGTGGGGTCAGCGGCAGGTTTCTGGAGACCACTGCCCAAATTCAGTGTCCCGGACCCCGATGCTCTCCCCAGTGATGCCAGTCTGACACGTGTGAACGCTTTTTGGTGTGACTGATCGAAACCAGGGTAGGTAGACGCCGGGGATGTGAGCTGGAGGAAGGATCGTGCACGCCAAGGGGTGTGACTGCACCACTTTGGCCCTGGCGGGGGGATGAAATAGGAGCGAGTCTCACACTGAGCGGCTGGTTCTCTTCTCACACCGGTTTTGTGTCCAAATAATCAAGAGAACCCGGTGAAGTGACAGAATTTATGCCAAGAGAGAGAATCTGGTCTTGTGTGGAAATGAAAGGGAAAAGGGACCTCTTTGTATGCAGATGCTGAGCAGCAGGTGACATTGCTTCTCTTTCTAGATTTTTCACTCTCTTACCTCACACATACATACAGATTTTTCGTCTTTGGTGAATCTTTCTGCTCCCACATTTGACTCCTTTAATGTTAATACCAAGAGCCCTGGCACTGAGCAGGACTTGCCACAAGCCCTTCAGCAGCCAGGGGATAATTCCACACATCGTCTCCCCATGTTTTGGGTGTCCGTGCTGGGATTATGCCTCTCTCTGACCTGGCATCAATCCCTTGGGGTCGTTCCGTCACCCAGTGTGACTTTTGTTGCAAGGACTGGACAGGGTCTGGTTCTTTCTAGGGCAGATCTCATGCTGAGGTTCACAAGAGTCGCGTCTAGAAGTGGCCAGACATACACCACAGCGTCTCCCCTGAGGTCTGCAGCCTCTGGCTAGAAAACTGCCCAGCTTTTGTTTCTGTTTCCCCTCAGTCAGGAATATCTTGAGAATTGGCTGATTTTCTAAAGAGATGCATTAGTTATAATAATTTCATAACATAACTGCTTTTGTATAATACCCTCAGAAAAATGCTGCAGATTCATTTGAGTCTAGAACCATTGAAATGACTGGAATTTGTGTGAAACAAGCTGCCTCCCCTTGCCAGCTTCTTAGTAGATGTTAAACTTCATTTTGTGTTGTCTCCAGATGGAACCAATTAGATCTGGCAATCGTGCTGCTGTCTATCATGGGCATTACTTTGGAAGAGATCGAGGTGAACGCTTCGCTACCAATTAACCCCACTATTATCCGAATCATGAGGGTTCTCAGGATTGCTCGAGGTGAGACGAATAAAGCAAAATTGACTCGTGTTTGAGGCGCAGGGTCCCTTCCAGGAGAGAAATGGTTCTGGGGCACATCCCCATCACGATGTGCATAGTTCTGGCATCAACAGGCTGTAAACAAATAAAAGAACAATGGGGGAAAATACTTGCAAGGAGCCAAATAGTTGAGCCAACTGACCATGTGTTTCTATCTTAAGAGGACTTGAAGGCTGAGAGCTTAGAAATAAAGGGGAAATTGCTGTGCCTGTAACTCCCAGAGATGTACCTGGAAAAAATATGCCAGTCAAATCAAAGTCATCTCTAACAGGCATTAGAGAACACAAGCTCGAGTACGTTGGCTTTAAAAGACAAGCATCTAATAGATTTAATTTCCCATGGGACTTTACATCTCACCACTTGGTGACAAAGCATGCCTCGTCACTCCGCATCCATCTGTCCCCTCAGGCTTGTAACGACACGTACCTGCGTTGGGAAGCCAGCTTCTTCAGGGCCCGATTTTTCAGAACAGGGAGGTCTCAGGGCCTAACAATGAAGATGTAAAATGTGAATGTTCAGGCCCTTAACAAAGTGCTCCCAGACCCTCCTGAAGGGCACTGTTGTGCTCTGCTATGATTGCAGCCCCCATCTAAGCAAAGAAGGAACTGAAGGAGAAATGAAATGCTGCTGTGTCTCAAGGGGAAAAAAAAAGTGTTTTTCCTGTGCATTGGATCCCTTTCAGAATTAAAAATACATGCGGTTTCCAATTGGAGATGCAACCTGCTGGAAGAGATGTGTAAATCAGTTCCTCAGTGAATCATGTATGAAAGTGGGTAGCCTATGGAAGCGGGAAAGTAGCCCCAGGGCTGGGAAAGTAACTACTCGATAACCAGAGGAAGAAGGAGATGGGTCCAACGCAGATAAGGTGGGGAAAGGCAAGGCCATGCGGAGCGATAATGCTTTTGCCAAGTCTCAGGATAGGTGATGCTGCTATTCAGGGGATTTTAGTAGTGTCCAAGCAACCAGGAGCGATGTAAAAAGGCCAGGGACTATAGCGGCTAATGGAGAACACTTGACATGCTTTCATGTTTCTCTTCCTATAATCTGTGGCTCCTGGGAGAGGGACTGAGTTTGTGCCTCCGTGCTAACGCTGCCGTTACCATATTACGAACGTGTTTTCCGCAGTGTTGAAGTTGCTGAAGATGGCTGTAGGGATGAGAGCTCTGTTGGACACCGTGATGCAAGCGCTGCCGCAGGTAACCCACTGCCATATCAAACCAGATCTCCTCTGGCCCAGAGCCAATTTCCTATTCCGGAGGAATGCTAATCATTTTATCTTTACTGTCATTAGAGAATCACATTTCCCTTCCGAAGCACAGTCTGAGATACAGTCCTCACATTGAGGTCATTTTTCCCCTGAAGCAATTTAAGTTTTGGATAAAAGAATACAGCAAGAAACAGGTCTGGAACAAAAAAAATCAATGAATGTTCTTGTTTTGTGTTTTTTTCCCCCATTTCTTTTTCTCTTTCCAGGTGGGGAATCTGGGTCTTCTCTTCATGTTGTTGTTTTTCATATTTGCAGCTCTTGGAGTGGAGCTGTTTGGAGACCTTGGTGAGTCTTCCTGTGCCGGTGGAAGGGGTGGGAGCGGTGTGCGAGGCGGGGTCTCATGGCTGTGCTTGGTCCCGCAGAGTGCGACGACACGCACCCCTGCGAGGGGCTGGGACGGCACGCCACCTTCAGAAACTTCGGGATGGCCTTTCTGACTCTTTTCCGAGTATCTACGGGAGACAACTGGAATGGGATAATGAAGGTAAAAGACCCACAGAAAATGAGTATTGCCTATGCTTTCTTGATTAGAATCTGTCCACTCTGCTCCAGACTGGTAATGATGCTCAGCCAGGACACTCAGGTCCTGCAGTGAGCTGGCCTCTTCATTCCTGCACCGGGCAAAGTCTCTCACATTTCTGCTCCCTCCTCCCAGCAAGGCAGTGCCTATGGTTGCAGGCTCCTGGCATACTCCAGATACATTCCCTCTTTTACCCTGAGAGCGCAACTTAAAAAGGAGGAGAAAAAGTAAAGGGAGGGAGCACAAGTTCAGCTCAGTAATATCCGTTGGTTTTCTTTTTTTCCTTACGTCTCCAGTTTCTATTACTGTTGTTGTTGGTATTACTTTGTTGTGGTTGGTTTTTTCTGGGAAAACCCAGGTTTCTGAAAGAGAACCTCTCTTAGGGGACAGCCATAAAGGCATGCTACTGTGAAGAAATCTGGTCTATGAATAGACAGGGTGCTAGCTAGTCCGAAGAAGTCGCTTCTCTGTCCGTTTGTAGCCCATGGTGACTGTAAGGTAGCCAAACTCTTAATGACAGGGTGTGAACTTGAGGAAAGACTGCAAGCCCAGCTGCTGTGGGATAGTGGATGGGCTGTAGCTGCTTTGCCCTGGATCTGTCTGCCACACTCTCGTGTATTTGGTCGCTAACCTGGTAAAACAGCCTTTCCTTCAGGAGCAGCAGGGTGTGATGTTGGTTGTCACACACCCCAAGGACGATTTCCTCTGAGCTTGCTTGTGGTGACTAGCACAGGAAACGTAAAGTCTTACTGGCAAGTGTTTTTCCATTCTAGATATGAAATTTGCCCAATCTTCACAGTTTTCTGCATGAATGGAGAACCCATTGCAGCTGGCAGACCAAGGTCCATGCTGGAACCTCTTCACATCCCTCCATCATTTCCCCCCTATTTCCAGGACACGCTGCGAGACTGTGACCAGGAGTCCACCTGTTACAACACCGTCATCTCACCCATCTACTTCGTCTCCTTCGTGCTGACAGCCCAGTTCGTCCTGGTGAACGTGGTGATCGCCGTGCTCATGAAGCACTTGGAGGAGAGCAACAAGGAGGCTAAAGAGGAGGCAGAGCTCGAAGCAGAACTGGAGATGGAAATGAAGACAATCAGCCCCAGCCAACACAGCCCCTCAGACATCTTCACGTGGACAGGCAGCGCTGGTGGAGAGAGACCCGAGAGCCCCCGAGGATGTACCAATCCCATGCAAATCAAGGTGGATTCTCAGCTCTCATTAGCTTACCCTATGGTGAGAATCTCAGTTGGAGGGTGAAGAGGGCTTGACCTGCATATTTGCTAGGGGAAGAGATGCACGAGTCAGTAACGAAGGTGTGGGTGTACCGTATCTCCAGGGCTTGTATTCCTCGCTGTCTGCTGACCGGTCGTTGCGTGGTTTGGGAACCGACGGTCCAGGGAAGAGACCCTAGGCAGGTCTCCAGACCACCTTGACGCATCTGTTTGGAGGTGGAGAGCTTTGCAATTTCTTCTGGAGGTGTGCCGAAGCCACCAAGTTCAGAGCTAGCTCCAAATTTCCTCTCATCCAGGGTTTAGGTTAGGCCCTTTCTGATAGCAAAATTGTGAGCATCGTATGTCTGCTTTTCTAATGCAGACCGTGAACCACAACATAAACGAGGAATAAAACTTGGCTAATCTTTGCTTAAGTAGTAAATTTGGTTTATGTAACCTCAATTTAAAATCCATCCCCACAATCAAACTTGTAAGAAAAGATTATTTTAACAATAGAATAATCCAGAGGGGACTCAAACCTGAGTTCACCAGACCGGTATCAAAACTTCCACCAGCAGGAGCAGTGCCGGAGCAGGGCTGTAATGTGGTAGCTGCTACGAGCTGCAACACGTCTCTCTAAAGCTCAGTTTCTGGATGAAAACTCAATTTGGGGAACGAGAGAGGTGAGGTCAAGGCCCAGACAGGTCCTGCGGGAGGGAACTGAACTGGAATTATACAAAAAAAACAGTCCAGCCTTTTTTTTACTCTTAGCTGATTGCAAATTGGGTTAAACTCTACACAGACCTCATTAGCTTTTATTACATCATGATTTCACAACAGCATATCTTGGCCTCTGCCTGGGGTGGACTGATGAGTATTCTAATGCATGAAAAACTCATTTATGATCTTTAGTCCAAGGGTGAAAAAGAGTAAATCCCTTCTTAAGCTTTGTTTCAATTCCTAAGCTACTGGAAATTTCTGGTGCCATTAGGAGCCACTGATGTCTGAGATGGAGTCCAAAGCTGCTCTTTGGCACAGGAAAAAGGAGTTCAGGGCAATATGGGGAAATCCAGACTCACTACGTCCTCTAGGAAGAAACAACATGTCCCAGCTGTTGTGGTACGTGTTAAGCACAGTATTGGCAAACTGTCCTCAGCACTGTTGTCCTGCATCAGTACTCACAGTGGCAGAAAGAGAAATTGCAAAATTGCAAGACAGATCAGTGGGAATGACGCCCTCAGCTCTTCAGTCTGTTAAACCTACCCTCTCTGAAGGTGGCTTGGGAAAGGGCTTATTCTAGTCATAACCTCCAGAGTGTGTTTCTTGCTCTTCCACTCGAACAAGAAGCCTCAAAAACTTCCAGGAGATTTTATTCCGACTATTTATTCTCTCCAAAATCTTCAGGACGAATCTGATGCTTGAGCACGATAGCGGAGGAATACAATTCCCAGGAGACAACCCTGCAAGGACATCTGGTCAGCATGCTCTTTGGCTTGCCTGTTGCCAGGATCTTTGCACTGTGTGCTGTGTGACTGTAATGACGGTCCTCATTTCATTGTATGCAGTCGGCATTCCCTACAAGAAAGGTGCAACCCTTAAATCGCTCCCATGCTGCCTGCAAAAGCCAGGCCCTGCTCTGTATAACCTCCTGTTGTCTGTGCTGTGGCCAGCTGGTTTGAATTTGGCCAGGACAACTGAGGCACCTCAACCCATGTCTGGCACATGAATTAGTGACCTGACGTGTGTCCGTCCTGGTCATCTGCGGCTTTCATGGACAAGATGCTCAGCTTCTCTTCAAGTCAGGTTATTTTAATTTATGTGCCTTCTGGATATGGATTTAGGTGTCAAGTATTCGGTCCTCTTGCTCAAAAATGTGGACAATGGGTATAGAAACCTTACAGCCGTAGTGTCCTGTAGAAGTTCACAGCACCAAGCATCAAGATGCTGCTCTTCTGGCCCCATTATCCAGCTCAGATCCCAGGAGTAACCGGTTGTGTTTGCTGGGCGTGAGAATTGTCCCCGAGGAGGGCCCGGAGCGGGAGCACCACGGTCCCGGGGCAGCCGGTATCGGCCACGTCTCTAGTAATGTCTGAGAAAGCTGTCACTGCTCACCGTGATATTACTGCACTGTTCTCTCTCCTCTCCTGCCTCGCCTCTCCTGTCCCGTTGGTTCTGTTACTGCTGTTCTCCCTGAACGTTTCTGTCTTCTTTCCCCCACTTCTATTCTGTTTCATTTTTTTTTTCCTCCTTTTGTTTGTTGGGCTTTATACACTGTCCTTTTTTCTCTCCGTCTCCATCCCTCGCTTTTTTCCTCTCTCTCTTTGGCTTGCTCTCTCCTTCTGCATGCTATACACCACCCCTCCTAGGAAAGGCACTTGTTTGATACCATATCACTGCTGATCCAGGAATCTCTGGAAGGAGAGCTGAAGCTGATGGACAACCTGTCAGGCTCTGTGTGCCATCATTATGCCCTCCCAGCTCCCGAATATTACAACTCTGAGAACCAGGTTAATATTCCTAATTTCCTGCAAAGTCTCCATCCAAACTCGATTTGACTGAGACCTTTAATAGAGAGTTGAAGTTCTTCATGCAAGGTAGTCACAGGGATTTTGAAGCGTAAGTCCTTTTGGCCTTTTCTGTGGGAGCTGAGATAATATCTTGGTTTATGATGTTGTATGTCAATGCGAGAGGAGAAGTACAGGCTCTGAGTTTCCCTCTTCAGCGCAGTAAGGAGTTTTTCATTGCGATTTACCGTTAACGAGTGTGGTAGGGAAAAATATACCAAATCCCGTCTCCATCCTTCAGTGGGGTTCTTGTGTTTGGCTTCTTGCTCCTAACCAGGGCTCCATAGCAGTGTCAGGACACGTCTGCAGAGCCTGGAGGACGGTGTGAGGTTTTCCCAGAGCACAGCCTGAGCTGGTGGGGATCATAAAATGATCTACACTTTGTGCCTACTTACACTGCACGAAAATCCAGTTTCGAATGATTTTCCTGAAGAGGCTTCTTGCAAGTGGGTCATTGTAAACTAGATCCTCATCTCTGATCTAAACTGAATTTAGAAGGCGAGGCAGCCCTTAATGATGTACTTAAGTAATCGTGTGCTCCAGGGCTTTCTCGAAGAAGGGCTGTAATACTTGTTTTAAATTAGTTCGTTTACTTCTTAGAATAAAATACCTACTCTCTCAAGCGTGTTATTCTTTAGAGCAAATATTTTCCCTAAATCACAGCAGTGACCATAATAATAATTCAAGCATACCTATTCTTTGTCCTGCAGTTGGAATTGAGCAAATTCCATATTTCTTGATCTATTTTTTTTTCCTTTCTGACTAAAAATAGCAGAAGTTTTCTTGTTAAATCAGCGTGCTTATTTATGAGCTCACTGACACTCTAAATTATCCAACTCATTAGAGGAAATGAACAAGCTTAGGTAAAATGAAATCCTACTGCAGATCTTTATATAGCGGGATAACATGTCTCCCTCTGATTGCTGCGTATCGCTTTCCAGATTGAGGTCTATTAAGCTGTAGGAAGTGGTTGCCTCTCAGAATTTCTGGAGGAATAGAGACGATAGCTTTGGTGGCGAAGGCGGAGGGTCAGTATGAAACTCAGTAAAAGCTGGTTGGAAATTTTTTGTCACAATATTTTTCACCAGAAAGTGCTGCTGCAGCAAAAAAAATGGTTTTGTTTTGACATTTTTGTAATGAAAAAATATAGCATTCCAGTTTACAATGGCTTTTTCTTTTAAAATTTATGCTATCTTATTTTTTTCCCCTGTAATTAAAACCTGTATGAATCAGTTGAATGTTTCCAACACGATGTTTTGATGGCTTCAAACTCAATTTTGGGAGCGGGGAGGCTGAAGGGGGGTGATGTTTTCTTTACATTTTGGCTTTTCTGTTCACACCATTTGTCATGTTCTCAGGCAAGTCAGGAATTTAGAGCAGCCCTGGGACTTGCTAAAAGCAACCTGGTTAAGCGCAGCTCCGTCAGGCGGGAGCTGCCGGTGTCCACGCACAGCCTGTCCCCGCACGCCCGGGCTCCGGTCGGTGGATCCGTCGGGGATCTCCGTCCTCGTGCCGGCAGCCGTTGCAGCGATGCTCTTTTGGGGAGCCTCATACGAAATCAGGAGCTCCTCCAAAGCACCTCTCTTGTCCATGGCTGTGTCAGAGGAGACGTCAAGCCCAGGGCTGGCTGAGAGGAGCCCGACCCTCTTACTTAGCTGAAGTTTTGAGCCTCTCCGGGTTCACTCATCGCTGGGTTTATTTCACCCCACTGCTGCCGTTTCTAAA
Source organism: Phaethon aethereus (assembly GCF_964289735.1). Lineage (NCBI taxonomy): Eukaryota > Metazoa > Chordata > Aves > Phaethontiformes > Phaethontidae > Phaethon > Phaethon aethereus. The sequence continues at coordinate 7,487,947 of NC_138594.1, forward strand.
AGTGAGAAAATCCAGCCGTTTGACAACTCAAACGCAACAGACCCGGGCCTCTGTGGTTCCTCTCGAAAGATATGTTGCTGTTGAAAGACTTGGCCAGCACAGAGGACAGGAAAGAGAAAATGCACCCAGTGAGAAACAAAAAGGAAGCACCTGGGACTTGTCCAGACCAGGAGGCTCCTGCAGCCAGGTCTGTAGGTTACCCGATGAACCGCTGTCCCCCGGGACGGGGATATGGGGGGGCTGAGCCTGCTCTTCAGGGCAAGCACCCTGCTTGCGGTGCCTGCCAGCGCGGAGGCTGCTGTGGGGGAGATGCTGCAGTCCCCTTCTTCTCCAAAACCTGAAGTGACGTTTCACTCATAAAAAGAGCTCTGTGGCTAGGGAGAGATCGTCATCGGTGTTCCCGTAAAGATTTTTATCAGCTCCTCGAACGCCTGCGGTGGGATGCGCTGGCGCAAGAGGCAGCGGCGCGGCGGCGGGGCAGCACCGGTTCCCAGCCGGGGTTTGCTCCGAGCCGGAGGAGGCTGTTGGGGGCCAGGGCTGGGGCAGCGTTGGGGGCTGGTTCTTTCGGTAGGACAGTTATTGGTGCTTACCCGGGCACCGGAGGCTCTTCAGCAGGCCAAAACCCACCGAAGTCACCAGGAAGGGGCTCGCTGACCTTTCCAGACTTTGAATCAAACCTCAAGTTTCTCCCTGTCCCCGTTTAGCCCTCAGGAAGTTACTTTTATCCCCCACCTGCCTGTCGGGGAGGGGGGTCCCCGCACCCTCCCCGGAGCACAGGCAAAGGCACGCTCCATGCTCGACATGCAAAATGACTTTGGTGTTGGGGAATCTTTGGGGACTCGACCAGATTAGCCTAGAGACCAAGAAAACGGCACGGTTACTGGGTAGGAACACCTTCAGAGAAGTCGGACGGTCTTGAAGCCTCTGGTATTTGATCATAGCCAAGGGGATAAATATCTTTAGCATGAGAGTAATATTACTTTTGCTTCTTCATCTAGATAGGAGAACAACAAAAGACAATGCTAGCGTTGGTGTATGGTTTTAAACTCTTTCTCCCAGCTCACTGCTAAACATTTAAGGAAGAACGTCCCACTCTTTTTTTTTTTTATTTTATTTTTTTTACATTTCTTTCTTATATTTTGTTTCTTTACTGTTCTGCCCCTGGTAATAATGTGCATGATGTAGCATCTCCCACTGTAGGGGTATTGCTTTAGTGTCTAGAAGTATTTAGATTATGATAAATTTTTTTTCATTTCCTAAAGATTTGTGTCCTGGTTTCTTATGCTTAATCATCTCTCCCTTTAGATCCCTCTAGCTGAGATGGAGGCTCTGTCTCTGACGTCAGATATTCTCTCTGAAAAGTCGTGGTCCTTAGCTCTGACGGATGACTCTTTTCCTGATGATACTAACACACACTTACTTAATGCTCTGGAAAGCAATGTACATACGCTGGTCGCTGTATAGTCTGATGTTTACAGGGTTCGAAATACTGCTTCTGCCCTTCTGCACCTGCCTAATGGCATTTTCAGTTCAAGACCATTTCCAAATAGCACCAACCTTTCCCCATGACAGGACGTTGTCCTTAATGCCATTAGGTCCTGGGTTGTTACCACTCTTGTCCACAAACTTGGCTCTTTGCGAGGAACAAGTATTTATTTCTATTTTTCCTTTGGCGTCTTATGTAAAAACAATGTGTTTTCTACAAGTAAAACAAATAGTAAAAAATATGCTTTGGAAAGCGTCAAGGTTAAAATTTCCTCCCCATCTGAAAGAAATCAGTGATGCTGCGTGGAAGAGACACCCATGAGCTAATGACTCATGTGTCCTCTGCTGAGGGGTCATCTACAGCCCTTTGGTTTGTAATGGATTTTTGTCTTTATGAACACAGGCACCACAAGGCTTTTTGCATTATTGGTGCCAGACTCTTTATTTTACAAATATCAGATGGGGATCTCTCTGAGATGCTGCTTGTTTTGTGAATTCTTACTAGCAGCCATCCCACTAGGAAAAAAAACCAAAAAACAAAAAAAGAACTTTGGACTATTTTGTGTCTTTTTGAATGAAATAACCAGTATTTTGAACCCTGCCTTAATCATCCCCTCTTTGAAACATTAGACATTTTTAGCTGTGTAGCGGTCAAGTGCTTTTTTTCTGCTGTACAACAGACATAACTCCTCTTCCAACATTTTTGGATCATTCTTGTTTTCTTTGTTGTTGTTCATGTACTTGCCTTTGGATGTTTGTGTTGTTGATAAATTTTCTGCCATTCTAGTCGATTGTCATCCTAATTAGCACTTATTTGGGAAACATCTCTTAAACCGTGACAATATTTCCCATCATGCTTCATGGCATCACGTGCAAAAGATTTTGTAAACTATGTTTAACATTTTGTATGGGACGTTTTGTTTCAAAGTTAGTCTGGAGAGCTGGACTGAGGAGAGAGCCCTTCTAGTTTTGAATCAGATTAGACTGATCTAGTTGACAGCAGAGCAAAGTCTCAAGGGTACAGCCAAGAGAGAGTTTTTCTCAAAAGAAACAAAAACAAACCCAAAACCAGGTTGAACAAAGCGGTTTGTGAATTTGTGTCAATACCAACAAAGTGTTTTAGTCAAAACAATTTTTCAAACTCCTGAAAAACTGCAAGCTTTCATTGAAATCCTTTCTAAATGCCGTATTTTTATACTTCATTTAGACACAGCTTTAGTTGAAAAATACCTCAGAATGTTTTGTTTGACTCAAAATAGATTTGGGTTGGGATTTTTTTTTGGTTCATGGAAAACTCAGATTTGATTTTCGGTCAAGCCAAGACAACATGTTTTTCAAAACTACCAGTGAACCAAAAAGTCATGTGCTCCTGCTGCTCTGTTTGTGAGCTGGACTCGGAGGATCATTTTGCAGCCATTTTAAATGGGTTTTATGAAGTTGACTCACAAGATTTCCCCCGCGATGATCAGAAAGTGGAAAGGAGCCCGCTGTGGTATTGGATCCTGTCAATGAACCTAAGGGTTCATTAAAGCTTGGGTTTGGGTAGGATGTCAAATCCAAATTCTCGTGTTCAGATCCAAATGGTTTTGAATTTGGAATCTCAGGTTTCAGGCCATCTTTTTTGCTTTAAGCTAAATAATATGAAAGCTAAATAGCATAAACATATTGCTCGGAAGGGGAAAGCAGGGAGGAACAGAGAGGTTCCCAAAACCCAAGTCTCAGCTCTACCAGCACAGGTTTCGCTCTCCTTCCCCGAGCTATATCAGGAGACTGCAGTCTCTCTTATCTAGGTTGTATCCAGGCTATATCCAAATCGGCAGGTTCCCGAGGACTGAAACTAATGCTGCATGACAGTGCAGATCCATTTCCTTCGTTAAATTTACAACAGTGGTCTTCCTTTTTTTCCTTTTCTTCTTTTTTCCTCCTTTTTTTTTTAATTTTTGTAAATTCCGTTTAATCTCATCAAGTTTCTTGTGCAAACAAAATGCCATAGTGCAATTTTGGTTTTACGACTGAAGGATAAAATTGGGAAAAAAATCTCAGTGTTGATTTCAGAAAAACTGTAATGCACTGAGTGAAGGGAAGATTTGTCAGAAAATAAGATTTAAAGTTTTCCAAAAACGATCAGCAATATCCTGTGTCAGACTACAGTGTCACATCTTATTTCTGTGGTTTTCAACGGAGACCTTTTAAAGATTAAATAATTCTTTAATTAGAAATATCCAGGGAAGTTGACTTTGCTTCCATTTTTGCTAATACTGTCCAACATAATAACACCCAAGAACATTTCTGGGATGCAGATACTTCCTTATGAGATCAGACCTGAATCCACCTCGTTCGATATTGCCTCTGGTGCTGCCCATTCCAGGAGGCTGGCTGTAAAAACTCCACAGTCAACATACATACAGTAACCCTCGCTTGCATTAGATCCCTTCTAATTAGAGAATGGCTTTAACCCTGAAGCAGTAAATTTAGATATCCCTTTCAATAAAATGGGTTTAGTTATTCATTATGTGACAAGAAAAAACAATAAAATTACGCTGGGAGCCAGAACAGAGAATATTTGCTGTACACTAGTTTTTGTTTTGGTTTGGTTTTTTTATTGTTAGAAGAGGAAATTACTCACCTTTGCAAAAGTCTGACTTGCTGATGAGGGCACGTAGGGAAAGCTTTACTGTTATTGCAGAGATCAAAGTTATGCAAGGCGTGTGACCTTTGCTGGCCTTGAGGCATGATGCCTTCTTTGCATATCCCTGAAATAGTCATGGTTTGTTACTACAGTGTTGCTTCCTCTGTTTCTGTGGTTCATTCTGTGTGACAATTTATTGACAATACCAAACGAGGGGTATAGCTTCCCGGTAGATCCATTCGTGCAACTTGTACATACTGACGATGTGCATGCCCATCGTGCCATATTGATTGCGTTGGCTGTCGCTAGCGTTTCTGGGCACTTCTCCTCTTCCCACCCCATGATGTCTTCCTCCCTCACTGTTTTTTTCCCCGTAGGCTGATCTCCGCTCCAAAGATGACACGCTGACCCTGTCTCCCGGCAAGGACTTGCTGAGCGTGAGAAAGCCTTCGGTGGGGCGCACCCACTCTTTGCCAAATGACAGCTACATGTTCCAGCCACCATATTCCAGCCCCTGCCCCGCCTCCCTGGGCGAGAGGGATCCGGCACATCGCAAGTCCCAGTCAGGTACACATCTGTCAGCTGGGACCAGAGTAGGATATTCCAACATAGCAACATAGCTGGGATTTTCCACCCTGTTCAGTAGGAGGCAGCAAATTGCCGTCGGTTTCCGGTGAGGTCTTGGTGTCCAGACCTGTGGAATGGCTTTGCAAAGACCCTCCACAACTTAGGAAGTCCGGGCTGTTAAAGAGAACTCCTTTCCTCTGAACTTTTTGGCAATGTGACAGTGAGCAGTTGGCCTGGCTCAACGCTGATTGTCCCCCCGCCTCGTTCCCCAAAAGTTACAGTCCGTACAGCCTGGGCTCCATCCATCTCACCTGAGCTAGCTATGGCTCTAGAGCAAAAATCCCAGCAGAAAAAGATTTCCTCATGCCTTTTTTTTTTTTGCAGCAGTACCTATTCTAGCAGGTTTTGGAAGCTCTGTATGGGAACATCTGTGAAAGATGGGAAAATGCTGTCTCTAAGTGCCTGTAAAAGGAACATAAATGTGCTGAATTGAGAGAGATCTCAGTGTGAGATGAACGGAAAAATGAGAGAGTGTAGAATTGTCCTTCCCAGTGTGCGTGGTTGGGATATACGCCTTAGAGCTACATTCAGAGATATTCTTAGACACAGCATATTGCGGATACCAAGGGCTCTCTCTCTGCCGGCACCTCTGTACCTGCACTTGCAGCTGCCTCCCGGCGCTTCGCAATGTGCTTTCATTTAGTCTGTCTGCTAGGGGTTACCTTCTGCTGGTAAGTGAAAGTAGCTGTCTTTAATTCTTCTGTACGTGCCATTATTTTAGACATTTGTCGCGGATAAGACAGAGAAGTTTCTACATGCATTGTCATTTGGAAAGCCACTAAGCAGAACATAATTTCAACACTGCTCAGAATGGTAGGAGATTTGAACAGATTAGAAATAAGATGTTGAAATTTGCATAGTAATAAGAATTTGGATGAATAGTGACTGGTGAACAGCAGGAAAAACAATGCTGACACAACAGAGGAAGACAAATCTGGAGTTGTGAGAAATCACTGCCATAATGCAAAATTTTCAAGGTCAAGAGCTGTCCTCTGAAGAACCCGTTTGCACATAATGCAGAAGGTGCAGCTAAAATCCTGGTCAAATCCCACTGAAGTCAATAGCAAAACTCCCATTACCTTCAGTGGAGATAGAATTTATGGCGCTCTCTAACAGCCAAGAAATTCCTTGGAGTTATAATCCCTGACCATATGAAAGAATCCCATTTGCTATGGAGGGAGTTTCCAGTGCTGCTTGTCCTGTCTTGAACAAAAACTATGCCAGCTTGACCAAAAAGTGGGTAGTTTCCGAGTCCCTTCTTTCTTCAAGATTGCACTTCCAGCTTGGAGAAGTGAATAGCCCCATCTGACAGCCCTGGCTTGGGGCAGGGCAGGCGTTGCACCCTTGTAAATCCACAGGAAAATCCATTCCACTGGGACGTAGCAGAAGTATGATGGAAAGGTAAAGCTGATGTCTTATTCATAATCACATTAAGCAGTTAAACCTTTTGTGTTTTCATCCTGCTGGTGAAATTCCAATGGTCTTAAGCAGACCAAAGTGCTCAGAGGTGGGTGAGGTGCCCAGATCTTGGCGTACGCATCATTGTCCTGTTCCACCTACAATGTCACTGCTTTTCGGGGGGGAGAAGTCACCCCTACCTGTTTCCAGTTTGTAATATTATAAAGTGCTGTGAAGACAGCAAAAAGTGCCAGGCGCCTTTAATAAATCACCACGACTAAGCCATAATATTTCAAGCTGAGAAAGGTTTTGTTGTCAGAAACACTGGCACTTGCAGGAGGTATTTGTTTGAATACTCCTTCGTAATGGGGCTGTTGTTCTGGGAAGGATTCCAGGACAAATGAGATTCTCTGGGATGCGGTCCAGGTTAAATGAATTGTTTTGAAAAATGTTGAGCCTGGCGGGGGGGGCAGGGAGCATACAGAGTTCCAAACCTTTTAGAAGAAGTAGCCAGCAACCACAAAGGGTCAGAAAGAGGCTGGAGAGTACGCGTTCCCTTCTCCTGGGATGCTTTGTAAAGCTAGCCTTGAAAGCTGCCAGGTGCCGTTCCCTTTCACGTCGTTTCCAGTCTGCATGCTGGTTTTGAGATCCCAGCAGCTGGTCTCCGGACACACTCGGGTGTGGAGACATCCCTCCTCTAGAGTCTTTCGAAGGCAGATCCTTGCAGGGCTAAGGTGTGTGGTTGCCTGCAAAGTGGTTGGCCCTGAAGCAGGGATGTAGGAATCGCCAGTCCAGATGAACTTCTGGTTCATAATCTGTTCTTCGCAGGAGCTAGTCCCAGTTGTATCAGGGGAAAATGCCAAGAAAAATGAAATCATAGACAATTTTGGAATAGTTTAATAGTAGGTGGGAGTTTTTTCCCAATCATGGAGAGCCGGTAGCTGAATTCAGTGGTTTTGCCATGCCTGTCTGGTCCAAGGCGCAATGGAGCGGTTTTCTCTGAAAGGTTGCTGAGATGGGGATGCAGTCCCCAGATGAACATGTCACATTTCTGTCTCTTCTCCCTCCTCCAAGGTTCAAAGGCATCGGTGCAGTCGCAGCCAGCGGACACCAGCTCTCTCCTGCAAATTCCCAAAGACCGTTTTCACTACGTAAGAGCTCATGACCATTTGGTGAGGGAGAGCAAGCCCCAGCCTTCCCAGCGGGTGCACTCTCCTTCTGCTGAAAGGCTGCTCCGCAGACAGGTAAGCAGACTTATCGTCATGAACCCGCCGAGGTTTTATATTGCCTCGTTTCCAGGTTAACCACGCTTTAAATTCAAGGAGGGATTCACAGAGAAACCTCCAGAGAACTGTAATTCTCCTACAGAAATAACAAAAAGGTTGATGGATTTTGATCTGAAAGCCATCCAGGAGTCTCCGAAGAACGTGCGTGATGAGTATCATCTCCTTTGGCAACATGCCTAAATGTTCTCCACATTGTTAGCACTTTATTTTTTTCAGTCCTCCTCATAAATGCAGCCAAATGCTCCCCAGGGGCTCGTTGGGGTTAAGGAACTAATTCTTAACTGCTGTGATTTTCTTAGTGCTTGAAAGGACACAGGCACTGCAGACTCCATCCCGGGCCACCCTTCCTCTGGCTCCTCTGGTTTCTCAAAAGGGGACAACTGTTTAAAGGAAGTTGGATATCTCGTATGCAAAACCATCATGGAAAGCATACTGGTTTTACAGCGAGAACTGAAAATTAAGATCCTTTTGAATCTCCTGTGTGCTTTTGAAAAGTTTGAGTATATGCAAAACAGAACATATCTAATTTTGCAACTGGTTTTATCTCGGGTTTTTGCCCGGCATTGTTTTAAATCCTGATTCATCCAAAGATCTGAGAGATCTAATCAAAGATTCCAGTCTGGTTGATTGGAAGCATAAGTTTAAATTTATCTTTTTTAGTAAAATACTTAAACTTATGCTTCACTCTCACATTTTTAAGCATATTTCATTGTGCAGCTGGACCAGGACCAGAGGCATGTCTGATTCCCAAACTCTGCTTTCTTCAGTAGTTTCATGCCTGATTTTATATACACAAAATAGATCATTTCTACTTTTTTTCAAAAGCAGTTTCTTTCCTGCATGAAAATATTCCCATTTCTTTCATCTTTTAATCAACATTGACAAATTAGACAGTTGATTCATTACGCTCTGTAAATGAATGTGAAGTACCAAGGTTAACAATTACATTAGTCTGTAATACTAAATTGACATAAGAAATTCCTAGCATGTATTCGTTTGCAGAGGGCTGGCCAGCTACCCCAATCACTGCTAATGGGGAAACTAATTGATGTCATGATTCCAGTTCATAACCACTCTCTCTTGCTTTCTAATGAGTAACAGAGCCATCCTTTTGAATTGATCTATCTAGAATGAATTACCGTGTTAGCCATCTTCCTCAGCCTAATTTTGTTCATATCTTTGAAGGCTTCTTTTTCTAAACCTTTTCATATGTTTAAGTTAATTTATTCCACTCCCTCCTCTCTCTGCTCATGCAGTGACATGAGCACGCCTGCTTGGAGTGACGTTTCAGAGAGAAAAAAAGCTTTGGGACAGTGAGCAGATACGGTCCACGGGCCGGGCAGACCCCCCCGAAGGTCGGTGAGGTGCTGCCTTGGGCGTGCTCCCCAGTAGCAAGGAGCTCCCAGTGTGGCTAATGGGAGCAGTGAGGTTGTTCGGGGCAGCAGGACAGTATTGCTGTTGTCGTTAATTGCAATCTGGATGGCCAGACACCGTGAAACTTAGTCTTTAAGAGACAACACTCCCGTTACACCTCCAGCACTTCTGTTTGCTCGAACGTTCTCTGCTTGGCTCCTTTTGTTGCCACCACTAATTTGTTACTAGCACGTCACAATAGCCCCAACTCGCACAGCATTTTGGTTGTGGTACCCATTTTTCTTTATTGTTATATATATTGCATGTAATTTTGATTTGTTTTCTTTTCTTTCTTTTTGCTTTTCTTTCCCTTCCCCTTTGTCCCCTCTCCTTTCCTAAACCTGTGTACAGATAAACCTTGTCCAGCACATACCTGGTCCGTGCACTTTCCTCCATCATTAAAACCTGTGTGTTTAACCTCCCTTTCCCTTCAGAGTGCTGGAGAGGGAACACGGTCCCCACAGTAACGTGCCGTTTAGACTCCAGAAAGTCTGACAATTAGCAATGCACTGGCAGATGAAGATGAGTGGATCGGATGCTTTGAGAGAACGTTCCCTGCTGAGCAATACGCGCCTTGGCAGCGCGTTGCACAAAAGCTTTTCTCCAGGGGAACTCTGCCTGAAATTAGGACTATATTGACTTTCTGGTTCCAGGACTGTGTATCCAAGGTGTAGCCCACACCAAGCGGTGGCTACTACAGGCGCACGCCCCAGTGGGATGGCAGAGGGTCCTTTTATTTCGAAAAAAAACGGTAAAACATTTGTACAAACAGTTACTACTAACAACTACCAGAGATGCCTGTATCGTAGGGCAAGAGCGAGCTGGTGGTGACTAACACTGTCGTTGTGTGCAACACAGGTTGGTGTACAAGCAAAAGTAATGACAATAGTTACTTTTTGCTTCTGTATTCTACTTCTTGTGGTCTGCGTCCCTTCTCAGGATATGAACATGATTTCTTCTCCCAAACACTCACTAAAACTGTTGGCATTATGGAGACCAGAATTAGCTCCACTCTTGACTGTGGCTAGTTGCGAGTATTATGCTGTAAAATTTTCACTAGGAAGGATTCACCAGCATTGGACAAAATCGTTTGTCGTATTAAATATTCTCTCAGCTCTCACAGACAACAAAGGGAGCCCCATGTGCAGATGTAGCAATAGACTCTTGTGTTTCTGCACGCACACGTGTGCGTACTGCAGCTGATGACAGCTTTGCCTGAATAGAGATCATTTGGCTCAAACGATCCTTGTGGGACAATTTTTATATAAATTCTAAGATCATTTTGGGGCGGTTCGTCACAAAAGCATTTCTTAGTATGAGGAATTTCATCTCCTTACACTTCTCTAAAGGACTGAGACCAGCTGTACGCATTTCCTCCAAATTTCTCTGTGAAGTTTTTAATCTTTGAGATCATTTAAGAGTCTTCTCACATTGAGACTCTGCCTTTAAGGGCCCGTTAATGTGGCTGATTTATAAACCCTTGACAAGGGGATGCGGTGCAGTGAAAAGACAAAGCCTTCAAAACATGCCGTAGGTTCTCTCTGCCAGCAGGCACTGACGCTGCATACGGCTCAAGACAGCCAAGGCAAAAAGTGCCTTAGGAAGCCTGAACTCAAGCATCAGAATAAGTTGAAATAATTACAGATTATTATTAGTCCGGCTTTGGACTCCAGCTTTTCCAGCTCCCCTGCCGTAAGATGGTGCGGAGTCGTGGCTCCAGCCTGGGAACCAAAGCCAGGAACGGGCTGTTGCCCTGATGCTGGCGCAGAGCGTGGTTGCTCCGGCGTCGCTGGCTCTGGGGATCCTGCTCCGTGCCCTCAGCATCACCTGAGCTAGAGAAAGGAATGCACAGGCTCACCTGCACATCTTCCCTCTCCCACTCGTACCTGGGCTGCCAAAATTATAAAGGGCTTTGCTGTAGACCCTCATCCTTTGCATGAGAAGAATATGTCTAAGTTTGGGTGGCAGCATTCTGGTTTTGCAGCCCTCCATCCTTAGAGGAGAAAGCTAAAGGTCAACCATTTACGAAGAATGAAGGGCCAAATTCTGCTGTCACATACAGGGACAAACCCACAGGTCTCTGAGGCATGGGAATTGCTAGAACCTACAACACAGGCCATTACAGGAGTCAGTGGGTCTGTGCTGAGGTATCTCAGCAGAGCTGAGTGCCCTGTAAATGCTGTGCCTTGCTTGTACTAACCTTTGTTTGGTCTGTCTCTCTCATCTGGCAACTCCCCTTCTCCCCGATCCCTTCGCGCTCCGATACAGATGGCTATAAGAAACGACTCTTTGGATAGCAAGGAGAATCTCCACACCGAGGTGAGTGAACCCTCCGACCCAAATGTCCCCGCTGTGCCCAAGGAGGAGTCATCGGTGGCTCTGACGCCCTCAGAAGCACAAGAGCTGGCTGCATGGAGCCGGGCTAGCGTTCATACGCAGCAGCTTTCCCACAACCAGTACAATATTTCAAAGCAGGCACCAGCATCGTGTGCTTGTGCAGACTCGTGTCAGGAGACACCTGGAGATTCAATGGACCAAGAAGTATCCGAAATAAACAGCTCCTCGGAGCCTTTCGCTTCAGAAACTTGTACAGCCTCGAGTGCCTGTTCAGAGGTTCAGCCTCTCACTCCTAAAAGGAACATAGGCAATACCGGCAACGTTACACTGAAGGACCTGAAGAAATACCACAGTGTAGACACCCAGGGTCTGCTAAAAAAACCACCCTCTTGGTTAGATGATCAAAGGAGACATTCAATAGAAATTTGTTCAATGGAAAACAGCCCTCAGCACCATTCCACATCTAGCTCTTCTGGCTTCATAAGTCAGGTGGTAAGTGAAATGGAAGGCTTGCAAGGAACACGGCAGAAGAAAAAACTGAGCCCTCCATGTATATCTATAGATCCACCTGATGGACAGAGTTTGCTACCTAGAGGACCTCACAGCATGTCACCTGCCAGCGGAGACATCTGCTTGAGACGGCGTGCTCCATCTTGTGAGTCCAAGGATTCAATGGATATAGGGGATTCGTTGCTTCCAGACAGTATGTCAACATCTCCTACCCCAAAGAAAGACCTGTTGACACTTCCTAGCTTTTCCTTTGATCAAACGGAAATGGACCCCTGAGTTACTTTTCTGTTGGTGCCAAATGTTTCCTTCCTTTCATGTAATAGAAAAAAAAAAAATTTAAAAACTCTGTATTCCACAATGGCACTGGGTAAAAAATTTCCAAAGAGAGATTAAAGAACCAGCTGGTTAAAAGAGTGGTTAACCTATATCACGCTTACTTAAGCATATGTTCTGCTTAGGTAAAAGCAATACAATGTGCAGAATCTATATGTATATTATATTTTATTAAATTAATTGAATCTAGTATTGCAGGATGTAGTACATTTTGTGACTAAAGACTCGTTTAATTTTCTTCTATTTTATGTATCTCAGAATATTTCTGAGATAGTTGGTTTTTATGAATATTTTAATCTAAAAAAATATATTTAATCCCTTCTCTTTTTTTGTTTTGTTTTGTTTGGGTTTCATTTTGTTTTGCAAAGCACAAAATGTAGCCAATTAGTGCATTACAGAGGAAGCGTATCCCACAGTCAGCAGTAAATAAGGATTATTTAATGTAATTTATTTTTCCCCTTGGACTTCAGTGATATTCTGGGAAAAAGATTGTTTGGGTAGTATGGAAATGCAGTGGCAGTTTTTTAACAAAATAATATTCCAATCTTGCATAAATTCGACATCCAGAGTGAAAGCAAGCGCACAAACCCAGGAGGTACAACGTGCTGATAGATGTCTGAAGATGGTGAACGTAGAGCCGTTCAACTGCATGCGATGGAACGTAGAGCCGTTCAACTGCACGCGATGATACTGAATTACAAAAGGATGTTATAGATCATCCACTGGTGACTCACAGAATCATGTCAATGGATAATTTTCGCGTGTGCCTCGGAAACTGAGGCAACAAAAGCCTGTGGTCACTTCTGAGATGTTTTTCCAGCGTCTCTGAGACAGATACTTTCTTTCGTAAGCCTACAGTTTGCAGCGGAGCTCCCACCCGTGCGGAAAGGAGAGTAAGGCCACGTTTAAAGATTTGCAGTGGGTGAATACAGGGGGCTTAAGCACGTGTTTAAAGCTAAGCTCTTGCTTAAACTGCCTTGAGGTTGATCGTATTTAAGTAATTCTTGAAAATTAAAATCATACGCTTATGTGTTCAACGGAATCGAGGCCTGCTGCAAGTTATTTTACAGATTACGTGTGAGAAAGCCTATAGGTACTGGGATGATTTTCAGTAAAAAGTCAGGTTTTTTGCTAGAGTTAATTTACATGACCCTGACTGTAATTTTATTCCCAATCTATCAAAAGCCTTAAGCAGCAACATCATGATACAAAGTAGGTAAAACCAGAATTGATGTCCTTACTTTACAGCATGCCCTTAATGTCAGTCATCTCAGAAATTAAGTGTTTACTTCTGTGCTAACGCCCTCCGCTAAAAGCTGTAGAACTGGACAGCACAGCCTGAAAATCGTGAGAGGTTGGCCCAGCTCGACACCTCCCGCTCTTCACGAGGCTGATGGAAACCAGACACCAAAACTTCACTCAACTTCCATGAAATCTCATTAAGATGTAGGCTAAATAAGACTCCGCAGGCATGGTTTAAAGCGCCTGAATAGTCACAGGTTCAAAACTGCCTACATGGATAAGGCTTTGCTGGATCGTGTCTTTAAACCAGCACAGGCACGAGGAGGATTTGCGCTAATTCTGTCAGTCGGGAGTTTGTAACTTTTTGAGAGCTACTGATCTTTTCAAATCACTACAACATGTTGATGTACAGCCTTTTATCCATTCGGAGATTAGGCTGTTAGGACTACATGTATCTGCAGTAGCTTAGGACACATACAAGGAGAAGATGCTGTTCGTACCTAACAGCCTATGTGAGGTCTTAAGCTCCTTTATTTTCACTTGAGGACGTTTTCTCCATAAACATTTCCTATTGATTTACATGTCCTGGAGAAATGTAAGGGCTTTCAGCAGGAAGTCAGGCAATCAGTGTGTTTGAAGTAGGAGGATTAACATTCTGTACTATTTACTGCATTTAGATTAATTCTTGGCTGGTACATTTTTCCCTTCTTCAGCATGGGCCCATACGGAGACCGCTCTCTTTGATATGCCAGTCCAAATCCAGACTCAAGCCCGTTTAAAGCAATGATTTCAAACAAACCTTTCATCAGTTCTTCCCCCAGATCATATTTAAGGAAATAATAAAATTACGGTGTATTAAGCCTGAGAAATATTCTTAATCCCTTTTTGGTTTTACACTCATAATGAGCCTTAGCTTTTCCTTTCACATGTGCTAAATAATTTGGGAAAATAGCTAGGCCACTAAAATTGCCGGCCCTGGTTCCTTAATGGTTAGGATTGTGTTTGTATAGCTGGAATGATACTACTTGTACAGTTCCTTCCTTACAAAAAAAAAACGTGGAACATTTTAGCTTGAAAGCATGGCACAGAACAGTGACGTGGTGTTAACCCGAATGCTCAACCCCAAATGTAACGGAAAGCCTAAAGGTTCTTCTGTTTTCAATACTTGGGGCTTTGCCCACTGACAAGGTTTGTGGAAGTAACAAAAAGTTTACATCGTCCGTGAATATTCAGTAAAGACTAGCCGATAAAAAATACTCTATGATGATGCATTCAGGAAGAGAAATCCATGTAAAATAGTTTGTTTTCTAAACCGGATAAGTTTTTTCTAGACGCCCTTTTGAAAGATGAATACAAATGTACTGCAGTGTGTGCAATAATCTTAAGATAATTTTAAATACCTTTGGGGGGGGTTTTATAGAATTTGACTTTTTTTAAACAAAATGTACAAAATCCACAGGAATTCTGTAGAATGGTTATGTTGATAGAATTTTTTATATTTTTGTAGAAATCTATAGAGAAATTGTTAAAAGCCTGCGTAGCATCTTGGGAACCGAAGCAGCTCTTATCTACAAGTTTCTTTTCATAAACCTGGAGCCAGACCTACTGTATTACAACATGTATAGCCTAGTTTCAGAGCCTGCATCCAGGTCGCTTTTAGAAGTAAGCAGCTAAGCTCAAGTTCTACGATATTGCAGTGCTATTACTGTTCGAGAACTGTACCCACACAAAACGTCTCCCCCCAAAACTCAGCCCCTATCGATGACAAAGTAGTCGCATGGCTATCCAGTTCATTCAAGCACACCAGCACTTTACTACTGTGGACTTACTGTATACAGGTGGGAGGAGGATATTCTGCTATTGCCCGTCTGACACGTGGGGAAAAGGAGATTGCAGGCATGTCTGGAAAAATGGAAATTCCATTCTTGCAGCCCCTCACACATAGAACTGATTTTTCACAGCTCGGTAACAGGCCGTTTGTACTGTCGGCGTTTTGGAGGAGGGCAAAGAAAACACTGTTTTTGACTTCTGTGGATTGCACTCAGCACAAGGTATATTCAAGGAGAAAAAAAAAAGAGGAAAAAAAAAGAAAAAAAAAAAGAAAACAAAAGGGTTACCATTGTAAATTAGGCTATGCCCCAGTCTCCCCTTTTCTGCCCCTTTGGCTATAATAACCCATGTACACTATTAAACAAGGTGACTAGAGTAGGCACTGTACCATTGCAATGTCCGTAACAACCTAGTATATATTATAGAACTTTGTATTTAATAGTTAATATATTGTTATACTGTATCAGGTATATAGGCCAAAAAGAGGTCTTTTGGTCAGGGCAACAAAAGGTGGTATTCATGGGGAAAATTGGGTTAAAATGTTCCTTTTTAAAAAAAGAAAAAAGACAAAAAATGAGTGTAAATCTTTACAAATGACAAAAACAAATGCGTCCTATTAAAAGCTTTTGAAAAGAAAACAACTGTGCACTTTCCTTTTTTGTTGTTGCTGATGATAATCTGTATCGTTCGGAAGTCAAATCTTTGGTCATGTTTTAATTGCAAACAGTTGGAGTAGGTACCGTACAGCAGCGGCGGACGGGATTGTGAAATGTCGGCCCTTCGTGAAGCAATGCGGTTTGACGCCGCAAGCGGATCCGGCCCCGCGCATCGCCCGGGCTGCGCTGTTTCACCAGCGAGACCATCAGCTGCCATCGCACTACGCTGGCAGAGGACCTCTCGGCAAGCTGCTCAACGAGACGCAGGCTGCTGGGATGGCAGCGGGGAGAGCCGCGGCCACAGCGGAGAAAGGAGTCGGGAGAAGGGGCAGATTTGATCTGCCCGTGAAAACATGTTGCTGTGAAGAGGAAGATGCTGGGCTTTTCCGTGCACTGACAGCTTCGGGATTTCCAGCCTGAAGTACAGCAGCCTCTTCTCTGCCACTTCTGCAGTCATTTCGCTCCTTGCAAAGCAGGAGCTGGCGGGGATGGTACCACCCTGGGAGCCGTGGGCTCAGGGCAGCAGGGGCTCAGCCCCCAGATGCTGCTTGGGTACCCCCAGAAAGATTTGTGCCTAAACTGTCCGGGGGTCTTTAGAGAACGAGCTATGTAGCTCCTCACGTGAAGTCTCCTCTCCTCTGGGGAGGAACCAGGCGCTTAGGCACTCTGCAGCCCCGTTTCTCACTTTGGCTGAACGACTTGATGACGGCCGCGCAGCAGGAGCATCCAGAGCGGTCACGCTGGCCAGAGGGTGTTTTGATAAAGGCCCTCTCATAGTCATCTCTGAGTAGAAAACAGCAGGGAGGAAGTTAGCCCTTAAACAGAGAGAAAATGTGGATCTGTGCAACGTGCCGCGCAAATCCACACCGAGCAGGACTCCAGAGGTGAGCTCCGTAACACACCCGTGCTGTCCGGGCTGCGGGGCCAACCCCACCAGGCTGGAACCGCTGAAGTGCCTTCCCACGTCGCCGAGGCTGGAGCATCCACGTGGCATTACGGGAATGCCCACACGGTGTTCAGGTAAGCCGGGCTGAGCCAAGAAAGCAGGGCAGTTCACAGGTCCAAACGCTTCACACCTCCCTGCACGCCGGTGCGTTTAGCCCCGTGGCAGTTCCTTACAGGGGATGTCAAATCCCTTTATTCCCACTGCTGGGTTTCAGAGGAGCTTTGGGGGGGGGTGGCTTGTTTTTCTGCTCTGTTTTATGAGTGTTCCTGTATGAATTTCTTTTGCTGAGTTTTGCTTGTGGTTTCGGAAGGCTCCCACCCAGGCTGGCTGCTTGTGGATACGCTCTTAACTTGCCAGAGCTTGGGCTCGGCACTTTGTTATTCTGTTTGGTAAGTAATTAGGATGCCACATGAAATTAGGTTGTTTTCTACGTAATGGTAGCTGCATCTAGGGCGAGTAGCCCTTCAAATATAATTTGTTTCTGGCTTAGTTGAGGCAGTTAGGTGAACTTGGCTAACTGTCCTGCTTCTGGAGAGCGGTGTCCCATCGGAAAAGCTGCGTGAGCAGCACACCCCTCGGCTAGAGCTCTGCAAAACCCTGCAAGTGGCTGCGTGAGAAACAGGAAAGGCCTGTTTGTGCCTTCTGTATTTCAGGTGTTCCAGAGATACAAACCAAGATGCACCAACGAGTCTTAGATGTGACTTGTACTAGAATGCCCCCCAAAATAAAGCAGGAAGAGGCAATTTAAAGAAACGTGCCTGGCTCCCTTTATTGCCACCAGCACCTGTAAAGGAGCAGCTGTGATCAGCTACCTGGGGGGGAGGATCCCGCAGATGAAAGGGTTAAGGCCAGTGAAGTTTTGGAGGGAGAGAGGCCCGAATTGAGCCGCCCAGAGGTGGGGCAAAGGCCATCAGCCCCCGGGGTGTGGGCAGCCCACGGCCACGGCCGGCCGTGCCGGCCGTGCGCAGGGTTTTGCTACCATCTAGTGGGCTTGGGGTAAGGAGCGGGTCTGGGCGAGCTGCCCCCGGCCACCGGGCGTGCGGCAGGGCGGCTATCGGCGGAACGGGCGAGAAGGACCCTGCGGTGCCGTTCTGCCCGCCCGGCAAGCGCTTTGTTTCCTAGCTCGATGTTGCAGAAACGGGGTGGGGGGGGGGGGAGAAACAGAGAAAAAAAAGAGTGTTTCGACTTTTGTGGGGATTTTCAGCCATCGAATTTATAAAACAATCCCTTCCTACGGTAGGAGGAGGGGCAGGATTTCTCCCGGATTGAGGAGCGCCATGCCAGCCGCGGGAGCCGGGCCGCAGACACGCGCGTTGCGCCGTGCGGGCGGCAGCTGCTCGAAGCCCGGCCGCTGCGCGCGCCGGCTGGCTTCTGCCCTCGCCAGCAGCGTGGCCTGGGCTTCTGCAAGGTCCTGGGAGACCACAGCCCACCCAGGGACAGTCCTAGGGCTTGCTCAGGGGCTCTGGCAGCACCTGAGAGGCTTGTTCATCCCCGCACGTGCTTATGCCTTCTTTTAGGCACGTGTAAAACACCCAGCCCAGCACACAGTCCTCCCTGCACGTGCCAGTCCGTGCCAGCCCTGCACGGGCTGCGCACTCGCACGCAGCAGCTACGATACATCCACAAGCTGTGAGCTCGAATGGGGTGTTTAACCTCTGCTTGGCCCAGCGTGGGAGGAGGATAATCAAGCAGCTCTTGCGGCATCTTGCGTGGCTTGTGCTGAGGTGCTCAGAGGCTCGGTGTCTGCTCGGGCACAGGCTGGGTGCTTGTCACTAGATGGCAATGCCATGAAGTGGTTTAGCTGGGATATTTGTGCGCGTCAGTTCAGGCTGGACCTGAGGTCCCCCGCAACCTGCTGCTTCTGTTTGGTTTGGCGTGGTCTTCAGCGTCGTCAGGAAAAGCCACTGCCTCGCTGGCATTTTTGCATTTGAGGGGGATTGGACTTCAAGGTGGTTTTAACATGTTGTATTCAATGCTTTGGATATGTTTACAACACACTATATAATCCTGCAACATCCTCTAGCATTTTCCATTACTGCTTGAGTCACTGGATGCTATAACTGGCAAGCTTTCAAAGGTCCTAAATAGATTATCTTTCCATATCTATTTAATACTCTAAATAAAGCAACCAAAGACCCCTGCAGCTCCAGCTGGGAAATGAAAAGGATGGTTAAACCACTTAATTACTTACTGTGCTGACAATTATTTTATGGAAACAAAAAGCAGAATCCAGCTGTTCTGGGGGAAATCAGGAAGGAGTTAATATTGGAGTAATTCTACAAAGAAAAAATACTGCAGTGGACAGTATGTGCTGTGCTGAGACCTGCGAAGGCAGTGCAGATCCACGCTGCTGGGTGCCACCAGCTCAGCGTGGCCAGGGGCTGGTGACAACTCCATGTTCACTCAAACAACGCAGGACCCAGTGCTTGGATTCCTGCAGCCACTGTGAATTCTGCGTGCCCATTTTGCAGTGAAATCCTCAACGGCTTCAGCCCATTAAAACCAGGAGGGCTTTGTGGGGTGGCCGAGTGGCACGGGGAGAGGAAAAGCTGTGGCAATTGTGTCAGGGGCTGAAGTAGGATAGCTTGCATCTTGGTTCTAGAAGGCCCATGTGCCGTGTGCTCTTCATCTGTGGCTGTTTGTCCATCACTCTAAGCTCCTTCTGCAGCTAAGCCACCCACAAGCTGGGGTGTGTTACACTGTCTAGCAGGTGAGAGTTGCCCAGTGCATTCACAGTTCAGCTGCTGGCCGCCAGAGCAGATCCAGGATCGCTTTGGGGTGATCTTGGCAGTTCTCAGCATGTCTAGATTCTTCTCCTGCTCATGGCTCTTAGTATGAAACGCAGGGGCACTCATGTAACCGGGGAAGACGGTATTACACACGGCGTCCTGGAGGAGTCATATGTACACCATTTCCTCCTCTTGCAGAGCCCTGATGCACTGGGTGGATCCTGGGCAAACAGAATAACTCCACAGTGCAACTTCAGGCCAAATGCGATGTGCTCCCAACCTCCCTGCCGTGGCTTTCCAGGGAATGGCTACCTCTGTTCTTCCAGCCAGGGGAATCTTGCCTTCTACTCCTTGCCTACAAAGGCATGTAGCTGATGTACGCGTAAAAGCAGAGCTGTGAGTAAAAACTGGGGCTGCACATTCCCAGCACACTCCTCATCTGTTTTATCATGGGACTTCTAAAGTGCTTGTTGCACTTCCCAGAAACGAGGAAATTAAAGTTAAATCCTTTCCTGCAAGAAGAGAGATGCACACTATATGCAACACCACTGATGCCTGAGAAAAAACCCGAGGCCTGCTGCTACTCGTGTAGCGTTGACTTTAAGCAGAGTTTGTTACACGTCCACATCTTACATGTGTCATCTCCTTTCTTATAAAGTAAATGTATAGGGCCCTGCTGTAAACGCTACTTTGGCAGCCTCTTTTTCTTACTATCTGTAAAATGTGACACCTCTGTCGGTCTTGGAAAGGAAGCTGAGCCTCTGCTGTTCCAAGCAGAGAAAGAAGGTGATATTTATAGTCAACTAACCATAAAACTGTGACTTCCAGAGCTGCACATGTTCAAGCCCTCCCCAACCCTCAACTCTAAATATCCTTCTTCATACCGATTTCTTCAGGAGTCGGTCACACTTCATTTTGCTTTTAGTGCTTTGCAAATCAGCGTGAGGTGTGATATGAAACGAAGCCTGTCTGTGCTTACACAAACAGCTTTCCTCTCACGTTAGCTCCTGTCGTGTCCCTGCCAATCGCTCTGGTTGATAGCTGACCTTCTCCTGCATGGCCCTGGGTGTGCGTTGCAGATGCTTCCTGATTGCGCTGACTTGACCTGCTCTATGTGTTAGCAGGTGAAAAGTCCTTTACTGTGCAGCTGGCATGGAAAAGAGGATGCAAATACATTACTGAATGAACCCAGATCAGATTTTGCCACTCCCCAGAATAAATGTCCGGTGAGAAAAGGTGAGTCCATGACCTCCCTGACATTCATACTAAAGGTGCCGTTTCATTCTCCTGCATAGCCAGCCTGCATTTGGGGGAACATCACAGGAGTAATGACACGTTTGAGGTACATCTGTCTTCCCTTGCATCATCAAAAGAAAACAGGACCAAAGTGAGCTGCCTGAGATAGTGCTTCAGGCTCTGCTTTGCACCAGGTTCAGCAAAATCCTTTATCATGGCTCTTTCTAGGAGCTTTTTAGCTTCCCCTCCATCTTCTCTCTCTGAGAGTTTAATAATTCCTTAATTCCTACCTTTAATTTTTTTTTTTTCCTCTCTGCTAGTCTGTTTTGCCAGACAGCACCTGGAAATCAGTAATTACATTTCAAAGTCAGTGCGAGTCAGCAGGGTCTGCTGTGAGGTCCAGGCTGGCTGCCTGGTGGCTCTTCTCGAGCTTGTGGTGGGGCATGCAGGGGGAGCTGGCACCCCAGTTGGCACCCACTCACCAGTACCACCCCTCTTTAGTGGCAAGGGCTGCTACTGAAGCTGCCCACCATGAATTAGGAACATGAAGCAAGAAGCAGAATCATTTAGGGCCCCCTGCTGTAGGGTCCTGTGAGACCCGGGAAAATACCCTAATACAGGACCTTTCTTCACAGATACAGTGGAATGATTCCACCGAGGTCAATAATTTAATCCGGCATTAACTCACCGTGCACTGTCAATGGAACTGTGCAAGTACACTGATAAAATAAACCTCTCCCCTCCTGTACACAGCCTACGGTAGCTGTTCGTGAAGTGCCTTTGTACCTGTAACGTCTTACAATGTCAGAGCCGGTCTTAATTTAGAGCACGTTCTCAAACTGCACCAAGTTCTGCTTCTCAATGCAAGAAACAGAGAGATGCATGCTCATGTGTCAAGAGAGATCAAATTCTCAGCACTTCTCTTGGAGCAACTGCTCTCACAGGTTCTTGCAGGAGAGGGAGTTTAAAGAGCCATAAAGGAGTAACTCCCAGCTATTACTGACTTTTCATAAAACTTGTATTGTGCTGCAATTCACTGAGCAAAAGTTTCAATGTAAGACTTGCAAAGACAACCCATGATGTCCTTAGAAGATCTCGTTCATCGAGTTGGCTAGGGCTCCTTTAGTATTTCCTTGAGAGGACTGTAATGTGATTGTGCTGATTAGCCTGGATCAGTCTGAGATTTCAAATCTTGTAGGCAATCACCCGAGAACCTTATGTTAGGCAAGATCCTATCTTCCTGCACTAATAAGAGCTGCGTCCCTTTAGCCAGATTATAATAAATGTCTAAAACAAATTCTCAGCATTGTTCGTGGGAAGCACATGGCTTCTTCTGACAGTACTCTGAGTGGGTATCACCCCTAGCGTCTTCAGTGGTCTTCATAAAAGATTAGCAGAATATTTTTCTTTAGGGATGAGATATTTTTGGGACACAGCAGTACTTTGCTGCTCATCTCTCCTTTCCATTCTGGTGAGCATCTTTGACAACACCCTGCTGCCTGATGGTTCCTTACCTTCCAGCAAGGAAGGAAACTCAAACTCCTAAAATATTTAAGTAGATTTGTGGCTGCAGGGTGCTTTGCGTGAGATGATGATATTGAACCAGATGCTACAGCAAGTGGGTGGACAAACAGCAGGTGCTGGAAGATCAATAATGGTGTAGAAGAAGCGCTGCTCAAGAGGAAAGCAAACAGTGCTTCTGCATCACGGGGAGGTGCAATCCAGATTGCGTCCAAGGTGCTACACTACAAAATCTATTAGTTACACATATACATGAAATTTATTGACTGAAAGCTTTTGAAAATAAATCCACGCCACTGATTTAACCACATGTCTACAGCGGAAGTCATCAGCATGAAGGAAGAGGCTGCAGATGGATGGGTAAGAGATGTAGGTCCTGCTGAGGCAACCACACTCCTCACCTCTCTGAAGGGGAGATGACAAGTGTCTCCAAGACATTAACGTCAGCCGGAGTGGGATGGATGGATGGATGGATGGATGGATGGATGGATGGATGGATGGATGGATGGATGGATGGATGGACGGGGCAGCCCACGAAGCTCCTCAGCCCACCCTCCGCTCGCTGCCTGGGGAACACTGATCTTCCCCTCCAAGAGCAGGGGTCTGGCTGTCCCGGCAGGTCACACTGGCCAGGGGAAACATTTTCCTGGGCGCTTGGTCCTGCCACAGGGAGGTCACCCTTGAAACGCGGGAAGCCGCGTCTCGGCAGCAGTGCCCGGGTTTCGGAGGCCGGAGGAGGCCTGCGGCATCCCCTCTCTCTCCCTCTCACACCGGCCTTTGCGGGGCTGCCACGGTGGGGCGGGGGTCGCCCTCGCCCTGCCCGGGCTGTCCCGCCGGCTGGGGGGAGGCCTTGCCCGTCCCGGCCGGCGCCTCGCGGCCTGCGCGCGCCTCGCCGAGGCGGCCCGGGCCGGCGCCTCCGGGCCTGAGGGGCCGACGGCTGCGGGGCGGCGGCGCTGGCACCTCCCGCCGCCGGCGGGAGGGCGGGACGGGGCGCGCCGAGCCCGCTCCTCCCCGCCCCCGGCCCGCCCAGGAGCGAAGGAGCCGGCTTCTCCCCCCGCGCTGTCTGGTGCCCGGCGTGGGGCCCGGAGCAGGCTCTGCGCCCCTGCCGCGGCCATGGAGGCTTTCTGCGGGTCCCGCTTCTGGGTAAGCAGCGCGGCCGGCGGTGCCGCCTTCCTTCCCCCCCACCTTCCCGCCCCGCGGGCTTTCCCCCGCTGAGGAGAAAGTTGGACGTGGAGGTTTGCGCGGAGCGGCCGGGGGGAAGCGGGGACCAGCCCCCTCGGCCCCGGCTGCGGGGCTTGCCCCGGGGCGGAGGAGAAGGGCCGTGCCCCGCTCCGCCGCCGCGGGGAGTTTCCCCGCGACAGGGGCCGTGTGCTCGCCTCGCCGGCTCGGAGGGGCCGGAGCGGGCAGGGAGAGGT
This sequence comes from Phaethon aethereus, assembly GCF_964289735.1. Taxonomy (NCBI): domain Eukaryota; kingdom Metazoa; phylum Chordata; class Aves; order Phaethontiformes; family Phaethontidae; genus Phaethon; species Phaethon aethereus. The sequence continues at coordinate 7,511,540 of NC_138594.1, forward strand.
CGGCGCTGGGGCTGCGGGGGGCTGAGGTGCACCTTGGCGGCCGAGCCCCAGCGGCTGGCTGTCCAGAGAGCCGACCGGCGGGGGAGCAGGACCCGGGGCAGGGCCGGCAGCACCCTTCTCGTTCCCGAGTCAGCAGCTCCAGACCAGAGCCAAGGCCCCAGGGGACCCCGCAAGACCCCGGGCCGTGCCACAGCCCCCGCCTTCCTGCAGGAGGTGCGGCGTTTCCTGCAGCGCTCCGGACAGCTGTAGTCCGCCTCGGGACCCTGTAGCAATGAACGTGGCTATCGCCGCCTTCCGAGGGTTGCCGTTGTAGTGCCGCTGTTGCTCTTCAGAACCTCTCTGATGGGCGGGAAGGTGCTCCCTGTTACGTGCTTTGTTACTGCGAAAGAGTGATGGCTCCACGGCAGCCCGGGGCGGTCACAAGCCTCGGAGGATTGCAGACGGCTTTTGCTAGCGTTTGGAGCCGTCAGCCTTTTGGGACGGCTGATTGCAGCAGGCACTGTGTTTGTAAGCAGAAAAGTTTGGAAACCGCTGCCATGGTCTGCCCTGATGGGTAAGGGTGTAAACGCTGTTAGGAGTACTTGGTGCAGTCTTTCCCCGAGGTATGGCGTGCTGCTTTCCTGCAGAGCGCGGGAGGCCCGGGGACTTGAGCGTCTATGGAGAATCTGGAACTGCCCCTCAATAAATCACAGTTTTTGCACGTGCCTTTCTCTTCTATATTGATTTAGCTCAAGGGGGATTTTTTCAAAGAAAGATGAGCAGGAATGAACAGGAATGTCTGAAGATGAATCTAATTATCTTTCGAAAACTGTCCTAACATTACTTTTCGAAAGAGGACTTGGGCTCCTAAGCCCTTTGGTTACATTTCTTTTTTCAGTCTTGGATTTAATTTCCAAGCGCTCTGCACACTCTTGGCAGATGAGCTTGCTCAAACAAGTATTTTCACCTCTTATTTCTACTATAAACGCTTCTAGAACAGGAACAAGCACAAACAGATCAACACTGCTCACTAGTTTATTGACGGCCTCGAGAAGCGTGCCATAGCTTCTCAGGTAAGGCTTGTAGTGTACCTACTCTCTGTGGCCAAAGCTTTTGATAACATTTTATTACATTAATGTAAAATGTTCAGGCAGTTTTGCTGGTTTTAAGCATGAAGTAAATGTACCATTCTGTACTTCATGCAGTACTGTTACGCTCAAGCACAGTACCCTTTGCAGCGCTGTGTCTGGTGTATGCTACGCTCAGGTAGTGTATCCTGGTTTTAATATTGCCACGGCTTTTCAAAACTAAATTTGCAGGAAGTGATATAAAGGTAATCCAGGGAAGGGATTTCCATTAATAAACATTTATTTACAGCATAAATGATGAAGAGATTTGAATGTGTTTAACAAAACAATAATTCAAAAGCATACCTTCAGCCTTGCTCGAAGTAATAGTTCAAGTGTGATTAACTCCAGTTGATCTGAAACGTGGTAGTTTAGATTGGGAGAGGAATGCATTTTCTATCTGAATCTGTGAAAGATGATGTGAGGCATGTGTTGCAAGGCTCTCCAGAAACTTTTTTTGGTGTAATTATCACATCCTTATACCTCAACATAAAATACTACCAAAGAATAAAAGGAGACTAACTGAAAAGGGAAGAACAATCTTCCTTAAGCAAATGGGCAAACTACTTGATAAATGTAGACCTGTTCTGCTTCTTTGGAAAGATCCGGAGTTTAGTCTAGAGTCAGAGCAACCTTCCATCTCTTTAATTATTTTGAAGAATGGTACTCAGTAACTCTGTGAAACGGAACACATGTCCCAGTAACCAGCAGGCTGAACTCAGTGACCAAGAGTCTTATACCCAATTTTTGGTAGCCGGTGGTATTTTTTTCTAATAACAGGAGTGTATACATTGAACTGATTTTTTGGAGAGATTTTAAGTGATGACCATGTAGATGATAGTGACCTTGAAATTACTTGCTGTGCAAATACGCTGTTCCATAAGAAGATGCAGGTAGAGACTTCTTTTTGAAATATGTCCACAAAAGTTGGGGGTTCTTGTGCTGCTGTACACTTTGAAGGAGGAACAAGGTGAAAGGCAGTTACTGGCCTGTGCATACAAAACTAATGGTGTTCAGCTTTGCAGTTCAGATCAAGAACTCGATAAAAATGTTAACCAGTATTAATGTTTGCTTTTACATAGCAGGTGAACTTAGACTCTTTCCCCATATTTTTTTGAAGAAAATCTAGATATTTTTGGAAGCTGAATGACATGCTGGTGTCAGTTTTAAAAGTGTTTAGGGCGAAAGGAAACATGCTGTTCCAATTTAAACAGTTCTTTGTTTTGAAATTTAAACCAACTACAATACTTTTCTGTTAAAAGCAGGTCAGAATCAAAACAAAACAGTTCAGAAATTAGCTCATGAAAATGTTTATGTTAAAATATATCAACTTTAACAGATGATTGACTTATCTTGGATTTTTTTTGCTTATCAAAAGTGTTAAGGTTTCAACTTTTCACCATGATGCAGGGTGGGGAATTTTGCTGGAAATGTCAGTGAGTTGGGTTTTTTGTGTGTTTTGTGCAGAGGCAGAATAATTTCCTGTTCAACTCATTTTAGAAATAAGAAATTAAAGGAAACGGTGTAGGTCACATTAGAAATCTATAAAAGCTTCTGGCTTCCAGCTACTGCTTTACCTGTTGAACATGCAATCAGCAAATGGCTAATACAGGTACAGGGTATTTTATATATAAAAGAGGAACAATGGGAACATTATTTTCTCAAAATGCAGTATGAGCAATCTCTTCATTTGAACACTTAGAAACATACTGTCTACTTTAATTGAGAATTCAAAGCTAATTGTTAATATCTCCTAGCAGTGTTCCCACGCTAAATGCCTCCTTGGGAGGAGATGAACGCAATAGCGCATACCCACACAAGGCAGTCCTTAGGTGTGTTATTTACTATTGCCCATAATTACTTCTTATTTATTGTGTCACATATTTACTATGTGATAGTAAATGTCCTAGATAGCTGTGCCAATTAATGTGACCTGCAATCTCTGTATCTGAGAAGTAGATACTAGTTAATTACCACTTATTTGTTGCTTATGACCTCTGCTGTAGTAAAATATGAGCAGTTTCTCCGAGAGTAGAATCATAGAATCTTTGGGCTGGAAGGGACCGTTAAAGGCCATCTAGTCCAATCCCCCTGCAGGGAGCAGGGACATCTCCAACTAGATCAGGTTGCTCAGAGCTTTGTCCAACCTGACCTGGGATGTGTCCAGGGATGGGGCATCTACCACCTCTCTGGGCAACCTGGACCGGTGGTTCACCACCCTCATTGTGAAAAAAATCTTCCTTATATCTAGCCTAAATCTACCCTCTTTTAGTTTAAAACTGTTACGCCTTGTCCTGTTGCTACAGGCCCTGCTAAAAAGTCTGTTCCCATCTTTCTTATGGGCCCCTTTTAAGTACTGGAAGGCTGCAACAAGGAGAACAAAGTCATCTCCTCAGCAGAGTTTGCTGCAAAAGTGTTTTGGTCTAGTGACCGAACAACATGACTGTAGAAGAAAAAGTTCTCTTCCACTGTAAAAACACATCTTTCTGTCGCTCAGAGTCTCTTGGTAAGAAATGGCACTATGGCTGCTGTGAGGATAAAACATTAAATGCTGTGCAGTACTTGGGGGCTCTCAGGATGTTGGGTCTCATAAACACCTTAGCCTATGGACAAAGTGCTTGGGTTTAAGCAGCAGCTTGTGTTTTTTTGTGGTTGTGGTTTTTTTTGTTGTTGTTATTTGTTTTTTTAACAGCATAAATAGGAAATGGGAGGACAAGTGATATAGCACTTCAAAGGAGATACCACAACTTCTGGTCAGTTATGGATGAGATCCAGGCTTGTTCCTTTTGGTCCTGCTCTAGCCCAGAGAGCTCAGTTTCCTTGCCCTACCCTGTGCCTTCGTATCCTGACGATTTTTTTTTTTTTTTTTTTTTTTTGCCATCCCACATGGAGTGCTGGCTCCTTCATTCAGAGGCTCTTGAGTAATCAACAGGAAGTTGCAGCAACTCTCAAAAGTAAACAGTACCTCAGTCTTGTCTTTGAGATAGTCTCATACAAGCAGCCCTTTAACCTTTAGGTTTGTGGCTATTCCTTCACCTTGAGTCATTCTGTGACATTTTGGTAGACTTGGACTAAAAGTCATGCTGCTGTCTGGAAATGCAGCTTCCCGCTCTGTTGCCTCAAAGTGCCACCAGTCTCCCCTCTGCATAATTTCCCCTTTTCCTTCATCAAGTATCATGCTGAAATTTTTTTGTAGTTCAAGATGACTTAGAATAGGTGTAGTAAGGAAGAAATGTTACTTTCAAGGAAGATGACAAACAATATACTTCTTGTAACATGTGTACAAGTTTATTTTTAAAAAGCCACAACTTACATGATTTGGCCCTAAATTAATAATAAAACATCGAATTTCAATTATTCCGTTATATTTTAAACTAAATTAGTTCCAGCAGATGAAGAGTGAAGCAAAAGGTGGTAGCAAGTCATTGCAAAGGAGGGATTCTGCAGTAGATGGTATGGTCCAGACTGGCTGTTCTTTATATATTAGCTTCCCCTTCTGCCACACTGTGATAAACACAGAATGTTCGGTGTTTATAGATACTTAAACATGATACGGATCTCCACAAAATCTTTGTTAACTGCATCCAACTTCAGATAACTGAGTCCCACTTCTATGAATCTCTTCACAAACGATTGCTGCTCTTTCTGTCTGTCTGTTCTTTCTCATGTTAGGTAGGAGATCAAAATAGGTAACTTTAATGGTCTCTTCAGACATCAGATCTATGAAGTTATGCTCTCTCAAAGGGTAGCTGTGTTGGTAACATCCTGAACTTAAAAGCAATTAAGTACTCAAGCTCAAATCCTCCCAAGATTTTAACATTCTTGAATTGAGTTGTATGGAAGATACTGCGAAAGGATTTGGGCCTCAGATTCTCGATATCAAGAGCAGTATAAATATTTATCATTAGATTTGGAGTATTGTCAAGGACCTATTATCATTCATCTGTGTGTAAACGGCATAATAGACTCCATTTGAATCTGTTTGGCAAAGACAAAGTCTGGATTTGAGAGTTGTGAACAAAACCAGTGAAAGCTGCCAATATCAAGGATTTATGGAGTCTTTCAATGACAGTGTCAATTAACGAAGCTAATGAAAATGGCGTTCATTTCAGTAGAATATGTGAATGTGATTGTTCTCATTTTTCAAGGAAAGCAGTCATTGCCATTTCCTTCAAACCAGCACACCTACGGGTCAAACTAGCAGTACAGTCCTCAGTGCAGAAGAATGGGGGCAGCTGATAAAATTGTCACCACCACCATCTGACCAGCATGGTTGAGTCCTTTCTGGAATTCACGGTTGCAATTCTGGAATTGCAGGAAAAAGGATTTTTAGGAAAAAAAAGGCCCAAGGGGAGAAGAATTTTTTTGCCCAGGTGCACTGCAGCTTTGTGGGACATGTTTCACAAAGGTCTTCTGGACACAAAAGGCTTCTTGTCCCTCCTTTCCATGTGTTTCCTGGGGGTGGGACAGTAAAACTCAACGATGCTGTGAGATGGGGCGGATGGTAGGGAGGCAAGGTCCTACCTTGCTTTAATGGAGGATTAAAGGCCCACAGGGAGACTTTTTCTCTGTAGCAAAACTCAAGGGATGTAAGTTCTTCAACTTTCAACTCAACAGTTCCTCCCTGGTCACATCTCTCCCTGTTTTAGCTTAAGTGATAGAGCTGGTAGCTGTAGTGTCTGGGACTTAGGAATATTATAAAGTTTGCCTTCTGAAAAGAAATAATACCTGAAACAAAATCTGAGTCGCATGAGGAGGTCCTTAAAATGGAGCTTATTTAATCGCTACAGTTAAGAATATAAAACATTTTGAGATGGGCCTAACCTACCTGGTAGGCAAATTACTATGCCACTGGAGATATAATCCTTTCCTTTCTACATGTGTAAATTTGTAATGTATTAAAATGAAGAGACTATTACTGTTTAAAATTTAATTTAAAAAAAATTCCTTTGAGAAACCTATTAAATGGGATCTTTGATTTTTCCAGTAAGCTAATGCTCCATTTGTCTCCTGGTGCTGCCGTGAATGTGATGGGCCATTATGCAGCCGCATGTTTTTCGGCCGAGCTGGAGGAGAGCATAGCGGCAAGAAGCCAGAGATCTTCCTGGGAATGTGTTCAGGCTTTTGTACAACCAACAGCCTTGATTCAGTGATGGGCCTGCGTGAGCTGGCACCATGTCCCTGTGCTAATCTCACGGCAGCGTGAGGGGTGAAGTCAATGTAATAAAACTTAGATAATTTACAGTAATGTCAAGTGCTGGTGTCATAAAGCATTGAACTAGAACAGAATAAAAAATGGAGGAGGTGAAAAAAAACTATCTCATGGCAGTTGTTTCAAATGTCAAAGTCATTTAGTTTCAGAAGTAATAATTTCTTTTTTCTTTCTGAAACTTTAGGAGAATACGGAAATACATTTGACACTTGTGCAATTTAAAAAAAAAAAAGAGAAGCATACTTCTCGTTTCTTCCTTTGATATCTCTCCTTTCCCCCTGGTTGAGTGACTTGTATTCTAGAATCTCCCTCACCTCTTAGATGTGCAATTTTTTTCATTTCCCTTTGTTATTATGTACATTTGGAAAATTAAAAGGGGAAAAAAACCTCTGCGTTCTGGATGTCATCCTTATATTACAGTAAGGGGAGGTGAGAGCGAAGTGAAATAAAAAGCATTGAAAAACTTTATGCTTTTATGTTTTGTCTCCTTTGAAAAAGCAAGGTATGTCTTCTGGGGGAAATTGTTTGCTACTGGAAGATCTATCAGATGGAGAATTGTGACCTGTGGTAATCTTCATATGCAGCAATGCTGTTCTGTCTGCTGCTTTTTTCCCCTTTTTACTCCTGCCCTGATAGTTGCTACTTCTTGCTTATGTGTTGGTGACCTGCAAAAATTCACTTTCCACGTCTAAGCCTCTTTGTGGCAAAATATGAAAGTTCTGGCTCGTTTGGGTATTTGAAGCATCATTATTGTAAGGGTGTTGCAGTTGGGCCACTGGTCTTACAGCGCTGCTTTAGGGCTGGCGCTGCTCGCACAGCAGTTCTGGCTGGGCAGATTCACTTGCGGGGCGTTTATACAGATCATAGTTGAACATGATTCTTTTAGAAGTAGGTTTTTTCTGGGTGTTGAAAATAAAGTTTTAAGCTTTTCTGTTTACATTGCTTAGTTGATATGGGTGAGAAGCTGTGCATACAGTTAGTTTGAGGTAAAACGATGTACCAGGACAGTTCTGCCTTTGCTCTATTTCTCTGATTAACATACTCCTTTTCCACAGTCACCTGATCCCATCTTTTCTTTGCCTCTGAATTTTTTGGCTTAGCACCACCGAAGGCCAACCTTCACTTTAAGAAAAAGGGAAGGGAAGAGAGAATAGCTGAGAGGATGGGGGCAGGCGTAGGAGCAGATGTTTCCCCAAGATACTACCTGTAGTGGTGCTTTGCGAGCGCTTTTTCGGGTTTAGAGCCAGACTGTGGATTTCGCTCTTTTTCTGAATAAAAATGACTGAAATAAGTAGGTCTGTGGAGGACTGAGAGATGAGTGTGGTTTGTGCAAAGGAAGTCCGAGAGTATAGCAAGAGTGTAATGCTCGTCTGTGTTAGGTGGATAAACCAGTGATAAACCAGGCTTAATCTTGTCATTAAAGCTCATTAGCAGCAAGACTCTGTCCTTGCCCTCTAGCCTGCTGCTGCATTTGGCTTCTTGGTGGTCCCCTAATGAGTGTCCCTGCAGCTGGAGAGTGTGACCAACCTTGGACGCTTGAGACGGTGCATGACCTTTGTATCCTGCCCCACCAAATTCCCGCACTACTGCCATGTTAAAGACAGCCTCGACCAGACATTAAAATCTCATTATCGCTGCAGTCAATTTGTCTGTTCCAGCTCCTGGTAGGCAGGCAGTGTGTCAGAGCAACACTGATGACAATTTTTTTGTGACAATCACTTCTATTATTATTGTATATCAGCCCAACTGGATGGGCCAGCTTAAAATGGGAGGGAAGGGGAGAAAATAAAGCAGGAACCATCTAATTTGCAGCAGTTTCAGCTGTTCCTACTTCTTCTTAATTGAGGTACATTCATTATGATTGTTGGATTTACTCTGATCCTTTCAACTGAAGGGAGATGGGATGGCCCAAATTAAGAATATTCCCCCACACCGATCATCACGCTGTGCTGAAACAGGGCAACCCACTCCTTTATTTGTACTTGCACAACATCATAGGAAAGGCTTTTGATGATGCAGTTAGCAGAAAGTTTTCTCTACAACAGTATGTAGCTTTAATCAATTTTAAAAGACAGTTGGGGACTTTCTTCTGAAGGAATGAATCCTGTCTCCTTTTCCTCTCAATCCTGCTTTTGATTCATGAGCATTCATGCCTCTATGGTTGCACTATGTCTTCCCCTCTGTAGGTCAATAAATATCCCTCTGTCCAAGCAAGAAGACTGAGTGCTACTAAAACAATTGAAGTAGATGGATTTTGCTTTTACTTTAGGTGTATGTTGTCTTAGACACATATATTTACTGTGGTCAACGTCTACTTCACTATCTCTCTTAAGCTACAGATGCTTTTCTGAAAGCACCATTTGCTGGAGCGGCATGACTCTGGCAGAAGACAAACTTAATTTTTTTTTATCCTTCCTCCTTTTTGTTCATGACGGCAGGGAAGCACTGAACTTATAATCCTAAAGCTCAAAAACTAAAAGGAGAAGAAAGAGAAACTTACTGTTTTGTGTAACGCCTGTCACTAAGCCTGTGCCTTAATTTTTGGATGTCTGGTCCACAGTTCTCAAGTGCATTGTGTGGTTGGTACCGTTTGTACCATGAAACTTCAACTCAAGCAAAAACCTGTGACTAGTTACTCCATGACCATAAATGAGCTCGTATAGACTATGAACTTGTGCAAGGTCTATTTGATCTATTAAAATAATGCACTAAAGATCCCTTTACTGCTGGAAAAGAAAGTTCAGCATCCTGCATGTGGTCCTTCACTAATGTAGGTAACTCTTGCAGTGTGATTTATATACAGAAAAATACTATTCCTGGTTATTAACGCTGTGGTTCATGCAGTACTATAAATGCTTACACCCTTTCGACCCCCCCCTTTTTCCCAAGCAGTATTGCTGCGGTGTTGCAGTGGCGAACGTCATTATCTCTCGCCTTGCCTCAATAGCGGGGGGGAAAGGTTGCTCATGTAATCATGTGAAGGAATTGGGTTGTGCAGCAGTCGCTGTGGATTAATGAAGAATGTTACTCCTTCTGTGCATAAGGGTGAAATTGTTCCTTTGGAGATGTAAAATCTTGCTCTGAAAAGGCCATTTGAAACTGGCAGCCTTCCGGAGGCCTGGAGCAGAGTGCTTGTTTGCGTTTGTGCTCTAAAATGATTATTAGAGTTTGGCCCAAGGAGTGTACCAACAAGGACCAAAGAGGGGGAAGGACAACAGCTAGAAGTGGGAGGTGAGACATGCAGAGGCTGAGATTAAGCCTGTGCTGTAGTTAAGACTGAGCCCTGGTAGTTTTTGGTGGCGTGGCTCAGAGCTGCTGCAAAGCCATCCTTGTTCTTGGGAGGAGGCAGTGTGATAGAGCCAGGAGAAAAACATCCTTTTTTTTTTTTTTTTTTCCTTTTTTTTTCCAGGCTGTACAAGTGAAACTCACTGGCAGGGTATTTACCAGACCTAGAGGCAAAAGAAGGGCAGGAAGATTCTCCTCTGCATTTACGTTCTCGCCAACAATTTCTTCTACAAGAGATACCATTTCCATGTTTGCTTACTGCAGGGAAGCATTGTTGCTTTCGGTTATTCACTCCTCTGTCTTTTTGTGTGTACCTTCCCAGTCAGCTTTCCAGTTTGATTTTCAATTTTAAATAACGTGTCAACTACTGATAACCAACACAGAATGAGCGATAGGGCATGTATTAACCTTGGGTAGAGCATGAATGACGTCGATGCAATGGCCTTCGCACTTCCAGCAGATAAAGAATGAATATGTGTTTCCTGTGCTTTTCCTAATTCTTTCTGTGCTATAGAAATGTAGAGAGAAACATGTATTAATTCATCCATTTGATGGAGATAACTGCTTGACACTGCAAAATAAATTGTTAGTCTTCCCTAGGGTTTGGAAGCTTTCCATTGCTGGCTGTTTGAGGAGCATTACTGCGGCATCAGCTGTATGCCAGGTAAAGCCAGTGTGAGGCATTTTTATTTTAAACTTTTGTAGTGGCGTAGGAGTTGGTTTAGACTTAAACCCAAGACCAGAACCCCAACTGGTCTTTCTGCCCAGGCTCTATTAACATTATCCTTGGGGTTTGGGAAAGGGATAGGCAGGAATTTCCCTGTTTCTGTTTTTCAGCCTAGCTTTAGGCTTTCTGTTTGTTCCCTCTTTTCTTGGAAAGCTGTAAGGGATGACGTGCACAAACCCAAGACATGTTGTGTTGAACTTTTGTTTCCTTTAAAGGTATTACCAGTTTTAAGGATGGCCTTTTCAATAGAGTGTTCTTGTCCAGAGGGAAAAGTGTAATAGAAAGTGCTAAGTATTAGAGCAGATTCAATATTGCTCAGAGCTTCCCTGTTGAATACCTTCCCTTAAATGAAGATCATGTATTTAAAACTGCTCATCTAAATGTAAGTCCTACTGCACAGATGGCCCTTAATACAAGGGTCATGTGTATCCAAAGACTGTGACTGGAGTGATGGGTATGATTGAAAGCTGCTGCAAGGGGCAATGTCAATGATATTCTTAACTGATCAACAGAAAGCCCCACTAATTTTTAAGTTTTAGACTCCAGGGGACACCTTGTCTGCTGTGAAGCTGTAAGAAGCATCTCTAATCTCTTTTCCCATGGATGTTGGCATTGCATTTAAGTATTATTACAGGATTAAATAAATTGTGTGCCCAGGGAGCCTGGTACAGTGGGCTGGTATTTCAGCAATGCTGTATCTCACCAGCAGAGCCTCCAACTTGATCCATGATAACTGCATCCAAGGAAATGCTGCTGCTTACAGTTGCCACAGAGCTCCTGGCAGTCTGGAGGAGCCACGGAGCACAGCGGGAGTCTGGATTAGGAAAAGGTCACAGGTTACTGCCCTTAAGACTTGCTTGTGGGGAAGTGAGCTGACAGCCCTGTTAGCTGTGATGGACATGCTGGCTGTTACAATTTCCCTGGGATGGGTTTCGTAGAGAAAGTATTGTTATCCCAACATGTGCTGCTGAGTAGTTCCCCTTGTGAGATGCCTGTTGATGGCCCCCCCCGGCTCTGGGTCACCGAGCTGCCTGCGGAGTTTTCAGTGGGTTTTCATTGAAGGGGACCCTGAGGCAGAGCTGTGATGCACAGAGGAAAGTGAGCAGTGCTCAGGACAGCACAGAGCCAGGAGCCAAGGAACTTGTGTGCTATCCAACGTCAGCATATTAGACCTCTTTCGGTAGCAAGTCCAAAGAAAACCCTCAAACCCAGACAGCCCAAGGTGGGTATTTTCATCCTCAATCAGAATGGGACACAAGAAGCATTTAAACCTGCTCTGCTTACTGGGACAGAGTTCAGAATATGGAAAGACAAAGCCAGATTAAAGCAGGAGCCTTAAAGATAGGAGTCAAAGAGCTGGTGTGTCTCTCCAGCCACTGCTTCTTGTGTTTGTTCTCAAGGGTGGAGTTCCATAATCTTACTGCTGAATTGAAGGGTATTTAGCAATACTTAACAGTGTTGGCTTGGTCAGGATAGATTTGTGTTGAGACTTAGTGTCATATTCTGACTCAAAATGAGTTGTTTGGGATTGGAGTGAATGTTGGAATATATGCTGTCTGTGCGGTGATTTATAAAGCCATGAAATGGAACTGCCAGCTCTGTGGAAACATACGCAGCTTGGTAAGAAACGTGGTAAGAGACAACAACTTTCAGATTCCCAGATTTAAAGGTAATAATAATAATTCTTAGCAGAGTTCTTGCTACATGGCACATGGCATAGCAGCAGTCCACTGTGGTCTGGTCTTGGGGAGAGCAAGTAATTTGCATGGAATTACACTATAGTTAAATGTTTTAGGTACTGTGTCTTCTAAAAGGAACTCCTCTCATTGTATTTGAGGTTGGAAAGAGTCTACTCTCAGAAAACGACAATTTGTTGAAAGGGAAACTTTTTACAGAGACAGATCTGTTCCAGGAAATCTTGTTTATCTGATCCAGGATGGAATTGGACCTGGGGAAACATTACGAGGATAACCAGTAGTCAGGTCTGTCACCTTGGACATAGGTTTTTCCTTCACCCCACATTTGCCGTGTGCCATGGAAGTAGTAGGCTCTTGTTGGTCATTGGGTGGGTGCTGCTTCTTGCTCTTTCACATAATTTTGGAAAGGTTCCACTTTTATTCGCAGGGATAATTCAACCAGATCTCAAAATATTACGTGTTTTTTTAGGACAGAATTTTTGTTTTCTGGCCAGCTGTATTTATATGTTCAGAAATGCAAGTCCTTTGCCTTGTTTAAATAAGAGTTAATGAAAACCTTTAAATGGCTTGGCAGCCTTACAGTCTGTGTCTTGGATACAATAGTCAGCTTGTGTTCAGTCTGAAGTTAATGGACATTTGGGGCAGTTTCTAGGTTGCTGTCAGACAGAAAGCCATTTCTGGACATTTTAGTCTTATAGGAAAGGTTTAAATTAAGAGTGCTTTTTTTTTTTTCTCCTCAATAGCTTTTCCTTTAAACAGAATCTTTGTTTTATTCTATGCCCAGTTATTACTATTCTTCCTCACCTTTCCTTTTCCACGATTTTTTTCCAGCAAGCAAAAGGAGCAGAATTGCAAACGTGCTCAAGACATTGCTAAACCACGTGTAATTTAAAGAGGAAATTAGTATTTTGTTGAATAAATGATAGTAGATAAGCTCCTGCTTTGGAACTAAAGAGCTCTTCAACTCCAAACTTCCAGAGGGCATCTCCTGCCCCAGGCAGGGTAGCTGCTAGGGGAGCTTATCATGTTAGAGGTGCTGAAGTGTTTTGATGATGAGCCAAAAATGGGTACTCTTTAAACGTTATCTTCCTTTCTGGTGCGGGAGACCTGCTCGCTGGAGGAAAACACAGGAATAGTTTGAGGCTGGAGTTATGTTTGGTTTTGATCTTGTGTTTGAATTGCAGTGTAATTGCCCCTGTATTGTTGATTTGCGGGTGAAGTTTCCCCTAGGTCTGGACAAACCTGTTTATGTAAATGGGAATGTTTTTATTCCCCGGCCCACGCTGGGAGCTTGTGTGCCTCCAAAAGAGCCGTTTCTCGGCTGGAGAGGAACTAATTCGGTGGCATTAAAGGGTACAGTTCAGATGTGCGGCTGATGGATTTGTGCCACCCTTCACCACTGCCAGAGGTTTCATTTGTGCCAAAGCTGAAGTACTGAGTGACAAACTTGTCACAGTTCAGCCAAACCATCCTGCAACCTGCCAAGGCTTTGTAGTTTCATTACACTTAGGAGCTCTTTCTTGCGTATGTGGACTGATGAAGTGATGCATGTCCCTTCTGACATATCACCACCGAAATGGAAAGATTGTCCGCAGACTGTGGCTCTTCAGTTCTCCTAAAATCAACGGTTGCTTTCAGCATTCGGTCTCTTTTGTGTTGGTAAACAAAAGCAGGACTGGAAATACTTTTGAAGAATTCATGTTCAGACTAGTCAATCATTCATTTCTAAGGGGTGGGGAGAAGTGGCTCAGCTTAACTGAAACATACTTCTGCTGAGAGCTCATACCCAAAAATAATTAGGTACAAGTAAATGATTCTAGTGCAGAGATAAGGCATATTTGAACCACAGATATCTTAGTTCTATCATCTGTTTGTTAATGATAGTACAACGAAGTCATTTTACATTTCCTGCAAGTAAGTATTTATCCGCCACGCTTAAGATGACACATCAGATGGCGAAATGCAAGTTGTGAATTTCCAGTAGGTTTGATTAAAACCAAGTTCCCCTTAACTGTACTGAAATTTCTATTTTAGTTTAAACTTGTGTAACTGTGTTTGCACGTGGTGCATTCAAATCCTTAGGCACAAGTCGCATATGTGGATTGTGGTATCCAAGGTCACAGATGAAAAGCATTGCATACAATGTTTGCAAGAAAGCCCATATTCCTACCTGCATGTACAATACATTCCTTTTACCTTTGTTTAGAATAGGGAAGTAATTCTATTTGGAGGCATATGAGTAAGAACAGCAAAATTTTAGTCATAAATGGAAGGTCAGCATATGGTTGATCTATATCTGATCATTTTCTCCAGTGCTGGAAATTCTTGCTGGATGAGTTCTCAAGTCAAGGATTTTGCCTCAAGAGCTTTGTTTAGCAGTTGCAGTCCAGGCTGGGAACGCCTGAGAAATGCCGTGGTATCTGCACCTGTAACTAAGCCTTAGCAAAGACAGAAACGCAAGGCGTTTGTCTGCTATGAAATGTATGTCCAACTCTGAGATACAGGAGGGCAGAATTCTGCCTTTCTAGGTTTTGCCCAGTATTTAAAACTGTACTTAGCCCTTTTACTATAGCAGATTAACCACAAGTAGTTGGGATAGGTATTTTTGGAAAGCTTTTACTAAGGCTATTTGCTAACTCTAGCAGAATTTGAATACAACTTCTTCAAGCAGATGTTCCAATTGGCAGTGCTTCTGCCTCTCTATTAATAAATGTCTCATCTTTTTTTCCAGGATTCAAATCTTTCGATACACACTGATAACCCAGACCTGACACCATGTTTCCAGAATACCATCCTAGCATGGATCCCTAGCATTTACCTATGGAGTGCATTTCCATTTTATCTTCTCTACCTAAAGCACAACAAAAGAGGGTACATTGTGCTTTCCATGTTGAGCAGGTTCAAGACGGTAAGGTCTCTTTGCAGTGCTCCTTGAGTAATGTGCAGTTCTGAGTTTGTTAGCATTAGTTCAGTATCCAAGCAAGTGCTGCAGTAGGATTTAAACAAAATTCCCTTTGACTTACGGGGGAACTGAAGAACTTCCATGTAGGAGACTACGGTGTATGTACAGATTTCTGAGGAAGTATACCAAAGGATAGCTCATCTGTAAGGACATCCATCCTGTGAGCCCACCTTTACGGGTAGAGAGAGCAGCTGACTGCCCTGCAGAAGAGGGTTCACCCCTTTGTTGAGCCAAAACTATGCTGCTTCACCCTTACTTAAGCTTTAAGCCACTGAAAGCTGCAAAACAGAAATCTACCTTAAGGTAGGTCTAGTAAGAATTTCCTATCATTGTGAAAGTAAGCACAAGAAAGTGTTTTTTCAAGCCACTCTACCCACCCAAATAGCTGTGTTTAAGAGATGGCTAGTGTCAGCAGCACCTCTGGTTTATAAATGGATAGTTCTAAGGAAAGCAAGCAAATCACCTTCCATAGGCCATCACAGAACTAGGGTTATTCCAGGAGAAAAATTCCAGGCTTCTGCTTCAGGACAAGTCTGCCTTTAATCCGGGTGCTGCCTGTGTTTCCAATCAAAACTGAATAGCATGGGGAAAAAAAAAAACCACTAGGTAAATACATCAGTCTTTCTACTGGTTGTGTTTGAAGATCCCTTGGGAAGCAGTTGGGATGAGATCCTTGGTTTGAGTGTGGTGGGACAGTTCTGCAGCTGCTCAATCCAGCAGTGTTGTTCTGTTTACACAGCTTTGTCTTGCTGGGAATCTGTGAATCGTAACCGTTTTGCTAGCGCTCTGACTGCCCCTGGAGATAGGTTTACCAAATGATGTTTCCTTTTGACTACTTTCAGCTGTTCGGTGTCCTGCTGTGGTGTGTGAGCTGGGCAGATCTCTTCTACTCTTTCCACGAGCTTCTGCAAAACAGAACACCTCCACCAGTCTATTTTGTAACTCCATTGATCGTTGGCATCACTGTGGTTTGTAGCTCTTTCTGTTTATTGTGACCAATAACTTTTTTTAGACAGATGAAGGAGGAAAAGGGTTCCTTTGCATTCATTGGCTTATCCTGTACTCTTTTTAATGTATTATTAGTACTTGTATTACTGAAGCAAATTTTGCTTACTGAAAAGGCCACAGTTACAGATACCTCTGTCATGTAAATTCAGCTACGTAAATTAAAATCTTTATAATGGAGAGACTGTTCTGCCTCCCACCTTGCTTTCATCTGTTTTCCCAGGCTTATGATCCAG
Organism: Phaethon aethereus; assembly: GCF_964289735.1. NCBI lineage: Eukaryota > Metazoa > Chordata > Aves > Phaethontiformes > Phaethontidae > Phaethon > Phaethon aethereus. Next base: position 7,527,770 of record NC_138594.1, read on the forward strand.
GTGTGGGGAGAATTTGAATATGACTTTTCCTAAACGGGGAAATGTGATAGAACATGGCTTGTACATTGTTCAGTATTGTATTGGACTTTGTAAAACTATGTCTCTTATCTGGTGGTTGTTACTTCATTAAACAGAAACCAAATTTGCTTTGCCTAGGATGATAAGCAGGTCTGTGGCTGTTGCATGTAAAATGAAGCAGTAAAAACCTTGTTTTCTAGAGAAGTCACGATTGTCCATCTGGGCTGGAGAAATGACAGCTCTTACATTTGTTGGAAATGTTTGTAGCTAATATTTAATTGTGCCTGGCCCTAGGTCTGGTTTAAAAATTGAATTCTGGAGATGAGGCTCTGAAAACAGTAAAACCAAATTATTTCCTAAAGTTATTCGCTGCTTTCCTTAGAGGAGGTTTTGCCATTGACTTCTGTGAAGTTACGATGGGGCCTTATTTCAAAGAGGTCCTGTTGTCGATGATGACTGTAATAGCTGCCAACTGAGAGTGTGATTCGGGGGAGCAGTGGGACGGGATGGGATTGTGTTCACGGGTTCCTGTATTTACTTTTACAGCTGTTAGCTACATTGCTGATTCAATACGAAAGGCTGAGAGGAGTTCAGTCCTCTGGAGTGCTCATTATCTTCTGGTTTTTGTCTGTGCTCTGTGCCATGGGGCCTTTCCGGTCTAAGATCATGACTACAACAGCACAGGTAACATGCCATCCTTGTTAGCACTTGGAGAACAGGAAACGTAGCATTAACATCTCTGTGAAGAGAATGAATCACCAAGTTTGGAGTCAGATCTAAGCCCAGCTTTTGCCAGAGAGAAAGAGAAGTTTGTTCCCGTTGCCTTGACTCAGACTTGTGTAACTTGAAGGGAACTGGGATTTCTCACGGAATGTCAAAAAGCAGATTTTGCTTAGCCCAAGGCTATAATGGAAACCTGATAGACATGAGGGCTGTACCAACGCTGTGTATACTTTAGAACAGACTCTTTTTTTTTTTTTCTTTTTTCCTTCCCTTTTCCCTTTTGCAGCCCCCTTCCCTTGCCATGCTTAAATAGGGATGGGTATTAATTGGAGATGATGCATTTTAATATGTAATGTTCCTTTTTTGCTTAGGCAGCTTGGTCCCGTTATACAGCTCCATAGGCTTTCTTTTGTCAGTTCCTGATGTGCTGAGGACAGCATTTTGACTCCCAACTGTGGCTGTAAATAGAGAACAGAAAGTTGGAGGGAGAGGAAAGGAACCTGGGCTGTTATGATTGCTGTTTGAAAACATAGCAGGTTCTCCCACAGTAAGAAAGTTGTTATGTTTTTCGCAGAAACAAATTTCACTAAGTAGGGCAAAGCAGATTGCTTCAGTGATTAGATCATCAAAGGCTAGGAGTGAAAAGGGGTGTTTGAAAAACATTAAGGTGATTGCTTCTTCTCAGTGAAATCAGTGTTGATTGTTTGGTGATTTTTTTTTATACTTACTTTTTTGTAACTATTAGCAACATTATCCTTTTAGCATGAATTTATACCAAGCTGTTGTAAATATTCCAGCTTAAATGCACAGACTAGTCTTAAATGACAGTCTGTGCAGAACTTCTTCAGAAAATAGCTGCAATCCTGGTGACACCCTTTCAAACACCACTTAGTTAATTTTAAAACTGTAGTAAACTGTAGTAGTGGTGAATAAGTACAAATATTGGACTATCAATGTTTGAATCCTTAATCAACTTAAAATTACGAGTGCAGAGCCTTGACACGGCTATGGGTAACATTTCTCCTCTTCTTGCAACTGCTGAGAACCAAATATTCGTTCTGTTGCACTTATGGTTTAAAGATTTTAAGTGAACAATGAAAGCATTCACAACTACATTAGGGTATGATACAGCTGTATAAGAGATATACCCTCACAGGAAGAAGTTTCAAGTCGACTGCAGACTCATACAAGTAGAAAAGGAAATGTCTCTAGAGCAGATGGAGCTGTTATTATGCAATACGGTGGTTTTTTGCAGCTTTTTCTGAAAATATTTAGCACTGACTGCTTGTCAGTGTCAAGATGTTAAAGTAAATGGATGTTCTCTGATCTGGGTTGATAATTCCTATGCTTAAACATGATCTTGCAAGAACCCCTGGAGGTAATTTAAAGGGATGTCATGTAGTCCTGGTTGCGCAGGGCGTCTGCAAGCAGTGAAGATGTATAAGTACTTTGAACTTGACATAATTTAATGAAAAGCTTGGAGATAAGCATGTTCTTAGGCACTTTACAGAGTACGTTATTTGTAAGATAATTCCTGCTAGCAACTACTTTGCAGTATTCAACTGTAGAGGAAGAAAGGAATTGCCAAAAGAAGCTGTGAAAAGTCAGAGACTCCAAGTGTGTGTGTGTGTTGGAGGGGGCTGGGAAGTACAATAAAACCAATAATTTACTGTGTTTCTTTTTCCCTCTAGGGCCATGTAAATGAAAGGTTCAGGTTTACCACGTTTTACATCTACTTTGCTTTGATAATCATTGAGTTACTCCTTTCATGTTTTAAAGAAAAGCCTCCATTTTTTTCCCCTGTTAATACAGATCCTGTAAGTATTTTTACTTTGCTTTATTTGCATTTTACAGACTACATCATGTTTTGAGAGTTCCACTGAGAATACTTGTCATTGAAAACAGCTTTGGATTGTCCCTGAGATTGCGGTGGTTAGTGACCCCCTTAGGAAACACAGGGTATGGAGAGTGATATTGGGGTTTGAAGCCTTTTTCCATATGTGCCATCGGTAAAGGCTGGAAGCTATGTAGCGAAAGCAGCTCTCCTACTTGCTGCTTTACAGCAGTTTAAATTACATTTATGAACATTGAAGTGTAGTATTAATTGTTTCAAGAGTGGTTTTTGTGCAGATGGTGGTCTACTTGCTTAACATTCATTTAGAGTTAGCTAAAGTCTATAAGGGTTGTCTTAATAAACGAGCTCTATATGTGTTCAGAATAGATATGGAAAAGCATTAATAACAGAAGATATTAGTGGTGCCACAGGTTAAATTTCTTCTCCAATTCATAAAATGGTCTCTATAATTGGATTTATGTTTGAACCAAGCTGAGAGAGAAGTTGAGTTCATTTCTTAAAATGAACATTTCAGAAACTATAGAATGACATTTCACTTCATATGAGTGTGATTTAAAGGCAGTATATGAAGCATTTTTTAAAGATAAGAAGAGTTCTATATGACACAGGAAATGAAGGAAATCAGTTTTCTGTCACGTTAGGACATAGGTACATAGATGTACCATATAATATACCAAAATTGATCAAAATAGACTGTCTTATTAAAGTAATGGTAAATGTCTTGCTTTATTTATTTTGGTTTTTTCCCCCATAACTTTACTATAGAATCCATGTCCAGAGTTAACTTCAGGCTTCCTGTCAAGATTGACATTTTGGTGGTTTACAAGGTGAGCTTCTCTTTTCAAGCTGTTGGACAGCTGACAACCCCAAACTACTTGTGATATGTGTTGTACAGAGTTGGTAATACAGAGATTTTTTTGCCCGATTAGTAGTTGATATTGGATGCTCTTTCCATAGTGATGTCGGCACTTCTAGCTTTTGCCTTTATAGAAGCAGCTTTCAGAGTGCTCATACTGCCCAGACCTAGTCTCTGAAGAGTGGTGGCAACAATTGTTGCTCAATCCCATGACTAATAGTGTATACAGCCTGGCTGTGCTTACCTTACCACATGCAGGAGTATAACCTAAACCGAGATGTAAGACTGTGTTCCGCAAGATTAACTGTGGAACCTTTCACCCACCAGGGTGCAAGGATGCAAGAAGATGCATTTTGTTTCCTGCTGAGGTTCATGGGTGAATGTCTTTTTTATAAGGATATTTTTCATGCAAAAGGGAAAGTAAACTTGGTTATATATTCAAATGATTACCACCATCTAATACTGCAGTAAAAAGGCATGTGTATTAAAGATGCAAATTTGAGATTGGGCTTACTACTACTCTGTGATAAAGATGTGGAACAGCTGTCAAAGGTCATGTTAAGACCCATTTTTTTCATAATGGTTGAGGATGTTGAGGTCTTCATTCTTCCATCCATGTAATTTCATTGTCCTGGCATCAGCCCTGTAAAGTTCTTTGTAGTGAGAGAGTGAGATCTTTCTAAACTTCCAGAGTTTTGAGTGTTCAGCTTCCCCGTCAAGATTCTTGGCAACTAGATGTTTGTATCCCTTGACAAAACTCCTCTTACAATTGAGGAACTGTAGTTTTCAGAGAAATCTGATTTTCCTTTAACTTACGTGAGCTTCACTTTTGCATTTTGTTCACCTCTGACCGTTATTCCAGATAGACTTAGTTATTTTCACATCTAAAGCTTCACTGTTTTCATTTAACACTACGGTTTCATTCAAATGCTTCTGGTAGTTGCTTTCTGTTGCCCTTTTTTTCTCAAGTGACGTTTTCAATAAAATACATCTAATAAAAACTACGTAATGTCCTTTCCTTAATTGCAAACATCAATATAAAGAACAAAGGGAGATGGAGGTATAATTATCACCCTTTCTGTGAAGGTGTATTATCTTGCCTTTGTTAGCTTAATAGCCCCAGAGTTACTAGCAATGCTTTAAGTACTATTGGCCAAACTGAATTGGACTGTTTTTTCTGTTGTATGTGCAGCATGGCAATTCTTGGTTACAAAAGGCCCCTCGAAGATAAAGATTTGTGGTCGCTGAATGAAGATGATACTTCAAAAATTATTGTGCAACAGCTAAGTAAAGAGTGGGAGAAAGAAAAAGCAGAGTACAAACAGTAAGTACACAAACAAGTCTGCAAACGGAGGTTGATCTGAGTTGTTTCAACATTAATAAGCTACTCATCCCTGAAAATGAGCCAGCTAAAAATGGCACCTACCTCTTCAACCTACCTGTTTTTCATTAATATTAACAGTCAAATTTGCTTATTTTAATATGCCTAGGCAGAGGCAAGCCAGAGCCCTTCTGGAGCTTGTGTATCACCTACACACTTTTTAACTAGGTGCTTAAAATCTACATAGGCAGGTAGTGCCATTTACCATGTGAAGAGGAGCTGAAGATGCATAAGCAGAAGGGATTGTGTTGATTGGATTGTAGAAAGTGAACAACTTTCATCACTGATATGGTAGACATCTAACCCCATAATTGCCTACCTCCTGGGCATGGTAGAGAACAACTTCCAGGCACCATGAACCAAAAGGAATTCCTCATCATCCTCATCATGAGTTTTTTGGCCTGACACTATTTTTAGCCTTAAGGCTCTTAGCAGTGAGCAATTTTTCACTTCCTAGCAGTAAAGATATGAAACTCAAAAGATGTGAAAGGCAGGAGGGGAGGAGATATCCCGCTTTAAGAGAACTGAGACCCTACTTCTGTTGCCCAGAAAGTTAGCAGCAAAATTCCCATAGTCTCTGATGGGGATCCGAACTTGCATGTAGTTACATCCATGCTGGAGAGGATATCCTTTTTATTGCATGTTCTGTCCTAATCTAATCTTAAGAAATTATCTATTGTGCAGCTGTATTTCCTTCTCCCACTGGTCAATGTCCAAAATGTTTCCAAACGAATAGATGTGATAATAGTGTGTTTTGAGTGAAAAATGTCAATAAGGAGGCCTGCACTTCCATTTCCTTTCATTGTGGAGATTTCTTCTTCAATGCAGAGGCTTTCCTCTGTTCTCTTCTGTGCATATCCTTGCCAAACTGGAAAGACCCCATTATGTGGTAATGTTAGGAGTTGTAAGGTTCTTGGCAAGGCTGATTATGATGTGGAGAGTTCCACTTGCAGCTAAAATTTGAAAGGTTTCCAGCACTAGCACCAGCAGCTTGTCCACTAGTGCTTTGTGTGTGCTGTGGTTTTACTTTGGGTTTTTTGTTTTCTTAATGTCTCTGTTTTTACGGTGTGGAATAATGTGCATTGTCTGGGTTCTGGTCTCTTGCTGCACAGACATAAATCTTACTCTCCTGGGCTTTTATATAGCAAGAGCACAGACATCGTGCAGAAGTGCCTAGGGTCCAGGAAAACTTTACTAGGAAACCAGAAACTGTGCCTGGGGTTTTGTCATGGGATTCATTGCATTTTGGAAATTATTCATACAAACTGGGGCCAGTTGGCAATGAATTTAACCATAAATTCTGGCTTATATTTAGCTCAGGTAAAATTTTGTGGTGACTATATTAATGATTCTAAGGTGGGGAACAGAGCAAAAACAAAGCAAATCACTGTACTCCAGATTGCTGGGTTTCACATAACTCTAAAAGCTTCATGGCTCTGCTTATTCTTCAATTATAAGTAGGTATTCTCAATTACTTCATGTCAAATAACATTAGTGGTAGTTGCTCGGGAGCTGTTGTAAATACTTTTTTGTTTTGTTTTTTAACTATTCTCATTGAATCTGCTCTGAGCAAGACATTAAAAAACACTCTGAAGTTGTACATGTGTTGAAAATGTCATGGAAAATATTTGCAGTGTACATGGTAGTAATTTATTTTTAAAAACTTAATCAGTTGCAACTCTGACATAGCTAAAGCTTTACACTTATTTTGTTGTAATGATTATCACATTTCTACTGTTCCTAAACCTACAATACCTTTTTTACATTTTGCTTCACAGCTGTCTTGTGAATTACTCTTAAATAATTGCTAATAATTCATTTGCTGCTAATGAGTTACAGGAGAGATCAGTGTGGATTTAACTTGTTATTATAGATAATAAAGCATGCAAAGAGTATTTTGCCCTTTCTTTTGCTGTCTATGCATGTATGGTTGAAGTCTCTACTCGCCCACTTTACTGATAAGTGGAGTTGCTTCTGAGAAAGTTGGAGCTGTTCTGGATGGAAGAGAGCGAGTTGGAATCTACTTTGCCTCATTTTTATTTAGCTTCTGAGACTATGCTTATGAAGACAAATTCAAGATGCAGGGCCTTGTCATCAGTATTGAGAAAGCTATGTGTTTTCCCATGAGATAATCAGCATCTATTATCTGCCCGGCTATAAATAATGGAAACCAGGCACATGCTTTTTGCTTTGATAAAAAACTGGGTGTGAGCAGTCCCACGCACTGCTGAAAACCTGACCTCACCTAGCTACCCGTAGTAAACACTAGAAGTGCATTTTCTCCCTTTGGGATTTTTTGCTGCGAGACAACTATTGCATTGCTGTTAGGTCACTGTAATAAACATTTTTAATAGCACAAAGCCAGGGGCAAATAGTCTTGTTTCTTCAAATCCTTCAATGAGTTTAACAGCCTGGTTGCCAGAAAAATACAGCTTTGCTCATAAACTCTCCAGGTTTGATCTGGAAGGACAAAGGTGACACTGTTTGTTCTTGTCTGGGGGAAAAAAAATTGTCTGGTTTAGGCTCTCCCCCTGCCCTCAAACTTTATTGCAAAGAAATTGGGATTTGCACATGCCTTTGTTTGAACGGATATGAACAAGTTTCTAACTGTGGACTGTTAGCCACAGTGATCATTTTGAACGCTCAAAGGCTGTTGAAATTATTTGACTTTGCAGCCATCCAGCTCCAAAAAATCTGCACACTCTTTATAAAGAATCATAAATCCAACCTCACTTGGTAGTACTTACAAGTTATTTTTCAAATGCCTTCTTGTAAGTCTTCACTGTTCCTAGGGTCTCTCTTCCATCTGTCCCTTCTTATAAGGCTTATATGCCCCAGACTCTCATTTCCTTCTCCCTGCTCCACCTGGACTTGCCCTTCCTGGCTGACATTCAGGAAATTGTTCTCTAGGTCCCATAGCCCCCAAGAAACAACAGCAATTCGGTATTTGCTGGTAGAAGAGCTGCCAGGCTGCTTTTTGAGAGCAATTCATGGAGGAAATAATTTCCCAGAGCACTCCTCCTTTACTGATAGGCACCTAAATCCCAGAGGTGCTTCTAAGAAACCCTCTTAGGGCTCTGGAGAGCAGCACGGACCTGTTGGGTCCATTTGTCATCAGTCTCAAAGAGCTTTGCAGAAGAGGTCACTTTTGTTGGCTTATTTTGCAGACGGAGAAAGAGAGGCACAAAGCAAGAAAGGGATACAGCCAAACAGGGTTTAAATGCTTCAGTTGTCATCTGAGTAAAATTTAGGCACCTGAACCAAAGCTTCTGTCCTGGAAGAACCTTGGACAGCTGTGGCCCAGATCTTGGAGATGGCTCGGCTTTGGAGGTGCTATGGTTTGTACTCTTCCAAGTTTCCGAGAATGCAAAACTGTATTTTGAGAGGGCTGTGCCTGCTTCCTCTCTTAACTTGGCGTGTGGTTCAGTGCCTGTCTCCCAGGAGGGATTCAGGCTACTTCTCTGAAAGCAGCTGTGTGATCAGATAAGGCTAAAGGTTTAGTACAGCTACTAATTGAATAACGAATACAGTTTTGGAAGGACTAGGTGAGGGTGCCTTTTGTGGTATGTAAATAGCAACTGTTAGAGGATTCCTTTACAAGAAATCGGAGATTCGAGGTCAATTCTGTCTTCTGCCAAAGCCATCATCTCCTGCTCCTTTGGGCTACGTTCTGATCCCATGGTGACTGATTTTCTGGCTTGTGGGGTACACCTGATAACTACCACAGAAAAAGGAAAGAAAATAAGACTCATTATGCAAGAGTGGCCTATCCCCGAGTGCATCTAGGTCATGTTGAAAGTCTTGCTGTTGATCAGTAGCAGAGCAAAAAAAGGAGTAGACTTGTAGATGCTATACAGCTATGCTGTACACATCGGTCAATGACATTCTCGTTGTCAGTTGTCTCTAATTGCTTGTTTCATTCCCCTAGGAAAGAAGATGTGATATATATGAAGAAATCTAACCATGTGCTGAATCATGTTGGTGATGGTCTAGAGGAAGCAGAAGTTCTGATCAGAGACAAAAAGCACAATAGAAAGCCTTCCTTTCTCAAAGCTTTGTTGAGGACCTTTGGGCCATACTTCTTAATCGGCTCCTTCTTCAAGCTGATACAAGACCTACTTTCTTTCGTCAACCCTCAGCTGTTAAGGTTGGTTTACTGTATGAGTAGTTTCTATGTGCAATCCCAGTGGAGACTTGGCTTTGGCACAGAGTATTTATTTTTGAAATGCATAACTAGTTTCTCTCACAGTGCTGCATGTGTGTGCTCCCCCACCTTCCCACTGAAATGCCGTAAGACAGGAGTTCTTTATTGTGGACTAAGCTGTAAATTGGGCAAGCTTCACTGAAATGCAAGATTCATAAATCACCCATCACCAATAGACAGCTTTGAATTACAAATTACCTGTTGCTCCGTGCAGCATTCCAAAGCAATTTCTCCCCATTTCTAAAGGAATTTTTGTGAAATCAAAGCGAAGCACTGCTTGCTGGATCCAGTAGTCTCTGTACATCTGATAACCACATGTGTTGGTGGTGGCTGCAGCTGTAGCGTGACTTGATATACAAATGAAGCGTGATGCTCGAGTATGGGGTGCTTTGGCCATGCTGCAGTCATCTGGGAAAGATTTTGGAGCATTTGGATGAGTTCATGTGTTCTTAGTTGTCCACAGCAATGAGAATGTGTGAGGCAGTTGCAGTAAACTTCGATGTGAAAGAAAATTACAGTTCTATCAAATAAAAAAAAAAGAAAGTAAGATCTTGACAAAAGTGGTATGTCCTCAAACTCTCCTTGTATGAGGAACACCCGTACCTCCCATCTCCAGGGGCACCGGTTGCTCAGCCTGGTCCATAAAGGAATTTGCGTGATCCCCACATTTTTTTCTCTGTTAGTATTATTCTTAAAGTGTGAATTTCACCAGATAATCATTAACTAAGATGAAAATAACAGTGGAAATACCAGCATTTCTATCAAACAATTACTTTTTATTTCCAAATCAATGGAAAAGCATGTAGTCCTGTTAATGCGTGAGAGAGGAATGGAGTTTGGATGGAGGCCATAGATGGATGTGGGGAAGGGGAGAAGAGAGGGCCCTGCTCCTATATGAGTGTCTCTTAAAATAACACCGGTGTGGAGCTGTGTTCTGAAATCATGTCATTCTGTGGGTGGTTTGTGACATACCCAGAAATTTGCTAAAAAGGGGGTCGGACCCAGTATAGTGACATTTAATAGCTTACAGTCTGTCTTCTTCCAGAGTCCCTAGTGAAGAGAAGGCAGCTGGCTTCCTTCTGAGAACACGCTAAGTATAGTCTATTCTGGGAATTTCTCAATTTTGCAAGAATTCCTGGATATGTTGTCTGTGGTATCTGAAGGCATATGATGGGGAATTTCTTCTCAAGTCTAAATTCCTGCGGTCTTGGAAAATGCACTGCTAGTGGTAATAGAAAATGAAAAAGCCACGTCTGTCTGGCAAGTTGCACGTGAGATAGTTTTGTCTCTAAAAAGATTGCTGAATGTTATGCCAGAACTATGAGGAAGAGGTTTTCCTGAAGCTGTCCACTTACAGCATGAGTGACTGGTGCAGTGCAGAAGGGACATCTCTCTGGACTGGGAGAAGAAAGTTGTAGTAACCTCATGCTTCTAACACAAGGCTTTGGGGCTTGATTTGTAGTTTCCAGGTGTATTTTCCTGCTGCTGGTTATTTGAACCATGGAATCAAATCTCTGTTCCTCCTATATTTTCACAATTTAATACTCTGATCAGTAGTCTGAAATCACAAATGTGGTTTTTGAGAACACTGGCCATTGCCGTATGTTGTTCTCCTTGTTTGCTGTATGACAATGTGCAGGTCTTGCAGGGAGAGCAGCTGTGCATAGTAAGAAATGGCTTATTAATAAAAGATGATAAAGCCAGTTTAATGGTTACTACCATTTTGCCAAAAAAAGTAGGAGTGAAGAACTCTTTATGCATCCGTCCAGGAGGATGTCTTTTAATACAGCTTTTTTGTGGGAAAACACCCCAGGCAGAAGCACTCAGGCTGCTTGAAAAGGATTTGGGTAAGAAGCTGGTTTCGCCTGCTTTACTACGCTGTGCTACTGTGTCCTATCATTCACCTCTTGCCCTGGGGGGCTGCTTCAGCAGAGCTCAGACAGTGAGCCATGTGTTTAAACACTAAATCTCCAGGGAAACCTAGTTTCTCATCATATTTCGTTTTCTACAGGCTCATTTGCAAATGGACTTTGTCACTGGCAAAGCCTAAGGTTTTGCTGTTGGATCTTTGCAGTGTTGCTTGACTGAAATTGTTACTCAGCTTGCATCCCGGAGAGCTGTTTACTTTTTGTGGTTAGAGAGAGGATGTGGCGGGATGCCATAGTTGAGAGAAGCTGTGTTATGTCCCATTAAACTTGCTGCATGTTTTTTATTTTGTTTCTTTTTCCTTTTCCTTCCCTAATCTTCTGAAAAACAGTGTATTAATCAGCTTCATTAAGAACAAAGATGCCCCAGCCTGGTGGGGATTTTTGATCGCGGCTTTGATGTTTATCTGTGCTGTGCTGCAGACACTCATACTTCACCAGCATTTCCAGTACTGCTTTGTTACTGGGATGAGGCTGAGAACTGGGATCACTGGAGTGATATACCGAAAGGTAAGACTGGAAGCGTTTCACAGGCTGGGACACCATTGTGTAGCCAAGCAAGTGGCCTCAGTTCTCAGGGAACTCTCAGTGCTCAGGGAAGAGCAGGCATATTGATGAAGAATAGCCTCCTGGAAAATTAAAGAAATTTTTTTTTGTGAGCTTTTAGGAGTACCTCTCTTGTACTTTACAGAATTTTCTTAGCGATCAGCAACTTAATGTGGGTGTACTGGTGGGTCACCAGATACGTCACAGGCAAATATTGGCTCACTTCAAATATTCGGAAAAGGGATCCAGGAGAGTAGGACGTTTGTGCTATGAATTGATTAGATGCAACTAGGTTTTCTTCAGAATGCTACATACTGCTTGAGATAGAGGTGCTCACAAGCAAACCACTTCATGAAGTCTTGTTCTTTGGAGGTCGGGAATTCATGTAGGTGTGAATTATTTTATTCTTGTTGGCGAAGCACGTTCTTGGGGAGTGTCTTGTTTTACTAATAACTGAGGATTGCTTCTTTGTGTTTCTCCATACGTATCAAGGTTGTGCATCCACTGAATCTCTCTTATTTCTCAGTCTTTAGTCATCACAAACTCAGCGAAGCGCTCGTCTACTGTTGGAGAAATTGTCAACTTAATGTCAGTGGATGCCCAGCGTTTCATGGACCTGATGACTTTCCTGAACATGTTGTGGTCTGCACCACTCCAGATATTTCTAGCTTTGTATTTCCTCTGGCAGGTACAGACATTGTCACTTTTTTTCAGAATTTGTCTGAATGATGGTTTTTTAGCTTATTATTTTTTTGTTAATTTGACCCACCACTGCTTTTTTAGAAACGTATTGTTCTGCCTTGTAGTAAAGTAGCTGGTACTGCTGTATACGATCAGTTAGTCTAATTATTTTGTTTAGCTGATAGGCAAGACAAGGCATTTGAAGCAAAAGACAGCCTGTATGTCTCCTCTGTCTCTACCATGCTTTGATAGGATCAGTCTTGGACTCATCACAGTGTTCTCTGTAATTGATACAAATGAGAACTTGAGGGAACTGGTTTAAAAAACAAACCAAAACAAAAAAAAATGGACAAAAGAAATGTAAGCCATCTATAAAGATTATATTATGCCACATAAAGAAGATTTGTGCAAGTCAACTTGAAACAAATATCACCTGGAATAAATACAATTTTTCCTTTGCTGCAGTAAAGTTGTTTCTGGTTTATTCCAGATTCAGTTTGAGCACTGGCTTTCATCCTTAAAATGTTTCCATGCAATTAATCCATTTTACTGCATAAAGCAGTAGCACCAACATAACCATACTGATTTAGACTTGAAAGCCATTAAGTTGCAGCAGCTTTATGAGTTACTGCTCCACTGGTAAGCTGAACTCTGGTAGCTAACAGTTTGTGTGCTTTTACTCGCATTGAGGGTACTGGGTTAATTCAGTAATTACAGTTCCCCAGGTCAGGGAGAATTAGTGGAAAAATGCCTTCTGTGTACCGTATTTGTTCCCTTTCTACGTTTGCTCAGTAGCTCTGTGTTTGCGTTCGTTCAAACTTACTTTCCCCTCCCACCGGGAACCACTTAACAGGTAAATCACAAAGCACTCTGCTATCGCCAATACTAGCGTAATAGAAATTCAGGGTGGATGCTGTCATAGTTTTCTATCTCCTCATTATAGTTGCTCTGTGGAATCGGAACGCTTCGCTGGGGCTGTTCAACTTGTCTATGAAGACATTCATTAGAGAAGCAATGCATTTCTGTTTCAATAACCCACTGTTGTTTTAATGTCTTTCAATCAAGACTTTAGGGCCTTCTGTGCTGGCAGGAGTTGCCGTGATGGTTTTACTTATCCCATTTAACTCTGCAATAGCAATGAAAACCAGAGCATTCCAGGTAAGGTACCAGCAGAGAAGGTGATGTTACCTGAATTGGCAGCTGTGCTGTGAGAAATGAAGGCATCGGTGGTTGTCTTGGCCATTAATGAGCTGCCATTTGCACCAATTTACTTATGAGTAAGATTGTACTGATATATTTAATAAGCGTATCCTCTCAGATAGTTTTTCCATAGTGAATTGAATGCTCTTTAAGGGAAAGGTGTGGCATTGAGTCAGTAGCTCTTCATACTGCTGGAGCAGTTTCTGGGATTAGCAAGAAGTTTCTTTGTCTCCATATCCCTTCATCTGGTAGGTTCTTCTAGGAGTGCTTAGAGAAAGGGCAAATAAATGCTGTTCTTTGAGATGTTTTTAGAGGTGGGAACTGAAACCTGGCAGCTTGTTTTTTATGCTGAAAGCGTTGACTTTCGCTACTACTGAGCTGGGCTAAATTTGAATTATCTTAAAGTAACAGGATCCTTTATTCCTTTCTTTGTAGTCTTAGTCTCTCTAGTCAAGAAAGGCAGAAAAAACAATATAATAGTGCCCTCTGGCTTTGTGCTAGAAAAATCTAAGTGGCTTGTGCTGTGCAACCTACCAGTGACTGAAAGATTAAAAAAAAAATCAAGCTGTTGATGTAAAAAGGGTAAGAGTTGGAAAACGAATGTAAATGATGACATTTAAGCACAGCGTTAGTAACACAGTGGTATTATTACGTGCCTGAAAGAGACATCCAGACTTCCCATTAAATCTTGAATGCTGACATGTTAGTATTAGCATTCCTTTTCTCCTTGCCCATTGTAAGATGCTCAGAGCTGCATAACTTAGTGTGGATGTGTGTGTGAATACAGTTTTTCTACTCTGCTTTTCAACCATTTTCTTTGATTTCTGGTTTCTTTGGAGGTATAGACTAGCACAGTAAGCTTACCGATAACAGTCTGGCTTTCTTTAATTACCTTTTGCATCCTCTTTAGAAGGACTGTAACAGCTGTGAGACAATATGTTGAAAACTCTCTCCTAGTCATTCCTGTGACACTCTGTCTCCTGTGTTTACTAATAACCTAGGTGGAACAAATGCGATATAAAGACTCCCGCATTAAATTAATGAATGAGATTCTGGGTGGCATAAAGGTGCTGAAGCTGTATGCTTGGGAGCCATCGTTTTCAGAAAAAGTGTTGGAGATACGAAAGAATGAGCTGCGAGTCTTGAAGAAGTCTGCCTATCTCAATTCTTTGTCCACTTTTGCATGGATCAGTGCCCCATTCCTGGTAAATTGAATTTGCATGACTTTCTAAGCTGTACAAGTACATCCCTGAAGGATAAGTGTGAGGCTTTCTGCTTACTAAAGGTACATAGGAATAAAATGTAAATACTTTTAAAAAAAATTACACATGCTTTGAAGCAAAATTCCCTGCTCTCTAGAGCCTCTTTGTTAATCAGTATTAAAGTATTTTGTGATAAAGCCTGCCAGTGGAAGCTGGGAATAGCTGTCTCAGGAGAATTTCCAGCCACTTCAAAGTACTTCCCATAACAAATTGAAACTAGAATTTGAAACCTCAGAGATATTTGTGAATAGCTAAAATAGCAAAAAAAGTTTTAATTGAGTCAGTCAGGACAACGTCTGTCTTAAGCTCTCATTTCTGCCTTTCGTGTTACAGTGCTCTCCTTGTTTTAGTGGGAGAAGGAGTTGTTAAATTATTCTGCAACCTAAAAGAAGATTGATTTAATGTAAAAAATAAAGCCCAAATGATACATTGCCAATTCTGAAATGCTTTTTCCTCAATTTTTTCTTTCCCTCTATTTTCCACTTCATTGCACTTTTGCAGAATGCGTTTGGTGAATAAAAAGTCAGATAAGTGCTTTGTCAGAAAATATTACTAGCCAACTGTTCTTGAAATCAAAGGCCCAACCCTGCAGAAATATTCTTAACAGCCTCAAGATCCTGCCTCTTTCATGTTTCCGTGAAGTTAATGCACTTCCTTAAATACACATTCCCATTCCTGCTCACTGTTAGTTTACTGCATAGTTCCTCCACAGTGGATGGCCCCTGTCATACACCGAACCAGCAAATAACCTGGATTTTACTCCTTTTTCTGTTGATCAGTAAGTCTTGTTTGCTTAGCGTGCAGTTTACAATGGGAAAATTTGGTTGGGTGGAGTTGGAAATGCAGCCAAACCACAGCCAGATAACAGCTTTTCATTTTTATTTATCCAGGTTCTGTAGTTCACCTCTTGAATCTCCTAGTTCAACAAAATGTAGCCATTAGTAATCCGAAAGTTATTTTATTCCATGTGCCTTTTTTTCTATCAGCTTGTTCATATGACTTGTCATTCTTAAAGCACGTTGAAAAGGTCAGAAACAGAGAATTTGCCCGATTTTTTTGGTTGATATTTTTATTTCAAAGTTGCCAGTCAGGCTCTACTGCTTTTTAAAATATCAAAATATTACATATGTCTCGCAGTAAACTTGCTTTCTGGCTTCCAGGTAGCATTGACAACATTTGCTGTGTATGTCTCGGTGGATGAGAAGAATATCCTGGATGCAGAAAAGGCTTTTGTCTCCCTCTCCTTGTTTAATATTTTAAAATTTCCCCTCAATATGCTTCCACAAGTCATTAGCAACATTGTGCAGGTAAGGAGGATCTGGTGCGTAAGTTGTTTTGAACAACTGGAATGAAAAGAACCCTGGATGTTCCTAATGTCTGGAATGCAGAGAGCCCTTGCATCTGCCTGTTAGCTGGTTTTCTTTCTAATACCCTTTCTCTATTGCTGCCCTGTACTGGAAAGCCTGACATCTTCTGAGTAAGCTTGACTGTGTGAACTTTGCTTCACTCAGATGAACTCGGCTTGGTCTGAGAAATTTCATCGTTAAAAAGCTTGGATTTCAGCATAAGACTGTTTGCAGGGAAAGAATGAGTTCAGGAAGCCCACGGGGTGAAAGCTTAAGCCATTCTGCATGCTTTCTTTTTCAGTAGTAAGAGCATTAAGTCCCCATTAAAAGAACGATAAAATAATGCCACGCTCTCTTCTTAGACAAGTGTTTCCCTAAAGAGAATTCAGCAGTTCCTGAGTCATGATGAACTTGATCCAAATTGTGTGGAAACAAAAGTGATTGCACCAGGTAAAGACATCAGTATTTTTCTAAACTATGCTAATACAAGAAACATCTTGTATTTGTTTTGGACTGGTTGAATTATGAAAAAAAAAAAACAAACCCCAAAAAACCCCAAAAAGTTGGTTTTGGTTTTAAAAAAAGAAGCTGTTGCTTTGAAAAGTGTGTGTTTGTTGTTCAGGCTATGTGGAAATTCCAAAAGTTTCTAGCTATATTTTTGAGCTTTGAGTTGAGTTATGGGGTCTGAATTTGCATCTGCAGTTGGGTTGCTAACGGCACGCAATAGTGAAGTACATCCACTGACTAGGGACAGCAAGACCTGCTTAAGCCTTTTGCACTGCACAGATGCTCAGGAACATTATAAACTGTTTTGCTTTCTTCTGTTGGAAACAGTATCCCAAAACAAATGAGAGAACCAGGTGGTCTCAAAAAAAAAAAGTGTTTTCTCATGTAATGCACTGTGGTGATACTGTGGCTTGAAACTTCTCTTGTGTGTGATACCACAGACAGAAGAGGAGGGGGGATGGCTGTGTGGCTGTCATGAGATTACTGTTATACACTAGGAGGTAAAGAAAGCCTGCAGATGTGTAACTTGTTAGTGTGGCAAGCAAGAGCTGTGCAGAGGCAAATTTACATCAAAATCAACAGCGTGTGGTGGTCTCCTACTGACTTAAAAGTGGTTTCTTAAGTGAAGTTGTGCTAACAGTTGCATGGAGATTCTGAACAGCAGGTTAGGACTAGCCTCACTGGGGCAGGGTGAAGCAGGACAGCTTTTCAGCTCCATAGGTCTGTAAGGTCACAGTCTATAGCTTAAGCTGCAGTCAGTTATTTTCACTCTGAACAAGCCTATCTTGTGACCCACAGTCATGAGACTGTGCTTCCCATGCCAGTTGAAAAGGGAACTGCAGTGTACATGAAACACCCATAAATACGGATTCCTCTGCCTTCCAGTCTCGCAGCCGTACTGTTCTGTGTAATATGTTTCTGCCTTCTCTGTTGTGTTTTTGTCATACAGGCAGTGCCATCAGTGTAACAAATGCGACGTTCAGCTGGGGAAAGGAGCTGAAGCCATCTTTGAAAGAGTAAGATTTGTTTATGCAATTGCAATACAACATTTACCTGCTTCTTGGTTTCTGGCTCCTGCTTGAAAAATGTCTAGTAATACCTGCAGGCTCACTTCTGGAAAAGGGTGTTTGTACACATCCCACATGTGCATCTCTTCTGCCTTTAAAACATCGAGCTAATCCTCATGCCTCATGGTATTTAGACTTCACAGGACAGTGCTGTAAGGCTTTAACCCCACAGCCACTAGCATGAAATAGTTACCTGTTAAAGGACAGAAAAGCTACATAAATTTTTTTAAATAGACGGTTTTTTTTTAAACTGAAGCGTTGGACAAATCAAATTGATCCGATGGATTATGAGGACAGTTGTGATGCCTGGGTTTGGACTAGGGTATGCAAACAGTAGTCTGTTTTTTTAAGAGTCTTGTGGCAGCCTCACCCCTGTGGCTTTAGATGGGCCATTTCCAGACTATGGGATTGCATGTTTTGCTCATTTGTCTGTTTGAATGAATACAAACAAAATTGACCTGAAAGCATATACTTCTGTATGTTATGCATTGTTGTCAGATCAAAATCACAGAAACCTGGTAAGTATTCTTAGAATGCTCAGTCTAAGGAGCTTGGGCTGCTGTGCTGAGTGTATTATGTTAACAGGTTATACATGGATAAGCTGCAAGCAAAAGGCTTAGAGTTCAAAGGATCCAGTTTGATGCAGGCAACCAAATATGCAGACAGGGTGACTTCAGTGTTTTGTGCCTTATTTCAGAAAGAACCATGCATGTCCAGCTCAAATTGCTAGCCACCTGGGCCTAAAAATTACCTGTTGACTTCCTAAAGTAGCAGTAAGGAGAAACTCAGCTGGAGGGAAAGAATAGTAAAGAAAAATTGTAGTGTGTTTGAGTTTTCCTGCTTTGAATGTCTTTGGTTTTTAAACAAACAAACAAACAAAAAACCTCTTGCAGTGTTCAGAACATCAACTACCTGCTTGGTAAGAATCTGCATAAGAATTAGAGCCTGTGTCCATCAGTCATTTCTGTATCAGTTTATCTTCAAAACTAGAACCTAAAGCAGTACCTCTAAGAACATGTGAGGAAAACAGTAAAGGACTTTAATTGGGAAAGTTTTGTTTTTCTTGTGTCATTGTGAATGCTGTTTACTAGCACTGGAAATACGGTACTAAAGTGTTCTGAACATTTTTAGATGGGATGTATTCACTCACTACTTTTGTACAATTACTCTTAGTTTTAAAATAAAAACTCAGAAGACTTCTGGAAGATTGTCTGCTTTCAAAACAGCTATTAACCCTGTTTGACTTGCTGATGGACTGATAGGACACAGCGAATGGTCCTACTGATTTAACAGCCAACAAGATAGATTAATGCTGCATTTCCATTTACTCCTGCAGTTCTGGTTACCATTGATTGTACACGAGAAAGGGAGGAGAAGACCAGTGACCAAGCTATGCTTGCTTTATCCAGTCAGGTTTTCAGGCTGATTTGTCACTCTGTATTTCAGCCCTGGTTTAAAGACCCATAATGTCTTTAGTAAACTAATGTTTAATTAATTTCCAGCCTGTTTCCTCCACAGTATAAATCTGTTGGTCCCCAGTGGTGCTTTGGTTGCCGTTGTTGGCCATGTTGGCTGCGGGAAGTCTTCTCTGGTGTCTGCTCTCCTGGGTGAAATGGAGAAGTTGGAAGGAGAAGTGGCTGTGAAGGTTGGTATTGCTTATGATGTCATGTAACGATGGTATGGAAATGTGCTGCATATGCCTGCCATTGCTTATAATGTACATCAGGCTGGAGCTGGAATTCTGTTTGCTCCTATGCCAGCTTGTCTGCTTGTTTATTTGAATTTTGCCCACACCTGTTCAGTTGTATTTTTATATAAAATGACTTTCATGATTCTATCAGCTATACATCAGCAATTAGCACACATACATGTATAATGTGAATGTATATCAGACAGGAGCTACATCTATGTGCTGCAGATCTTAATCAGAATCGTAAGCATGAATTGCTGCTTTTAACAAGTCAGAGGTTTCCTTTCTCCCTCCTTGTTCAAGGGTTCTGTTGCATATGTGCCTCAACAAGCCTGGATCCAGAATGCCACGCTGAAAGATAATATTTTGTTTGGCCAAGCTCCTAATGAACAAAAATACCAAAATGTCCTGGAGGCCTGTGCTTTAAAAACTGACCTGGAAGTGCTGCCAGGAGGAGATCAGACTGAGATTGGAGAGAAGGTAATTTTTTTTTTTCCCCCCGAGTCAGACCTGCTTGGTGATTCCTGTTCTGTCTAGCTAAAGAGACATTGCTGTAAATCAGTGCTTGATTTGGTTTGGTCTTTACGATGGCATCCCCGCTTCAATCAGCACTGAAACACGCGGGGCAGTTTTGTGGAAAGTGGTTGGACTTAAACTTGTTCCTAACTTTAAGCATGTGTTTGTACTGTGATGCATAATTGCACGTCTAGCCCTGGAAGATCAGAGCATCCTCCATTTGTTGTCCAATTGTAAAGGTGCATCTGTCCAGAATACTTAGTCCTTCCTTCTCCTGTAGGGATAAAAGGGGAGGGAACATATGGTGTGCGTCAAGTGAAAAAGTGGTATGATCATCCCTTAACACCTCATTTTAATGAGGAACTTCTACATCTGTGATTGTCAACAAAGATGATTTTTTTTTCCCATAGGCCGCTAAATTTGAGATGGGTATTATGAAGTGGGGTGGATATGTGGATTTGTATGTAAGATGAGAGATGTGGAAGATGTTCCAGGTGCTGCAGCCCTGCTTTGAATATTTGCATTTTACATCCTGGTTGACGGTCTTCCTTTTTATAGTTTTGCATTTTAACAACTCCCTTTAAGAGCTTCTTAAGCAAGAGGCTTATTCCGTCTCCAGATTGCTGGGTGACTGGAAGTTTGGCAGTGAACAAACAGATTTAGAGGCGTTCTGTTCCTGTCTCTGGCTCGGAGTGAGTTATTCTCTTCAGCGTCTCATGTTTCAATTTAGCATCTGTGTGTTTGACTGGGCGAGAGCCATAAAAAGCCATAGCAGTTGTTGGAACAGAGTTGTGTGATATGTTTTGTTCTCTCCTCTTTCCCTTCAGGGCATCAACCTCTCAGGTGGCCAGAGGCAGCGAGTGAGCCTCGCTCGTGCAGTATACAGCAACTCTGACATTTACCTATTAGATGATCCTCTTTCTGCTGTGGACTCGCATGTCGCAAAACACATCTTTGACAAAGTTATTGGTCCGGATGGGGTACTTAAAGGAAAAGTAAGCTGGCATTTAGATCCTCTTAAAAATGCACACAAACTCAGAAACACCGATGGATAACAGGAAAGCAGTTTCACCGCTGAGGCTCGAATACGGAATCATTCCTGAATTTCTGTGTTTAATTGGCAACATGGACACCTTTTCCTCACAGCAGAGACTCTGCAGTGAGCTGCTATTCAGGCATGCCCAGAAGTGATGTGATCCAGTCAGAACATGTAGGGGCAGAAACGTGGTCTGTCTTTTAAAATCCCTACTGTGAGATCTCTGAAAACAAGACATTTGCAGAAACTTGTAAAGGTTGTTAGCTTAGTATTGTTTGTTGTTATTCCGAGGCAGTGCAGTGAGGAAGTTGTAACAGCTTTACTGATTTTACGGAGGTCTTTGGCAGTGTGCAACCAAACTGCAATCTTTGCTTAGCCTTCTACTCCTGTTAAAATCTTCTCGGACTATCTTAGAGCTCAGTAGGGAAGGGCTGCAAAGAAAATCAGCACAAGGGAAAGCGGGAATGATAATTTAGTTGGTTTAGTTTGTGGTTATATCAGCATGCAGTAGGAAGCATAGTAAGTTCATGTACATATTTCCAAGCTAATGTGGCTAACAAGGATGGTGTATTTCCCCTGGCATTTCACCTTGACGTGATAACTCACTCCTTGTCCCAAAAAATGTGGTAGTGTTTGGCTTGCTGAGTAGTCTTAGTCCCCACAGTGACAACTGAGATACGTAGTTTTTTTCTCCATTTCCCCTATCCAGACCCGAATTCTGGTGACCCATGGCATCAGCTTTCTGCCTCAGGTAGACCATATAGTTGTCCTGGTAGATGGCAAAATCTCTGAAATGGGATCGTACCAAGACCTTCTGAAACAAAACAAGGCCTTTGCAGAATTCCTGCGAAATTATGCACTTGATGAAGACATCGAAGAGGATGAACCAACAAGTACAGTATTGCTTTTTCTTGAAATGTGTCTTTTTCTGTCAGCCAGACTACAGATGTTTTCTCTGTATAAAGTGTCCCCTGCTGCTTCATGACAGTCTGGCATTTGCCTTTCTGCATTACCATGAAAATTATTGTTTATGGCCAGGTCTGTATTACTGCTAAATGTTTTCACAAATTTCTTTCAGAATTTCATGTGATTTGTCTTAGAAAAAAGCAATTCTTGTGTTAGAAATTATTTTAAAGTTGGGAACTTATTTTACAAATAGCAAGGTTAAGCTCAGCAGGAAAATTGGGTAGCCAAGAGCAAACTGGGCTTGCTATCAAAGGGGCTACCCAGAGTCTGGTAGTTTTTCTCTGTTTATATGTTGTTGGTTTTTTTTCATAGAGCAAAGTTCAAACAACATTTTAACCTTGGGTTACTTTTCAGCTTGGTTTGATTCTGATAAAATGATACAAGATTAAAGCAATTTGGTAGATGTGACAGTGTTCCCACGCTCCTTGATTGCAGCACTGCTTCTCTCCAGAGAGGCAGAGAGGAACATGCGTGACATCTTCTAGCAACAGCAGAGGCTTGCAGTAGTTCCTGATATGACTCTCCCACCCCAAGATCATACCTAGAGCATGCCCTATAAGTGAATTTAGCTAGAACCAGCTATAACGCTATTGCTGAACATTTCTGATGCACTAAAGGAACGTGATGTAAATGCATTTGGCAGCCAACCTGCTTCACAAGATCTTTGCGATTTAGTTGAGAGAAGTGATGCACAGAAGGGATGTAAGCAAAGCTATGGGGGAGTTTATGCACTATGATTTTCTGGCTGTGGTGTTGTTTTTTATGACTCTTGCTTTGTATAGCCACCTTTTTCTGTGCTTTCTGCTTTACTCAGCAGAAAATCTGAGGTGTGATCTTGTCTTGCAGTACTGGAGGAGGAAGAAGTCCTGCTAGCTGAAGACACCCTCAGCATCCACACGGATCTGGCAGATAATGAACCGGTGACAAATGAGGTCCGCAAACAGTTTCTTAGGTAAACATGAGGTTCATGTGCTTATAGTCTGTGTCTGGGGTGAAACACATCTGAAGGATGTTAGTCATATACTGCTTCTCAGTCTGGGCTTTAGTTTCCTTAGTTTCCTCTTATAAATAAACTGGTTTAGTGTCCTTTTGAAAATAAATGTGAAAGAACCTAAAAAGAAGATCAAACATCTATTCCTGCAATCCTATTTTTTTTACTGCTACCAGCTGCATGATAAATAAACCTTTTGTATTGCGCCTTTCCATTGGGAATCTTGGAAATCTTCGAAAGTTTTCGTAACCATACCCATAGATACTGTCCAGCTACCACTGATGTGAAGACTGAGAAGCTCAGGGGTTAGGTTTGAAATGTCTGTCTTGCAATAAAGCGTCTAAAGGCCTTTATCAAAGAGCCCAGGCCCTGCCACAACCTTTGTTAGGAACTGTGTTTCTGGCATTGCTAAACAGAGGGGTGGTACAAGCACCCATAGCTGTGAGTGAGGCTGGCATGGCAACTCGGCAGAAGAGCTGGGAATAAATCCAATCTGCTGCATCCCAGTCTTGCCTTAGCACTGCCACAATATGCCCTTTTTCTTCTAATGACTCTTTTGTTTTGACTAGGCAACTTAGTGTAATATCTTCTGAAGGAGGAGAATGTCCCAACAAAATGTCAACGAAACGAAGAGTCTGTGAAAAGAAGCCAGCAGAGCCTCCTCTGCCAAGAAAAAATCCTAACGAGAAACTTATTCAGGCTGAAACCACTGAAACAGGAACGGTATGGTTGGATTCCTCCCTCCTTTCTACATTTTTTTTCTCTTAAATGTGTTGTATAAATCACGACTGCAGGATTTAAGCATTAATCTGGTGGTCACTGATCATTCAGGTTTCTGCACCTGGCAAGGTCTATACGCTTAGGGGGAAAAAAGAAAAAATCTCTTCCAGTTCCTGCCACAGTCACCCGATACGGCGTAGCACTGCGCTCCGTCAGCCCTGACTGTGCACTGCAGAGCTTTCAGCACTGTTGGGCTTCAGATTGTGTGGCTGCTGTCGAGCCCAGCTGCAGCCCCGGGTATTTGGTGAAGCGCAGCAGTGGGTTATAGGAGCTGGCTGCCTGCTGTGTGCCAGTGGATCTGTTCTAAGTGATACCCGCCACCCCATCTTCAAGAGCATTTTATGCTCTTAGGTTCAAAAGGGGCTGTACTCTGCCTGAGCGGGGCCAGGGAGTGAAATGGGAACAGGGAAAAAGAGAAGAGAAGGAATAAAAGACAAGATGGGAATACAAAGGTAAAAGAAAGGAGCAGCAGATGGAAAGGAGCAAGGAGATTTTGTTAAATAAAGCCCCTTCCCTCCACTTCAGAAGTCTCAGAGTGTCCTGTTTAGTCTGATGTACATGGTCCATGGCACAGACATGTAATTAACTGTTTCTGTGGATTATGTTAGGTTTCAGAGTCCCTAATCAACAACAATTGTTCATTTGATTATTCCTTCTTACGCTTTTTTAGATACCGAGAGTTGTCCTGAGCCTCTGTCTCTTTTTGCTTCTCCACCTTTTTGCACTGCCATAGAGATAGCAGCTTTACTTTTTTGGCACAAGCATCATCTGTTTATGTTCCTATTGGGGTGCAATAGCATTTGGTGCCTCATTTAAGTGCTGTAAAGACACCTGAATGGAGGCGTATTCAGCATTTTTCCTTAAATAGGCCATTTAAAGTAGTCCTGAGCTCGATACGCCTGCCAAGTTGCTTCTTTGCCTGAGAATCTTGGCTCCTGTTCTTGTTACCCATCCTTTGCTGCCGTTTGAGCAGCCTCCTCTTCCTCCCCCACCCCTTCCACTGGCATAGTCTTAAAAACCGAAAAACCACAAAACTAATAAAATGTAGTTCCTCAAAATGGAGGAAAAGAGTATTTCAGAGAAGTTTCTGACTTGTTTTGAAAGTTGTCTCCCTGATGTGGAGCTCAGGCAGATGAACTGTTCTCTGTGGTATGTTAGAGCTTGGGCATTTTTGAACTTGGTAGTTCCTCTGATGAAGAGGTTTGTTTTCTCTTCTTCTGTCTAAACTCCTGATTGTGTAAGTTGTACAAACCAGCTTTGGTGCGTGATTTTGCAGGTGAAGCTAACTGTGTTCTGGCAATACGTGAAGGCTGTCAGCCCTGTCATTTCTTTAGTGATATGTTTCCTATATTGCTGTCAAAATGCTGCTGCTATTGGGGCCAATGTGTGGCTCAGTGACTGGACCAACGAGCCGGTGATAGATGGGACTCAGCACAACACAGCCATGCGAATCGGAGTCTATGCTGCCTTGGGCCTCTTGCAAGGTGAGACCCCATAAAATCATGATGTCTGAATGTTTAGTAAAGAGGAATTAGGTGGCAAAGCCATGGCATGAGTTGCTGTCCCAAAATTGTTCCCCAAATCCTATCCTAAGCAAGGGAAGTAACGTAACCTGGAGGTACAGTCTGAGCTCAAACCAGCACTTTTAATTTTGTTGTGAAGCCCTCGGAGGAGGTTGAGCCCTTGGAGGTGACATGGAAACCTGAGAAATAGGTTGGAGAGAAAACATGAAAACTTAGGTGCAGAAGAGACTGAAGGATTGGGATGAAGTTGTAGCATTAAGATTTCATGGAGGCTTGTGGGAAGCAGAGGGAGGTTGGTAGATCTGTCTTACGTGGACAGCATGGTGAAATCATACAGGACGTGTTCCTGTGCCTCAGGCAGCAGTGACCACAATGCCGTGGTGCTAATGTGCATGGTAAGAGAAGGGTGGACAGGGAATATGGTAAAGCAAAAAAAGCTTCTAGCACAACAGAAACTGCTGAGAGCAAAAGAGCTGTGAATTTGGACCACCATGTTCCCTGGTTAAGACGTCTCCTCTTCACCTGTTAGGCCTCATAGTACTCATCTGCTCCTTCACCCTGGCCATGGGAGGCATTAGCGCAGCCCGGACGCTCCACGCTGCTCTGCTGGAGAACAAATTTCACACCCCTCAGTCCTTCTACGACACCACTCCAACCGGCCGAATCATCAACCGCTTTTCGAAAGACATCTATGTGATCGATGAAGTAATCCCACCCACCATCTTGATGTTCCTTGGAACATTCTTCACCTCTTTGTCGACAATGATTGTAATTATAGCAAGTACTCCGCTCTTCGCAGTGGTTATAGTTCCACTTGCAATTCTGTACTTCTTTGTGCAGGTAACTGGAAAAATATCTGACTACCATTGCAGTGATTCTTATTCCACTGTTTGTGTTTCTCTCTAGGAAAAACAACATGAATTTGGGGGAAAATTGAAATATGTGAAGTAACAACATGTTTATGTAAACAAAACATGATTTACTTCTCTTGGAAAAATAAATATCCTGTGAAATGTCATCATGAAATAAATAGGCATAACCTTTTTTTGCTTTCAAGTAATAACAAATAAGCCTATTGCTAGAGATAGAGCTGCAGTGCACTTCAATATATTGAAGTGTGTATATATTTGACATTGACATGTTTTTAAAATGCTGAGGAGTTAAAATGTTGAAAATAGAAAGCATGAATTTTATTGACTTCTGAGCAAAAATGAAGCTTATTTTATAGACTGTAAATAAAGACCTGATAATGGAGGTGCAAATTCATATTTCATTTTCTTGGAAAATTAAGCTCCTACAAACGGATTCATTTTGTTAGGCTATATTAACTAAATTTAAAGGGACATAGATAAATTCAACTTAGAGTCTATAGAAATTGCAGTTACCCAATACTCTGTTGTGGAATGAAGTAAAGATCACTTTCTTGAAATTCTTCTTAATTGTAGAGAATATTTTGGAGGGTTGAAGTGCATCAGTAACAATCTCCTTTAAATCTTTAACCTAAAAATTTCTTCGCTATTAATGAAAAGAGAAAGTATTTAATGTACCCTTCAATTTTCTCCAAAAATGGCAGCGATTCTACGTGGCTACCTCTCGCCAGCTGAAGCGTCTGGAGTCTGTGAGCAGATCTCCCATCTACTCACACTTCTCAGAAACAGTATCAGGGGCCAGTGTCATCAGAGCTTATAGAAGAGTGAAGTCCTTCGTGGACATCAGTGATCTGAAGGTGGATGAAAATCAGAAGAGTTACTATCCTGGCATAGTATCAAACAGGTAAAAAGGCATATAACTTCTTGTTTCCACGTAGCTAATCCTGTGTTTGCGTAACTGGTCCAAGCAACCATTTACCACTCTGCTTACAACTGCCTTTTTACCAGGTGGCTGGGCGTTCGAGTTGAATTTGTGGGGAACTGTATTGTCCTTTTTGCTGCCCTTTTTGCTGTGATTGGTAAAAACAGCCTGAATGCTGGCTTGGTAGGACTTTCAGTATCTTATGCATTACAGGTATGTATTACAGATTTCTGCTCATTGATGGGTTTGCATTTTTGTAAACATGTAAACATAAACAGATAAACAATAATCTAAGTGCTTGTTGGAGCTGAAGTTAATAAAGAAATAATAAAAATGAGCTGTGGGACATCTGGAAACAGTAGAGATACACTGAATGCTGACAGTCCATCAGCAAACTCACATGCAGTAGGACTTCAGGGCAGGACTTCAGTAGGAGCATTGAGGTTGTGCTGTGCCCCAGTATCCCCAGCAGCAGCATGCGGGAAGCTTAGGAAATGTCAGGTGCACCCACCAAGAAGAGGTCATTTGAGCAGCATGGGGTTAACATGTCCTGCGTCATGCCTGCTACATAGCATATCTGTGTGTCCAGGTGATCACAGGCTGATCAATAGGATTCATAAATAGGCAAAATAAACTGTATTCACCCAAGCTGTGGACAGTTTAGCTGTTTCAATGGCGTCACTCTTGCCAGAAGCTTTTTAGATACCATGAGTGTGCTGGATTGCTGTTAGCAAACTTCCAGTGAGACCCATGACTAGGGGAATGACTTCCAACCAACTTTTTTGAGAGTGCCATTTGTTAACTCGCCGTGGGAGGTACATGCTGCTTCACATGAGCACCCGATTATCTGTAGACTTCTTGTCCCAGTAACTGTATTAATGTTGATGCAAAGGTGATTATTCCATTTGTAATATTAATGTGAATCCATGTCTTAATAGCGGTGTCTGATTTTTGTTGTTATTACTATTATTAAATCTGTTGTTCCTCTGTGGGTGATATTTTGTTCCTTATCTTCTCCAAGGTGACCTTGTCTCTGAATTGGATGGTCCGAATGACTTCGGAACTTGAAACTAACATTGTGGCTGTTGAAAGAATAAAAGAGTATTCAGAAACTGAAACAGAGGTCAGCTACCAAGCAGCAACCATGCTCACCAACAAACGTGGCAAAACTTTAATGTGCACATTTATATGGTCTTTCTTTAGACTCTTGAGAGACAGTTCCCTCTCTCAGAGTGTTATCGTTTAACCTGAACTACTGTGATGTTTCGAACTGTAATTGATGCTATCACAGCTCAAATTATTACTGCTGTCCGGCAGTCTGTGCTTAGTATCTCATTGTCTGCTACCGTGAGTGGCTATAGTACAACAGAGATGAGTCTGAAGTGCTGATGCGTAGTCCTGCCTGCATGGATGGTGCTCTGATCCTGCTAGTGAGCACAGCCGCAGTACAGGCTATGCACATGTTTTCAGTAGTATTTCTTTTTAATCAGCTTAATCAGTTTTCACCTCCCATGAGAAAAGAACATCTCTAGGAACACAGTACTGCCTAATCCAGGAAAACCATCCAATCGTCTACCTTTGTTGCCAAATACTTTTAAAGGGGCCAGGTGGAGCCATGCTGGGAAATCTGCTGCTCTGTGGACACACTGGATTTTCTTAGCCCTGCGTTCATGAGGGGAGACTAAGGATTAGGAAGTGGAGGATCTGAGGAGAGCTGCAGTGTATGGTTCTGGAGATCACGTATTTAACCTGGAAGCTAAAAGGAAGCTAGACAAGATGCATGATACGTGTTATAAGCCAGAGCTTGAGCTGTCATGAAATAGGCAGTGTTCTATTAAAGTTAATGGGAAAAATGTTAATTTATATCCATTGAGGATTTGGCCCTATATGCTCAGACTTTTTTTCCTGTAAACTTCACAACAAGCACCACAATGGGTAGATGCTTAGGAACCCATGTTTTTTTCCCATTATTATAAATCTATTTGATAATGGAGATTTGATTTATTAGATATATTTCTAGTAATCCACAAATGTTGATGTTTGTATCTGGGTTTTAATTATTTTTTTCTTAAACCTATATGAGGCATTTCTGAATTCTGTTTTCCTTAGGCTCCCTGGATCATTGAGGGCAAGAGTCCTCCAGAAGACTGGCCATCCAAGGGAGAGCTGGAGTTCGTGAATTATTCAGTGAGGTACAGGAAGGGCCTGGATCTAGTGCTGAAAGGTCTAAACCTCCAAGTGCACGGTGGAGAAAAGGTGAGTTACCAGCTGTATGTCTTTGCTAGAACTTTGCACTGGGCCTTCAGTGACAACCATGGAGCAAAGGACAGGGGCCACAAGCACACTTGCCCCAGTGGTGGAGACCTACTCAAGCTGGCATTGCAGGAGCCAGCAGTGACAACCGTGCTGTCGCTGTGCCAGCATCGTCCCGGCTGGAGGACCGATTGCGTGGGGCTTTCTGGACTCCCCAAGTTAGGCTGGCAAGAGGCTACTGTACCCCACGTAGGAGGCATTGGTGCAAGTGACAAAAATTCAGTGGCAAGAATGCTTTTCTGAAGCAGTGTAGATGGGAGAAGGAATTACAGCTTTTTTCGTTCTCTGACTTTCCCTGTGAAATTTTCGGCAAGGAAGGAAATAACATTCTTTGTTTCCTTAATCAGGAAATTGTCTCTCTTCTGGGAGGTTTGCTTCTTCATGCTTCAATCGAAAGTTCTGGGGTTTGCCTGCTGGTGACAGAACAATTAGCATGGGAAAGTCCTATATTTAATAAGTTCTTAAAAGAGAAGAGAATTATCCTTATATTAAGCAGACAGGATGACAACTGCCTTCTGGAACACGTGCTTACCATAAAGTCTAAACTGCCCTCTAAAAAGCATTTATTTCTTGTCCTTGAGTGATTGAACTCCTAACATGGGTGCTTCAACTAATCACCCAAAGTTATGTAGGATGGCTCTACGTCTATGTGCATATTTACATGCAATATCACTCAAATTACGGGAATGGCAGTATATACGTTACAATGTATGACATGGGAGTTTCTAGGGAAGGATGGTTACATTCTTTCTTAGATTCAAATCTTGTGTCAAACCTCTTAAAGGAATCTTGGAGGTTTGGGTTTGTTTGGTTTTTGGTTTGGTTTTTGGGGGGGGGTGGGGGGGTGGGGGGTGGTTTTAACCACTTGCTTTGTTGTTAAACCTGCGATTTGTTGTAGATTGGAATTGTTGGCAGAACCGGAGCAGGGAAGTCCTCCATGACGCTCTGTCTCTTTAGGATCCTGGAAGCTGTAAAAGGGGAAATTAAAATCGATGGTGTGAAAATTTCAGAGATTGGTCTCCATGACCTTCGATCGAGGTTAACAATTATCCCTCAGGTATTGTTTCTGTCTATCACAATAAAGCACGGATCTCTGACACCGTAGCAAACCATAAATAATGGTTTATCCACAGAGGAAAATGCTTTGTTACACTCAGAAAATTGTTTCAGAAAAACAAACTATTTATACTTTAAGTGGTCCTGTTCTGCCACCTTATAAACTGATGGTGGGTGATAAAACAGGATTTAGGATAAACCATCTTTACAGTTGGAAGTCAAGTTCCAAGTGTTTATAACTTAATGTGTGTGTTCAAAAACGTGTAGATGTGGCACTTTGGGACATGGTTTAGTGGGCACGGTGTGTTGGGTTGACGGTTGGACTTGATGATCTTAAAGGTCTTTTCCAACCTTAATGATTCTGTGATTCTGTGTATTTTCAGAGTGGATGGGATTGGGAGGTGGCCTACCTGCAATGCAACGGAGCCTTCAAAGCAGTAACTCATAATCTGTGCTTAAAACAGCTAAAGCACTTGTCTAATGAAAGATGGTTTTGTATCCAGGATCCTGTTCTCTTTTCTGGAACATTGAGGATGAACCTGGATCCATTTAATAAGTATTCAGATGAAGAAATATGGAAAGCTCTTGAACTGTCTCATCTGAAGAGGTTTGTCAGCAGTCAGCCATCCATGTTGGACTATGAATGCTCAGAAGGTGGAGAAAATCTTAGGTAAGGAGTACTTGAACTAGAAACATACACCGAGCTCTCATTCAGCTGTAACAGTAACACCTGAGCACGGGTTTACACTGTCGTCTGTTGTGTCTGAAATGATTTAGCCACCTATTCCTCTTTCAAGAAAACCACTAAGGCTCAAGCATTTGCCTCCTGTTCTGCCTCTGCCACAAACGATTTGATTCTTCTTTGCTGCTGGGAAAGATTTCTCCCAAACCGAAATCCTGTCTTATCGGTAAAGAAAGAAGTCTCAGGATGGCAGGGTATTACGACAGGGCAGTCCCTTAAACATGGTTTGGTAGGAAGGGAAATGCCATGGTAACGTGTGCAACTGTTGTGCTGAGGAAGAGTCCTCTGCCTAAACTGACACCTTAGCAACGTTTCTTCTCCATTACTATTTGGAAGACCCGTGAAGACATGAATGGGAAGATAGAATACCATGCTTTGATATGCTGCGCTGGCTTCTGAGACTGTGATGTAACCAGATTGTCTGTGTCACGAATGTTCCGCTCCTTCCTCATCCCGCAGGGACACTCAGACAGAGGCTGTGTCTGGGGTGCGTTTGTAGCAGGGGAGGAAGCGTGGGCTGACCACATATCTATCTTTTTTTTGTGATGGTAGAAAGGATTTACAGCCTCAGAACATTTTTTTCTTTTCTTTTTGAGTGTGCATACGCTCAGCGTTGTTACAACTGTGTGTGTTTCTGAAAATTCAGGTGGAAGCCTTGTAACTGCTAGTTTCCCTGGCTTTTGTCACGGTGATAGAAAGGGGGCATTTGGTGGCTCTGCCAGTACTGTGTCAAGCAGTAAGTGAACACATACGCTAAAACTAGCTGAGTAGTGCCGCAGTGTGTATTTATTAGCTCTAGGGCTGATGGACTTGGCTGTTTGCTAAATACTATTGGTTTTTTGTTCGGTAACTTTACCTGATGAGTGACCTGCTCTAGCACAAGTGATTCTGAGCAGTGGAGAGCTAAGGGCAGTGGGGCCTCGTTTGTGAAAGCCCTGTCTTTGCTTGCAGCGTTGGCCAAAGACAACTCGTCTGTCTGGCAAGAGCATTACTTCGCAAGACAAGAATCTTGATCCTAGATGAAGCAACAGCAGCTATCGATCTTGAGACGGATGATCTTATCCAGATGACAATTAGGACCCAGTTTGAAGACTGCACGGTGCTGACAATAGCGCACAGGCTGAACACAGTCATGGACTACACGAGGTAAAAATCTCTTAATGGTGCATGGCGAGGGCGGCTCACTGGTTTACTGGGTATGTGAAGCAGCACTTTGAAAGGGTCTGGTTTGTCTCTAGACAGTCACACTGATGCTTTGTCAGGCAGTACGTAAGCAGTGATGTTTAGGCCATATAATGCTAGAATATCCAGACCTGACTTTGCCTCTGTTGGAGTAAGAAACAGCTTCTGTATTCACTAACCAGAGCTGTGCAGGGGATACTGCCCCGTCGCGTTAATGGCACTGTCAGCAAGCTTAGGGATCCTTTTTTAACTAGCAGCTGCTGTAACTTTTTCACTAACATCATGTCATATTAATTACTTTAAAATACATTACTTCATGAGCTTTTATCTCCTTGGCTTTCTGTATTTTCAATTCCAGAACTACCAGTATGACACTGGTTTGGGTTTGGTTTTTTTTTTCCCCCTTATTACCATGGGAGACAGTGACCGCCCTGTACATTTTTAAATTAAACAGCAGCTCAAGGAGAAAGTTTATCATCTGTTGTGTTTCAACATGTGAAAATAATTGAGCAACACAAAGGCAAGTCAGAGATTAGAGCAGTTTGCTTTGTGATAAAAAGGGGTATTCCATTTCTCGTGAGGAATTCTCTGACACATCTTACCCCCACCACCGCCTTTTGTTTTGCACAGGGTTCTTGTTCTAGACAACGGAACCATAGCTGAATTCGATACACCTGCAAGCCTTATAGCATCAAAGGGTATCTTCTACAGTATGGCCAAAGATGCTGGACTGGCATGAAAAGACGACCCCTTGGGATTTTGGTTTGGGGTTTTTTAATGTTACTGACTTGCCACAAAAGTGACTTGTGAATGTACTGTAACTTAGAAAACAGTTTTTGTAGTAAACTAAACTTGCGATATGTGAACAAAGTATTTTACAGTTATAAGGACCAGAAAGTGAATTTTATATTTTTAAATATTTTCTACGAAGTATTTTATTACATGCTTTTTTCCCAAAGAATGCCAAACATTCTGCCAAGAATATGTATCACAGGGCAGTATGTACTGTATTCAGGTTTATAATTAGTAAATTATACTAATGGTACAAAATACACCTGGTTTTGTGTGTTTTCTGCATAAGGATTCATTGGTTTTGAAGTGGAAAGACAGGCGCAGTTAAGCAGTGACTCAGCTGAAAAAAAGAGAAATGGTGTGTAATCTCGGAGTGGTTCCAACCTGTTCCTTTCAGTGTTTCCGCCAGGAGAAGGCAGTTGAACGCTGCAGCTTCAGGGCTGTCAGCTGTCCCAGAACCTTTGGTATCCCTGCCCAGGGCAACTTTGGCATTATAAAAATCCTCTTCAGCATAAGAATTACGAGTGTATTTAAAACTAAACCTAAATATGGCTTAATATAAATAATTAACTACAAAATTTCTACCAGTTTAGTAGACTCCACATAAGCCTGCAGGGACATGATTGGCACAGAAGTATTGTAATTTTGCTATCTTGCTCTTAAGTGTGAAGTCGCTATGAGTAAGTCTCCACTGAAGCTGGACACGCATACTGAGCAGATGCGTATATAATTTACCACACGTAACACTTATCACCTGACATAATGTGATTTCTTTTGCAGAAATAAGTATCTACCTTCTTATTGATAACCAAGCCTCCTCAGATAAAGGGAGTACTCTGCTTAAACAGTATTTGCTGCTAGAGTCTGTTAGAATGGCTTTTGCTTTAGTTGTTCACTTCCTCCACCAAGCACTCTAGAAACCGGCAAGAAAAAGCTCCTGTGTTTTTCCATAAGTAAAGTTCAGAAAAATTTTGAGAAGATGAAAATAATCATTTATTAATTCTTACAAATAATTCTTCTTAAATAGAGACAAGAATCTGCAGCCAAGCATTCATTTGACATGAACATTTCATGTCGCAGAGCACAAAGTAATGAATTATTTATCATACACAGTAATGTAATGATTATACACCGATCAGATTGTTAGGAGTGTTAATAGTATCTTCTACGTATAAACTGCATAAGGTATAAAAATATTCCTCCGAATGCATAGATAACAGTCGGCATCTGTGCAAGACAAGCAGTGTCACAACGAGGTCACCCACCCAACAGCTGAGCTTTTCTCTCGTAGGTCTGACTGGTTACGCCTGGTACCTTCATGGATTTAGCTGGCATTTACAGAGCCGATGCCTAAACCGATTCTGTTCTGTGTGCCAGGGAGAATGGAACAGATGAAGTGTGATACGAGGAACAACAATTTTATTATTCCGTTATAGAGAAGTTAACACACCACCAGCAATTTGGTATAAAAAAATAGGTGACAGACCACACTTGACCTCCAATGCTTGTTCAGAAGAGGGTATTTTGCTGTGATGAAACATTCTACTGTTAGCCTTAGCAGATTGAGCTTCAGTCTAGTTAACTAGCACGCAGGAAATTGGGGTGTTGCATGGATCTTTGCTTCCAGGTGGACACTGGATATCCGACTACAAGGCAGATTGGGAGAGGGCTCCCTCTTGTGTGCTCAGTCACTCCTGCTGGAGCTGCTTCCCTTGCACAAAGTACTATTCACTGGATGAGAGAGAGCGCAAGGGTAAATTTGGGTACCAGTTCCTGTTGTATTAGCTGTAACACAGGTGACCGCTCTGACTGCAGGGGAAGAACGAACTTCTCTACCTGCCACAGCCTCCGAGAAAGGAGAGAGGGCTGCGGTGGATACCTAACTCCCGTCAGAGGACGTAATCTGGAGGGCGGAGAGCTTACGCTGCAGTTAGCCCAGCGTTTCCTCCAGCTAGTTTGGGTGGCTCCCTGCTCAGCACGCTACTGCTAGAAATCCCATTTACAGGTCTGCATACAATATACAGCTAACTTGGGCTGTAAATTCTCAGACAAGAAGACAATAAAATCCTTTGGTTGCTACAGTTTCCAAAGAAACTGGGGGCGGGGAGGAAGGGGGAAGATGAAACAGTGGGAAATTCAGTCCAGTTTGGTGTGTTCTGTTTGCCTGTTCTCTCCCTTACTTTAGTTCATTCATCTAATTCATACTACATACCTTTACAGTTAGGCTACTGGAATAGAACTCCTCCTCAAATGCAGATGACTGAGTAAATACTAAAATCCTAAAAAATTAGATAACATCCAGCTCTTAAATACTTTTCTATTTATTTATTCCAGAATTTCATAGCAAAGTAGTCTAATTCTGAATTTTAAGTTAACAGGAAAAGTGATTTTTCAGTAAGGAACACAAGTCAACACAAGTCATTGGAAAAAAAGAAAATACATTGCATAGGAGCATCAAGATTTAACATCAGCCCAGAAAACCCTGGGCATTTCATGAGTTTCTTTTTACACAGGCAACTTTGAAGTTTCAAGATGCCATCCTTCTCAGGAACGTAGAGGTAAAAGGAAAACAAAATTACGATTTCTGTGCTTTTATGAGGGGAAATTAAAGCAGCATTGGAGAAATATGTTTTCAATACAGTAACAAAAATAGTATTTTAAATTGCACAAGTCAATACTATATATTGACAGACAACATAAAAGGGATTTTAGTTGAGAGCATATTTATGATTTGGATAATTACTATCACTTTTTGTTTTCAACCTGAGAAATAGGGAAAAGTGTAAACAGGGATTAAGAAAACACAGGTAATAAGTCACTTGGTAGTATTTAAACTAGACATAGTTTTGTGCTTTTTCCACAGATTTAAACCCTTCTGTTTTTTTCCTTCTAAATGAGATATGACTTAAAATACATGATCTAAAAAGTGAACATTAATGGTAATGCACTCAGGACAAATATTAAATGGGTTTCATGGCAGGTTCTTTAGCTTGAGTACCTCTGCTATTTTATAGCAAACAAATTATTAGAACGGTTTAAGGTAAGCCTTTCCCTGAGAGCTGCTAACTCTACAGTATTTCAAGATTTCTGTACAGAAAAGTGTTGCATTAACAGATAGTTTTACCAATACTTCCTTTGCATTAACCTACTTTCATATCAGACTCATTACTCTTAGATTAACTAGAGGTTGTAACTGTGCATAACAACTTTCGTTTATTTCAAGGTTAACAAAATAGATTTTTTTTAAACATCATTAGCCCTTAAAGATACTGTATTTCAAATGTAATTTTAAATGAGATAGATACAAATCTTTTGTTTTATCCTTTAAACAATTAATATGTCAGTTCTGATGCCTTCTTGTTATAACCACTCCGTTCAGAATGTGCTGGGACTCTGAAAAGTAAGTTTTTGTCGCTTACTGTTAGAACAAGCTCCAGTTCTTGGAAATCCTGTAGCCTTGCAACATCTTTGTCCTTTAAATAAATACAATAAGTTGTTAGGTGATGAACCACGTGTTCAATTTTGCAGAGGTAAGGTCAAATAATACACTCACACTAATACAAGGTATGTATTTATCCATAAATATGACAGTTCTTTACAGTAAACTGGAAAGCAGACATCTTGTTGCATCTTGTATTTATTCTGGGATCCTATTCAGCTACTCACTTGAGTCTATTTTTAGACTGGAAATTTATTTTAGAATGCAATACTTGTGGAGAGTGCAAGTGATTAGTGGAATTATGCTTGTAAGGATCATCTGCATGTCACCCCCAACTCCTCTTTTTTTTTTTTTCCCCCCTTGGTAATCTTAGAAGCTCACAATTGATTCTTGCCTCCATGCAAGGTCCCGTATGCAGCCCCCTCTGGAGCGGCCCCCCAGCACCACCATAGCGCTGGCTGAGGCAGGGTCTTTGGAGAGCAATGGAAGACGCCCTCCCACAGGCTTCAGCTCTGATCCCCTCTGCAGCAACACTCTGCTGCCAGACAGCATTAAAGAGAAGTAGTTTTGTGTCACCTCAAGGAACAACAAGTGTCCTGCAGTCCTAGCCAGAGAGCCTGCAGTAATTGGAGCTGGAAATAAAAGGAGTCCTTTCAACAGCAGCCTAAGTCCACAAGTGACAGAATTACTTATGTCTGTCTTTTTTTCCCCACTTCTTGACTAACTAGTAAGTCCTCTTAAAGTCTGTGAAGATGCAGTACAATGAAGGCTATTAATCTAGTACTAATCAGATTAGCTCCGTGACTGACACCAACAATGCTCTAGAGGGGTTTGAGAGTGAAAGAAAGGTCAACGGTGACTCAGTAAAACAGGTCAGCAGGTCCATTTTCTGTTTCCTGCACCAGTAAATGTCACTGACGTGAAAAGACGGTTACATTCAGAGACCTGGACTCGGAGCAATTCCGAAACACCTGTTTTTTGAAAGGACTGCATACAGTCCTCACTGAGCTCGCAAAACTCAGTTGAGTACTGCAGGCCTTTTAAATGCTGACGACAGATCACAGTGGTGTGGTATGGAACTGAATTGAAGAATGTAGTAGAGAAATCAGGTATTAATTAGGCTCAACACCAAATGTTGACGAAAGGAAATGATCAAGAAACTTGAGAATCTTTTTACTAAAAAACACAAAACGGACAACTGCTGAGTGCTGGAAGTTGAAGGGAGGTTTTTGGGTTTGGTTTGGTTTTTTTTGCAACATGGGCCTATGCAGGTGACCAACAAATTATTCCTTTTCAATAGAAACCTAAAAATGTTTTTGGTAAGTAACTGCACTTCAAAATTTAGAGTTCTTACCTTTCTTAACATTGTATTTGGTAATTTTCTGATCTTCTGTACGTGCTCAGGGTTAACACCCAGCTCACAGCAACTCACTCGGAGCAGTTCTTTATAGGTCAGTTCTTGTCTGTCCAGTTCAATTTCAATGAAGTCATTTTCTCTAAGATTAGGGTTTTGTATTCTAACTTTAAGCACCAATTCTATTAGAAATAAAAAGGTACATTAATAGGCACATGTATAAAGGAATGGGAAAAGATATTTCTGTACTAACTTCCAAATATTTCTATGTTCTATTAACCTTGTTTGTATCATTTGTAACCACACAATAATCCTCAAAAAGCAAACAACTGGACTTGTTTTGGACACAATTTTCATTAGACTGACTTTCATCAACCTGTATGAAAAAATCATTACCAATCTAATACAGTGGGTCTGTATGCATGTATGAACTTTTGCGTGAATACTCATCTTACTGGACTGAAGCTAACTTAAAAGATTATACTAGTTATCAATTTTCTGAGCAATCCAAGATTGCTTTTATCATTTCTTGATTCTTTTGGTCACCAGCTACCTTCTCATTCCTAATTCATGGCATCAGAACCCCTTTTCTGTCAAGAATGAAATTCTGAGTTGAAACTGAAACTCCAGCCTTCCCTCTTTGGGCAAGCAATATTTACCTGCAGAAATGGCAGACTGTGTAATAGTTCACCTCAAAACGCAGGTCTGCAGATTGAGCCATGTGAGGTTCTCTCTTGACCTCACTGGCTGCGTACTCACGTTCTTTATTTGAAGCTTGGAATATGCTATTTAGAGAATTAGATTACCCTGGTGTCTGTATGCTTTTATAGCATTTGAAACAAATAGAAAATGTTTTCATCAATATTTTAATAACAGCTCCAGCAGAAACAGATATCTGCTGCTTTATTTCCCTTCAAATGTTTCCCGAATGCCTAAGCATGGGAACCTGGAAAATCTCACCAAGTGCTGTGAATACACGTAACCCTGATCAGTCTGTTTTCACTGTCCAAGATGACAGAAGTTCCAAGACAAAGTGAGAAGAGATTTTTACCGTTACCTTGCATATTAAGTGGAAAAGCTCCTGTGAAGAAAACCGGCTGAAATGCTGGCACAGGCCCCATACTGGAGCCGTTCTCTTGCTGAGGTGCAGACTGATTCGATCCAGCTGGCGAAGGGGGACTTCTGCTCCAAGACACAGATCCCTGGTACACTGGAGCTCTCTGAAGGACAGGTTTTGAGTGCGGGGGTACAGTACACCCTCTGGGCAGCGACGGCATGCCTCCATTATCGTCCGCCTCGGGAGCAGCGTTCCCACGCTGTGATGGTGCATGTGTGTGAGCCTCCACATCGGGTAAGGAAGAAGAGTCGGTGTCCTGCGACTCCAAGTGTGAGATACTGCCATTCACAGAGGGATCTGGAATACTGTTACTCATGGTGTTATAAACATAGGGGAAAGGTGGATTAGCCAGGTAATTAGGGATGATTGGCAGATCTGAATCCTTCTTTAAGTCTTGAAGTTCATCATCTTCCACTGTAAAACAAACAAAACAATGTTCTCCAAGATTGATTTGAGCGGGGGAAAAAAGAGGTATTGCCATTGCCCTGTAGGGTTTCTTTCTTTTCTTTTCGTTTTTTAATTTTTGCCTTTTTTTAGGGGGAGGGAGCAGAGGGTTAAAAGCATCACAGGATACAAGCTGATTCAAGAAGCACTATGCCTTTTTTCTACAGTAAACAGAACCGTGCTCAGGAGTTGCAATACAGTAAACACAAAAGCAGAGTCTGATTCCAGTAATTCTGGGGTTGCTATTGCCTTCTGAGCTCTGCAATACTTTTGTTTTGGTTTTGTTTTAATCCATAGCCAGCACGTAACGTGGTCTCTGGTGGTATAATGCTATCGTCTTCATAATGTATAAGGCAATAAAAAACAAAGGGTAATACGTTGTTCGGTATTCAGGCAGGGGATAAAGAGAAAAGAACATGCAGTGCTGGGAGAGCTGAAACATTACCAATTCAACAGCTGGGAGACAACAATGAAAACAAAAACAGACAAGGGAATACAAAAGGGAGGAAAGAGGTTGTTAATCGACCACATTTCAAATTACTTATTACCTCTAGCAGCAAAGCCTACTCCGCTCCAACAGTTACAGAACATGATAAAAGTGCTCTACCAATGTCCTCTAATGAGCTGTTTATCTGGGCTGCTAATTTTCAATTTATTCCACACAGTGCCTAAGCTCCATAGAATGTTGGGTAAATCAGATGTTGCTCATATGAGGGCTTCATACAAATTTGAGAGATTTTTCTCCTCTTGCCCTTTTAAAAATAGGAAGCTTTATCTATCTGTCACTGGTTTAATCATGGCATTTTTCAAAATATAGTTTTTCTAATTTTTCAGAATTTAGGAAAAAAGTTTGGCTAGCTGGATGTGGAATTTGTTGGTAATCTGCTTTTCTTAAACTTTGATTTCTTACCAAGTAAACACTCCAGAAATCAAGTCATAGTTATTACTAAAATCCAAACACAGTATCTCCACGTGCAAAATAATCGGAATATCCATGCTTTAAATGGCCTTTTACTACTGTCTCTGACGATCATATCGCATAGCCAATAGGTTTACCTCCCAACATCTTCCTGATCTCTCTCTTTGACGTTAACTGGGCCGGCCTTTCTCCTTTCTTCGTGAGGATCTCCTTGTCAGCGCCAGCGTGCAGCAGGTAAGCCACCACCAGAGCATGGTTCCGTTTACATGCCCAGTGCAAACAGGTCCTGCACATGGAAAATGTTAATGCTATTGAAAGTACTAAATTACGGCAGATTAATTTCCACTCCTTCTTGCTGCCTATGAGAAGAACAAGGCCTAATGCATGTCTAACATAAAAAAGGTTTTAATTGCAATCTTCCTTGGAAATTTACACTGGTTTTGGAGCCTGCAGTGACATCTGCTGATGTAGTTTTCCCTTGCTCTGATGCTCTTTATACCAAGTGACCACAATATGTAAAGTCTTTGCCCAGTAGCTATTTGCTGCACCAGCAATTCCCAAGCTTTGATCTGCAGACAACTAGTATCTGCAATCTGTAACTGATGCACAGAACTAACCACTTTCCTATTTTTATAAATTATTATTTGCAGTTGTTAACCTACAGAGACTAAAAAAGAAACATCCTAAAAGCTACTGAGCATATTTAATGCTTAGTATTAGGGACGTAGTATCGCTGTACAGTCTTACCATTCTTCCCTATCCCAGGTTCTAGTGATGTTTGTTTGACCTTTCTCCAGCTTTTCTCTTTTGTTTTAATTCTTTAGCTCCAGTTAAAGGAAACTCTTTGGAAAAATGAACACAATCCTTCTCCAAGTTTGTTTGTTTTTTAAGAATTAAATAACATAAAGCAGAGATAAATAACAAATTTATAAGGGAAAAAAGTTTCGGTTCAAAGTCCAGCTCCAAAACGCTTTTTTCACTTTTTTTTTTTTTGAGAGACACAGTAATTGGACTGCAAAGTTGTATCTCAACCAGTAATTCCCAACCTTATACACAATTCTGTTCTTTTAGATTTTCTTGTGTAAAAGAACACAAGGGAAAAAAAGAAATAATCTTATCTTTGGAGGGATACAAATCTGGTAAAACCAAGACAAGACAAGGTAACTTGCAAAATCTTGTTCGTTGTTACATATTCTAACTTAATTAAACCTATCTTACCAGAACCAAAAAGGCTCCATTCTACAATTTCTTCATACTAAAATGAATGCATCTTGATGGCAGAAACTATCTCTAAATTAAAGGTAGTGTGATTAGTCACTGCAGCAAGAGGTTATGTAGAATTAGACCTAACCGAAGAGACATGAATGTAAGTGTACGTACACACAACATTTTTCTTCATAGACTGTCCTAGGAAAGGTGCTACAAAATCTGTGTTTCAGAGGTGATACTGCTAACAACAGTGTAAAATCCCATATTCCCCAAGATTGGGCTGTGCATTTTGGCTAGAAAATGCAATTTTTAAATGGGATAAAAGAATTTTGTCAGCAGAGAGTATTCCTGACTTTTGAACACTAGAGATCCCACAGAATCTGAGACAAGCTCCATGAAACTCAGACGAGGTTTGTTTAGTTTTCCTGTGCAGTGTTTTCTGGACTTTTCACAAACATCTCCTTGTGAGATGAGTGTGAATAGCCTGCATGAATTCAGAAGTAGCGCATTGCCTAGTCATAAACTACTTTGGACCAAAGCGCAGACTGTGTGGCTGTGTTTGCTTTGAGTGCAAACTCTGCAGGTTTTGTCATTACAGAAGGTATGTAAGCCTCAATGGCATTGGCCTCATTTTGGGATCCACCCCGACCATTTCACGTGGTCTCATGCAGAGAGGTCCCAGCTACCCATGGACCCGACACGTACCAAAATGCAAGTACTCGGCACCTCTTAGCATCAGAGACACTGAGAAGGTCATTGGAGAAATTTAAATTCTACAAGAAAACTTAAGTAACAGTGAAAATCCCTTTATTGCCATAGTTAAATATGACCAGATCATTATTTTAAAAAATAATTATAGTTTATGACAGATTTCTTTCATCAATTCCAGTTTTAGATACAAACTCATTTTGGTGACAAGCAGCTGTCAGAATTATCTTACTGCGTAAGATAATTCAACGTCATATGAATTGGTTCTCTAAAATTTTCACAAGTTCTATTTTTAATCACCACGCTTTGAACCTCAAGTTACAAGTGTCCCACGCTTCTCAAAATTGCTGATCGGGCTTTCATCTTCAAAAGTATAGCCTTTTCCTAATTTTATTCCTCCTATTTTTAATTACAGCTTCAAGCACAATACAGCACAGTAAATATAGGCTGAACTGAACTTACAGAAAACAGCCTCCAAAAATGCCTGAGCATACCCTGCAAATCCTGCCTCAAGTAACTGTGTGTATGCGTGTTCATGTATAGAGTCCCACTTATACAAATACCTGTTACAGAAAAGTCTTGGTTTTAGTGTCCTCTGAATGAGATGTGTTTATATATAATCACTGAAACAGCCTGCAAGTTCCTTGCTTGAGAGGGAAAGTAATTTCCAAACCTGATTTAGGAGTTAATAAAAAAATATTTGTTTAGACATGAACATGTGTTGGCAAACCGAGGTTTGCGTTTTTGACAGCCCGTGCTGTCTCGGGTAGCCAGCATGCCCTTCCAAAAAAAAAAAAAAAACAAAACAAACCAAAAGCAATATAAAGTAACAACATAGTGTCCTGGAGAAGCAGCAAACACCACAGGATCCAAGCAGGAGGTGGGATGGGGACACGTGTTTGTAACAGCGGTTATCAGCTGCACCATTTTCTCCTCTTTGGAAGAGAGGTATCTAACACAGCGGACTGACCTTTAAATTTCATTCTAAATTCCAACTGATTTGTACTTCACGTGCAATAGTGAACAGCGCCGCCGCAGCACTGAACACCTGAGGAGAAATCCCTGTGACAGCAGCGGGGGCCGGCGGCCCCGGCTCGCCCGGGAGGGAGCCTTACCAGCCGTTGACTTCGTTCTGGGAGTTGGGGCTGACCCCCAACTCCACCAGCTTCTGAACCTCCTCCGCGTCCCCCAGCGCCGCCGCCTCCCGCAGCCGCTCCTGCCGCTCCCGCTCGGCGGCCGTAGCCGCCATCTCACCGCGGCCCCCCACCGCCTCCAGGCCGGGCCGAGCTCTCATCGCCACACGCCAACGGCCTAGGGGAAGGAACGGGGGGCAAGGCGCTGCGCCCGCCGCTCCCAGCGGCAGAGCGGCGCCCGGTGTCTCCCCCGCAGGGGTCCGGGCCGCCCTCCGCCGGGGGACTCTATTACCGGTGACAACCCCGGCCCAGGCATCGAGTTCCGGCTCACAGCCGTGCTGGGTGACTTACCGGGCACAGGCGGGTACGTGGCACTCCTGGCGGCATTAGGGCATGCTTTGATGTACGTATAATTGCATAATGCACAGTGTCTCCTGCTCTGGTATTTGTTCTTGCAGGCCACGGAATCATGCAGTTGTCCTGTCTAGGAAATTCTCTTCATCTTTTGAGCATTCTCGGTCAAATCAATTAATCTCTAAAAAATAAATAAAATTTTTAAAAAATCAACACCTTCTTGCAAATCAGACTAAAAGATTACAGGTAATTCCTGCAATGTGCATTGTTCACTTTGAAAAGCTGGTTTTGGTTGTCGTGGATTTGTCCTAAACCAAGTTAGGGGAGAGAAGAGAGCTGGTGTGGTAAAAATTTCACAACTATAAAAAGTCAAAATAATAATTTCAAACTCTAGTCAGATCCTAGCCATTTCTAGTCTAGTCTGCTCTGTGCGGCCACACCAGCATGCTGGGGAAATCTGCAGTAGCTGGGCTCCAGTGTACCTGTTTGCTTTCTTCATGCAACTGGAGCAACATGAAGAAGCTGAAACAGCTCAGATCTGCCCCTGTTTTCCAAAGCAAACACCCACTGCCCATCCCACCCACAAAACCCAAACTGTAGCATATTAAGACTGAAAATTCATACGAGTTGTGTTGCATTGATTTCAGTTACACTCTTCCAAGAGTTCCAACGGGCTGTTAAATCATTATAAAATCGCAAAGTTTGAAAGAACTTCGTAGGGCCTTACAGCACTGTGTAATGAAGGGGATATGGATGGATTTCTGAAAGGGAACTCCACAGGCAATGCTGGCATTTGCATGAAGCCCTCGTTAATTCTGACAATGGCTCCTGCGAGTCTTGTGGGTTTTACAAGATCAGCACAAATACAGACTTCAAGCTCATTAAAAAAAAATCATGTAAAATTGTATTAATTTCATGCACTTAGGATGTTGAAAATTATTTTGAGGAATTGAAAACTAGTTGAAAATTGGTACATGAAATTCACTAAAGATGAGGTACAAAGTCACATCTAGAAAGGACAAAACCCAACATAATGAACAGAAACTGGTTCCAAGATCAAACAGTAACTTCTAGGTTATATCTGAATTACTTTCCCCGCCCCCCCCCCCCCAGGTGTTGGTATAATTCCTAAGGGAATACCCACTGCTGGAGGCACCAAGGACGTTGGTAACTGTGTATCAGGGATGGTTTCAGTGCCTTTGACCCTGCGAGGGAGCAGAAGGGACTGTGATCACTGTCGAGCTGCTGCCCAGGTCTCTGTCCT
The DNA here is from genome assembly GCF_964289735.1 of Phaethon aethereus. Lineage (NCBI taxonomy): Eukaryota > Metazoa > Chordata > Aves > Phaethontiformes > Phaethontidae > Phaethon > Phaethon aethereus. The sequence continues at coordinate 7,572,660 of NC_138594.1, forward strand.
CGGCCTCCAGCCGTGAACAGCACTGCAAAGGCTCCTGCCACAGCACTGTGTGCCAGGGCTGCATCCCAGTGCCATGACACCCCACAGGGCAGGACGCTGGCCTGTGTGGCACCTGGTGTCCCTGACACCCAGCCACGCGCCGCTGTGGTATGTCTCTGTGGCGTTATTTCCCGGTGGTCGTGCCTTCTTGGCACCTCCTCGCCTGTCGGGCCTCTCAGCAGCCCAGCACATGACAACACCCTCAGGCTGGGCCGCGGGAAGGGGACCAGTCCCGGCCCTGTTTTTCCCCGCCGCTATCTCGAACTGGGGGCCGTCCCCGCCTCCGCAGAGACACGGCTGCTGCAGGCTCCGGGTGGGTGAGGAGGGCGGCGGCCGCTCCCACGCGAGACCGCTGGCGAGCCCGACCCGCGCTCCGGCAGGCCCCAGAGGCGGTTAGGAAGCGCGCGGTGCATTGTGGGCAGGGCGAGGAGCTGCGCCGCCATTTTGTCTCTGTCACTCGCAGCGGCGGCGCGGTCGGTCGGGGAGGAGAGGCGGCGGCGTTGGTGTTTGGCGAGGGGGCATTCGGCCAGGAGGAGAGGATGATATCGGCCGCCCAGCTCCTCGATGAGCTTATGGGCCGGGACAGAAACCTGGCCCCGGATGAGAAGCGCAGCAACGTGCGGTGGGACCATGAGAGCGTGAGTGAAGCGGAGCCGCCTCTCCCCTCCCTCCTTCCCATCCCCCTCGCAGGGCCGGGGTTTTGTCGTAGCGATATGGGCCTCGGGTGCGGGCTACAGCTTCTCCCGGCCTGGGGACAGCCACGGGCGCGGGGGGAAGGGATGAGGTGCCGGCCGCGGGGAGGGTTCCCCGGGCTCTGGCGGGGGTGCGGGTCGGGCCTTTCGTGCGGAGCCTGAGGCTGCGGAACTCCTGCATGGCGGCGGCGGCGGGGCGGGCTGGGCCCGGGCCGTTGCGCGGGAACCTCGCTGAGCCTTAAGACAAGGAGGAGGAACCGAGTGGCCGGGAGGGAGGAGGATCTCGCTACAATAGGGTTGTGGGAGAGGGCCTGCGCTGTTGTTTGGGCTGCTGGGAGGAGAGAGGCCTTGTGTTTGGGTTTCGGCGCAAGGCGGAGAGGTAGTGTTGGCCGTGGCGCGTTCTCCACGCAGTGTCGATAAACGGCAGTAGGGGTTTGCGGGGAGGCCTGTTGGTGACTGAGATCGCCTGTGGGGAAAAAGAAGAATAAGGGGGGGGAGGGAGGGGCGGCGGGTAGTGGAATTCTGCTGCTCTGAGTAGAAGCCTGCTGGCTTGCACTAAGGGAGATGAGACAGATGTTAGTAGTTTGGAAGACAATCTGGATCTCTTCTTAAGTGTGGTATTGGGGAAGTAAACAGAAGGGTACGGACATACTGTCTGGAGGTTGTAGCACAAGGAAGAACCATAAGACTTTTGAAAGGATATTGCTAAGAAAAGTTTGTTTCCTTCCATACTTCTTGAGTCAAAGGAGTTCTGTAGTTCCGGGGGGAGGGGCGGTAACCTAAACAGTACTATTGTTTAGTAGTACTTACGTATTTTTTGTTAACGTGGTGATTCATTAATTTTCTGCAATCACTAGCTCAAGCAAGACTTCCTGAATTATTATTTTGGAGTGGGGTTTGTCCCCGGGTATGATTGAGCTTTAATGAATGATGACTTTTAGTGGCATCCATTATGGTTGTATTGTAAGTTATTTCACAAACAGTCAATGCTAATTACAGAGTTCCTATACCTGCTTCTTCGGGAGAGATGAACACTGCTGAAATACTTCCCCCCCCCCCCCCGCCCTTGTTCATGATACATTTTTTTGAGTTACGGTATATGTTAAAAGGAAGTGTCACCGTTACAGTAGTTTATTTATTACCTGTGTGGTAGGAATTTCTGTGGATTAAGCTGCAAAAAGCATTTAGCTTCTTCCCTCTTAGCATTTTCTTGGATGTTAAATTGGGAGGATGGGGAGATGCTTTTGGCTGTTCTAAATTGCATCTTAATCATGGAGGTGGGAATTTCATGTTTTCAAATGAAAGTTATGTCATTTTAAAGATGGCTGATACATGTTGTAATTTGTGTCAGAATGCATGAGATAAGGACAGATATCTGTCTTGCCTGAGATCTTGCAAGTGCAAGGAACTTCCTCCCCTTCCACTCACTTGAAAAATGCTGCTATATATGTAAGGTGGAGGAAGAAACTGTGCGTTCAGGAAGTTTTCATGACCTTTTTAATGTCTTTCTAGACTTCTTTTATTAACCAAATATCATTATTCCATTAGGTATTCAGTTACATCTTTTGTTTTGATTCTGAACCTAAAATAAAAAGTTGTTCAGCTTTGGGAATATGAAGTAAATGGCTTGAGCCATGTTGATCTGGGTAGAGTAGATAAGGGGATTGTTTTGGTTTATTTCTTAAGGTGAGAGATTTTTTTTTTTTTTTTTTGTCTCATTCTCTTTAGTCAAGTTGAGATTACTTCATCTTGAAATAAGCAAATTTTTCAATTTTAGGCAGAAGAGATTGACTGTAACCATAGGAATCTCTCTCTAAGCTGTTGTTCAGTTTTGTGTTTTTTTTCGGAAACAGGGCCTTGTCTCTTCTTCCCAGTCCTCTTTTGACAATTTAGAAACTGCAGAGCTGTCCCCTGTCTAAGGCCAGTAGGAAATTTACTGGTGTAGGGTTGAGCCTTCAGTCTTGGAGGAACTGTTGCTGTTTGCTTTGCTCCTGCTTTTATTTATGAAGTTTATAGAATCATGATTAAATGCAGCCTCTGTGAAAGGAATGTTTTCATAGCTTCCTCCAGTCAACTGATGAGTTCATTAAAAAAAAAAAACAACCCGCTTTGTTTCAGTTTGACATCCTGCATCACCTAAAGATTAAATTTGGAATGCTGACGTGTCTTAAAAGACAGGAAATGCAGATAAGGTTCAAATAGTAAAATTAATTCATCTGCTTGACTGCTGTTTTGCTTTTCAGATGAAATACATATGCTAATGTAATTTCTTGTAAAATTAGACATATATCAACAATGTAGCCTTTTCAATGTAAGCGTGTTGTACTCGTACCAAAGTTTAGGATTTTGTGTCATGTTTTATCAGTTTTAGATATGGAGGGTTATCAAAACAAGCTCATCTCTGTCTTTGTTCTCATTTGTAAATTGTAGCTAGGTGGATGTTAAAAACTACATGGAAGATGCAATGAAATGCGAGATAGAAGTAGGTTGTTTTGAAGGTGTGGGAGCAGAGTGTGTGATAGCTGAGCATTTCCAGTTCTAATGAAACGTGTTGATCATGTATTGTAAAGCGTTTTGTAGAGCTTAGGTTCTTACTTTAAAACTTTGACATGGTTAAAGCCTTTAATCTTAAAAATTGGAATCCCAGTTGCTGTGTATTTCAGCATTGCAGTATGTCCTTAGATGATCAATTCTAGTTTTGGCATAAAGGCTTTCTGTTTTGTATGCAGGAGGAAATTATTAGTGTCATATATTTTAGTCTTTCTGCTTACTGTCATATCTGTAGAGAAAGTATATTTCTGGAACAGTAACTCTATTGATTCACGCATTCTTGCTGTAATATGCCACCTATACAAAAAAAGTTCATGTGGAAACAGCAATTGGTAAGAGTTCTGAGGCTGTTCTGTAGCACAAGCAAGCCCAGCATTGACTACCCATGCTTTGTATAAGGCTTTGCAATTGTGATGGTTCCTTCAAGGTAAATTCATTGTTTTCAGAAAGTGGGAAGGGGTGGAGAACTGTTATGGACAACTGAGTGTGAGCAATTATCTCTGATAGAAATGCAGCTTCTGAAAATGTACGATCAGTATTTAAAATATGATTTGATGGTATTGGCTAATTGTATTGTCTTACACTTCAATGCCAAAGACCTAAATTGGTTTGCATCTAGATAGAATCTTAGAACTTAATCCTCCAGAGAGTGAGGAGGGAGGACTTAAGTGTTACTTGTTTTGGAAGAATATTAGTAATGGAAGGTTATCTCCAAGTGTGGTTTGGGAGAAGGGCTTATGTTTGTTTGGTTTTGGGTGGGTGGGCATTGCTCATAAAATGTCTGATGCATGTCAACTTCAGTGGTTTCAAAGAACTCATCTGTAGGAAGGAATTTTCTAGTTTTTTGTGTGTAAGCTACAACTTACTGGATTTTATTCTTAGCCTTTTTACTAGGAATTGGCTGCCTAAAGGAATTTGCTTACATAATTGTTTATTACAGTTATACTGATACTTCTCAATCAGTAAATAATTTCTTGCAGAAGAGGAATGTGTTAATGTAGAAGTATTAATGGTATAGAGCTGTCAATAGTTTCTTTATATACGAAAGCTTTGAATTGGTTCACAAACTCTGGAAGAGTGAGCCATTCTTCGTGTCAGCTTAGTCGACTTCAAGGTGAAGGATATTACTTTCCCACCTCCAAGAGATTTCAAGGGTTAGTGATTTGAGATGAAGAAATGGAAAGTTCCAAGTGTCTGTCTGTGTTTGGTCTAGTGTCTAATCAAAATGTGGGACCCTAAGGGCTTTGAGACACAAGGTATGGCTAATCCTGCTGCAGTAGTTTGTCAGTAACATTCCTTTCTGTAACACCTTCTTGGGAGCAGAGTCATCAGAATAATTTGGCAAAAAGGAATAAGCGCTTGTTACCTGCATAGGTAAATATCCATACTAAACTGCCTATTGCTCTGTTTCTGCAAATACGGAATGTATTTCCGTATTACTTCTGTCTGGTGCTAAGTGCAGCAGTCTGATAAGCCATGGATGAGTAATGTCATTTGAAGCATATCACCTCTGCTTCAGTCCTTCAGTGGCTCTGTGATGCTTCAGCAATTTCTTGGCCGTTTTGATTCTTACACATCGTTGATTACTTAAGACCGGCTGCAAGTGTGGCTGACTGGCATCTACAGCCAGTCGAGGCAGGTGTACCACACGGTGAAACTAAGCCAGAATGATTCCCTTCAAGACTCTGCAAGATTCTCACAAGTAATGTTTTTCTGTTGAAACAAGATCAGTTGAAGAGCGTAAAGAAATAGGTATGAGAGAGGGACAAAATTGCTGCAGACACTAGTCTGAACCACTCCAATGTGAGTATTTCTCTGCAGGCTGCTTCTTAGGAGAGAATGTCAAGTAATTCACTAGGTACCATAGCATCCAGAGCTGATTAGGAGAAAATTACTGCAGCTTTTCAGTGTGTGTGGTTTTTGTTGTTGGTTTTAATATATAAATAATTAATATAGTGTGTAACACATATTTAAGCTGCATATTTTAGTATTGGTTACTACAATTTTTGGCTGTAACCATCAGCTCATAAGAGGAGGCTTTTCCTATCAGTGCTGCTTCATAGAATCATTTTAATTCTTTCTGGTGTTGATGTGTTTTGGGTTTTTTTTTGTTCATCATACTTCTGCCTCTAGTAACTTTTCCTTTGCTCCTTTTGTTGCTACTTGTTTCAAAACTGTTACAGACCAGTTTGTATAATTTTGGAGCTGATAGAAGGCATTCTACAACTTTTCACAGCACAATATGGTCAGACTGTTATTGTTGTATTCTCTGTGTTTTAGGAAATTGCCTAATCCATCCCTGAAATTTTTTTTGGGGGGAAGTGCCTTTTCACTGACCCTAATACTTGGATGTGAGGATGAGAAAATGGAGGAGAAAGAGAATGTAGAGGGAAATTAGATTTCCATTGACTAGTACAGGAGTTCATCCCAGAAACTGCTTCCTTAAAACAACTTGGTATTAAAACAAGGGATTGTAGCTTTCAGAGAAGAGAGCAGATTCTGAAATCAGATTTCATCCAGTACCTTTCTACTTGCTTCCTGTGAAGAAGAAAATTTGTGATTTTGTGTCGTGTTTTCTTAACTATTCTTGATAAATTGATTCAGATAGGTGCCATGGTGTCCTAACTTGGATCATGGGAGAAATATTCAAATTATATAATAAAACAGGGTTTTTTGGTTGGTTGGTTTTTGTGTCCATGGCTTGTTAGTAGAAAGTTTTAATGTTTTTATGTGTAATCTGTAAAGCAGTCAGTACAGTTTTAACCTCCATAGTCTGATTTGAAGTCTGGCAGTTAGCATGGAAAAATAAATCGGACTGATCTAATTTGATCAACTGGTGTCACAGGCATTTCAGTGATGTGTTGGTGTGGGGCAGGTTTTGGGTCTCTCTTCTCACCCCCATTTGTTAAATAGTTCAAAATGTATCTTGGGAAATAATATGTTGCAAATCTTTGTCCACAGTATATGTGAGAGTATTGGAACTAGGTTGTAATACGCAGTAGCAATTACTAGATTTGCCAAATACTAGAAGCTGGTGTAATATAGAAGAGATGTTAGAAGAATGTCCAGGGTAGTTTTGGACCGACAATTAATGGCAATCACATCTAGGGGAGGGGTCTGTTGAAGAATTAATTATTTAAGATTGCTTATGAAGTTAGGAGTGAAAGTATTTCTGATTTTATCTTTTTGGCTGTTCTGATGGATAAACAGGAGATATTTCTGTGTTACGAACTTCAAGAACTGACCAACTTGACTAGTTAAGCCCTTGCTTATGGGTGAGGGTGAATAATCTTTTTAACAAAAGCTGGTTTTATCCTATCATATGTTAAGTATTTACTGGCTAGACTAACAGGATGTTTTTTTCCCTAACTTCTTGGCAGTATTTTTCTGTTATCAAAAAGAACCTTGACTTGCTAATGTGAAAATAGGCTATGTAGAAACAAAACAAACACTTATTTTGTTGGCAAGAAGCCAGGTTAAAATGAATGTGTCCTCTGTCTGCCTTAGGAGGTATACAATGTCTCTTTGCATATCATTCTTAAAGTAGGGGTTTTTAAAAGCATCGGAATAGGGAAGTTTTGGATGGTTATTGTATGTGTCCTTAGGTCTCTTAATTGATATCAGAATCCTTGAGGTAGTACCTTAGGTTTGAATGCTGGTGGCTTCTGTTCTCCAAGCCAATAGCATTGAAGAAATGAAAGCTGAACACAGAGTTGTTACAGACAAGTGAAGAGGAACTTGCTTTCATCTTTCCATGGCAGAAATTCTCACTCCTTGTGAGTGAGAAAATCTTGTAGGTTTTCATGGTTGAGGAGTTATAAAATAGTAGCTTTTAAAATAGTCCAATCTAATCCCTTTGTAAATAGCAAATACTATATTGTATTTACAAACAGATTACACTTGCCTGTAACCTTAAATACTTAGCAGTAAAATTAAGAAATACTATTATTGCAAAAGAAAGTAAGATTTTTTTGTGTTTCGTTGTTAAGATGCACCTTATAGCAGTTAATGCTACCAAGTAACACAGATATAGAGGGTGTACGTGTGTAAAATTTTCAGAAATTTTGCAGTACACAAAGGGGATTTTTACACTGTATTTTAGAAGACAGAAGCAATTACCTAAAATTGCCAATTCATGAGGAAAAAAATGATGCCTGTTTCTTTCTTCTCCTCTGTCAGGTTTGTAAATACTATCTTTGTGGCTTTTGCCCAGCTGAGTTATTTACAAATACCCGTTCTGATTTAGGTAAGTCTCGTCATTTTCATTAACTTATATGTAATTACAATTGAACTTATGTTTGCAAACTACATTTTTACTGTTTAATGCTCTGTCAAAACACTTTGAAAACAGGCTTTTTGTTTTTAAAGGATTGCCAGTGATACAGTATGTTAGTGGTATAAGAGCAATATTTATTCCAGATCCTACTTCCTCTAGGTGAAGCTGAATTATTGGGTGTGGGGTGGTTTTCTCCTCTTGAAGTGTTGACTTCTAGTTTGGTTTATTCTACCTGGGCAGGGTTTTAACTTATTTTTGTGTGAGTATATGTTATTGAGCTTCTTTACTTTAGAGACTCATTTACTGGAATAGTTATTACTGAAGGCCGTCTCTAAATTACTAGTAGCTTTCAAGTGATGGTATGCAGACAACATGTAGTTTGGAGGCAGTAACTAGGGAAAACAGGCTTCTTTTCTTAGCATTAATGTCCAAGTCCATTGAAGAGTTTGATAGGCTGGGCAAGGTGGGGAATTTTAACAAGACTGCCTTCATGAAGTCAGGCCATATACCTCCTGATTCTACTCTGAAGATCAATGTTTTAAGTAACGAGTTTATTATAGAGAATGCTGTCTGGAGATTAGAAAGTACTTGGTGAAATGACCCTTCATATGTCATTCCCCCCCCCCTTTTTTTTTTTTAAAGGCCCCAGGTGTTTAAGGTATTACCTTGTTTGTGTAGTTTTACCAATGTAGAACTTGATCTGGAAATTATATTTTATATGAAGGCTTTATACATCATTCAGAATCTCCTCTGGTTTTATAATTACTAGACCATATTGGCATTTTTTTTTTCTTCAACGTATCTTTAAAACTCCCAGCAAAGGAAGCAGAAAGGCAGGCATAAAATTCCCTGGGAAGTGTTTATAGCTCTGCTTTATCATGGTACACAAACAAATGCTGATGGAATGTTAATACAGCATTCAAGAATGCAAGCTTAAACTCTTTTTTGGGTCTCTTTAGGTCCTTGTGAAAAAATTCATGATGAAAATCTACGCAAGCAGTAAGTATGTTGGTTGGTATGTTAATGCAAGTACAGTTTCTAGTATGCTTGAAATTTTATTAAAGCAACCCAACCATGAGAAGCTAATTGCTTTCTGATTTATGTAAACATTTATTTAAATGTTTAATGTTCTCTTACCTTGAGCAAGAATTTGTATCATTGCAGGTTTTGTTATTTATTTTTAATGTATTATGGATTGACGTGAGCATTCATTTTTAACATATTTTACCAGGTATGAGAAGAGCTCTCGTTTTATGAAAGTGGGCTATGAAAGAGACTTCTTACGCTATTTACAAAGCTTACTTGCAGAGGTAGAACGCAGGATTCGAAGAGGCCATGCTCGTTTGGCACTGTCACAGAATCAGCAGTCTTCTGGGGTGAGTCCGGAAGAATCATTGAGGCAATTTTTCCTTTCCTTGAAGATAACACCTTCATTTTCTCTTTACCTTTTCTCTTCAGGTAAAATATATTGTTTTCCAGAAGATTCCCATTAGATAAGTCTCTTCATCTGTTAGACAGCAGATTGCTTCTAGCCCTAATGGACAAGCCAAGTGGCTCCACAGTCAGCAAGAGTCCCTCTGTTCTCCCCATCTCCATTTTCTCAGAATCAGTATCTGTTCTCTGCCCTGGAGCGTTAATCCTGTCAAGTGTTGTCTTTACCCTGTTAACCTCAGTTTACCTTCTGTCCCTTAGTTGCATATTCCTCCATCCCCCCACTAGTAAGCTGTATCACGGTGATACTACAGAAGTAGGCGAGTACTGGGTCTTTCAGTGGCTGATGAAGCTATATCCCCTTGTCAGCTGCCACACTTAAGCAGTAGCCTCTTTCTGCTCCCACGCCACCATTGGCAGGCAATGATGGAATCACAGAAGTTTGAGAAAGAAATACTTGTGTGCAGCTTTTTTCTCAAGTATGCAACAGTTCCAAGCTGCATACTGGACACCTGTTAATGAAAAGCTTAAACTGACTTGGAGGAGAATTGTATGTGTTTACTCCACTCGTTTTTTTCCCCTGTCCCCTGATGGATTTGGAGCGGTGACTGTGGCCTGTGTTCCAAGAATTTTGTGACGACTAGGGTAGCCTTGCTCGTTTTTGGTGCCCCTGTTAATAGCTCTGTGCAAAGTCCAGTTGCTTCAGAAGGAGCTGTGGACAGTATCCAGTCAAGAGAGCTTATTGGCTGTGGAGTTGAGCAAAGGTTGTGGGGGAAGCAGATGTAAGTATTCTGGCAGCCTACAGAGAGGACACTACTAACAAGTACATTTTGGATGAAGTGAGATTCTTTTTGCATTTATGCTTAGAAGTTGTTTCAGAGCCCACGGAACTTCCAAGTCATACTTGAGTGTCTGCAAAGATATGTAATATCTGCATGGCAGCTTCAGAGTTTAAATTTAGGACTTTGAATTCAGATGTCTTACCTTTTATGGGCTAGAGCCTTGAACGTTTTTGTTGATTTAGGAGGTATTAGTGTGACTAGAACTTGCTTCACTCAGCAAGAGTGGAGTAAGCTGTGGTGAGAAGTGTTTTATGTTAGACTAGACTATTATTAGTAGGTCCTCGTGGGAGAAGAGGCAGGAGGAAGTTATTCCTGAAGTGTCTCTGGAATATGAGAAGGCATACGTTCATGTGTTTTAAAGCTATATTAACAAAAACAAAAAAAAACCCAAATAAAAAAAGACACATTTGTACTGTTTGGCAGGGAGCGGGACCTACTGGTAAAAATGAAGAGAAGATTCAGGTGTTAACTGACAAAATTGATGTACTTCTACAACAGGTGAGTTTTTTACCTGCTGTAACAGAGACCTCTTGCTTTTGCTATTCGATTAAAAATCATAGTTCGATTTTTTTTTTTTTTTTTTTTATTGTCCTTTAGATTGAAGAACTAGGTTCAGAAGGGAAGGTGGAAGAGGCACAAGGAATGATGAAACTTGTTGAACAGTTAAAGGAAGAGAGAGAATTGCTGAGATCTACAACTTCGGTAAGTAATGTGTTTGTAGTTCTCTCAGACTTTTTTCAAAATTTGGTGCAACAGTACTTTCTTAATAACTTTGTCCTTACACTGATGGCATGCAAGTCTCTGCAGAATTTGTTAGACAATAACAGGACATTTAAATGTGTTAATCCAGTGTGGTGATTTAGCATGCTACCTTGGGAGTGGGGTTTCTGCAAAAAAATTACGAAGTTATTTACACAGCAGTCCTGGAGGTAAGCTTGCATCTTACTGTAGTTCAGATCTCAGTTGAAATTTGCTGTGTAGCCTCCGCAGTATTATTTTAGTGAATTACTGGTCTGATGGTGTTAGGGCTGTGACTAGAGACAGGTATCTGTCTGAGAACTACAGAAGCCAAAGGTAATGTGTTAAGTAGCAAGTTCCTGTCAATAAAAAGGAGTTTATGTTTGAAAATTAAATTTTGATGTTTAAAATATGTTCAGATTGTGATTCCTGTTTTTTTTTTAAAGCTCTTAAATGTTGCAGGCAATAGTGTTTATGGCCATACCATATGATTCATGAACATTGCACAGCAATAATCGCTTGGGTTTATGTTGAAATTTCAGTGTTACTTCTCATATGTCTGTTGAAACAGTGAATTAATTTGACCACCATCCTTTTATATAGAAGCCCAGCATTCCTTTTTGTAATTCTTCGTGGTATATTCTAGCCTTTTCATTCCTTGAGACATATTCCATGGTTATTCTGCAGCTCCAGACATTTCAGTTAATGCCAAAGAAACCATCTTAAGAGAAAACTGATTTTTATTTTCCTTAATACAGTGATTGCAAGGAAGCTGCAGATATGGCTATATACATATTAATCCTTTGCAGGGAGGAATAAGATTTGTTTTCTAATTGACTCTTTCCTTGTGGCTTATGTGGAAAGGGTGTATGTAGCCTATTTTTGCCGTGTTCATCCTAGTAGGTGCAGTGCTCAGAAGACAAAGCATGTAGATAAGATTTTCAGCTTTCACTAGTGCCTGGGATTTGACAGCATTTGATTTGTTCTTCAATCTAAAGTTGTAAACCTCTTCACTGGCTGCTGGCTAAAACTTTTCTTTTGCTTTATCACATATTTTTCTTTTGCAGACAATTGAGAGCTTTGCAGCCCAAGAGAAGCAAATGGAAGTTTGTGAAGTTTGTGGAGCCTTTTTAATTGTAGGAGATGCGCAGTCCAGGGTAGATGACCACTTGATGGGAAAGCAGCACATGGGTTACGCCAAAATAAAAGCTACTGTAGAAGATTTAAAAGTAAGCGTTTCCTTCAGTTATTGAACATTAAAAAATTGCTTGGAGGCTTCCTATGGTAAATAAAAGGCTGGACTTTCTCAAGTGGGTGAGATACTCATATATGTAAAAACTAAATGGAATCCTACACTGCACATTTAGCACTGTGCTTGCACTGACATTCCTTTTTGTATGTGATTGCACTAGATACAAGCAAAGATGTAAATTCAGGTGTGAATTTTTTATGGCCTTTGGCCTCTTGTGAGAATGATAAACAAAAGTTCTGCAAGACAAAGTGCTGTTACGGAGTCTGTCTTTTCTTTGGAAAAAACCCTGAAATATTTTACAAACTTAAACTTTTACATCCTCCAAAGGTATAAACTTTAGTTATATTGAATGATTTACCTTGAGTAATCATTTCTTTCTGTGAACTTTTTTTTAAGGAAAAGTTACGAAAAAGAACAGAAGAACCTGACCGTGATGAGAGGTTAAAAAAAGAGAAACAAGAACGAGAAGAGAGAGAGAAAGAGAGGGAACGGGAGAGGGAAGAGCGGGAAAGGAAGAGACGACGTGAAGAAGAAGAAAAGGAAAAAGAGAGGGCTCGTGATAGAGAGAGACGTAAAAGGAGTCGTTCACGGAGTAGACATTCAAGCAGAACATCTGACAGAAGATGCAGCCGTTCACGAGACCACAAAAGATCAAGAAGCAGAGAAAGAAGGCGAAGCAGGTACGTGTGTGTATGTGTATTTCATGTAACTTTCCAGAATGTAAAGATCTTGTGGGGACTTGATCTGTCAGCCTGGGTCACATCACCAATTTGTTAGCTTCACTGTTCTTAACTCTGAAGTGAAGACATACTTTACTGGTTCTAAAGATAAGCAAGTTTTTGCTGTGTGTTCACTGTCTTCTCTCTATTTTTGCAAGTAGATGACACCACTGTGGTGGAAGTGGTCTTATGAGGGAGCTTTGAGAAGGCAAATGCTCCCAAAGAACAGGGAGTTTTGTTTTTTCTTGTTTGAAAAACAGTCTTGTTTTTTTCCTGAAGTTGGCCTTCAATTCCTTGTAGCAGATATTTTTAAGATCTGTGGTTCAATGTTTGAGTAAATGAAGACGGCAATATGAAGCCAGGTCTTAACATCCTGAGAAATATTTACATACAGTATGCTAAGGCTTGTTTTAAATGTTTTCTACAAATAATCAATGTATTAGAAAGTGCTACTGTTCTACCGTGTTATCTTCTGACTTGTAAATGTCAGCTGGTATTTTCTATTTTTGACATTTTGTCTGAATGTTAAGGAGTCGTGACCGAAGAAGAAGCAGGAGTCATGATAGATCAGAAAGAAAACATAGGTCTCGCAGTAGGGACAGGAGACGATCAAAAAGCCGAGATCGGAAATCCTACAAGCACAGAAGCAAAAGCAGAGAGAGAGAACAAGACAGGAAGTCAAAAGAAAAAGGTATGTTTGTGTGAAGACTGAGTTCTTAGCAAGTTCTGAAACTAATCTTTCCCTAAAGTCTCAAAAGCTCTTAGTCTTTCAGTGAGTGACTGAAAGTTCTTCTTGGCATCAAATCAGATGTGGTTTTATAAGCTGTATATGTTGCTGTTAAACAATTTGAAGCATTTTGTTTGTTCCAGTTACTGTTAGTGCACATGTGTGCATGTGTACAGCCCAGTGTCCACCTCTTATCTGTTACAGTACTTTATTAAAAGCTTACCACCTTGTCTGCAAATTAAGTGAGAGGATTTTGATGTATTTTTAAACCTGTTTACTGTTTACCTTTAGAAAAACATAAGCCTGTAATCAGATTTTCATAAGAGTAAATAATCTTCTCTTCCTACTATTAGCACATATTTCTGTAATGACCCTTTGCTGGTATATGTTTTGTGGGAGATTGGTAGCTGGTTTTTCACCTGTACCATCTATTACTTCTCTACACTGTCATGTTTCCTTTGTTTTCCCTTAACAGTGCTTTTAAGTTGGTTTGTTTTGTGGTTTTTTTTTTCCTAATGTATGAATGCAGGCCAAGAGAAATCTTGCAGAAGTTCTGTAACGCTTTAAATTACAATTCCATGCCCTCTCCCCAATCTCCTGCTCTTCCCCCTTGTTTTGTTGTTTTGGGAACTTTTTTGTTTGTGGTGTTTTTTTGTTTTGTTTTAAATGAAGTGAGAATTGCTTTCTCAGTATTCAGGTGAGTCTCAGAGGATTGCTGTATTAGTCCTCGGAACGCTTTTATAGCAGTACATGCCATGTACAACAGCATTGCTAGTGACTTGCTGCTTCATCAAAGGCTGGTGTTCAGAAACTTTACCTTTAAATAGGAGTAAAAAGAGCTACAGAGGCAACACAACAGATTAACGTTCTCTGAAAAGATACTAATTCATTCTTATGGCTAAATTTCCCTCTTTTAAAAGGCTTTTGAAACTTCTGGAGGAATATAATAGTAACTTCTGGCTTAAACAGCTGGCCCTGTTGGGGTGCTGACTAACATCCAGTCTGAAACAGCCACCCCATTTCATTATTAGAGCTGATCACCAGTAATGGATGAAACAATTCTGTTAATGTTTCCAAGGTACTTTTGAGGTTCTCGGGAATGAAGGGTGCTGTGTGGATGTTTCTGGATTGCATAGGCCTGTTTGCCCTACCCTTACTTTTCCGTATTTATCTAGCAGATTAATTCACAGAATCATTAAGGTTGGAAAAGACCTTCAAGATCATCAAGTCCAACCGTTAACCCAACACCACCATGTCCCCTAAACCATGTCCCGAAGTGCCACATCCACGTTTTTTGAACACCACCAGTGATGGTGACTCCACCACCTCCCTGGGCAGCCTGTTCCAATGCTTGACCACTCTCTCTGTGAAGAAATTTTTCCTAATACCTAATCTAACCCCCCCTGCCGCAACTTGAGGCCATTTGCTGGTTACTCCCAAAAAGTTGGTAATGCTTCATGTATTTTTCCTGCCTGACTTCCTTGGACCTCTTTAATTTTTCTGGTTTGTACTACGGTGCATCTTTAGTATTGATTCTTCTCACATGTTGCTTTGCCCTTTTTAAGCAAGTGGTTTCTAGCTGCTTGCTCATCGGCAGTCGAACTGATGTGTAATGTTTAAACTCAGATTTGGAATTGTAGCCTATATCTGTCCATTTGTTACCTTATTCCTACCTGATGTTGTGCCTTTTTTGCCTACTTTATGAACAGATTTCTAGTACTTAGTCAAGAATGTCCTATTCAGTATTCTGTGCGTACCTATGCCTATAAATAACTGTGTTCTTATTTATTCAATTTAGTCTGTTTTTGAGCTTAATGGCTTTTTAGTTCTTTCCTTAATCGTTCCACAAATAGAGGAGCTAGTGAACTTTCTTCAGCGTCTCAATATTTTTAGTTTTAACTTGACTAATTTCCTTGCTGGCTGTTTTATTTGCTGCTTGCTACTTCCTTCCTCCAGAAATCAGAACAGTGAGGTGATGCTATGAACTGTGATGAAAATTCCACATGGGAAAATAAAAAAAAAAAATTTTTTTTTTTTTTTTTTACTATGTGATCATAACATTTGTAGAAACACAAATAGGCCTTAGAGCAGGACTTTATTGCTGAAAAAGTTTGTGGTTTTCCCTTTGTTGGGAAAATCTTTAATTAAAAAAAGAGGGAGGAAAAAAGGAAAAAAAACCCCAAACCAGTAGTATTTAACAAGCAAGCATTGAATTTCTGTGATGAAGCTGTAAACACCATTACATCCTCATGTTTGCAATGTGGCATTGTAGGTAGGTAGTTAAGTAGATAGCTTGAGAGCTTCATATATCTGAAGCTGGTGGCTGGCTACCTGCTCTGTTGTTTGCACAAAAAGAAGCAATGTAGAAGTTAAAACTTAACTCATTACACTTACTGCTCCGTTGGGAATATTGGCTTCAGAATCTAATTGTCTTTATATCTACCATTGATCTGCAGTTATAAAAGTAAGCAGCAAAGGCCTGTCTGTAACTGCTCATGGTAGTGCCTTTCATCTTAATCTCAAACTGGTTTGTAAATGTGAATCTTAACAGGAAAAAAGGCAAGGCACAGTTGCCCAAGACTTGCCTACTGTTACACATTAAATTAGTGCCATACATTGAAAATTCAAAAGTTCTGGCTCCTTGTTCACTAAAATAGTGTGGAATACAGTGACCTTTAAGAGTGTAAGAAAAAAGTGGATGTAAAAATGGAGACACTTAATTTCTGACTCAAATTTCAGTAACAGGGATACATTTGCTAAAGGAGGGAGCCACCAGCCATGAACACCCCCTGAACATTACTTTAATATAAACCAGCAGAACACAATGACTTTTCAAGTGAATGAACTTCAGAGTAGGTGGAATAAATAGTTTAGGGTTTTTTTAAGAAAAGGAAAACATCTGTTCTGCAAGTACCTTCATTTTATGAAGAGTTAATACTGGAACATGCCTCTAGACCACTTTAACTTGGCTCTCTACCTTCCTTAATTGGGATTCATATACTTATAAAAATAATAATATCTGTGATTGTTTTCATGTTAGTGATTAAACCTCAGCAAATACCGTCAGAACACCTGAACCCTCAGTAATACTGGATATTATGTTTGACTGATTTTGCATTTTCTGAGTGGTAAAACCATTCACATTATCTTGGTAAGAATTCGCACAAAATATATCTCAGCTGCCCACATGAACTCAATCAGAAAAATATGCATGTGTTCAATCAGGAAGCAAAATAAGTATTATGTGATTATACCTGAAATAACATACACAGTTTCAACAGCAGATTAATTGTATGTGCTTTTAAAGACAGAAATCTTACTGATCAAAAATACAGTGGAGGAATTTAACTGCTTGCAGATACTTCAGGAGTTGAAAGAAATTCAGTTATTGGACTATTTGTTGAATACACTTTCTCAGTCCTGCTTGGCAAACTGGAGGTTTGCTATGGTAAATTTTATTATTATTAAAGTTTTTAGAAGAGTTTCGTCTTTCATACCGCAGTTTAATAGTAGTTTTTTAACCTTAATCAAAATTATCCTTCCTGACCAAATTCAAGAAACAAACAAGACAGAACAAAACCCTGCACACTGCACATCCATAGGGCTATTAAGATCTACCATATCTACATAGGACAGAAGATAAGATTATTGGACTGACTACTAGTCCTCTGCGGGGAAACAAGACTACTATTCCTCAGTGGATCTACGTGTGCATCGGAGATACCTATAAGACACAAAAAGAAGACTTTTTAACAAGGTTAGTTAGAGTGCAATCTACCTGCGGAGTTGCAAAACTGAGGGCAGACAGATACAAAATTATTAGTTGTTCAGTTAGCTTTTTGACATCGCTGCGTGCTTTCTCCAAGCACAGTGCACTGGATGTGCTGCTTCAGCTGAAACCTCAGTAGTAGTGTTCATTAGGCAGTTGCCCTCCTTTTTGTGTGGGGGCTTTGCCCCTCCCTTTGGTGATCTGTTTCAAAACAAAGAAGTTGGGATGTTGCTTCTCTTTTAAAGCTTAATTTCTACTTGTCTTCTGGAATATAAAAGTGTGTTATGCCAGTCTAGATAACATTATTTAAAATAGCTTTTTCAGAGTGTTCGACCTGTGTGCTCCTGTGTTGGGGATCTCTCTCTCTATATACATATATTTTTATATTATTTATTTTAATTGCCCGGATAGCAGGGAATAATCAGAAAAAAGAGCATGAATGTTGTTCTGTGTGGTGACATCCGAGAGGTTGGTTTTTTGGATTTTTTTTTTTTCTCTCCAAAGTGTCTTTACTGATCAAAGGTTGAATATTATGGTGTGAAATAATACAGAAAGAATTATATTTTTATTAAATTTGCAAATACTGAATTTACAGATGAGGCACGCAGCTCTAATACTGAATGTTTTTCTTTCCATGGAAATGTTTTTACTTCTGGCTTCCTTCCTTTGAAGATTATTGAGGAAAATACTACTTTTTCAGCAGTGTAGTAAACTTTTCAGTCAGCTTTCAAGTTCATGATGAAATTGTGGGGTCCTTTCTATCTTGCTGTTCCTTTGCCTTTGGAAAACAGTGCTGTTTATTTATCTTCCAAACTGTCTCCCCAAGTTATTAAAATAAGTAGATTATAAATGACTGCTGTTTTGATAAAGTTGAGAATTAATAATGCTGGCAAGCGTGCAGCTTCTGTGGCATATTGTACAGTCAAGTTAATTTTGATTGTCACTGTGGTCCCCACCTTCAAAGCTAGCAGTGCTTAATATTGCTTGTTTCCTCAAGTATTTGATTGATGGAGGTTGCTAGTTTTTTTAATTGGCAAGTATTGATTTATTTGATAATGCACAAATGCATTGTCCCATCACTCTTTTCTGATTTTCTTTTCAAGAAACATATTTAATGAGAATTGTAAACCAAAGGCGGCCCTACACATCATAAATTAAAACTTGGGGACAGAGAGTCCCATTATAAGTAAGGAAGCCGTGCACCATAATTACACATTTGCCTAACTTCTTGACTGCCTCTTTACCCACAATTTATATACTTCAACAGACAGCTGAGTAGCTGCCTCCCTTAGGAGGTGTGCTCTTTCTCCTCTTTTCCCCACCCTGTACTGTCCCCTTTGACCTTTGTTGTACCCTTTCCATTCCAGCATGGTAGTCTGAAGCCTATTTCTGTAACTTTTTGAGTATTACTGTTACTGCTGTAGAAAGTAACTGTCCCATTTTGTATGCAATATATATCTCACATGTGCAATGTTTGTTTTTACTTTGAAATCCATGGTCAATGTCTTCTTTCATGGCAGAAAAGAGGGGATCTGATGATAAAAAAAGTAGTATGAAGTCCAGTAGTCGAGAAAAACAGAGTGAAGACACAAATACAGACTCGAAGGAGAGTGATACTAAGAATGAGGTCAATGGGACCAGTGAAGACATTAAATCTGAAGGTGACACTCAGTCCAATTAAAACTGATCTGATATGACCTCAGATCAGACAGAGGTAAGTGCATTATTTCAAACTTTGATTAGGGCTTTTTGTTACTGTTTAACAGTGCAGCGTAAGTATGCACAGATGAAGATGGAACTAAGCCAAGTAAGAAGACATACTAAAGCACCTTCTGAAGGAAAAGACAGTGTAGTCCTGCAAAACATTTTGAGGTACATTGTTTTGTCTCAGCTATTTTGTAGCAGACTCGTGCCCCCATTAGTGTGCCTCTTTGGGACATATTTGTAATATAGTCACCATAGAAAAATAAATTATCCTTTTTTTATTTTTAGGGATTTTGTTATCGTTTTTTTTAAAAGTTGAACTGTTTTTGTATTTAAGTCCATATTGTGTTGGTACATCAGCAGAAACTTTTGCTTTAATACTTAATATTTGAGGCACATGTTGGACTACTTTGTTTTCATATAAACTGCTAGTATTTCTTTGTCAAGGATGTTTCTAGTTTTTTTGCTTTATTGCCTTGCATTCTAATGCAGTTTGTTCTGTAACTCGAGAGCCAGTAGCATTGGATTGATGGAAGTGTAGGGTTTATGAATTATTGCAGCTGACTACCATACCTCACACAGCGTTGGTGTTGTGAGCGGCCCATGAAAAGCCAAATTAAAAATCAAGGATTCAGTCAAACTAAGCAGGTACTCATGCCAGGTACTCCTTTCTCTACCCACATCCATGTTTGAATGCTGTTGCCTGTAATCTTTAAGCTTACTGTTGTGTTTTTGATTTTCAAGATAGTGAAAAGGACTTTTTGTGTATTGTGTGAATACTGTAAATCTGATGTTAACAGAATGGAATTTTCTTTCAACTGTATGTAGGGATGCAGTGCTGCCCAGAATTAGATATCTTTAAAGAGTTTAAAATGCAATAAACACTACATAATAATCGCCTTGTTACTTTCAATGCAATTCAAGTCTTTAAGAGGTATGTGTTTAATATTTCCTACTGTGTAGGAGAATTTGCAGTCAGCCATAGCACAGAGAAGTGGAATGGCTGGTAACAGACTTCTAAGGCAAATGTAAATACAAAGACAGATGCCACCAAATGATTACAATGTTCATGGCAAGATTGTATGCTGAAAAACTGTTTGTGGGAAATGAAACAGCTAAACAATAGGAAATACAAATACTGTATTAAAAGGAAAACTGAAAGTTTTTTCTCCGCTCTTGACATAGCTTTCTTACTCTTACAGAAGGTCTTTAGTTGTATTCCTGAAATAAGGAACTAACAATGGAGAGTACAGCTGATAAATGAGCTTCTTGCAACATAATTTGTTACTGTAGTTTCAGTCTTTGTGCTAGAAACTCTTAAACACTTAATGTTGACTATTAAACCATTAATGCTACATCATTGCTTCTAAAGCCAGTTATGTTCAATGTTGACATTTTTGTAGAGTTAAGATGACAGCTAACAACTGGGCCAATGTAATGGTAAACGAAATGCTCTTAATGCTGTCTAATTGTCTGTTTTCCCAAAATTTTGCATTGTAGGACTACTACATGAAGAGTCTGCGAAGACAGCGGAAGACAGCTTAAACTGAAGATCTGCTTTAAAATGAGGTGAAAGAAAGCTGTAGTGGCGTAGAAAAATATAAAGTTGAGTTAGAATTTTTTTTTTATAAAATTTAATTCAGGACTGGTGTTTCCTCCCAGAGTTCAGAAAGAGGTGTTGATAATAGCACATATGCTACTGAGAATATAAGTCCTGTATCCTTTTTTTCTTTAAGACTTTTTAAGATAAGAAACCAACATAACCTGAACACATGGCTTGCTCAGTGTTTAATTGCAAGTTTTCATTCTTGGACTTTAAAACACAAGAATAAATGTTTAGTATTTGTGTGAATCGAACTAAAATGAATCCCATTTTTACAACTAAGCTATTCCTAGCTTCTTGATATACGAGAAATGGAAATAAAGTATCTTTGAATTTCTGTTACAAATTTGATTGTCTCTGTCATTGAACGTTTAATATTAAATAAGTTTCTTTCCTAATAAATCTACTCCTGTCTTCAAGCTTAGTCCATTAATTTGGATGCTTAGTTACTCTGTGGTGTTTGTGGGTTTGAGGTTTTTTTGGTGCCAACAGTTAGTATTTCATTTCAATCTTACTTTTTCAGCAGTTAGATGGCTGTTGGATGCTGTCCCCCCTAAAAAGTGCGGCAGTTGTTCAAGGAATTACAGAAATCTTGCAGTAAAAATGTAGGCCATAAGCCCTTACAAAGCAGTTAGACCTTTACAGCATTATCATAAAGATGCCACTGCTGAGATCAGCTATCAAACTGCCTTTATATTTGCACTGTAGTATCAATTTGGAATATTAATTAACAACTGTCTGCAGTTGGTAAGCAAGTGCAGTCTGCATGTTACAACACGTGCAAGGGGAAAAAAAAAAAAAGAGACATTTCTCATGCTTTCTTGTGAAGCTGTAGTGCAAGCAAGTATAGTTCTTATTGGAAAAGAACTGCAACATGTACTAGTCAGCAGGAGAGACAGTAAAGTGTACTTCAGTGCTGTGTCTGTAAGGCATTGAATTGACTTTTTTTAAAAAAGCATTATCTTTCATATTAGTATTCAGAACTTGACCATACACGTAACTGAAGTCATACATGGACAAAGCACTATCGTAACTTGCTGCTTCTGATTTTGCTGTGCTTTGTATTGTCTGTTGGTCCCTCTGGTGAAATGAGTGCTGGGTTTTTTTTTTTTTGCTAAGGAGGGATACCACATGCAGCCAGCCATGTTCCCCTTTTGACTTCTATCATTCTAAAGCAGGGGCACAGAGGATTAAGACTGGGTGGTAGGTTTTTTTTAAATAAAAAAAAAAAAGAAAAATTAATGGAAGTGGGAAGCAGGTAAAATTATAATGAAGTTCCAATAAGGCATGTCACATGAACACCTCTTCCTTTTGAAACTTGTGTAAAGAGACAGGATTCAACTGCTTCAGTGGCTAAAATGTTTGTCTTGCACCTTCCATTGCACATATTTGTTACAGGACTAGCATTTTTCCTTTCCTCATTTTGCACAGGTATAAATGATAAAATGAGGCAACGCGGTAAATTGGACTGGGATTCAGATTCTGACATGTCTGA
The DNA here is from genome assembly GCF_964289735.1 of Phaethon aethereus. Classification (NCBI taxonomy): domain Eukaryota; kingdom Metazoa; phylum Chordata; class Aves; order Phaethontiformes; family Phaethontidae; genus Phaethon; species Phaethon aethereus. The sequence goes on from NC_138594.1 coordinate 7,594,497, forward strand.
GTGTGGTGTCTTTCTCTAGTGCATTGAAGATGAAGGAAAAATTGTCTTTCAGAGCATAGGAAACAGTGCCTCTCTAGTTCAGATTTGACTGTAACGAGCATCTCTACAACACATTCATCTGTGTGAAAAGTGTCATCTTCAGAGCTCAAGCCCAAGATAAATATCTCGTATTTTCTAGGAATGATATACAAAAAGCAAGTAGCTTACTTAAGTAAGCACCTCCTACATGCCTCCTCCACACTGGCTTTGGCAGCTTGACAGTCTTTTATTAGGTGTTAAAAATGTACTGGCCCATGATTTTTCAAAGTTGTGTTAGATTTTTAAGAGCGTCATGTCCAGCCTAGAGGGCCATGTATCACACCATACTCGCCACCCCCTGAAAAAGGAAGAGATCTAGGTACTTGAAACAACTGATACTTTAATATAAGTGAAGAGTAGCAATGTCAGTTCAGTACAAGTTTGTAGTGCAAACAAAAGTTGTCCTTGGAAGAACAGTAAGTTTTGTAAACTTAGCTTCAGTTGTCATATCAACAGTTTATTGTTCAAAGGAAAAAAAAACACCAACAAAAAACAGTTAACATAACTAGTGTGCCTTAGAGTTTATCAAACTGCATAAAACATACAAAAATATTTCTCTGAATGCATAGACTTACTGTTATTATTACAGTCAGATTGTGATTAAAGTTTTAGTCTTATTACATTAACAGTTACTCTTTATGGAAACTAGAGCAAATAAAGCTTTTTTTTAAACCAGCTGCTCCTATAGCTGAATCTTCAGTAATTAGTGGAGGCAGTCTTTACACTGATTTCCTAACCAAAGGAACTGAAAAGAAATCAGATACTCTTAATTTTGAGCTGTTTAGCTACTACTGTTTTTCAAAAAGTTATTGCATGTACTCTGAACTAGCCTGCAAGCAATGCTGAAAAGATAAATCTACATTGTTAAAATAAAAACCCTTTTCCTGTCCTACAAGAAAAACAAAGCGGGAGCCACAGTTAGGAAATTTTACTTCATACTGTGTCATGGTCTTGAGCTTACCAGGAGTTGAATCGGGCTTTAAAGTAGCCCAGCTCCTGATTAGAGAAGGGCCAGGACTGAGAATGGGGCAGTGGCAGTGTTTAAGTAGTAAGATGTATGTAGAGCAAGTGGGAAAGGATGATAATTATTTTGAATGTACTATGCAAGAATCTTAAGCTTTGGTAAAATCCTGAATCCAGAGTCAAGCATCTCTTCTGCTGGCAGAAGGGGTTTCTAATACTCTTCTGGCATGCATGCTTTTACTAACCTTGCTTAGGAGCCACTTCAGGGATAAAGCAGCTGTGCTGCAGGAAGCAAAGATAGGGTGGCAGCCATGCTGCATCTACCAAAACATGTTGATTGTACTATTCATGGTCTGAATGTCAACATTACAGTCCAGATCAACAACAAACACTGTGTCAGCTGTGCACAAACTCTGCTCTAATGCAGCTTTAATAAAGCAGAGATGGCAGGGAAATCAATACGGGGTGGGGGGGGGGAAGCAGCTCATGTCCAGAAACAGCTCCCTCACCCACCCACCCCAGTACCCAATTAAGGTTTTTTGGTGCAAAGGTTGTCAGTGTAGTTTTTGGTACAGAAGAAAACAAAAAGCCTCCTAATGTATAACTTTGCAGACTACCATGTTAACAGGAGAAGCTTCAGGCTGTTAATACTCCAGCAATGCTGTGACTTAAATACTTTGTTCGGGACTGAAAGGGAGTGACTTCAGAGTGTGTTTTAATGATAACTTCCACCATTCATAAAACCACAGAAGGATGTTTTCATTAGTGACTTGCTTAAATGCAAGTTAAGCAGTCTGTAGCTTAACCAGAGTCTGGGGGTTTTTTCCCCCAAAAAAAACTCAGTTGAAAGCACCTGGAGGCATTTGGCCCTTTCAATACTCATTTGGCCAAAACTTCTGACACTATGTAAAAGTGATAGTAGACTGTGCAACATGTAAAGTTACAGGTTATTTATTTGCTGATGGTGAAAATTTCCAGTTTAGTATGGCTAATGAAGAACATGGTATGCTCCTTAGAGTTGTGATACCTCAAGAGTATACTGTTGTGCTTCTCCTGCTCCTCACATGGCAGAAACAAGCCACACACCCTGTAACTAACTGGTCTGTGAGGACGGGCTGTAAAGAAGTTACCTGACTTAAAAGTACTGACTTGTGGTGCGAGTAACACATAGTCTCCTCACATTGTTGGGAAAATACGTAAATAAAACCATGGACGCAGATTTGTGATCCCCTCTCGAGCTCCTGAAACATCAGGGCTTTCTTTTGAACGGGCACTTTAACTTGCTTTGTTACGTAAATGCTCCTTAATTAAGAGAGGCTTCTGTAAATTTTTTTCTTTTGTGGAGGTATGCCATCACTTTACAGTATTCTCATATAGGAAAGACACATTTAAATGTGGATGCTCCTACTCCACTTATTTTCAGCCCAGTGAAAATACGTCTCCTGTCACTTCAGAGCATTAAATATTTCTATCTATCTCCAGCAGGCAAGACTTGTCAGTCTTTGTGAAGGGGCAAGAGATTAAGGACTTGCAGGTTTTACATTTTTAGAGAGCAACTGTTCGTTTTATGCCAAATACCCTCTGACATTTAACTTGAATCAGGAAGTTTAAAAAAATATATCTGTACACACAGACACACAATTTCCTAATCTCTTTTTCCATTGGTCAAAGAGTGGGAGTACTCGACATACTTTTCATATCAATAATTAAGTCTCTCCTGCCTTCTGTTGCCAAATACAACCAATAAACTTCATTGAAATACATTGGAAGCATGTGATTTTAGTAGACAAATGAGGTATCCCTTATCTGAATACAGTATCAAGTAAAAAAATAAAAGTAAAGGGGATATTAAATATAAAAGATAAACTATTAGTTAAAACAGTAACCCTAACAATAACTTAAGGTTTTACACACACTTAATTCACTGCCTTCAAAAGGCAGCAGCATATAATTACCAGTTTTTCATACTCTAGATGCATCTAGAAGAGTCAGTAGGTCAGCTTTGATGCTCTACTATTGTAGCATGGTCTCTCGGTCAAAGTTGATGCAGCATTTCTGAAAGGAGAGCTGTCGCTTTTCACAAGAACTAACTCCAGCTCCTGGAAGTCCTGAAGTCTGGCAACATCCTTGTCCTTTTAAAGAACAGACCTATGCATTACTTCTAAACGTGTTTGTAAATAGTTATAACAACAGCGAAAGGAAGTAAAAACTAAAATTCCAGGGAGGTGACACCCAATGATAGGAATAAATAATGAAAGAAAAAGCACGTTTGGGTTTTTTTTCTCTCCTTGAACCTTGCTATGATTTGACTGTGTTTGTGCATGTCACTTAACTACGAGTTGTGACCAAATCTATTTCATTTAAAGACCTCCAGAATAGCTATTTTTGGAACAGAAAAACATGTTCATTTGTTAATGGGCTATCTTTCTTTAAATTATTCACATGCCAATTTGTGGGTTTTTTCCTATCACTATTTGTTCTTTTTAGGCAAGCAAACAATGAAGCAGTACACGGCAATTACGTTAAAAGCACACTAATGCACTGCTGCTGATTGATACATTTAAAAAAAAGCCAAGCTGTAATAGTTTCATGGGCTTTAGGAGCTGAAATACTCTGCCTATTTTGACAAGAATATTTTAAAGGAAGTTGTGATAAAGTTTTAAGAAAAGTCCAATATACTTTTTAATTGTTTTTGTTTTTTAACACAAGGCCATCCACGTTTTGCTGGTCTTTTTACAGAAATACCTTCTGTGATGTCTGCATAGCGCAAAGTCAAAATCTCCGATTTCAATTCTTACCTTTCTTACCAGTGTATTAGGTAATTTTCTGATCTTCTCTACTTGTTCTGGATTAACGCCCAATTCACAGCAACTCACTCTGAGCAGATCTTGGTAGGTCAGTTCTTGTCTGTCAAGTTCAATTTCAATGAAGTCGTTGTCTCTGAGGTTCTGGACTCTCACCTTAAGCACAAGTTCTGATTGAAAAAAAAAGAAAAGATTAAAAAGTGTTTTCCTCAAAAAAACCCAACCAAACAACTCAAGCCTAATACTAATAATGTATACCTTTGATACTATATAATACCTTGCAAAATTTGATTTTTTATATTGCTTGGACTGATCTTTCCATCGGTTTGCAAAGTAGTACCATGTTTAAAATACAGTATAACAGTTACTTTACTTAGCAGAGCAGAAAAAAAAAGTTCTGGCTACTTTTGGTCAAAGAATTCAACATCTCTGCCTCTGTTCCACATGAGTCTGAAAGTGGAATGATTCTTTGTCCTAGAATCCGAAAGAAGGATGGGAAATGACACTCCATTACCTTGCATGTTATATGGGAAAGTGCCGGTAAAGAAAAAGGGCTGAAACGTTGGTGCAGGACCTGTGGGTGAACCGTCGGTTTGCAGAGGTGCAGGCTGTTTGGAGGCTACCGGAGAGAACAGCCCTCTGCCGTGCGGCAAGGAGGGCTGGCAAAGGCGGCCGTTCTGTACTTCGGGCTCGATGCATTTTGGTGCTGCGGTAGTCGCTGACGGGGCAGGCAGCTGTTCTGCAGCATCCAGAGCAGGAAAATCATATTCGCTGTTGCACGATGTGGGTGTGCATATGCTTTCAACCTGAGTTGCTGATGAACAAGGACTAGTTTGACACTGGGAAGCAGAAGAGATGGAAGCACTTTCATTTTGGGATTCTGCCAAGCTGTCTGGAATGCTTTCTTCAGTGGAAACGTAAGGGAATGGAGGGTTGGCCAAGTAGCTTGCGACAATTGGCAAATTTAAATCCTTCGGTCCTTGACATTCAGTTTCTTCCTCTATTAATGAAGTTTAGAAAAGGGGGGGTAGGGGATGGAGAGAGGGAAAAAACCCACCATGTGATTGGACAGATCTTTCTCATTTTGAATATAGTTAGTTTTCCTATTGCATCTTAAAACCATATCACATTATGAGGTAATCCAAGGGTGATACTAATTTATCATAAGCATGTAACACCTGGAAGGCAAGCAGATATAAAATGAAAGACCAATCTACAAATTTCTACAATGTATTGTGGTTTTTAAAAGCAAAGTGGGGAAAAAAAAACCCATGTTGAAAGATATGTCATCTCTAGCCATGTTATTCCAGTGTTTTCAAAGGAACTGACAAGTCGTTCTTCACTAAATCTCATTTTGCAATGCTTTTAAGAACACTGCTGTAAATAGTTTATTATAACCCATGCCAACAAATTAAACTGAGCATTTCTTCAGATAAGTGAACAGTTGATAGAATACCCAAGCCAACTCTTCTCTGGCTTAAAAGTACTGCAGTAAATAATACTCTTCCCTGACTGAGGATTACAGGACATCAGTACTAATGTCAAAGCAGTTCAGAAAGATCTGCTCAATAGCACTACAATCCCAGAATAAAAACATTTAGGAGAATATAAGTAAGTGATACGTGTTTACTCCCCAGGACACACGTGAAAGCTTAACAGACAGAAAAATAAGGCAACTGTGAACAGAGACTCACACACACTTGATGGTTTAGATGTTAAAAACAGAACACAAGTCATTTGCCATGAACTAAGTCCGTGAGATGAGGACCTTGCCCAAAAGAAAACAAAAATGCTCATGCAAAGAACATGCTATTCCTTCAGTTGCGACTTGTAACCTCATCATGATTTTAGCTGCGAAGCCTATCACTGTAGAGAGCAATTTAAGTGCAATTAGCAGACGAGAGAACATCAGCATTTCCAAAGGTGAAGCACTTTAAAATTTTAATCTGGAGCACAGTACCTAGATGCTGATGGAAATAGGCACTGGCAGTGTTCAGGAGTGTCACATACATCGAACTAGGTTTGCTGTTCGTACGAAAAGTGTAAGATGACAGAATTTTGGGGCAAAAATTAATCGTACTGCAAGTCACAGTATAACAAAATGCTCGGAAGCAATAACTTCTGAAATGCTGCAGTTGTTCTGGGTGGATTTGTAAGATTTCTTACGGACAACAGTCAAATTGTACAGTTGTGAAAGCCTCCATCTGCAGCCTGCATGCTAGCTTCTGCTTAACGAGCAAACAGGACTGCAAGCAGCACATTTCCCAAAGTATACAGCTCTTCAATCGTTACGCCACAGCTCAGAATAAAAGGCCTTCCCACCTGAAATGCCCAAGCCTGTTTGCCAGAGTCTGAATTACAGTTACAAATCGGAGTTGTCTAATGAGATACAATAGTCTTAGCCAAAGTTTTGCCAACCTACGACCTCAGATAAAAGCACTAAAAATGCTTCAGTCTTTAGACCAAGAATTCTAGATGACTTTTAAAACGGGAACTTAAATACCTCCTAAAATCTTCTGGATGTCTGGTTTTGAAGTTAACTGTGCAGCCAGCTCTCCTTTAGCAGTGAGGATCTGCTTATCTGCACCAGCGTCCAGCAGGCAGGACACCACTTGAGCATGGTTCCGCTTACAGGCCCAGTGCAAACAGGTCCTGCGGGGAAGGAAGCGGAGGGGTTGTGCTGTCAGCTTCAGATCTGTCGCCCGGCTCCTCCCCACGTGCCCGTCCTAATTTGCCTGAGCTGCATGTAGAGTGACAGCAACTGGGAATAAAGTTTCCTTCATTGCATCACTTTTTTAAAGTTATGAATCTATTCTAAGTTCCGCGGGGCAAGGCCCTCCTTCGCCTTGCTGCAGTGTAAACAGTGACTGCCCCACAGAGCCCTGTTGGTGGACGTGCGCTTGAGCAACTTCAGAGGAGTTCCTCGAGCAAACGCGTCGTGGCAGGTGGAAGGAGAACGGCGTCTGTTCTGATGATCCTCTTTAGCAGTAAATCTCAAAGCCTCCTGAGATTAGCATTTCCTTTTTCGTAAACAGGAAAACTAAGAAACAGAAGGGCTGCGTCCCCAGAGCAGCTCTCCCCCTCGGCTGACGAGGGGTGCCCAGCCTCACGTCCCATACGCGGCCGGCCAAGCCCCTGTGCAAGGCAAGGGCAGCGCCTGCCTCCCCCGCAGGGAGCCGGGCCCGACAGCAACCCCGCGCCCCGGGCCAGCCTCCGGGCACTGGCAGCCCGACCCGCCCGGGGGGACCCCGGGCCCCGGCCCCACCGCCCCCGGCCCAGCCCGGCCCCGAGCCCCTCACCAGCCGTTGATCTCGTTGCGGGAGTTGATGTCCGCCCCCGCGCCCAGCAGCCGCCGCACCTCCTCCACGTCCCCCAGCGCCGCCGCCTCCCGCAGCCGCTCCTCCAGCTCCCGCGCCTCCGCGGCGCCGCTCATCGCCGATGCCGGGGCGCGGGGCTGGCGGACGCCACAGGCAGGGCCCCCCGTCCCCGCCTCGGCCCTGCTGCGGCCGCCGCTGCAGCCCCACCCCGCCGCGGCGGGGCCGCCGGAGCCCGTCAGGTGCCGGCGAGGGGACGGCGGGCCGGGCGGTCTCCTCAGCGCCGCGCCGCCGGGCCCTCTCCGCCCCGCCGCCCGCCGCCCCGGCCCTTCGCTCTGGCGGGCGCCCTCACGGCCGCCGCCATCTTGTGCCCGGGGCCGGGGCGGGGTGCGGGCCGCCCAGGGGCTGCCGCGGCCACCGTCCGTCCCGAGGGGGATGCCCGAGGGCCAGCCAGCCTGAAGGGTACCGAGCCCCAGCGTTGTGATGACGCGGGGCCCCAGACTGGGTGAAAACACCAAAACTGAAGCATTTCCTTTCAGGGACTCTTTCCACCCTCGCCCGCCGCCCTGCGCGGGGACTTGAGGGGAGACGGCTGCTGGGGAAGAGGGAAAAAGCTGCCATTCAAAACTGCCTGCCCGGCCAAGGCACATCAAACTGGCTTTGCCCTCTTCGTCGCGTTTTTAACCGGCTCAGCCACCGCAGCCCGGCTCCTGACTTCCAGCCGTGAGGCCACGGTGGGCTGGGGCCCGGCAAGTACGAGGGTGGGTTCAAAAGCCATGGGCTGGGAGCGGAACCCACCGGGGGTTTCCCCGGGCACCCCCAGCCCTGGCACCCCTAATTCCCAGCCCTTGCCTCTCTGGCACATTGCTCACACTCTTAAATCACTGTGGCGTGTGTTGGGGAGCTCTTAATTTTAACTCCACGGTTTCTATTTTGGCATCAGTGTCTGCCACCAATGAGAAATTAGCGCTAAGCTGGTGGGTTTTTTTTCACTGCCTCTCTTTTATTGCTTACTTTTCTTATTAGTGGCAATATTTTTAACTTACCGCTTAATTTAGGACTTGGGTTGCAGTCGCTTTGGACTGCTGTGTTCCTGCTATGGCACTTGTGGCAATGATGTGAAGACTATGCCTGCAGCATTTACCGTCCACACAGTTCCCGAATATCTATCAATATCAGTGAAGCTTCAAAACACCAAAGAAAAGGAACAATCATCTTCCTTTTAGTCACTCGGGAGAGGCTGAAGCCCACAGGCTAGACCTTTCTGTTTCTCTAAGTGAGTGCCCAGCATCCTTGCAAACCGCCCTTGTCGACGCAGGAGGGACGCGCACAAGCAGCGGTGACATTTTTAACTAGCATGACAAAGGTTACGCAGTGACTCAGTGGCATTTTTTTAACACCAGATCACAAGCCTTTGAGCTCGCGCAACAGACTGCAACAGGCTGAGCAAAAATTTTGCCCAGCTCGTACCGAAAGACACAACCAACCATATGAGAAACAATTCGATTTAGAGAATGCTTTGCGAACAAGATTTACCCAGTGACAGCTGCAAATTCAGACCTCAGAGACCTGGAAGACCAGCCTTCAACTGGATGCTGCAGTGACCTAGATCTTTTTGGTTTAACTTGCTTCCTTCTTCAGTAAAAGCTGTCTTAAACGATCACGCTTTTTAACCCACGATCCCTTTTGTCCATTTTCAGCATCTGTGGCATGAAGTTGTAAAACAAAGAGAAGGCACACAAATGTGGAGACCTGGCAATATGTTCTAGGAAGCAGAATGTTCTCTTGCACACCGTGAAAGCTTTAAATCCCAAGTTGTTAAATCTGGAAAAATCCAATAGGATAAAGTGGCAAAATAGCCTTTTCCAAAGTCATACATGACACCTCTCAGACCGATGGCGAAAAGCTGTTCAGGAGACGAGTGCAGGAGTAGGCCTAAAAACAGAAACACAGACCCTAGTTCGTCAGTAAAACTGCACTGTGCCACTAGATGTCACGGTGGAACAGCAAGAGGAGCCCAAAGTGTGGCTTTGTGCTTCTTGCTATAATTGTAAAATGCCTTTCAATTTGTCTCGGCACATCCATAGTGTCTCCATACAGCTTTGATCCTGCGGATTTCAAAGCTCTGCAAAGGGACATTATGCAATGGTTCAACAACTAGCGCAGGGAAGCCCTGTGCAGTGAGCTGATTTCTTTAGGGTTACAGGGCTTTTTTTCTTTTCGTTTTTCCTCTATTTGAGCTCCTCTCCCAAGGCCACACCAGGGCTTTTAAGGACTCGAAGCCGGCGGGCGATGCACTGAGACGGTCTCTCTCACGCTCTCTCGAGACGAGTATCCTACTCTGTCGCGCTTGTGCCAAGCCCTGTTAAATGCAACTCGGGTTCACCATTGCTTAGTTACACAACGTACTTCTCCCCGGAGTCATAAGATTTCCTCCCGCAAAAAAGACCGTGTAGAAGAGGATTAGCAGCCAGTTCATTTGACTGAAAACTCCCCACTGCTGCCATGAGCCTTCCTGCTTGTGCCGCGCGCGTGGAGCCCCAGGCCCCCTCGCAGGCATTGCCCCCTCCCCGTTTATCGCCACTAGTGTTGCAGACACCGAAACCGAGCAAAGCCAAGAACATGTTCTTTCCCTGCTCCTTCCCTCCCCTTTCCCATATGGCAGCTGGGTTTGTGGCCGCGCTTGGCAAGCCCCCACGGTGCCTGTACCTGTGCGGGGCACACGTGCATACATGTCCCTACCGAGAGCAGCAGGGGCTGCGCGGGTCCGGATGCACGGAGGCAGGTGTCGGCAGAGGGCTGGCCGTCGCCTTTGGAAGCTGCTGGGAATCGCACCCGGTGCTGCGTGCTCACGGCTCGGCTGCGCCAAAGCGAGCAGTCACTTTGCCTCCCAAATGTGCCTGCTACACGCCCTTGGCCTTCGGCAGGAACACGCTGAGCTCTGAGCCACAGCGAGAGTGTCTGTGTGTGGAGCCCAGATCGGCCATACTCTCTTTTCTGTGTGATTTACAGGTGCTCGGTGCTCCCTGTGCGTCCACCAGCCGAGGGGGAAGTGCATCCGCCGGCCTTGGGCGCAGCCCTGACGGGCTGCGGGCATCGCTGGGAGCGCTGGGGCACGCCTGGCAGCGCAGGGCCGGCGCTGAGCTGTGACATGCTTGGACGTCCTGCTGCTGCTCGGAGTAACCACAAGGGAGAGTTGGGCTATTCTTTGTCCTCAGAGCAACTTTTCCAGATTTTATTGGTTTAGTTTTAATAACAGTCTTTTTGCAAGCTTCCGACTGTGGCTGAACCTCTGGATTGGTTCTTTTCTCCTTTTTTGGAGAAACCACGGTCTGCCTGTTTGCTCTTTGCTCCTGGTTTTTTTTTTTTTTAAGGCTTATGAAGTTTTTCACTCCCTTTGCATTTCAGGTTTCATTTCCCGACTCCTTTAACCAGGTTCTCGGTCGTTTAAAACTATTATTAAACATCATGTTAAAGGCTTAATTCCCAGTTACACAGTGATACAGCTGTGCAATTGTTTTGAAACACCCAGTCCCCACCCAAGCCACCAAAATAATGTTTCTGGCAATTTCCACTAACCCTGCACTTGTGTGAGGGTATTAGAAATAAGATTTAGGGATAGTCGGAAACCTTAAACATTATGCTTAATGTGCATGTATGCACAGAGAGATTCAAAGCCATTACGGCATTAAGGCTCAGGGAAATGGCAGGACTGGTGGAGAATAAAGACTGAATGAATTAAAAGTCAAGCCCAATATTCACCTAGATTTAAACTAATTTACGCTGCTTACTTTGGGCCTTTCACTGACTGAATGCAGAGGAGACGGTCTCAGAGGGAGAAGTCAAAGAAGTTGCACGGGAGAAGCAGTTTCTATTATACCAGGTTTTGTGCTAGCCCCATGGAAACCCTTGTATGAGAGTTTGCAGGTGAATTAGGTTAAATTTGAAGCTCCACATTATCAAGTCTGAGCCTGCGTCACCCAATGCTCGCTTCGTGCCCATGGGAAGCAACATGCAGCGCAGAGGCTGATTCATCTCATCCTGGGGCAGGCGTCTAAGAATAGCACAGACAAATCATCCTCTGGAGATGCCTATTGTGTTCTATCTACTGCCAAAGGAGCCAAAGGTAACGAGCTTTGAACCCAATAATTTCCAGCTGTCTAGTGTCAGGAAGATGAGCACCTGAGGCAGGGTGGCTAGGGCCCTTCCTTTAGCTTCTCTAACTTGACAAGATCAATAAATCCTTCCAATGAATTGCAAAGTTGAAAGGAACTCACCGATCACCTTTTGACCTTAAATCATGGCTCTCTACCAAATCGCCGAGCAGCAACGCTGATAGTGGTACAGGGGGCCTGGATTTAGAACAGGTCTTAGCCACCTGGAGCTTCCCTGACTTGCAGTGCAACCAGCTATCCCATGGATTTTTCAGCCCTGCTGAGCATCCCGCAGGGGTTCAACGGGAAGCTGACTGCCCAGGAAAGAGATTTTTCAGGCGGTGTGAGCACATACACATGCGCACAGATGCACACGCCTGCAGCACGGAGTGAAATTTGATGGGGGGGGTTGGAAAATGGCATTGATATTTGGGGGACTGGCTACCTGCAGGGGAAGGGTCTGCTCAGGCAGACAAATCCCTTTAGAAATCAGGCACGGTGCATGGCTGGTTTTTTTTCATTTGTTAATTTGACATTGTACATATTTGTAGGACAAATAAACTGTTCCTGAACAAACAAGTCAGAGCACTGGAACCTGAGGGGGGTGGTACATCAGCTCAGGGACTCGTGGTTAAGAAGTCCAATAGATTTTGATAACAACTGGAAATTGTTCAGTGGATTAGTGTCTAAAGCCAGTTTGGCTTCAAGTAATGACAAGCCTGACCTGCAATGCCGTGGATCCAAACGACTCCCCCTGAGGGTTGTTGTTGCTTGTGTTGAGTTTGTGGGTAGGGTCCCCAGGCGTGAGCCCAGTCCCCTCTGAGCTAAGAGATGTCCTAACCCAGAAAACTGAGCAGACAAGGGGCCGCCTTTGCTTTTTCTCCAGACATCTGGCTGCATTCCTCTCTGCCCGTGTCTGCAGTCCCTCACTTTGCTCTCCCAAGCCATGAAATAGGCTCATATGGGGGACGTGGGGCAAATGTATATAGTTGCCTGACTCCTGCGTAGGACCATGTCCTATCTAGGCGTTCGGAGCCAAAAGGCTTCTTGTGGATCTTGTCCCGGCTAGTCTCCTGCAGGAGCTGACTCCTGTGGAAAGTGCACATGCTGTTAACAAGATGATGGAGATGGTTCACCTGCATTCCTAAGAAAAAAATTGTTTTGCGAAGACAAGGTCTGCATTTGTTCCTGCAGGGCTTTTTTTCTTTGGCAGAAGCTGGCCCCATGCAGGAGACCAGATCAAGGTGTCTGGATTCCATTTAGGTTGTGTTTTGGCCATCAAGGAGAAAGCCACAAATGCAAATCATAACCGGTTACCCTTGGAGGCTGTGTCCTGTGCACTCTTCATGGTCTTAAGACATGGCCAGTCAATTAGAAACTCTCCATTGACTTGGATGGGCTTTCAACCAGACGCTATACAATTCAACAGAGTAATTAGCAAAGCTGTAACTAAAGAGGTCTCCATGGAGATTGACAGCATCACCTCCCAGCTGGTACATTCTCTGCCTCCTATTCTAAATTTGTTCTCGCTGTCTTCCTGGCTCTGATCCATAAGGTTAGCTAAATCTTCCAACATTTGTGATACATCAAAGCAGTGGAGAGAAGGACAAAGGCAGTTGGGAGGGGGCAGAGAAAGAAATAACCCGGTGCCTTAAGGAAAGCAACAGAAGCTGTTCAGACATATATAGTGAGAGTTTTGAGAATGGGATTAGGCAGAACAGCACCTCTGCCTGCCTGTCACTTGCAAATTCTTGCTAATACTTTAGGAGCTTATTGGAGGTCAGCACCAAACACCCAAACAGACTAATCTGTATTATAGACACATAATCAAAGTCACAAGGTTTTACATAATATATATCGGTGACACAAGAAGTGTTTGTTCGAATAATTTTGTCATCAAGATTAGTGGCCATGAAAGCCTTTACTGTGCACTAACCTGGTTTTCTATGGCCATATTGGTATGCCAGATTCCTCAAAGAAATCGGGAAGGAGCTGAGAAAGTACAAACCAAGTATATGTTCTGAAACAGTAACAGTATTCGGTTTCTAGCCACGGCAAAGTTTAAAAAAACAAGTACGTGTGTGTGAGCTAGAAAGGGTCATGCTTAAGCTGCATCTTAAGACACACAAATGAATGGCTGTGGATACAATTTTTGCATTTGTCATTTTTTTCAGACAGTTTTGGGATTGCAGCAAATCACACCTCACACATCACTTCTGTGGCGATGGCAAAAAGCAGGGATTGAAAAGACAAACTGATGTCACTTGACCCATTTGTGAGCTTTGTGTTCCCCTTCAGAGAGGTGGAAGCTGTGGCGCAGAGGGAGTAAGTAAGTTGTCTAAGTTCACAGAATAAGGCTGGCAGAGACAGGAACGGGTCCCGTGTATATAACAATTCCACATTGACAAATCTAATTGATTTTAAAAGGAAATCACTTTATGGAAATGTTTGGAAATGTATGGAAATGTCTGATTTTCCACCCCGCAGAGCTTTGTAACTACAGTGTTAGATACACCAAAGAAATACCTGTAAAATTATAAAAGAAGAAACACAAAAGAAAAATTAATTCAAGACCATTTTCTCTGTGATGGGAAGACACAAATTCACAGCTCATGCCATGGGTTGCAGAGATGATGTAAAGATCTTCCAGGCCTATAGGCCACCTTGTTCTCATGGCTTGACGCACAGCAAAGCAAAAGGTTTTGTGAGGGTACCCCAAAATCCTCCTGTCTCCCTGTAGGAGTTCACCCCACCAAACTGAAGTACCTAATTAAGAATCCCATCGCCCTAAACTTCCCCACAGTCAGCAGGGAGAGAGCAAGCGTGATGCCAGCCGGACATCTGCAGAAGAGAAATCAGAACTTGGGAGGGCTGAATTGTCCTCTAGGTTTGCCGCAATTCACATGCTGCTACCATGTGAACCCAGGGCTAAAATCACTCCGCTGGCTTTTACAGGACTCCTGAAAGCTCCTTTGTGGAAGCGGAGCTGACTGAACTGGCCTTCAGGTCAAGAAAAATCAAGCGCTGGGTGGGATTTCCAAGAGTGTTTGGCTGTAACCTCACCCCGCTCCCCTTTGAAGTCAGCAGAATATTTACCATCGACTTCAATCAGAGAAAAATCAGGCCGTTACAGAATGTGTTTGAAAAGCTCGCCTCTAACGATGCTCCAATTCTTTTGTACCTCCCTGCTCAAAGGCAGCCTGCTGCGCCTATCATTAAAACACAATCTTAGCAATTGGTTAGATAACTCAATGAGCCCAACGTGCAAGCCCTAGAGGCACAGGAAAATTATAACGATTAAACCATGTGAATCTCTCAAACATTGCCTACAATCGCTCTGCCGGCCACCATCACGTCAGGCAATCAAGGACCGGTTATCTTCAAAACTGCTGTGGAAAAGAAAGTGCTGCATCTCAGTGAACCCTGCTATGATGTAGGCTGCAGGTGGACTCTTCACACTGCAAACAATAAAAGATCAAAGCTAAAAATGTACGTTGAATTAGCTGAAATCAGAAAGAGCAACAATGAAAAAAGCCGTTAAATGCAGACAAACGTCGCGTTGCCAGGGCAGGAGTGGCTTGCTACTCTCAAGATCAGCGGGGGTAGGTTCGCAGACATCACTTGCATGTCTAGCCCGTGTTCAGATCTGCTGCCAGATGAATGCCGGGAGAGGAGCACCCTGTTTATACCAGATCTGCATTTAGTCTCCTTTGGGCATTTCAAGTAACGGTGTCAGTGGCCCAGCAGAGATTTACTAACTCTTTCTGATGGCCATCATCTGGATTCAAGCAATGCAGACCGCACGATATCTTGCAGCTGGTAGTAAAAGAGTACACAGGGCAAACTGAAACAAAATAGTTCACCTCTTGGAGAGACTGTTAATACGCCCACTGCGCAGGCAGGCACTGCTGCTGGCAGAGGTCACGCTCCGAGCAGGGGTGGAGGACAGGCGCTGCGACAGCCGGGGCCGCTGACGACCAGCAAAGCCAAACGAAGGCAATGAGTCTTCAGTTAACAAGAATTTTGTCCTAATTTAGATTTAAATTCCAAGAAGACAGAATTGACGCTAAAAGGATTTCGTGATATTCGCAGAAATGGAAATAGTTCCATTTTGTGAAAATTAATTATTGTTTATAGCGAAGTTTTGGATACCGAACCCTCAGAGGAGCTCTGGGACTTCCAGGTTGTCTGGAGAAGCCAGCGCTTGTTGCCTGATGAAAAGCCCAGTCGCTGGGAGCTACTTTGCCTCTCCTGGAGAGGCTCCCAGCCACAGCGAGGGCTTCCAAACTTCGACAGATTCCGTGGTTTGGTAGAGCCTCACAACGAAGCACAAAACCGGGCAAAGCCGCAGCAGTTTTATCTCACCTTACAAACTCTCAGCTCAGACCTCACCCACTGAAAGGTTCATAAACTTCCTAAACGGATCAGCTCAGACTGACGGTGAGATGGTACCTTCACACTGAAGTCACGGGCTATTAAGGCTTACAGGAGAAACTCTGGGTTTTCAAGGAAGAAAAAAGACAGCTTGGAGAGGAGGGTAAATTAAATTAGCACAGCAAGTTAAAACCTTACAGTTTATATAAGTAAGTTGAATCACATCACAAACAAAAGCAACATGACGTTTCTATATTGAATTAGCCTTTTGACAAGCAAATGGTGCCTGTGGGGTTGGAAGCAGGGTCTCGGGGCTCCAGCCTTTCATGGCTGTTGCTGTGTGATACTCAGCAAGTGATTTCCTCCCAGCTTTAAATTCCTAAAAGTAAATAAGGGAGGTTAAATTAGGGTCATTGGCAGACTGAAGTGAATCCGTGCAATGGGTTTAATAATATTCATTAGCCTCCTACAGCAGTACATGTGGAACTAAATTAACTCATGTTCCTGGAGAAACGTCACCGGCTTTGGAGAAGGATATGCCGAGCACTCAGCCTGAGCATGTGCCAGGCCCGCACCTTGATTTTATTCTGAGCTTTCACTCAAATCGAGCTGGAACCAAGCAGAAAAAAATGAAGATCAACAACAACAAATGTACGGGTTCAACACTGGGGTTTTCATGCTGTGGCTTATACAGCCACAGCAGTGCTGCAAGACATGGGAACATCTCCATTTGCACGCCATGGATTTGGTGCCAGAGTTTCCTAAAGTGCTGTTACTTAAGCTAGCCAGCAAACTAACCACTAGTTACTAAAACTTGCAAAACAGCGAGGTCCTCGCCCTCCTGCTGCAGTCATGTGTCTGCGTGGTATGGCTGACCCATGACCGCAGGGTTCCCCATGTGCAGCAGGCGACAGTACTCTTGTCCAGCCTGTACACCATCCGAGTGGGTAACTGATAACTGAGAGGGCCTAACGTGAAAAGTGCTGGCCCTGCAGTGATGCCGCTGTGGCTGTGAGTTCTGTTTGTTGGCTTTCCAGGTTGCATTACAGATCTCAGATTGCCCTAAGTCAAGAGTTTAACTGATGGAGCAGGTCTTGCTCAACATTGAGAGTGACGGAGAAGAGGGCTGGGAGGGACTTTGGGAAGGGACTTAGACCCTCCTGCTTTAAGGCAAGATGAACTCATTCCCAACATTTGACCTTTGCAATCTTGACAATCCAAAGATTCCAACTCCATGGCCTCCCTGAATTATCTATGGGATACCTAAGGCTTTGCGTCTGAAAGAGAGAAAGAAAGAGATGGTCCAGTGAAAGACAAGCTTCTGAGCCCATCTTTTCCCCATATCTCACTGATAACTGGTTGATTATCTTCCTTTGTACCCTCTTTGCCTCTTGCTGTGCTGTTGCAGACAGAATAAACCTAGCAATAATGAACCATCATCAAACTGGCAATTGCTTCCTGCCCAGCTTATGTTAGCAGAGAAAGAGAAAGCAAATGATGATTAGTCGTATGTCTGCACTCCAAGATAAAACCCCTGAGCAGAAGCCATCTGCCAAGGCATAAAATAATAATTCTGGCGCTAGCCTTGTCTGAGTGCAATGCCATCAGCTCTCACCGAAACACAACGTAATGCAGGCCTAATGCTGAGTTCTAGCAGGTGGCCCATAACCCTCTAATAAACTCCCTGACATTATTGATTTTCCCCCCCAAACTGAGCGCTTTTGTCTAACTACATTAACTTCTGCTTACTGAGCATCTGCGCGTGAGGCAGAACGCACATCAACAGCAGCTCCTTTCGACGAGCAATCGCTGCTCTAAATATGCCCCCGCTGCCTGTACACGCTGTTATCTGCGCAGGTGGGTTATTTCAGAAGTCAAAGCCAGCCCTTGTTAGTTATGGGCGCTTACAGGGAACCCTGACGCAAATCTTAACTGGGGGGGAAGCTGAAATATGCTTCCACTGCTAATTATGCTTACGAACAGCCCCGAAAATAGGACCCAGGCACGTCGTTACCAGTGCATGCCTTCAGCCCAAATCTGCCCCCGCTCGTCCGCGTGTGCTTCCAAAGCATGCGGCCAGCGCAGCCTCCGCCTCTGCTTTGATCTTCGGAGGTGCATCGCACGGTGCCAGGAACCCCGCTCCCTCGGCCAACCTCACGGCGTGAGTCCGCGCTCTTCTGAGGGCAGTGGAAAGGCGTCCGGGCTGGGCTTCCCGGCCGTCCCCTGCAGCCACGCTTGGAGCAGGGCCTGCCGAGCTTTGTGGGAGCGGGGCATCACTCGAAGGGGAAGATTTGGTCCTTTGCGGTCCAAAGCGAGGTAAAGCCGAGGTCCTGAGGCATCATCTGGATTTCTGTGTGGGTTTGGAAGCAACGTGACGGTTTGAGGCAAGCGGCTGGCAGCAGTGCTCCGAAAGGGACCTGGCAGTGACGCTCCCTCTCAAATGCCTGGCTATCAGCTTTAAGTGCAATAGGCTTTACATACAGACTGGGACATCGTTACCTTCTAAATGAGACAGAGGTTTTTTTAAGTACTTTTGTGTTCAGGCGTTACATTTTCATCTGCACAGTGACACGGAGCCACGTAAGGAGCACGTATGATGACGGTGGGGCTGAAGGAGAGCGTGTCCTTGGGGCTGCCTGCGTGATCAGGGTCCCTGCAGGGTGCCTGCAGGCAGGGCAGGTTCTGGTGCCCCGGTTTGGGAAATAGGCTGATCGCTGGCCGGGTGGTGCAGGGAGTTAGTCCAGGCCCTGCTGTGCCCCGCTGCCCTGCGTGGAGGAGGAGGGAGGTCTCAAGGAGCAGAGTCTTTGCTTTAAGCTAAGCTTAAAGGCAGAACAGGTCTAGTGGAGGCATGCAGGTTCAACCTGCAGCTCCTGGGCTTGGCTCTCGGGCTGTGGGTGCCATGACATCCGTTGCACCCTCAGCACAGACGAGCGCCTGCTCCAGCCGCGAGCCCGCGCGTTAGGGCTCTCGATGCCACAGCGAGCAAGCTACCACCCGGCAGCGATGAATCACGGCCGTGCCTGGAGAGGGGGTGGTTTGTGTTTGTGTTGGCAAAACTGGCTGCGAGTGGCGGCCGGCCCAGACAGCACGAGAGGCCGAATCTGGAAGGGCCCCTTTGCCGAGGCAGAGATCAATGGGAGGTGGGAGGTTTAACATCACAGGGTGATGGCTCCTGCCAAGAGCCCTTCCACAATAAAACCAGCAAATCAATCCACCACCCGCTGAGTAACTCCAGATGAGGATTGCTCGTTTTGCCTAATAAATACGATCAACAATTTGCTGTTCCTTTAACAGTGGTTTAAGAAAAAACACCAACACAATTATACTTTCCTGTGTATCAGAGAATCCTGTTTCCCCCCTTGATTAGAGGGGTCACACCAAACACTGGGTCAACACTTGGCGCAGCAGAGAAGGGCAGGGACATCCCATAGGAGCTTGGCAAGAGTAAGAAAAAGGGCAAAGGTATTATCATTTACAAAACCGGCAACAGTTAAGCCAATTCTAGATCAACAGCCCTAACCAGGACTCTGGGCATCCTAGGTAGACTTTTCAGGACTGTGGTGTAGTGTAGAGTAGTGCTCCCCGCTGCCGGGAGCAGATCCGGCATGTTGCTTTGTGCCATCAGGGCTCAGGTTTGTCCCTCTGAGATCCAGAGAAAACTCATGCCAGCTCCCCATCCAACAGACTCAGATCAACACCTTGATCAGAAAGGGGATTCTGGAGTAGTAGCAGGGTTTCTTCCAAGGCTTGAACTCATTTGGGAAGAACCCTATCACATCAGTATCTGATGTGGATGAGAGAAGATAAGCTGTAAACTTGGTAATCATAATAGTTTTTTTTAATTAAAACAGAGCATAAGGATTATTTTATTTCTTATATAAAAGAAAAAATGCATGATGCAAGGTAGAGCAAAACAACTATGCCCAGGGACCTTGGCAAGACCCTGATTCACAGCTGGCCTTAGCTGGTGTCGTTCTGCAGTACCTGGTCAGATCCTTGGAGGTGAGAGGAGCTAAACAAATTTAAACCAGGAGAGAAAACAGCCCTCAAAGAAACCCAGGAGATACTGAGTGCATTAGGCAGAGCTTGGCTATGCCTGCCAACCTGGGGCAGCCTGCGTAGTGGTGTCCTCTCCTGGATGTGCTCCTCAGGTTGGGTAACAGCATGTCTGGGACGTCCTGGCAGGGACGGGGCAGCCGTCGAGGGTTACTCACTGCCTCCTCTGACCTCACGAGCTGCCTGCCCGCCTTCACGGGGAGACTTACGGCGCTGTTTTCCTCTCTCTCCCAGCTGGTTCAAGTGGCCAAGGGACTGATCCTTCACGGGGCTGAGCAATCCCTGCTCCTGGAGCGGTGACCGTCAGAGAGCACAGCATCTGTCCGGTTTCCGTTGGATTAGGCCAGGACTTGACTCCCTAAGAGGCTTCCTATGCAAAAGTTTTGCTGAAAGAGTGATTTCCCGGTTAACGCAAGTTTCCTGTGCCTCATTTATAATGTTAGTACAGTGACGCAACAAAGCCATCATTGTCATTAATGGTAATTACTTTGCCCTTTTTCCCAAGCTCTTATGGGATGTCCCTGCCCCTCTCTGCTGTGCCAAGCGCTGGCCCGATGTTTGGGGTGACAATACATCAAATCCAGCCATTCAAATGGCCTTTCCTTGAACGACTCCACTGAGCTGCAGTAGCGACACAATTAAATCAGCTGAGCTGCATGTCCCCTGCAACTGCTCCGCCAGCTGGGCTCTTTAACCTGTCTCCTCTTGAGTTCCACCGTCCTGGCCATCGAGCACTGAACATGACACTTGGCTGCAGAAAGAGAAAGCCGTGGTGGAGCTTACCTGTCCCTGGAGAATATCCCTCTGGATGGAGGAGGACGTAGCAAAGCAGAAGACCACTCTGTCGGTCTGACACAAGCCAGTGTCTGATTCTTCAGAGCCCCATTCTGCTCCTCCGCAGCTGAAACGTGCCTCTGGGCGAGGGATCCTTGGTCTGAGAGGGGGAAAAAAAGAGCATAGTGTTATTTCTTCCTCCTTGGAAGGGAGTCCTGCCTGCGGTGGGCCCACACTGGTGGATCTCTCACTCAGCATAGCCAAAGCGTGCAAGGAGGTGGCTTTGTGGCACCAGGAGAGGGGATGGAGGCTGCAAGAGCACTATGGACCCACCAGCTCCCCGCCTCTGTCCCAGTGGGGTAATGGGGTAAAACAACCTGAGGAGACCCTGAGGATGGCAGAGATTCATCAACAGCTACGTGGTGGTAATGCCATGGACCGAGGGCAAATTCCCGGCACGTACAGCAACCGTCGGAGTGAGACCCCCCCCACTCATCACACTGCCTCCTCCAGCGCCCGGGACACCCGCACTCTTCGAGACCCACACGCAGCTGGTTTCAAAGCTTATCTGTAGTCAGTTTTACAATATAAAGTGTCTTTGTTTAGTCAACAGAACCACTAATACATGTGATTTTGTTGTTAATAGAGCTGTAAGAATTTTAAGTACCTCTTGGGAATGTGTCATTTTTGGTTGGCTTTTTTAGGCATCACAGGGTGCTGCGTTTGTCTTTGTAAACAAGTATTGAATAAAACATTTTGCGCACAGCCGCACTTTGTACAAGTGTCATGCAGGTTTCTAAAGTTTCAGAGAGAATAAATCAACTGCAAACTGCTGCCTGGGTTGACTTCAGTCCTTATAAATAGCTAATTTGGACAACTTCTCTCTGCACGTCATACGAAATTCAAATACTGTGCGTATCGTTAATGCGGTCACACAAGTCAAAACTGCTACAGCCTCTTTTATAAGGCTGGTGGCCACAGAAACGCTACAGCCGAGGGCAGATCGGCTCCAGGTTGCTCTCCCTTCTTTCCAGAGGCGATCCTCGGGAAGCACCGGCCGGCCACTGCGCTCCGCTGCCTCGCCCCAGGGGAGGAGCAGGAGCCCTGTGGCCGCGGGCACTGCCTGCGTGGTGGTCCAGTTCACGGCTGGTTGTACTCGCTGGCAGCCGTCAGAACTCAGGGGAGAATTAGGCCCAAACTCAGCCATGAAAAACAACCCTGGTTTGATAAACCCAATGGAAAAACCTGACTAGAGTAAGGCTTGATTGTGCCCGGGTCTGTCGGCTTTGCAGCGCTCGGCGCTGGGCACAGGGCAGACGCACAACCTTCCCTCCTCCCAAAGCACAGCGCTGCTGGTCCGGCCCTGCCGAACCCCCACGTGGGGTGTAAACTCACCTGGTCCTCCCGCTTCGCACCAGGCAGGATCCGTCCAAGCTAGCCCAGAACTCAGCCCAAAGGCTCTAATCCTGGAAGGTGCTGAGCAACTCTGGCTTCTGCCACTCGTCTCTGGATTTTGGCACGTGTTCAGCACGAGCAGGATCAGCCCCTTGCTGTAATAATCGGGGAACAAGGAACTCAGCTTGACTGAATTTCCCCCCCGCCCCCCAATGCAAAAATGCTGTACATTCCTTTAAGCAGGTTTCCATAGAGTTGAACTTCAACTATTTTTTTGTTGTCGCTGTTAAAGGGGTCAGCAATGCACTGTACAATGGGATCTGGCTGTCAGGAAATGTGGAGGAATTCGGGGATACTTTTAACATCTTGCTGGTGGGCTTGGAGGGCAGCATTAAAACCAGCATCCTGGAAATCTCCCCACCAAAGAGAAGAAAAAAGCCCAGAGGAGCCCGGGGAGAAGTTACGAAGACATACTGCTTTGTCAATCCTAAGTTTAAATAAGTTATTTCTTCCCTACTTCCTTCGTTAAAATATGATATTCTAGCTTTAATTGCTTCAATCCTATTACTTGTTCCTTTTAGCAAGTGATTGTGCAGCCCTTGCCGTGGGGAAATCCCCTGACCGTGGGTCCGTGTTATTTAGACAAGTACTCTTTCAGAAATAAATGCCATTCTTAGCATAGGGAAGTACTTTAGGTCTAAAGGGGTTAAGAAGGCCTCCCTGCATTCAGAAACATGCAGGGGTCCCACCGTGCCAGTTCCAGCCTTTTAAACTCTTTCCAGCTTTTTTTTCTTGCAACAAATCTGTCTGACTGCCACCAGGACATAGGAAGCGTGTGCCTGTCAAAGAAATCAAGTTTACTTTTTCTGACTTGTTAACAGAGGCAGGGTATAAATAGAGCTAACTCTGCTCAGACTATTAGCATTTCCCTTAAAATAAGGGGGTAACTTCCTAGGACCTTTAATCCAATGAGGTCCAGACCAAACTGCGCTATCAGCAGAGGCAGCAAAGGAGCTTGCTGAAGTTTTTACAGAAGTCAGGTGCATTTGGGTTCCTCGAAAATTTAAGGCTTACCGAAAAAACAAGCAGCCCCAAGCAAACGACAGCTACCTCCAGCTCGGTCACTGCCATTGCCCTGGAGAAGTTCTGAGATGATGTTGGTGCTGTTCACTCGGTGGATGTGGATCTTGCTGGGGAAGAGCAGTGTCCTCTTGCTTCTGGAGGTCTCTCCGAAAGGGAGAGCTCTGCCTCCAATCCGCTATTCCCACGCTGGGATATGCCCCAATGACATGAACCCCAACCTGTGGGTAGACGCGCAGAGCACTTGCAAGAGGGAGTGCGAAGCTGACCTGGTGAGTGATGCACGTTTTTATCTCTCTGCGTCGTGGGTGATGGGGTTTGTCGCTGGTTTGTTTGCACCACAGCCTGTTTCTTTCCGGATAGAAAGGCGCTGGCACCGTGCAGGACCTGGTGCAGACAGCGCACGTATTTAATTGACCCGTGACCTGTATAAAATAGAAAAGGTTTGATGAGTTATCAGGAAGCCGGGAGGTGCGTGGCAGCTGTCACTTATGCTGATGTGGGTACAGCGCTCGCTCTGTTTGATCATTTTCCTTGCTTTCCTGTCAAAAGAACCGTCCGAATTGGATACTCCAGAACTCAGCGTGCCCTGGGGCCAACCCATAGTATTCTAGCAGTGTCACCATGCTCTTCGTTGTTGGTGGCCATCATCAGTGCTTTATATTCCTGGGAGGAATCCTGTATGAAATGGTTTGATTTAACATGTAAATCATCAGCTTTTGCTGCACTCAAAACACAAAGCGTGCTTGGAGTGCAAAACAGGGGCATGGTTAAAATGACCAGGCAGATGTTCTCTGTCATGCTCCCAGCTCAAAATGTGCTTAACTTACAACCCTAAAATTCATTTTTCAACCTGTCAGCACTGCCAGCTCAAGCTGGCATCTGAAAATACCTGCTTGTCCTGCCTCTTACATCATGTCCAACAGCAAAGCTCCCTGCAGCCCAAACCCGCCTGACAGCAACATGTACCATGCTGAAAAAAGTCATTGGGTTTGTGCTGTGTAGCCAGGTTGTTTCTGCAATGCTAAAAGGAGTGAGGGGGGACAAAAAAAAGAGAGAGAAATGCTGGCCATCAAGTAAACAAAGACATTTGCTCAGCTGCATCCCATGTGTTACGAACGAAGGTGCTCTTTTTACTTTTGCCGTTCCCAAATAAGCCTTCTCTATTTCAACTGCCAGGTGCAGCAATGAATATTAAAAACACTTGCAAAACCCCAGCAGCAGCAGAGGATGGTGTTTTAATAATTTACGGGTCAAAAACTGAAAGCCAGAAGCCACTGGCTAAAAATATTCGCTTTTTCCTTGTGGCAGCACAGAGTCCTGGGACCTTGCACGGAGTCAGTGGTCTGGAAGCCGCCAAGGACTCTGCCACCAGCTTTGCTAAAGCCACGCTCCTTAACCCCAGCTGGAAACGTGACCCATTCTGGTTTCTAACTTTGCTTCTGAAACCTAGTAATGTGCAGCTGGAAATGGGGAAAGAGTTATGTTATTAGGTCATCTTTTTCCCAATAAGGAAAGGATACTGGACTCAGGGGAAGCTATTTAGTTTGGTAGCTCAAAAAACATTTTGTTCTCACTTACTTACAGAGAAAGCCGTTGGATTTCAGGGGGGTTGTAGAGGTTTAAGACATGGTGGAAGTGTGCCCCGTTGGGTACACGGTAGCAGTGTTCATTGTCCCTTAAAGTAACCCATAACAACACGGCAGCTGTGATAACACATATCAAATACCTTTTCTGCACAGAAGATGAAAATTCTGCTAAAATTAACCACAATTTAGAGCTGCCTGTAGCTGTGACGGGGTGTAATAAATCACTAGAAGAGTGATACTGCATTTGAAAATAGGACTAAAATAGGACAGAGAATCCATAATGAGCTGTTTTGGGTTTGTTTTTCTAAATACCATAGAAAAATTATTTTTGGAGCAAGAATTTCCTTACTTCTAAAATATTCTATTATTTCCTCTACAATGTGAACAATTACAAATCCTTGGCAGTTTCCCCTCCAAGAGTAGGCTGTTAGTCTCAGGGAATTCAAATAATACTTTACATACTTCTGTGGAAAATAAGAAGGATTACTGCCTACAGCCATATGATAAGACTTTCCATCCGCTCTTGTTTCTCAGGGCTTGTCCTCAGGCATTTCGGAGAGTGCGGAAGGGGGGTTGTTGGTTCGGTAATCAAGCAGTCCATGTGACTCTAGGAAAGACTTATGATGAGGTTAGTGTTTAAGAAACAGAAATACATTTTCCTTCTTGAGAGTCTTCTCTTGAAGCACTTCAGAAACCCCAGTGTGTTTAGACACGTCTCGGGAGGTGCTGGGGAGATGTTTCTACTCATAGCCAGTGGGGACACTGGGTTTCAGCCCACAGATATCTGTGGCAGACCAGGTCTCCTGGGCTAGCACCGTGAAAGTTTCTGGGCTCTCTGCTTGCTGGGTGTTTAAAAAGGACTTTACTCTGTCCCCAGTAATGATCGAGTTGTTTTCTTTTCCCCGCAGGAGTGCGAGACCTTTGAGAAGTGCTGCCCCAATGTCTGTGGGACGAAGAGCTGCGTGGCGGCTCGGTACATGGATGTCAAGGGGAAAAAAGGGCCGGTGGGAATGCCCAAAGAGGCAACCTGTGACCGCTTCATGTGCATCCAGCAAGGCTCTGAGTGTGACATCTGGGACGGGCAACCCGTCTGCAAGTGCAAGGACAGGTGTGAGAAGGAGCCAAGCTTCACCTGTGCCTCCGACGGGCTCACCTACTACAACAAGTGTTACATGGATGCAGAAGCTTGCATCAAAGGCATTACACTGAATGTAGTCACCTGTAGGTACCATCTTACCTGGCCAAACACCAGCCCTATCCCACCAGAAACGACAGCTCGCCCTACTACTGCCTATTCCGAGACAACGGTCATTGACATCTTGCCACCTGCTCTAGTGAACAACCCCGTCCATCAGTCCGTCTATGTGGGAGAGACTGTCAGCTTCCTCTGTGATGTTACAGGGAGACCCAAGCCAGAAATCACATGGGAGAAGCAGGTCGATGGGAAAGACAAAGTCATTATGAAGCCAAATCATGTCAGAGGGAACGTCGTGGTCACCAACATCGCCCAACTGGTCATCTACAACACCCAGCTCCAAGACGCCGGCATCTACACCTGCACCGCCAAAAATAGTGGTGGCCTTCTCAGGGCTGATTTCCCTTTGTCGGTCATCAAAGGAGAACCCACATCCAAAGAAGCTTCCCAAAACAAAACACATTTTCCAACCGATGAGTGCCTGAAGCAACCAGACAGTGAAGACTGTGGGGAAGAGCAGACCAGGTGGTACTATGATGCAAAGAAAAACAACTGCTTTACTTTCATCTATGGGAACTGTAACAGCAACCTCAACCACTTTGAGACCTATGAGAACTGTATGTTAACATGCATG
Source organism: Phaethon aethereus (assembly GCF_964289735.1). NCBI lineage: Eukaryota > Metazoa > Chordata > Aves > Phaethontiformes > Phaethontidae > Phaethon > Phaethon aethereus. Next base: position 7,620,907 of record NC_138594.1, read on the forward strand.
AACGGCCCAATCAACATCTGCAATCTGCCAGCCCTCCAAGGTCACTGCAAGGCCTATGAGCCCAGGTGGGCCTATAACAGCTTGACAAAGCAGTGCCACTCCTTCATTTATGGCGGGTGTGGAGGCAACGAGAACAACTTTGAGAGCCGGGAGGCCTGTGAAGAGATGTGCCCTTTCCCGAAGAACACGCACTGCAAAGCTTGCAAACCACGCCAGAAGCTGGTGACAAGCTTCTGCAAAAGTGACTTTGTTATCCTGGGCCGTATAACAGAGCTGACTGAAGACCAAGACTCGGGACATGCCCTGGTGACAGTGGAGGAGATTCTCAAAGATGAAAAAATGGGATTAAAATTCCTGGGGAAGGAACCATTAGAAATCACGCTTTTGAACATGGACTGGAGCTGCCCATGTCCCAACATGACCACAGTGGACGGCCAGCTCATCATCATGGGAGACGTCCACAATGGCATGGCTGTCCTACAACCAGACAGCTTTGTGGGGACCTCCAGCATCCGGCGCGTGCGGAAACTCCGTGAAGTCATCCACAAGAAAACCTGTGAGCTTTTGAAAGAGTTCCTAGGATTGCATTAACCTCCTTCACGTGTCAGCCTTCCAGACCCGTGTGTTATGTAGGGCTAACGAGCGCTAGGCTAGTGCACAAACTAAACAAGCTGTTTGAAGGTACACTGTAGGAATTATGCAGAACCCTTATTTTAATCCATTAATGATGCTTAGCAACAATGTAGTATGGTCTTTGGCAAGCACGTAAAACAGCAGCAAAAGGCTATTAATCTTGCACTGAAATTCGTCCATATAGGAGTGCCATTTAACTAGATGACTCACTGCAGTAATTATACAATTTTTATGTAGCTTCCATCATAAGTGACGGAATTCATAGCATTTGTTTAGCTAATTGGTACACAGCTAAGTAATATATAATGTCAACTTAATCTGTCTCATTTACAGTATGGAAATGTTATGGTAAGTCATTATAAGTAAGTCACACTCTTGTCTCCTCATAGCAGCACTAATATTTCAAGAGAAAAGCCTGTAAATTTTTGTCTATATTTACAATTGTGAACATTTAACCAATCTATGCATTATGAATTTGCTTCTCTTAACTGAAATTTTCCTAGCAGTATTCTTTGGATTGTACCTCGTTTTTAAATGGCAACTACTACCTATCTTGCAATCCTTACCCGAGAAAAAACTCCCTCGATCCTATGCCCAGGACGACAGGTCCCTGTAAGAGCTCAAGGCACAATCTCACCCCAAAATTAATTTACTGTCATCAGAACAAGGTCAGGAAACACCCTCATTCCATCGAACTTCCCTATTTCTGTTTTGTATCAATATATTGCCTATCACAAAAAGTCCAGGGCAGAAGGACAGCAGTGTGCTACCAGCTGTCTTGCTTTTGAAAACCCTTTACACCCGAGCATATGCAGCAATTTATTGCTTATTTTCATTAGAAATCCTGCTTTTATAGCTGAGAGAGTAAAGTAAGAGGAGTCAGAACAAAATTCAAACTAGAAAAGTGCAATACACAGTCTGCAGGCTGCATTACACAGGCACGAAGCTGCTGAAACCGAACTGTACAGACACAGACACACAGAGCGGACACGCTTTAAAAGCATTTATCAACCCTTTTAGAGCACTCTTTCAAACCACAGAAAACATTTTCCACCAAGCCACTGTATATATGCGTACGGATAAATACCCTGAGACAGCACGGGCTGCGGGTGTGAGCGCGTGCGTACACATAGGATTGCCCATTTTAACATTCGTGTGTCCAAAAATGTAACATTTGCCTGTGCAGAAATCCTTAAATAAAGAAAAAGCTGATCCTGGAGAAAACCCTGCCTCGCTAGGACCTGTCATTGCAGGGACGGGAGGCGAGCGTGGCACGACGAGCCTCCTCGTCGCTCTTTGCGCGGTGGGTTCGGCGAGCCGCTCCGGTGCTGCCCGGAGCTCTCTGCGGCGCAGCCGGCCGGCTCGAGGCTGGAGGGGCGTCCGGAGGCGTCTGGGCAGCAGGAGGGAAGGCGCAGCGGGCGCCGCTCCGTGGTGCGGGCGCCGCTCCGTGGTGCGGGCGCCGCTCGTGGTGCGGGCTCGCTGCGGGGCGGGCAGCGGCACGGTGGGCGCAGGTCTTGGGGCTGGGGGAAGGAGGCTGGGCGGGCGGGCGCCGGGCTTCAGCGTGATGGGCAAGGCTCTGCACCCCCCGAAGCCTGCGCACGCGGGGTACTGTGCTGCGGCCGGGAGGAAGGACGACGGCGAGGGTAACGGCGCTGAACGCGGGGCCGGCTCCGGCCTCTGGGAAGGCTCTCCCCGCCCTGCACCCGCAGCCGAGCCGCGGGCAGCGAGCACGGCATGAGGGAGAACTGGGCTCCTCTCCCAGCGGTCTGGGCTTGGGTTATGTCTGAAATGCTCCGGCAACGTGAACAGATCTAAATCTCCGGTTATTTGTATAATTTCAGAAGAAGCTGGGCGGGAGGGAGAGCAGCCTGGACCAGACTTGCCGGCCAAGAAGATACCTGCTTGTTTTTTGTAAGTGTACGTGAGAAAAACTCCAACTAAAGGTCCGTAACGTTTGTGAATGTTCTTGTGAAGACTGTTTTCTGGGGCCAGGAGATGCCAGCCCCGCTGCCCTCCTCTGCCGGATCATCCCTGGCTGTGCCAAGTGCCACGGTTTCGATGGCTCATCTGTCATTTTTCAAGCAAGCTGTAGGAAGTGGCATGTTCTTGCCATACTTTCTAACATAGAGGCATCAGAGGATGAAGGTTTAATAAAGACTGGCTTTATATGGCTCTTTTTTTCCAAAAGCTAAAGGATTTTGCAAGTGTGGGAGTGTTGGAGTGACTCGGGAAACATGTACCCGGTTGTTCCAGAAGAGCTGGGATGCAAACGTAGCTGAGAGCAAAAAGCACGATTCATTGCTTTTCCAGCTAGCACATTACAGTGCTTAAGCCTGGGGTCTAAAATGCAGTCTTAACTTCTACTCCCAGTTAAACCCCTGGGAATAAAGCCTGCGCTTAAAGCCAAGTAAGCGTGCGAGTGATCTGCTGTGTAACGTGTCTCCCAGCCCAATTCGGGCATGCAGTCCTGGGGCGTGAGGGGGGGCCCCGGGGGACGTTTTGGGGCAGTTCTCCAATGCGGTGCAGTGCAAGGGGACACCGAAGAGGCCAGCCCAGCTCCCAGACACGGCACGGCCATGCTCGTGTCGCTCCTGCCCGAACCTATGGAGCCAGGCTGCTCGCGAGCCCCGCGGCGTGAGCGGGACGGCTCGTGCCGGGCAGGCGCACCCTCGGCACGAGGCAGCATGGGTGAGCACCAAACCCAGCCGCCATCCCTCACCGGCCCCGTACAGGGACGCGGTCCCCGCTCTGCTACGGATCAGGCTGATCCGTTCGGCTCCTGTGGTGCCATGCGGGCGCGCCAGCTGGGACCAGCCCCACAGTGACAGGTCACCCAGAGAAGAGGAATATTGGACGTGACCAGCCCCAGTGGGACCCCCAGGGGCGCACGGGGCCGTGCTCCGCGGCACTGAAACGCCACGTCTGCCCCGAGGCAGAAGGGGCAGCGCCGTGGGCATCCCCTTGCCTGCTCGCCGGCGGAAAAACCATCCCTGGCCATCCCGAGGGCATCGCACCTCCCCGTGGCGCGGGACTGACCCTAACCCCGAGCCTCTCCACCTTCTGACCTTGAAGAATTTAGCTCCCCACTCAAAGCTACTATTTTAGTTCAGCTTCTTATTAAACCCTTAAGAAGCCTAAAATTCAAGTCTGACCAGTCAGCCAGCCTGAGGAAAGCCAACGCACAGGGCCAGGCGCTGGAGGATGTCGTTAAAGCCTTTGCGAGGCTAATAGGCGCCTGCATGTGGCTCCTGATCAGAAAATCCCTTTTGTGTTGCTCATGCACTGGGTTTTCCATCCTGCTTTCTGCGGTGCATCTCTCAAGGTTGTCAGAAAGGTGGGAGGAAATGCCAGTATTTAAAATCTGTATTAAACGCAGGAGAGGAGAGAGAGAAAGGGAAAAGCCTGCTTGGCTCCGCTCCTTGCACGGCGGCAGGCTGGGAAGGAGCACGAGCGCCTGTTTGAGGCTCTGGGGAAGAGCTGGAGGAAGAATGCCACCTCCAAAGCCGTGCGGCCACGGCCATCAGCCGCTGCCAAAGCTCTCCTCTGCGTGCGGACACCAGAGAAGCAGCATTTCCCACGGACCCTGGCCCGGGAAGCAGCAAGGGACCCATGTTAGCCGGGTCCGAGACCTGCCGGAGCTCCCCAGGGCTCGGGGACGGATCGGGCGGACACTTCGGGGCAGGCAGGAGGACAGTGCGGAGCCGCTGGCACCGGCGCGGCGTGCCCACCGCCCCGTCTGGAGGGGGGCCGAAAAGCGCAACACGTGAATCTGCAAACGCTGCCGCTAGAGCTCGAGGGAAACCATCCAGCACGTGGATCCAAAAAGGAGCCGCGGGTTATCGCGCGAACCGCCTGTGCAGCCCAGCTCCGTTAACGGGGGGACAAAATAGCAGCGAAAAAGCGACGGCGCGCAGCTTCTGCGCGGGGCTGTCGGCGCGCAGCCGCACGGCGTACGGGGCCCCGGCACCGCTGGCGGCGCGGGGCCGGGGCCCTCAGCGCGTGCGGAGAGGTGGCTGGATGGTTACTCAGAGACAGGATCTCGCGTGACCGCAAAGCCCAGAGCAGCCGAGGTCAAAGGAAAGAGGAAATCGAGTCTGTTCTCATTTCAGGGGCTTGAGGTGAGGTCAGGCAGACGTTTGTAGGGGCAGCCGGCTCCAGAACTCGGAGCAAACAGAGACGGTGATGCCATTTGAATATGATTCAGACGGCAAAGGTATTTAAGAGCTTAGTTCCCAGTTGTTTCAAAGGGAATTCGGGACCCCTGCGAGAATTACCGCCTGGCCTCGGGTCTCGGTTCCTGAGGGAGGTGGCAGTGACGAAGGTCACGCCTGGCTTCAGCCGACACCTAATGGCTTCCTGCAAAAAGCAGCAGTAATTCAGCTGGCACCAAATTAGCACCTTGCACCACGGGACCCACTTCCTCCACCTGAAGCACCTTGTGCCCCCGTTTGCTGTAATTCCTGCAGCGTGCACGTGCTGTGTGGATAATTACCAGGAAAAGATCATGGCCAGGCTGGGTATCTACCGAGGCTGGATGGAGCCAGGTTTCCAATGGCACGGCTGCGAAAATGTCACCCTGAGCGAGAACTTTGAGTTTAGAGCCTGTGTTTTTATACCAAATATTTAGTGTTTTCTCCTTCGCCGGCACTGGTTACTGATTGACTACGAGTGACCTCCAACTGCCTTATTGATTTACAGCGGCTGTCAAAGGCCAAAAAAATGAGCCCCGAGTCCAGGATCTGAGAAGTACTCTGAATGGAGGTTGCACAACTGAATAAATGTTCTGCCAGTTCTTTAAATCTTGAAAAAGAAAAAAAAAAAAGTCAGCTTGAGCTCCTGATCTACAACGCAAACACCAGTGGGGTATGAAGATAACGCTGCAGTACTAGCGGACGTATTTATTAGCCAAAAAAGTGGCGCAGCCTGTGTAATTCACAGCTATTTATGGCTGGGCAAATGATACGACATTCAGGCCCGAGAGTTTAGACAGCGAATGGAAAGTCTTCCAAATGCTGCTACATGGTTCAGGTTTCAAAGTCGGGAAACTCTCTGATTTCGGTGCTTTTCTCTGTGCGCATCCCTGTTACCACCTTTCTCCTCAGCCAACGCTCCCCGGCGCCAGCCTGCGCGGGATGCTTACCCGTCCAGCCGCTGGATCCTCAAGACCCCAGCGGCACGCTCTGGAAGGTCTCCAAGCCTCAGGCTTGCTGGTGGACACAGACCTGCACGTGCTGCCGAAGCCCATGGCCACAGCAGCTCTGAGCAAAACCCGACGGACGTGAGTGTCCACGTTTCGGGATTACAGCCAGTTTGGGGTGGGGACAAGCCTCCTCCGGACCTCACTCTGGGGCATGAGACACTGGTGCTTACAGGTTGGAAAGGGCCATGGGTCTTGGCCCGCCGGGCAATTCTGCCCCTTCTCATTTGTCCCAGCGATGGCTCGAAATGCAGGAGAGGAAAGGAGAAGGCAGGAGTAAAGAGAAAGAGGAAAATATTCACCCAGAGGGAGGAGGGGGAGCATTTTTTCGTCTTAAACTGGCGTGACAACATGGTAGTTGGACTGGATTAACTAGCGTAAGAAGGAACTACCCATAAAGGGGTTTGTGCCTTCTCTTCCTCCTTCTCTCCGCTCCTGACACCCAAACCAAGGGGGTTATTGTAACACGTGTAAAGGACATGACTTCCTCTACCGCTTGAAATACACAGAAAAACAACAGGAATAAATCTTCGGCATCAGATGGTATTCACCCAAGGGTAAAGTACTCACGTAAAAAAAATTGCTTAACCATTAACTGCAGTGGATAACCTTTGCTTCAGTCTGCAGCAGTACCCGAGGATGGAAGGTGGCAAACATGGGGCTAATTTTAGAAAGGTGTTCCTGGGGGCTGGGTATGAAAACTCAGCGAGACTGGAAACTGTAATAGAGGATGAAACTCACAGCTGACTGACAAATATGATGCAAAGAGGAAGAGTCCGTGGACTTCAACAGGGCGAATTGATGCTCCGTAACACTTAACTTTCTTTGAAGTGATCACGAGGGCAGAGATGGTCCAGCTGATAGAGTTGACTTGGATCAAGGCCTTAGAACAACTTCCTCCCCCAAGGCTTTTAAAGACATTTAGCTGCCCTGCAGGGAGAGGTAAGGCAGTCTCTTGAGTGAACGACTGGTTGAAACATTGGAAAGGAAGGGTGAGACCGAAAGGTCAGCTTTCACAATGAAGGGAAGTCGTCGGCAGCGTCCCAGGGGACCTGTGCGAGGGCCTGGGCTGCTTGAGGTAGATGGTCTGGGAGAGGGATGGGAGAGGTGGGTTACAAAGGCTGTTGTTGAGAACAGGTTATTTAGGGCTGACCGTGAGGAGCTGTAGAAGGGCGTCGTAATACCAACTGACAGGATGATAAAGCAGCAGATGAAATGCAATATTGATTAATATACACGGGGGGGAAGTGAGTCCTCCTTGTGCATTCCTACGAGAACTTCAGACAAGCCTGCCTCTGGAGTGCAGGCAGCCCCCCGAGCAGCTCCTGCGCCTCGCACCTCTGAAACAGCACCGGCAGCTTGAGACTTGCAACACTCCCATTCATAAGCACAAAAGCCTACGAACATCTTAAAAACCCAGCAGCGCTCGCACATGGTGCTCCGACTGGGTTGGTTACTGCCTTGCTAAGAAACCGCTACTTGCTGTTAGAGGCTCGCTCCTAAGATCACCAGATAAATCTCAGCCACATCCCAGTCCCATAAAGTCAAATCTTGCTAAAATGGGAACCTTACCTCCGTTTGCCCCCACCACAAGCACTCCAGGCCGCAGGAGGGCCAACGGTCACAGTCACAAACTCTTCCAACTCTGGAGCCCCGAGGCTCTTTAGAAGGTGTCCCGCAACTGCTGCATCTAACGTGCTTGGGGAAGACGCTGGAAATCACAAAGCTCCGTCTAGAAACGACTCCAGGGTTGGCCTTGGCCAAGTCACTCCATCGCTGGACAGAAAGCAAGGTGCAGCCAGGGTATTACAGAGACAGCTGTGGGGCAGAGGAGGTCTCACTGTCCTCAGCAGGACTCACCATATAAACAGGCAGGGTCAGGTTATCCATCCAGCAATGTCCAACGTCTAATTTAATTACACGAGCCCAAACCAAGCACTGGCACCAACTGGCCACACGCGCAATCGGTGCAGCCACCATGGCCCTGCATGGAGGACCCACGGTCTTCCTCGCACGGCCACGTCTTCCCACTTTTGCAATATTTGGGGTGCAAAGATAAAAAACCCAAAACACCTCATCCCTCGACACTGAAATGACGTCAGATCGCTGGAAATTGGGGCGGGAGCGTCCAGCTACTCCCCGCGCCTGACACGAGGTGGCGTGTGGCATCAGGGTTTGGGGACCTCGCGGTGCCTCCGCCGGGCTCCTTTGCTTCTTAAAGCGAAGCATCCTCCGGGCGTGCTTGGATTTGCCTCGCCCTGGTTAATTTAACTGTTTCACAGACACTCGGCTGCATAATTGCGATTTTCTAAGTGGAAAGCAACGCACCCCCCCGCCCCGAGCTGATTTCATCCTTGTCTGGCTAGTAATAGAGCTGGAGAGGTTCTAGGTTTATCGGGGGAAAAAAAAAGATATAGTAGGGAACGCGATAAGGCAATCAAAGCCATTTCCAGAGTTGCAGGAGAAAGACACAATGTGTAATTTATCTGAGGCTTTTTCTCTCCCTGTTTGCAGATTGCAGGGTTTCTAAATATACTGGTCACAACCTCAAAATTATTCATGAATCTCTTCAGTGAATAATACTTGACCTGCAGATCATCCAAAAAGTGAATATTGCAATCAAATCCTCCATTTCTGCTGTAATTTGTTGTAGCTAACAGATGCATACTGCTCAGGTCATTAAGTCAGGATAAAACACAGGTTGTATATTTGATTATAATATTTGCAGTTCACAGTTTTTACTGTGCTAGCTAGCCCCAAAAGTCATCTAATCAAGAGATGGGCAAAAGCATCTTACCTCTGACATAACGAGATCGCCACTTTTATCAGCTGGTTTGGCGCTCCGGTGAAGGAGCGGCCGTGACAAGCGCGTGCGGCCGGAGCCGCGCTGCTGGCAGGCAGCGTACAGACGCAGCAGGCTTGCACACAGCCAGCAGAGAATAAACACAGATTAAAAGGAAAGAGTTAATGGCTTTCTCAGATCTACTCCCCGAAGAGGTGTGATAAGCAGGACTTAACACCAAAATCGCCTTATCTATTGGGTCTCCGATGATGCTTTTCGCCTGAAAACACCTGGAGGAGGGTGGGGTGGGCATTTTCCTCCTCAACTGTCCAGCCCATGTCTGTGCTTGGGATTATTTACCGTGTCTGTGTTATGGGACTGCCTGGAAGGTGAACAGTGAAGAGCGACGGAGAGCTGCAGCTCGCCTGCGGACAGCTTGCGGTCCAAACAGAGGGGTGGCAGGACGGAGCGAGTGGTCCCTTGGTGCCACGGCCCGGCAGAGCATCCTCGGTCCCGGCCGCAGAGGCTGGCGGGGCTGAACCACCTTTCTGCCATTGTTACTTGTTGGGCTTTCGGTTACAGAAATATCTAAGCGCGCTGGCAACCCAAAGCATTTAGGGATCATGAGTCACATCTTCCAGTGCCACGAACCTGGCTTTAAAATCTTGTTATTTCTTTTAAAGAAATAAATTCTTAGGTGTTTCGGTCGTTCTTTTAATTTGCCTTCAGATGGCAGAGCCTTTTGGCGATCACAGGTTTGCGCTTTCCTTTGCCACCACCGGCATTAAACGTATACTCTTTTTCTCACTTTTATTTGTGAATGGAAGTTTAAGGTCTCACTTAGTCTCGGAATCTCCAAAGCAGGAACTTTCGCAGATCTGCCAGCCGTGACAAGCCTCGCAGGAGGGCCAGGAGGAGCAGTGTTCCCACCGAGGGACTTTCTGTGAGCTCTAAAAAAAGTTTTCTCCGCGATGGGACGCTCTGATGCGTTTCGCTGGGGTGGTGGCTGTCTGCCTGCTCGCTGTAGGTGTGCTGGGCGGGAAGCGGGTTTTGATGATGGTCTTTTTGACTTGCCTTTTGTTTTCCTGCAAAATTATTAGCCCTCGTGGCTCAGCAGCGTGTGCCGGCCCGAAATCCTGTCCCGCAGCCCCCCGGTCACCCAGCCCCTCGGTCGCAGGCCCTGGGGATATGTTCATCCCCAGATGCACCTCTACATCTGTTACTTAGCGACTCAATTTTTCGTGTTTAGCTATAGAAGTTTTTCAGCGGACAAAAATTGAAGGAGGATTTGCTGCTCCCACCCTGGCAGGAAGATTTACACATGAGCAAACGGTTTGTAACAAATACAGCGTAAGATAGATGGAGCTGCTTCTCTTGTTCACAAATTATTCACAGACTATGGGCTTGAAGAGGAAGAAATTTTTTCCCTGCTTTTTGAAATACACATACATGCATTTTTTTATTATTATTTATGACTACTTTCACTGTAAAATACACTCCTGAGAGCATCTTTTGCAGAATTATTGCAGCTCACAGGTTGTTTAGTCAGTAATCTGGAGAGAGGACAGGTTAGGGGTTTTACTTTTTTTTTTCTTTCTCCTTTTTTTAGTAATTGCCTTCACCAGTGAGATTTTTGTCACAGGTTTCAGCCTCTGGGCATTACAAGGTCAGAAAATTTAAGTTCCTGGCCTCCACTTTTCTCGCCAGTCTGCTCCAGGGAGCGTATCGCAGAAACAGCTCCTGGATTTTGCTGGGCGAGCACAGCTCCTTAAATCAAGCTCCAGGGCAAACGCTCGCGACCGACCACTTGAGAGTGCGTTCTGCAAGCTTTCCCGAGCCTGATGGAAAAAGTGCTGCTTCTAGAAATGTTTCTGGCAAGAAGGGAGGTTTCTAGAGCCTCAGGTGCCACCGCAGGAGGAAGCGGTGGGAGATGGACGCGGTAAATAGAAACAGGGAGCCCCGACACCCTGGAGGGCTCAGGAAGATATTTCTAGGTAGGACCTTTGCAGTTTTGCTTATATTCCATATTTCCCATGTAAGGGACTAGTTTTCTTTTTCTGGACAAAGCTTTCTTTTCCCTACTTCCATAGCTAGCCTTAAAATGCATCTCCATGCACTTGGCAACGCCGTGAGTGGGGGCAGATCCTCTACCCCGCCGGGCTACAGTAATACGTAATTTGGAGTTTTCCCTCTTGGCCAGCCAGGCCAGGGAGGCAGCTCCAAGCCTCCTTCTTGTAGGAGTCACGCAGCCCTGTGCAACGGGCGTTGCTACGGTCTGCCTTACAAAATCTAACAGTTCATTAAAAAAAAAAAAAATTAAAAAAAAAGACATATTATATCTTTGCCCTGACTATCCAGACGCTGCTAGGTGCTAACTAGGTCACTATTCAAATCCCTGTCTTCGTGGCTCATGTGTTCCAGATGTGAGCACATGTGTCTACGTTACATATCGACTTGTGCAAATCATGTAACATATGTAAAACTCATTGGCCTGTGAGCTGAGCAAATACACAATTGGTCTGCGAATCCATTACTGGTAGGAGCAGATGGGTTGCTTGCTTAAACAAATGCATTTGCAAACTCCTCTAGGTCTGCTTTCAAAAACACCAGTTTGTTTATTTAACGTGGTGTAGCCAGGCTCCTACACTCTCTGCTCACCAAGCCTTCCCTGGCCTGGAGTTCAGGTGCTTTCATTTTTGCATAAAGAATATCTGAACATGAATACGTTTTTGCAAACATAACTAAAAAAAAAAAAAGTTGCTTTTGATTTGTAACGCATGATACCTTCACGCACTGTTAATTGGAAGCATCTATAATACGTCAGTCTGAGGCAGAGCAAAACAGACATGGAATAAAAATATCTACGATGACCTGGACCTGCAAATGCTGAGTAACTTCATGCTCTGGAGCTGAAGTGTCTTCAACAAAATAATGTTACTCATCCCTTCTGGAGCTGCACATAGGGGTTGCTGGTGTTCGCAAGAGCAAGGGAGGGAAATAAAAAGCTACATTTTCCCTTATTCTGCTGCTGCATCCGCAGCTGACAAAAAGTCCATGGGCTGGGGAAAAGCACATTGCTTTGCTTTGTGGCTGCGTGGGGGGGTGTTGCTTGTTCACCTGGGGGAGCCCACTTCCACCCAGCACAGTCCTCCGCCCCGGCTTGAGCGGCCAGCTCGCACGGCCACGCAGCCCGCGACCTGCCACCGCTGCCCGGGACCTGCCACCGCAGCCCGCGACCTGCCACCGCTGCCCGCGACCTGCCACCGCAGCCCGCGACCTGCCACCGCAGCCCGCGACCTGCCACCGCTGCCCGGGCGCCCTGGAGGCCTTCGGGGGGGGGGGAGGAGGAGGAGGAGGAGGAGGAGGAGGGGGGGAGGAGGAAGGGGGGGAGGAGGAGGAGGAGGCCGTGCTCACGTGGCTCATCAGCTGCCTGCGCAAAATCAAGCTGGTGCTTTCAGCCCCGTCCCCGCGGCCGGGAGCACGCGTGTGGCGAGCTCTCAATGGCCACCTTTGTCGGCAGCCACCGGCCCGAGCGCGCGGGCTGCTGACGTGGCACCCGGCTGTGTCACCTTGCCCCGTCCCCTGCGCCGGGCACAGCGGGAGGCCGGAGCAGGGGCAGAGCCCTTGGGCCACAGGCGGGGGCTCAGACCACCTCCTTCCGATCTTTTATGTTTGTTTTTATGTCTTAAAATAAAAAAGAAAGCCAAAGACAAGAGCCCAGCAGCGGAGGGAGGAGGTGGAGCCACTTCCCCTTCGATAGGTCCTTCCTCTTTCTTCAGTTCCCTATTTCCCCCCTTCCAGTTTCTTCCCCGACCTGCTGAACGCGGTTACCACGGCACGATGACAGAAAAGCTGCAATTTTAATGTGTGAAGCTGTTACAGTTTTAAATAATCGCTTTTGGAACAATCAAACCCAGAGGAAGAAAGCGTCCCCTCCCGCTCGCCGCTTCTCGGCAGACACACTCCCACCCCGGCAAAAGTCAGTTTACGTTTCTCACATATATTTTTAGTGCCTCCTAGACCCAGCCGTGCCTCAGCCCGGCCTCGTGGGCCAGTTGCCATGTTGAAAGGCATCTCCCAGCAAATGTTACCTAATTTCTGGAAGAAAAATCCCCAAGGAATCCTGGCAGTCGCAGGATGCAGGGTCCCCGTTCCACCAGTCCTTCAGGTTCTTCCAGTTCACGAGGACAAGGTGCACAGCGAAGGCGTTTGCTCTGCGAGTGGCCTCCCAGTCCCTGCCCTCTGTGAACGCAAACAGCTCTTACCGCGGCAAAGCACCGGCCGCAGACCCCTCACCCCGGGCCGACCGCACCGCGGAGGGACCATCGGGATAAGTCCGTTGGGCTTTGGTGGTCTTTTGGGGACTGCTTCTAAGAGGACTTGAAAGAGTTACAAGTAATAGTGACCAATTTCCAATTTCCTTTCTGTCTCAACTGCCCTGTCCCCGTACCGCTAGGACGCCGCGGTGTGTTGCGCACCGATTAACCCCTTCGCGGCGGGCACCGCGCAGCCCGGGTCACCCCCGGCAAAAAGTGCCCCTGTCCACATGAAGCAACGGTCGCTGCTCTTTAGTCCCACTCGACATCAGCTCCCTTGAAAACATCCCCACAGAGCAGCTGTCCCCAGATTAAGCACGTCCCAGTCACCTGGAGGATGTTGCGTAGATGGAAAGTAAATAACACTTACTTTTCTCCCCGTGATGCGGGAAGGAGCATGAGGCCAACCTTCGCGGTGCCAAAGTCCACAGCTCGCCTCGTCCTCAGCTCCGCAGGGACGCTTGGCAGCTCCTCCATCCCTCCTCTGACCTGTCCCCACCTCGAGGACCAGGACAGCGACACCCCCACGGGGTTTTTCTAAGCATAGAAGTCTGTTGATGACTGGGAGGTGCTTTAGGACAGCGGTGGCATTGTACCCCAGGGGCACCCAGAGCTCTCAGGCAAGAAGGAAACTTCGCAGCCCCTCTGCAAGGCACAGAAATGGGGTCATGCCTCTTGCTGACGAGGAACGGAGGCCCAGAGAAATCGGAACTGCTGCTGGAAGCCAGGAGCTGGCAAACACGGCGAGCAGGTCATACCCTTTCGCTCCCAGCTCTCCACAGCACGGTTTATCAAGTGGGTATGGAAAAAAAACACCAAGTAAAGAAAGGAGTAACTGGCTAGAGGTTATACAGCCTGGTCTCCCCTTTGTCTTTAGCCTGCCCAGATAAATGTCATTATGGGAAAGGCTGGAGGTGGGATATAGCCCTCAAGTTCAGGAGCTCTTAACAGGCAGTGAAAGAAAAGGCCCTGGATGAAGATAAGTGCAGCAGTTACATGACTAATCGCAACATCTACGGACATTTTTCCCCTCTGCCTCTAAGAGTTACGTGATCCTGAGCATCCTTAAGGAAAACAAGCCCATTCTGGCTTGCAGGTGACGAACTGCTTGCAAATAATACAGGTACCTTTTCATATATGACGAAAGACCAAAATATCCAAGATTGGAGTGCCCCACAGAAGTGACTCAAAGCCGGGTGGCTCGAGCACAGCTAGCTCTTTCCAAAAAGCCACCGGGAAGTGCACGACGTGAGAGCCCGGCTGCAGCACTCCCAGCCAGAATGAGCCTTTTGTTCGCGCAAATGCAGATGTCAGGAGGGGGAACGGGCCGGTGGCCACCCCGCAGCAATGCCCCCGGCGGCAGGGTCGGCGCTGGACGGCCCCAGATCTCTCCGGGAAATAGGCAAAGTCAAAATCCTAGCTCTAACCACTCCGGCTTTTGGAGAGAGCCATCTCAAAGTCAGTCTGAGGGACGATCCCCATCTCCGCTTACAGATCGCTCGTTTTCTAATTTCGGCAGGCAGACATTTAAGTTTGCGGAGTCCATTTGTGCAGGCATCAAAAAGCCGAACTCGCTGGAGATCTCAGACCAAAACGTATTTTAAAATTTATTATTATCTGCAAATTACCCACAGCACATATGTAGAGAGGAAAAGTTTCAGTGACTGTAAAAGGCAAAAATCTGTCTCACACAGTTACGGTTTCCCTCCCCACAGTTACCTCTGTTGCAGGTGAACAGGGTCATCCTCCTCTCCATCCACCCTCCTCTCCTGAGCCTCGGCGGGCAGAGGCCATGGAAATCAGCCTGGGCAGGGCTTTGGGATGCTGCAGAGGAGGAAAGAGATAAAGTACATGGCATTACTACAGCAGGATTGTTTACAAGATTGAAGAGTCCCATGTTGCCATTGACAATTAACTAGAGATCAGCAGAGAAACATCACCCTCTACCATAACTACGTGTATTTTTAGATAAATATGTCCCACAAACATTTTGTAAAGGAAGCTTCTTTGCCTAAAGCATCTACTTCTTCTCAAGCCTCCAGTGGTACAGCATAAACCATGTTACTAATAACAATTCTTCCTGCATTTGTTCCTTGAACATAGATTGCAAAATACACAGTTTATTTAGGAGGGTCTGTGTACTCTTCTATTTCTGTCCTTCTTACTCAGCCTCATAGAGTAAAACAGGCAACTGTGAGTCCGGAGGGGGATGCAGCCCTGCCCTGAAGAGATTACGGTCTCCATCAGATAATACACTGCAAATTATACGCAGTGAGGCACAGACCTCAGACAAGCAGAAAGGGGAGAACAGGTTGGTTTGGGAAGGAAACTATGAAAAGAGGGTCTAAAGGAAGACTTTGAAGGAAAACAGAAAGAAAAATCAAGAGGGGGAAAAATAGGAATTTCAAATAGTAAACAAGGTAAGAGAGAGGTGGTACAGCAGAACATTGGAAGAAGGACAGTTTCATAAAGATAAGATCCAGACCCTAAATTTAACTGATCTCCTGGTATCTGACGTCGGGCAGGTAAGCTACTCCAAATACTGAATTCTTAAAACCACAGAAACACCAAGAAAAAAATTAAAGACAACCTTACTGACTTCCGAAAGCTCATCACCCCCAAACGTGTGCCATCTACTGAGGTGCTCATCAAGTCAGCCGTGCCCACAGGTCTCCGGTGTCACCAGCAGCTTCACTTACCTCCCACCAGCCGCTGCCACGTGGCACATTCAGGGACAGCAAGGCAATCCAAGACAAGGTAGGATGGATGTCTTATAGACCGAGCAGCTCCACCACATCATGCCTACGCTTCCCTCCTATTAATTGGGCTAGTAGAGTACCTCCCATAGCAGCTCATCGAGGCTATGCCTTCGCTTGTAGACTCCGCTGAGCAGGAACAAGCGCAGCGGTGCGGCAGGTGCGTTGTAGTGAGGACACTGCAAGATGTAAGTGAGGCAAGGGCAGCGAGAGGGGACAGCGTTTATTAGGTCAGCCGGTGTACTTGGGAAAACTAGACATGCTTTCAGGCGCATAAGGCTTCCTTAGGTCTGAAATAGAAGCAATAACCCTAGAGCTAAATACAGGTTGAGAATAATTGTTCCGAGTTAAATTTCATTATAGTAATGGATTAGACAATTTGAGAGAAAGGATGATTGGTTGCTGTTGATCAAAGGGAGGATACTAGCCAGAGGACAGCTGATAATGTCACTTATGGCACAAAGAGAGGGCAGAGAGACAGGAATAATTATTGCCTAAGGATGGCTGGTGGTAGCAAAAATTGTAATGTAATATGCAATCAATATCTGTGTGATTTTCATATCCCAGAGTTAGGAATTTTAGTGCTCGGATTGTCTTTTGAAGCAGCTTTGGAGACCTTCCTTGAAGGTCAGGTGTGAGAGGTCAGAGATGCAGTGGTTGATCTCTTACCAAGTGTTTCTGGCCTTTATCGGTTTGTACGAGTTAATTTGCGTTGGTTGCCTGCAGTTGTTGCCAGCAGACTGTCAAATCTGTGATGCAAATGGCACAGACAGGAGGGCGGTGGCAGGTCTCCATCCTCCTGTATCCCTCAGAAATCTGATGCCATTACACAGCTGTGGTTAATTGCCAACACTTAGGAGTCCATCACTATCCCTTAGATATTTGGTTTCCTGTGAAGTGCCAGTCCCAGGGAACCTGTGTTTTCCTAAGGATCTGAATTTTCACCTACAAGTTAAGTTCTTAGTGGACTTGCAGAGAAAAGCTAGAACATTCTGAAATCTATTTAAGTCTATACACAGAAGATAAATTAATATGGTGCAAGGTTGACTATTATTTACGATCACCTCATAATTTCTAAAACATTCTTGGAGACTTGAATCACAATTTCTCGAGTGGTTTGGTTTGGCAATACCGAAAGGAGTCTTTAAGGACAGCACTAACAGTCTAGAAGGCACAAACGGAGAGCACCATTACGCATTACTTAAAAATGAAGTATCAATTTTTTTCAAGTAGAATACAACCTATGGCTCAAAGAAATTAATAAATATGAGATTCACAAATATCTGCAAAGTAGGTAACGGCCCCAGGTGTTAATATTTTCAACGGTACTCAGGAATTTTGTACTCTTCCCACTAAATGGCCAAACGGCAGTGCTGCACATACCCGACTAACCCTGAGAGACACACACAGACTGAGAACCCATCGGCTTCAAAAACACGTTGCAGTTATCTACAACATCTGAGACCCAGCAAGGAGTTAAAGGCTCAAGTATGGGCTTAAAAACAGCGAAACTGCTCTTGACAAGGCTGAAGCGATCTGTTGAAGACTGGGCGACAGTTCATAGCACAGCTGGTGGCAGAACCCAGCAGTCCTGTCTCTGTGCTGGCACACGGGATGCTTAACGTTATGGTCTAATGAAAATGAAAGGGGAATTTGTTTTAGTTTGTAAAATCTGTGTGCAAGTCTAATTTTGACCAGCAGCAACTTCAGTGAGTAGGCTGGTGTAAAATTTTCACATGATTTGTACTGGAGGAATATATACTTCCATATCTATAGAAACACCCACAGAAATTCTTTTAGAGAATCACAATAGTCAGTATGTGAGATCTCACTGCTCCGGAGGCCTTCTGCTCCGATGGAGGATGAATCAGACTCTATATACCATGGACAATGAGAATCGAGTGCTTTACTTTTATATGCATGCCTTATTTCAAAATGTAAAGGTCATGTAACACACGTGAAGTGAACGGCACAAAGCAGGAGACTCTCAAAGGCCGCAGGGACCAAAGGCAATAAAAGGAGGGAACGGCAGGTCAACCTCAGAAGGTGCTCCGGCATACAGAAACCGGGTGAAGTTCCTTATTGACAGCAAAAAGACAGCAATAGCCCACCAGCGTCTGACACTCGCTAACAGTGAATTTCAACGGAGACAGAGGAGGAAACCAACACAGAAAAGGGCAGCGACTTGCCCAGAGTCAGATCTGGAACGCGGGTTGCCTGCGCTGTCATCTGTGTGTTATACCACGCTCTTCGCTAACCTGCCACCTCCCGTTTCCATCAGCGTGGCTAAAAACTCCCAGGCTGCTGCGTTACTGGATGAGGCTGCCCAAGCAGCAAATTCACCCGATTCCGTGAGACTGTGAGCATCTAATACAATCCCTAACCGTATCCTGACATTCAGCAGTGCTTTACGCTCCATCTTTAGAGATGAAGTGAAGCCAAGGAAGCCTTAGCCTACCAGGGGCGGAGGGAGAGGGTACCTTTCGGTGGCCGGAGCCTCACGCGCTGAGGTCTCCCGCGGCACGGCAGTCCTGGCGTCGAGCGATTTGAGGGACGAGGTCAGAGACACATGGAGTCTGGGCGAAAAGAAAAGCCGCATGAAAGCCTGGTGCGGCAGAGCAAGCAGCGAGACCCGGCGAACAAAGGGAGCAACGCACAAGCCGGTCCTTCCGAGGATGCTGTGGGAGAGGCAGGACAGACAAAGGAAAGGGTTATGGGTGTAGCAGGGAATGACTATCTTCTGCCAAGGAAAAAAGGTGGGTTTCCAGGTCTGTTTTTAATTGCCTTAGCCTGTCCTGTTGATATAACCTCCCCAAAGAAGCTCGCTGGGGCACTAAACAATAATTAAGGCACCACCTTCCCAGGGTTCTCTTTCGGTTTATGCTATGGGTAACCTTGAAGCTAAAGGGAAAAGGGAATACGGCGCAACGAGCTCCAGGAGGGCATGGAGCAGACAGGCTCTTTAAATGAAACGGTGTCCCAGCTCTCAGAGCAGGAGAAGATCTCTGATTTCAGGCCTCCGAAGTCCTAAATTACCAAATGAAAACTGCAGCCAGTTCCACCAAAACTGCAGCCATCAATACTACAGATTGTTTTTAACAAACAAAAGTTGACAGGATAAAGGATGGGGGTTGAGGGATGTCTGCACTGTACGCCAAGGTTTTTCTAAAAATATGTTACACCTGCTATTCATTCCTCACCCTGATCATATTTTGTCTATGAGGTAGAGAACTCGCAGTGCCAAAGGGAATGTGGTTTATGTTCCCGGGTCTTAATGCTTTTTCCCTTCTGTAAGGCAAAACTCCTTACTACCGTCACTAAAATAAAGCCAAGAGGACAAAAGTCATACGCGCACTGCCGCGGTAACAGTTTAACCGTTCCTCTCGCTGATCTTTGGAAACAATCCCTTCAGCGGGGTTTTACAGCTCTGGCACTTCAATTTAGCGAACTTTTTATGCAGCTCATGAGAGGAATGCAGCCAACTCTGTACACTCATTTTAAATCAACTTGCTGATGATATAAAAAAAGAGTGCTGAACCACCGGTTTGCTTCATCTGCTCCAAAACGACCAACACAAACTCCGAGTTATTTATTCCTGAAACGTTAATGGAACAGTCTGGGGCGTCAGATCAGTAAATGAACTCTGGTTTGATCCCATGCCGGTCCAAAGAGCTGATTTAACAACTAGTTGTTCGGTTACTTGGTATTTCAGAAACGCGGCCGAGCTTTTTGCAACTACCAGGCTTTTGCGCGTTGCAGCAAAAAGAGACCGCACAGGCAACGCTTAATGGCTTTCTAATTTTGCGTGGTGACGGAGGGACGGATCTTCCTGTGGCTCACACCCAGTCCTCAATCTGCACAAAATGATAGCGTAGCTGGAGCTAAGAGAGCTACAAACTCGTACTCGCCGAGACCCCAGTGGCAGCCCAGCCCGTGGCCTCGGCATTCCCCGCCGCAGCAGGGACCGCTGAGAACACGACGCAGCAATGAAGCACTACGGCTTGTAAACTCCACCGCGAGCTGGCTCTCCTTTGCAGGAACTATCGGATCAATTTAATTTTGGTGACCTGACTTCTGATCACGAGTGAGGTCTGTCGTCTACCCAGAAAGCAAGCGCGGCGCAGCCCGCAGCTCTCCGCTGAATCCTCTCTACCCTGCCATGCCAAGATGCCTCCGAGCTCAATTTCGCAGATCTTGCCATTTTCAAAAGTTACCGACTTGTGCGGAATTGAGTGAACCTCACAGATGAAAGTGCTTTTAACTTCTGCTTGAGTGGGGACTGAGTGCGGAGACAGGACGCACTAAGCAGCATCGAGGGGGACGCTTACTTACGGTTTTACCCTTTTCTTCACTGTAAATTAAAGACCTCTTCCGAGGTTTAACTTACACTGGTAATTTTAAGGAAGTAAATTCACAAGAGAAAATACAAAAGAACTTACAAAACTCAGCAAATGCTTCCTTTTCCTCCTTCGCTCCTTTTTAGGTTCTTTCTCTCATCAAAGCAAATGCACTTACCTGGCAGCATGGGTCAAGATCGTTAAGACTGGGTGCCTGCAAATTAAACCAGAGATTGACTTGGCACTCATTTAGAACAGAATGTTGCAATGTAAATGTTTGATCTAACAAATTCAGCACCAAACTTTATCGAAAGATAAATAAATGGGTGAAGCAGACTGAACAGAAAGCATATCTTTAATTTCTATGAGTAAGAAAAAAATCTTAAAAATTAAAAATCTTCATATTTGCATTCTTTGAGAAAACTGTAAGCTCTCTCTACAGATTGTCTCCTTGCAAAGCAGCAGAAACAAACCCTGCTTGTTAAAATCTTTATATTAAAAGGTGCTGCAAAAACCAACCTTGTTTCCAGAGATTCTTCCTTGCTGCAAACCACTGCCTCTCACAGGCAGAGCTCCTTACAGTGGAAGCGAACAAATCGGAATGGGAAGCTGGTAAGCCTTTAAGACAAATGATCTCAGTTTAAATCACAGGAATAGAAACATTACAGGACACGTAAAATAGTCTCCACTGTCAAAGTTGCTCAACCTCCTAGGCAGTTTAGGTATTACTACTGTAAATAGTAAAATGGTAGTAAGCCTTAAAGCCTAGGCCTGCAAATAGAAATAACAGACAGAGCTAACATTCTCCATTTTCCAGTAATTGATCCAATATTTTGTAATTTTTTTCTAATTCTTTTTTAAAGCAAAATCATCCACTTAAAATCAGATACCAAACGATGCACTTTTAAGTATGCCTTTGTCCACTGATGTGCCATTAGTGGAAAGATAAACCAGATGGCAAACTCAATAAAAAGGAGTCAGTTAAATACAGACAGATGAATGCCTAAAAACACATGTGCTCCATTATTGCTTTTGAATTGGTTGCCATAGCATTAGAAATTGATACCACTGCCAGCCTCCCATCTCCACCCCGTCCGTTTCTTCACAGCCTCTGCCCAGAGCAACGATCTCACGCTGGTGCGGAACCACCACCCTCTTCCTCACAGCACCAGGCTATTCCCACCAAAACTCCGCTTGCACCAAGCTGGGGGTGCATGCCTGCGTGGAATTTACACCTTCTGCAAAATCAAGTGCATCAAACAGGAAAAGCCTGATCTTCAGTCTCAAATTCCAGTTTCAGAAAACTAAAGTTCAGACCATTTTAATTCTGTACTACTGCAGCTTACAATTCACCATCAGGAGCCAAAGAATTATCCACTTAGCACGTACCTTCTCTTTGTACAACTGGAACTGCCATGGAAAAGCAGCTGATGCTTGTTAGATTTACGGATTAAAAAAGCAAGTTTCTCTTTCCCTTGACAACGTCCATGAGCAAGGAACACTATTTACGCAACTGACAGAAAAGAGTAAGGGATGTAACTTCAAAATAGCCCTAGAAAAGCTGAGCTGTTTTGTCAGCCTCTGAATTCCTCCTCCTCCTCCTCACATTCCCGTTTTGAAAATCTATTAAGTTAAAATTGGTAAAATCCGCTAAAATGAAAACCTTAGAATGTCACATTGCAGTTGCATTACATTTCTCTTTTTAATAGAGCATATAAAGTGAAAGTTTACAGTGAGTTCAGTAAACGGTAAATCAGCACTTTTATTCAGTCTCGCTTCTGAGCTATTAATCCCCAATACAGAAACAGACCGCTGATGCGCTGGTCCAGGACCTCTCCAGATAGAGTTCAAATCCATTCTGGTGCCATGGAAAGTGCATTTCATTGAATCACCCGAGTCCCTTCTAGACAGGTCATATCGCACAGTAACTCAACATTCACATAGCTTATAGTCTTAACTCTCAAGGGGAAAAAAAAAAAATTACCTTCTGGCTTCAGTGAGCTGCAGTTATGGAAAACAAGTGAAAGTTTGCTCAAATAATTGTAGCAAGTACTTAAGCAGGCTACGTGCTTTGTCAGTAGTATTTTAGGTAAAGCAACCCATTATTGTGGTGCATCAATACAGCAACCCTTTCCATCGCTCCTTTGTGATGCACTGAGTCAGACTTTTTTGCATCATTAGCACTGACAACACAATAAACGCAGCGCTCTGATCTTCAGCAGAACAGTAAAAACACAGACCACAACAGTCAATTAATTTTGAAGAATTTTAATACAAACTTAATATAAACTATTTCAGTCCCTCTTAACATGTAAGACACTGACTCAAAATACTTTTATACCTTTTTTTCAAGTATTGCACAATGTAGGTACAAAATTAATATTTACGATTACATTTTCTTCCATAATATATAGCAAAAATCTTTAAACTTTTAACAGAAAATACAATTTGTGTTTCTTTTGAAAAAAGCAAATATTTCGTACATTTTAATTCCACCACTAAGGAATATTCTGTACACAACTTTTTATTTTTTTTTTTTTAGAATTGATGTCTTTAAGATGGATATCTTACAATTTCAGTAAAAAAAATACAACATGAAGCTGCTGCAGCTGTCACAGATCACTGTAGTAAAAAGATATAAATGCAATACCATGTTGTAGAAACAATATATATACTCTGATATTTTACAAACTTTGTACTAAATTAAATTATACAATTAGAAAAAGACCAATAAACCCACCTATTAGTGCCAATTTTTTAATATATATACATATATGTCTGTGTACATATATATATACACACATGAAAAAAATTAGCCACGTCCTTGCTATATCTTAAATACTGTAAGAGGCCATATTTTGAGAGTATATTTTTGTAATGTACAGTCAGTATAAAATAATTTTGTGCTTGGTTGGCAAATGAAAAAATGATGCATGTTGTATTTATCTAACCAAGCTTGAATGTATTCATACTACAAGCCTTAAAAAAAATCTCAAGAGGTGGAAAAAAAGATACACCCTTGGGTACGTGCATTTTAACTTGTACAATAGTATTTACTTGTATTTCACTTTCGTTTTATTTTTAGTTAGCCATAACTGGCTGGAATTGCTGGTTAGAATACTGCATGTTGTTTAAACTAAAATTCAAGCCATCCACAAAAGACTTCTCATTTAGACCTCCATAGGCTGCAAACATGTCAAAGGCATTACTGTACTGGAGAGGACTGAGGTTAAGGGGGCTGTCACCAGGAAAGATGCTACTGGAACTACCTTGACCCTGCATGTTGGGGAAAATGAACTCCTTTGCATTAGGAGAAAGGGCAGAAGTCTTCTGCTGCTGCTGCTGCTGCTGCTGCTGCTGACTGCCTAAGCCAAGGCCGTAGAGAGAGTGCATGGAGGAGGAAAGGGCTTTCTGCTTCAACAGGTCATTGACATTCAAGCCAAGGTTGGTGGGAGAGGTGCGGGCGACCTTGTTGCTACGGCCGCTATTCTTCATTTTGGTCGAGCCAAACTTGGTGGCAGCAAATGTGGCGGTGGTGAAGGTTAAAGGCTGAGTGGAGCGGGGCATGAAAGTTGGGCTCACAGCAGCAGAGTGACCAAAGGGAGGAGAAGGAGAACTAGACACTGAAGATGCTGGGTCACTAATTGGCATGAACACCTGGGCCTCTGGGTTAAAGCTGTTCTTGATTTCCTTATCCAACTCACATCCATTTTCATTATCATCCACATAAAGCACTTTCACTGGTCCCTTTTCACCGATTTGGTATGAAACCTCAAATGGGTCAATCCAAACACTAAGATCCTGAGGCAAGTTGCCACGAACATCATCAATGTCCAAACCACTCTCTTTGGATGCTTGTTCTATGACCGGGTCCACTTTCTCCCCTATATGTATACATCTAAACCCTGATCCTTTGTATGGCTTTTCTGGATACCAGTGCCCTTCATACTTCTTCTTAAGAAGTCTTTCAAGCTCTTCACCAAAAATGTTGACACGTCGTCTGGGAAGCTTATTGTACAAATAGGAAATAATAAAATTGAGTGCTACTTGGATTTCAAGCTGCATAGCTGCTATGCCACAAAGTTATAAGTCTGTTTCAAAACCCGAAGAAGAAAGTGTTCAAGATGCCACAGGGAAACAAAATTTCATTCAAAGTGCTGATTCTAGTTGATTATTATCCTTCACCTTGAGTGCTCTTGTTCCTTTAAGAAAAAACAAAAGCAAACACATCCAAATAAGGAAAGCGTAAGCTCAAGCTGCAAGGCCTATTCTTTTAGCTTCACCGCCTGCACAAAATAGGTTATTTTTTTAAAGTCAAAAAACATGCATCAAACTATTTATGTTCATGCCTGCGGAAGGTGAGGATGTCAACTACATTCAGTATGACTTACAAAGAATACTGCAGAAGATGCACTAGGCATGTGTTTACTTATACAGCATGGGGCATTTCAAAATCACATGAGCTTGCCATTGAGTTATTCACAAAGCAGCAAGGATAATTTTTAAGACATCACAGAACTGCCAGGCCTGTCAAGGGTTCACTTACCAACCCGTATTTGGATGATTTATAGTACTCAGCTGCAAAATTTAGCACCAGACTATTAGTTTAGCTTGAAAGGTCTTAGTCCAAGGGTCATTTATAATTTTAAAGTTTGCAAACATATTGGTTGCACTGTAAGCTACAGAATTATAAAAGCATTAACAGTTGCTTTAGAAGATTTCACAAATAACTAACATTATGCAACAGTGACTTTAAGTCCAAGCGAATCATCTGCATAAACTGTGTGTTGGCAAAATTATGCTAACTGAAGAGAAAATGTCCGCTGTACATATGCAACAATTCTTCCCCGGAATAGCTAAAATGATAATGCAGTCAATACATACAAAATAGTTGCATGTATCTTCTGTCATAAGGGTAGCAATGACGGTAAAATTACTACAATAAATTAATTCACAATTTTTTCCCTTTCTGAAAATTATTTTATATTATCAAATGTACTGTATTAACATATACTAAATTCATATAGCACATTGTCTATAGTCCAGATTTCAAAAAGTTACTAGAGCCAACAGGGCTTCTGATAGTCTCAAAAACGATTGCTTGTCTCCTTCTCCACGACTCCATTTTATATTTAATATAAAATATGGTTGCCACTCCTTCACAAAGGACGAAAGAGAAATTAGCTATCTAAAGTTAAAGAAGGGACCAGAATCAACTACTAGCGCACATACGGTTAATGAAAATTCTGCAGTACCTTAGTATAAAGGTACTCCTCCACAGGAGACACCTTTGTACAAAACGTTCCAATGAAATAAAATATGTATTTTTTGGCTCAAGTTGAACTCCCAACAAGAATTTTTATTAACACTGTGCTTTTCTGCACTGCATCACTAGGAACAAAATTTAGAGTTAGCTGTCACTAAGGATTAGAGAAATCAAAGTCAATATCAAAATGTGAATTAATGTTTGGGGTTTATTTTTTTCCTGCAAATAATCTCCTTTTAAAGTCTGGAACCCTATTTCCAAGCCACTTGTGTTCTCCCCAACATGGTATGGGAATAGTTTGTACGATAAGGCGACCTTTAAACGTTTGCTGGATCAGCACTGGGTGGGGATGAGGAAAAGATCAAGGGCAAACAGAAGATATTTACAAAAGAGACACAATCGGTACAGAAAAGGCGATTGGGTGGTTAGAAGGGGCATTTAAAAATGATTTATTAATCCATCTGTCTTGCTTCCCTTCCTCCATGTCCTTTAGGAATGAAACGATCCTTTCAAGGTGCACGGGACAGACGCTATGAATTTTTCTAAGCCCCAACACTGATCCATGGTACAAACAGCTGGTCAAACAAATCAGCCCGATCCTTTCAAAGTTTTGTTGTTGTTGTTGTTGTTTTTTTTAATTCGGTTTGCAGAGGACAGTGCTCCCCAGGGACCCGGGCCCACCGAGGCCCCGGCGCAGGCCCCAAGCAGTGTGAGGAGTTACATAACCAGCGATCGGGTCTCATTAGATTTCTGCTCACGGCCCCGGGAGCTCCGGCGGCAGGAGGAGGAGGAAGAGCATTTTCTGAGCCCGTAAGAAAGAAGATGAAGAAGAGGAAGGGAGATGACTGAAGGGGGGGGCAGGCCAGGCCCCTCTCCTAGGCACAGCGGCCGGCACCCCGGGCACGGCGACACCCCGCGCTGGGGCAGGGTCCTAGGGGACGGCTGCCGGCGGGGCCCAGCGCCAGCAGCAGCTCTTAGTCAGCGGCAACGCGCACTCCTCCCAGCCCGAGCGCGGCCAGAGACCGCCTCGGGAGGGACCCCACGGCAGCCCGAGCCGTGCCCTCTCCCCCAGCCGCCATCCGAGGGGCTGCCGGCGGCCCCAACGCCCTCCTTCCCACTGCAGCTGCCCCCACGGCAGCCCGGCCCTTCCCCGCCCCGCGGGGCCGTGCCCGCCTCAGTCCCCGTCACTGGGGGGTCGTGACCGCCTCACGGCCGGGCCCTGCCCGCCTCGGCATCCCGGCTCCAGGGGCTGGGCGGTGGCTGCCCTTAGGCCCCCCCCGTCACGGCGGCAGGGGCCGCGCCCGCCTCAGCCCCCCGCCTCAGAGACCGGGCGGCGGCTGCCTCGGCCCCCCCGCCTCAGCCTCCGCCTTCGGCCGGGCCGCCCCCCCCGCCCTCAGCGAGCGGTACTCACCCGGGTGGGTGTGCGGGGGTAGTGCAAACAATCCGGGCGGGGGTGTGAGTGCGGGGGCGGGGGGCGGCTCAGCACCCGACCCCCATCTCCGAGAGCCGGCTCCTCGGCGAGGATGGGAGGGGAAAGGAAAGAGAAAAAAAAAAAGGGAGGGGGGAGGGTTGGAAAAAAAAAGGGGGGGGAGGGAAAAGGGGGAAGGGCTGCGCTGCTCACACCCCCACGACGGGCGCGCCCGGCCGCGGCAGCTCGGCTCCTTCTGCTCCTGCCCCGCCGCCCGACGCGCCTCTATATATCGCCTCCCTCGCCCCGCCCTCCCGCCGCGCCCCGCCCGGCCCCGCCCACCATCCCCGCCCCCCACTGCCTAGTGCCCGGTCTGGCCCCGCCCATCATCCATCAGGCAGGGCCCTGTGCTACATCCCCTTCCCCCACCCCGGCGTGGAGGGGCCGCTCTCTACGTCAGCTCGCTCCTCACCTCACAACACCGTTGCGTCACTGCCTACGTCAAACCCTGCCCTCGCGCCCCTCATCTCCGCAGGGAAGGGGGGGAGGGGGCCCGCAATGAACTACAACTCCCATGACCGCCGCTGCGGCGCGGCCCGCGGGGACCCGGGCAGCGGCGATCGCGGCTCCGCGGGGGCCGGCAGCCCTCCTGGGAGGAGGCCTCACAGCCCCCCACGCTCAGGGGCCAGACTGCGCCCCGCAGCCGCCGGCGAGGCTGCCGAGGCGGCCGCCCCGCAGCGAGGGGCCAGCGAGGGGCCGCCCTCACAGCAGGAGGGGGGCGCAGCCTCACCCCACCCCGCCCGCGGGCCCCTCACGGCGCCCACCCCACCCCCATCTCGTCGCGGCTAAAAATACTCCCCACAGGTAGCAACGCTGACCGATTGGCTGCCTGCCCGCCCTGGTAGCCGCCTGATTGGTCACTCGGTATCGAGGATGAAGACGTCAAACCCCAGTTTTGGGGGGAAAAAAAGTTACCGGGGGGGAATGGCGGGGGCGCAGCCGCCGCCTCAGCGCCCGCGGGACCGGCGGTGGGGAGGCGCGGGGCGCTGTGAGGGGGCTCCGGCCGCCGCCGGCCTGGCTGAGCCGCGGGGCCGCGCCGGGCGCCAGGGCCCTCGCCCAGCGCCGCTGCCGCCGGGCCCGCTTTGGGCCCGTGGGGAGCAGCCGTGCGGCCCGGCCTTACTGTAACGCGGGGCACGGCTGAATCCGGAGTCAGCAGCCGGGGAAGCGGAGGAGCCTGCGAGCCTTCTCCAGGCCGCCGGCTCCGCCCGCACCGAGAGACGCTTGGGATGAGAACCAGGCCCGGTGGCGGGAGAGCCGGGCGCTCTGTCATGAAAACGTGGCTGTTCCTGCTCTTCAGCTGTCACTGGAGGGTATTGCTGGCCCGGGGGCTGGTATGGTTGGCTTCAAACCGGTGAGCAGGGCCGGGCTTTGCAGGACAAGCCGCGGAGAGTTTTGTTGGTTTGGGTTTTTTTTTCCTCCTCTTGCACTGTGTTTGTATAATAATAAAGCATTTTGGCATAAATGCAGCATGGGCCCCAGGAGAGGTTTGGAAATGCCAGTCAGAAGAAATGCCAGGACTTTAACCCTTTGGAGCTTGGAATATATACAAGAGTCTCTGAGAGGCAGAAACCTGAGAACCAAAAAGTTACGGAAAGGAAGATAGCAAGGCTAATATTTACTATTTTCCACAGCTGAACATTCTGCTAGAAGGCCTAATGCATCGTAAAGCACGTAGTTTTTATTCAGATGTATCAATGTTGATGCTACTAGGGTTACATCACTGCAAACAGCTTGAAAATCTTTATTCAGACTCAAAATAGTTACGATTTTTTTTCCCTATTTTTCATTCGGTTTTAACCGTAAAGCGTTGCATGGGCCTTCAATGAAAATTGGGTCATCTGTCACCACTGTGCACCCCAAATGGAAAATAAAGTATGAAGATGATAAAATTATAAGCATTGGCAACTGGGAGACTACTGGGAATTGCTGTAGCACAGCCGAATGAAAGACTGGATTTTTTGTTTTGAACAAGTTGTCATTACTTCTAATGAAAGTTAAGAGACAATGTGAAATAACTACCAAAACAGTTAAGGTGAAAAGACAAAGACAGGTTTTGTTTTTTAAAGAAAATTAGAACTTAGAAATTGCCCTGGTACAACAAACACGGAACAAATCGGCAGATAATATCAGCTGTGTCAGTAACAGTTCACGTGCTCCTGTGCTCAGGTCTGCGCTGACTGGGGCAGCAGCAGCAGCAGATTTCCCTTTGAAGTGGGAAAAACTGCACAACTCCATAGATCAATGTTTTCAGGTGAGATTTCGTAAGGAGCTGTACAAACCAAATAACTCTGCTGCTGAGTTGCTAAAAAAAAAAAAGTGAAAGGTTGTAAAAGCAGAGGCTTTTAAATGGCTTTAACACTACATGAGAAGCATTAGGAACTGAATTAAATGTACAGAGCTAATACATTTATAATCAAGGCAGCTGTGGGATCCTTTAAAGCTGTAAAAATGGTGATGTGCTTTCTCTGTGGCTTATGTAAAGGAAGCTTCTAATATAGTCAATGCTAAAATTGCATGTGATTTAACAAATCTGATGTTAAATGTTAAAGACAGGTGATTGCCCTAAGAGTAACCTCTTCAGGTCAGCAAGAATCAAGCCCGCTTTGTAGTGGTCCAGTGAAAGTTTCAATTTATCCTCGTTAGTCTGAAAAGAAAATTCTGACTTTTAAACTGCAGTGATCATTATGTCATCCACATATAACACATCAGAAGTAGGTGGCCAAACAGTAACGTTAAATTATTATCACCTAAAACCAGAGTGTAATCCAGGATCACTTGTATTCTTAAAACCTCAACTGGCTTTTTTGATCCACAAAGAGGTCAGAATAGGGCCCGCAGTATTTTTCAGTTCTTTTGATTAATACACAGCAATAATAAAATGTCTACCTCTCCCTGCTAGAAAAATCTTTAAAAATGCAATCAATACAAAATAACAACTCCAGCAGCAAAATTTTACTCATGTTGCCAATTCTATTCAACTGAAAGATTAATCTTAAAAGAAAAAATACATATTCTCATCTTTCCTGACAAACCTTGACAATTTTTCTCCCCAGCAGAGCAAATCAACGGAAGTATTTCAGAGCGTGGCAGGGAGGCAGGAGTGAGATTAGAAGTAGGAAGACTTTCTTAATCTGTATTGAACGAGAAGGGTTTTGATCTCATACCCTGTTCGTAGCTGTATCCTGCGATGCTGGCTGGCAAGACAGCCATCACCAGCAAGTGAACTACAATTTCTACAGCCTGAGTCTCTGCGGTGTCAAAGACCTACATCTCTGCCAGACTTTTTAGAGACTGTATAGTCTCTATAAAGAGACATTCTTTTTTCTGTTAAAGCAATCTAAATTTGGTTCCTAAAATAATTGGTAACACTCTTTTAAATCTTTATCAGTGTTATTTATTGATCTATCGATTGACAACATCTGAAACCAAAATACAGATTATTAATCTTAAAAGTTATTTAAAGGAATTTAAAAAATCTAAGAAAATTTTTACTAATCTGTGTCAACATGGACAGGAATTTAAGAGCAGTAGAAAGCAAGGCTCAGAATTTCCACCACCCATCTTTGTCCTTTTCGTCTTCTCTGCTAAATGAATGTTGCTGCTCCATATGGAATATATAAGATTTATCCTGACAGTGGACATAAAGACATAAAAATGTACATTGCCCAATATAGTACAGTCTTTTTTTTTACATTTTCCTATTTAGGAACACAATTCTCCTTTTAGCATGGGAGCTTGGGCTTTGATTTTGAAAAAAAAAAAAGGAAAGCTTTTCCCATTGTATTCATCCTTCTCTAGCCCCGTTTTATCCATTTGCTGATTTTAATGCGTGTTCCTTTTCCCCATCATCTATCAGTGTGAACAACCAAGCCTGGCTGCTCTCCAGCTGATATCTTAACAATGATTTTGAAATGTAGTGTAGATTCTCTTACATTTCACTTCACCAGCTTAAGCAGTGATTTTTCCATAAATACACATTTTAGACGGTGTACATACGTACCAGATGTTGCCCAGCTTCAGGAGCGCTCTGACCACAAGGACTTTTTATAGATGGGAACCACAAAATTAGCTTGTATGTAATGTTGTTTTGATGGAGTAAAGAACAGAATTCATCCGGAACAGAGAAGTTCATGGGGCGTTGTCCCAGCCAGGTCATCTTCTAGGAGAGCCCCGAGCTCGCCTCTCATTGCGTGAAGGGGGCAAACAGTTGCCTCCGATCAAGAGCAGCCGGCTGGCAGGGGCTGCTGCGTGCAGCTCCGTACGCCGAGGTGAATGCAGACATGGCAGGATGTGCGCGTGATACCTCCTGTGTACAGACTCTTACCCCAGGGCAAACGGCCCCAGTCAGAGACTTGCTGCAAACTGCTGCGTGGCTCCACAGCAACTCAGGCTGTGCCCGGACTCGTTCCTCTAGCGCGGGGGGCTGAGGAATTCCAAAGAATGGGATTAGTTTCCTGGGGATGTGGGAGCGTGCAGGGAAGGGCAGGGGAGAGGAGGACCTGGCGGTGAGATAAACATCTGTCGGTCTTGACAGAGGGACAGTTAATCCTGCCACAGAGGGGGAGAGAGAGCTTTTGAAGCGGAAGGAGGGAAGTGTTGTGGTGAAAGGAGGAGAGTGGAGGACGGAGGGTGCAGTAGTGAGGGGCGGCGATTGTGAGAACGGCCCAGTATCCTGCACCCCATCCTGGAAGCCCAGAAAGCCCGGGTACCGATGCCCGTGAGCTGCGCTGGGGCTGGCCTGCCCCACACGGCTCCGCGGGGCGGGCAGAGCCAACACCAGCAAGAGAAGTTCCTCTGCTATTACAGCACAGGATGTTAGTGGCTCTGGTGATGCCAAGGTTTTAGAAACTTGGCTATCAAGAGCTGGAGTTTATATGCCAAGAGTTGAGAAGCAGTTTCCGGATCTGGGTATCTACAGCTCTGTGCAGTCAGTACACTGAGAAAAAAACCCTTCTAAGCTGGTACTTTCTTAGATATCCGTGACTTTTCTTTAAAAAAA
Source organism: Phaethon aethereus (assembly GCF_964289735.1). Taxonomy (NCBI): domain Eukaryota; kingdom Metazoa; phylum Chordata; class Aves; order Phaethontiformes; family Phaethontidae; genus Phaethon; species Phaethon aethereus. Next base: position 7,652,661 of record NC_138594.1, read on the forward strand.
AAAAGAAAATAAAATTGCTGGGCCAATATCAATAAAGGGGGCTGATCTGCAGGAGCTTAGAGCTTTCAAGGACATCATTCTCTCCTAAATGGCATGCTACTAATGTTATAGCTTACTTGGCAAAAGTTACTGGAGTCCTGAGCAAGTCGCAGAAGGCAGGAAAAATAAAAACAGGAGAAACCTGACATGCTTTATAATAAAGACTATAAAAGCACCAAAACTTTGCTCTTCCCAAAGTTTCAGCCACCTTTGAAGATGAAGTAAAAAGTCTTTCTTGTCCTGAAGCTGGTATGAGGCAGGATCTCTTCTTGAAGAGGAGCCTGATAGTGACATTTTGAGAATGGGGTACAGATCCCAAGAAGGCCAGGTGAAAAAGAAATGAGGAGTAAGGAATCTAAGTAAAAATGCTGAGAAAAATAATGGTAACAGGTAGATAGATATTGTACTAAGGGGGAGAGAGAAAATGGGAAATATTTAATGAGTATCAGAATTTTCTATAGCTCTGAATAAATGGGCTGAAGAAGGAAAGGAGAAAGGAAGATTGATTTTATACCTTAGAAAGGTTGACCTTTGAGGAAAGTTTTATTAAAATCCAATATAATTTTTTTTCTTGGGTTCACCTTTGCGCTGGGATTCTGCCAGTTTAATGTCAGTTCCGCAGAATCTGCTAATAGATAAAATTAGGAGGTTAGGACTGTCCTAGCTGATAGCCATGTAACTTCTTAGTTAATCAGCTTCAAATGCTTTACTACGTGCATTCCAAACAGTGATTCATAAACAGTTTTAAAGAGACAGAAAGCTGCTTTTTAAACTGTGAAGAATGCTCACCTTAATTATTTTACGGGGGTCAAAAATAAACACTGAAGATGAAGGTCTGATCTTTTGCCCTTTCAATTTAATGATGGATGAAGGTAGCTTGAAAAATTTCATTAAGAACTTACTTAAGAATTTTGTGTACTTAGCATTTTCCAGGAAGACGAGTAAATCTTTCTCCTGAGAGGGGAAATCCAGGAAGTCTGTTCGGTCTTTTCCCTGAGAGATACTGAATGTGAAAAAAGAGATGGGAAAAAATGGGACAAACTGAGTATGAGGAAATAACTTTCATTCCATCTGCTAAAACTGAAGGAAGGAGCAATGGAGGGGCATCTGTTTACCAAAAATGCCTGATAAACACAGAAGTTCTGCTAATTTTTTGACATTCTGATTATCTTCAGTTAGGGTAAAAAAAGATGATCTGAGAATTACCCAGGGGCTCCATTTGAAATAAAAGGAAACTCAACTTTATTTAGGCAAAGATCCAGCCAATACTACTCTTTCATGCTAGCCATGATGTCCTCTAAGGCACTGCTCCGAATCTGCACCCTTTGGCTCTCCCAGCAATGTTTTTTTTACTTAGTGAGGATCAGATGAACCCCTTACTGTACTCTAGTCTTTCAAGGAAAAAAGGTAGATGTGTCTTGAATAAGAAGAGGAGGAAGGATGTTTCCCACATTGGCAATTTATCATAAAGAATTGGAAGATGCCTCAATTCTTGCAGTAAAATCCGGAATAAAATATAATTTTAACATCCCTAGAAGATTTCACCTGATTCTTGACTAAGAATTTAGAGCAACCAAGAACAATACAGCTCAGTAAGAAACCATCCATATTTTAAGCTTTCAGGTGATAAGCAATCTGTTCTTTTGGAGCATGACTGGGTTTCTCATGCCTTTTTGCAATACTATTCCTGTCAGTAACAATATTCCATGCAAAGCCCAGTACTTGCTCAGGAATTTGAGAGTTTAGTTAGTGACTACTAGATGACATGCAGAATATCACATTTAGGAAAGCCAAAAGTTACAGGTATTGATACCGTTCATTTGAGAAGTGCTGAGTTAACCTGGTGTGCTGTCAAGCTGTGACAATGGGAATGATGGTGACCTCAGAGTAAAATGAGTTCAAATGTCAGTGTCTTGATGAACACAGGCTGAAAATCATTCTCATGAGAGGAAGATCATAGAAAACTATATTAACAAAAACCCGAGGGTACTTCTTTTCAGGTGAACAGAAATGTAGTGACTCTGTATTTGTGCAGACACGAAGATGCCAACTTATGACAGCTGAAGGTTTGACCCTGAATCTTTAAGGGTATTACCCACAGAAAAAAAGCCAGTGGAAATTTCTCTTTGAGTTTGCTGTGCTCCAGGTCTGGCCCTTATTCAACTTTTATTAAAGTCCATTGAGTCATGGCGACAGGAATAATGGAGGGGAATGAAGATTCAAACAGTGTGTTTGCTTCCGAGACATACAAAGTGGATTTTAACGCAGTTTGTGCATCCTGTTTTTAACGCAGTTCGTGTCTCCTGTTCATGTGAGGAGTAGTTCATGGAAGACTGAATCTATCACTGGCATTGAAACGACCATTCCATTTAAATAGCTTATCAGTTGATTCAAAGCATAGTAAATCACTCATTTCCTCTCCAACTTCTGATTCCTCAAGGTATAATTGCTCCAAAATAATATAATACGTGCCTTAAAAGATTAAGCAAAAGGTCAGATTAGCATAACATTCTTCCTGAACTGATGGCAAAACGCTGTGTAAACGTGGAGCCACACCTTGAACTCTCCCAGGATGGTACTCTTGGGACTTGCCAATAAAGCTGCAGGCGGGAGAGAACAGAGATACTTCTATTTCACAGGTCACAGGTCTTCACTATGTGATGGACAGACTGAGCAATCCTCACGTACCTGCATATATATAACCCACTCAATTATAACAGAATGTTTTCTCTTGAATACACAAGCCACTGCAGCTATTATCTCATACGCTATTATTAATGGGCAAGACTTCAGACAGTATCTGCACACAGCGGTGGATCTGTCTAGTCTCAAGAGTACCTGTAACTAACAACTTCAGAAGAAGGGATAAAACAGCCATGTTGCACAGTTACATTGGGTTTGGCAATGGGAAGAAGAGGTTTCTCCTTGATGCCACATGAGGATTATCTTACATGCTGAAAAATGAGCAGAGTGACATACTTTTTATTGTAGCTAATGTAGCTCAGATTTGTAAAGAAGGTGATTCTGCTATATGACCATATAATCTAAATTGCTTTGTTGCCAACGCATAGAAAACTGAATATAAAATTGCCTGAACATAATTGAGTGCTGACTTACCCTCCGATTAGGGTAAATGGTGCAGTGTTCCAGGGCGTCTTGGAGCTTTCTATATAGTCTCACAATCCTATGTGAAATCTGCTGATCGATTTTTCTCTCCTCCAAGAAAACTTATTGTTTCATGCTCCTATTTGAGGCTAGGTGCTACAAATCCAGTTTCTGTCACAAGACATCTTCCCCTTGCTTCGTTATCTTGATCAATTTTCTGCTGAAACTCTCATCTTTCATCCTGGCTGGTGCAGTTGCCTCCCGTGTGATTATTCCAACTCCTGGCTCTCCATATTCATAACCACTCTCCCATCTCCAACTCTAACTCTCTAGTTTCTAAGGCTACATAGCTGCGAATGTTTTTCTCACCAAACGCTTTTCCATAAATTCTCACAATTTCATTTCAGCCAAATCTGAGACTGCATCATTTTACATACATGACACTGCTTATAGCAGACTTTTTAAATAAAAGCACCTGCAAACATGAGCAGGCAAACACAACCTCAAGTATTTTAAATTGAAATATTTTTTTTTCTTGAAAATGGCCTCATATCACAAAGCTCCATTTGGAGGTATAACTATCCTTAAAAACAGAACAATTTTCCATTTTGAAATGAAGTGGAAGAAGAGCGATTTTAAGAAGCCTTGCCAGAGACCCGAGGTGAACTGAGCCATGCATACTGGGCAGAGAGCTCAAATTTAGCTGACTGTGGCACGAAGATAAACCAGCACTTGTGCCTTTGGGTGATCTCTGTTCTGACTCTGTCACTCAGGTAGTGAAAAGGAGTGGAAGAAGGGCCATGACCTAAATAATTGGGACAACAGCAATTACTAACCAGCAATCCCACCCACAAGGATCTGCAGAAGATGCCAGCCCTGAGCTGGAGGATCTGGGATGGAACCAGTCATGGAAGTGCCAGGATTTGGTTTAGTTTCCAGCTAGGTATGAACATCTCCTTTCTTGCTGATTGAAGTATTTCATTAGTAGCTATTGAAAATCAGGTAGGGAAGAGGCTGAAATTTGTTTCCTTTATTTGTGGGACTGGTTTCATATCAGGTAATAACGCAGAAATTGAGTGACATTGGCACGCCCATCAGGCTTAGGTTCTCCAGAAGCACTTGTCGCTGCACAGCCCAACCTTGTTCCTTACCAGGAATTTTAACTTTTATTGTCTATTAATAAATCATACCTGCCTTGCCCCAAAGAAGATAAATCTCATTTATTTCCAAATACAGACAGGTAATAATGCAACTGTTCCTTCACACCAGGAGACTGGGCGCCTGTTACCTAAAAGTTCTCTCACTTCTGCAGAGTGAAGAGACTCAGTTGGAATGTATTTCCAGAGACAAATGAACCCCCAAAATAAAATAATAAAATTGATTGTAAAAAACCCACTATAAGTATGGTAAGGAGGGATGAATGTGAAATTTAGAGCTGCTGTAGGGCTGGGCCAGAGTTAAGGATCTGATCTCCTCTGGTTGACCTGTACAAACGCTGTACCTTTGCAAAATACAGGCACATTTAAAAGACATGTTAAAAAAAAAGGCATCTCCAGTGGTGAAGAAAGCAACACATTCTGAGAGAAAAAAAAGACTGAACCCTTCAAAGGTAGCAGCAAAATACATAAAAATAGCCACGGCTTCCCCCGAGAGGTTAGGGTTGGTTGTTTCTCCAAGCCTGGGCTGCATTTGACAGATCTCTCTCATTTCTATGACAAGAAGTGTGTTTTCAAAGGGGGAAAAACCAGATGTTCAAGCTCAATATGGCTATCCAGATCACTCTTGCGGTTTGACACCAGCCTGTCCCAGTGACTTCCAAATGGGGACAGCGGAAGCGTTAATGTCCCTGATTCAGCTGAATCAGGGAGGTGCCTGGATGGCAAGGACAGACATCACCGGGAAGACTCGAGGGAGGCACCGGGGGATTTGCAGCTCAGGGTGGTGTATGCCGACGTCTGCGTCGCGGCAGTCACGCTACCGACTCCAGCATTTGAACTTCTCATCTACAGCGGCTGGTGGGTCAGTTGGCTGCAATTTACCATTCGGCTGCTGAGAGGAGCGTGGGCAGAGCGGGGAGGCAGGGAACCCTCGGCTGAAAGCCTGAGCTAATTCTGAGCAGTGAAGATAAACCCTCGGATAGAAATTCTTCAAAGGGATGTGACCAGGCAGACTGTCACTACGGGGATCTTGGAGGAGGCAATCGGTTCCCGCTTTAATAAATAGAAGAAGATACAAGATGGCCAGGGAAGACTATATTTCTTAAACGAGCTGGAGAAACAAGACAGAAACATCTCTCCTTGCTGATCCGCAAGGCGACGGAGGTTTTCGAAGAAGCAGTAGCGCCGGCGTAATCAAACAGGAGCAACTGTGCTGGTCCTGCCCCGAGGCTTGTGCTGCAAACTATAACTAGTGAGTGTAAAGGCACCGACAAAAAAAAGCTTCCACAGAATCCCTTTTCTAAGGCCTTTGATTTTACTGGAACATGCACAGCAGTAAAATTCACATAGCCAACGGCAAAGCCATGTCCTGGCCTGACCCTGCCACCGAAAACAGCAAAACAAAGGGGCAGGGATTTGGGGTCACGTTTGGGGAGGATCCATGATTCAGCATGTCGGTTTACTAAATCTCCTCTAATTTGTCATGTAATGAGGGAGCGGGGCAAACACTTGCAGCTCCAGGCTGCTGCTTCATTGCGAAAAGGTGTGGCCCAGACAGTGACGAGCATCTAAAGAATAAATGACTCTTAATTAGGACAGTAGGTCAGAAAGAGCAAGATGATTCATATCCAGGACACACTGCAACCATCCACAATAACACTCATCAATTCTATAGAGCTTTACATCTTCAAAGCGCCTGCAAACACCCTGTCCTTCCAACGGAGCTGGCAGGTAACAGGCAGCGGGGCTTGAAATTGTGTGCTCAAGACCTGCTAATTCTTGGAGTAATTGAGCTAAGCTGGGAAGAAACGGCTTCCAATGGTCCCTCAAGCATAGGAAGAAATGAGACAGCTCTGTCCTGGTCACAGCATGCCACTGCTGGTGTAGAAATCAGGGGTCGTACAGGTTCATACCCCAAAATTAATAAAGAAGGTATCCAGAATTAATAGCCTCTTTTAGAGAACTGGCTGTATGCGGTTTTCCCAGGACTAAGCAACAGGTTGTGACAGATGGGGTTTAGGAGTGCTTGGCTCCTAGGTTAGCACCCTGACAATGCCTCCGCTCAGCTGTGCAAATCGTATTTTACTTGCTTGACTGTGAGTTGCTGGGCAGTGGGATGTAATTTTCCATGCTTGCAGTTGGCACTCAGTTTTACCTTGACTTGTGTTTGACAGCGCAAGCTCTGTCAACATTGTTTAACCTCTTAGAAAATAATAATTAAGAAGCCTGGACAATAGGTATGTATTAGTACCCAAGAATTCAATGGCCAGCTCTAACCTATTCACCAGAGTTTACTACTCTGCAACAAAACCTTTGCCAGATTTACCTGAAGACTGGGATATCAGAAGAGCTCCGGGATGCCAGACATACACTTGATTGACTTTGATCTCTCTGAAGACAAATCTTTTAAAGTTTAGATCAAGGAATCTTTTAATGAAACAAAGAAATCGTGCCACTTGTATCAGTTCCAGATATAAATAAATCAGCTAGAAATAAACAGGAGCAAGGCAAACGTAGAGGAGACAGCCACGCTCTGCAATGTCAGTCCAAAGTGACTGTCTGATGGATGATAATATGGTTGGCTCGGAAAAAAGTCCAAGTTTAAAAGTCTTGCTGCCAGCCATCTGGCAAGTCTTCCAAAATATATTGCAGTAAAACTTCACTGAATTGCTACCTATTTTGCATCTCCTGCTATCAAGACTGTCTATTTACTTTTGAAATGTAGTGAGGATTTTGAGATCTCTACTAGGACTCTCTCTTCAGGGACTCGTTATCGCTCTCCCCAGAGCCAATTCATTGTTCCTTCCTTCCGCCAGTCTGCCATACGTGCATAATCCTCCCAAAGTAAAGATGCTCTTATATATTTAGGGGGTCACTAAAACACTGAGCACATCGAACGCTGGTCAGGCTGCTGCAGACGCACCGTCTGTTCAGTTTGCAGGTGCCGTTCCCTTGTGCTGCAAGGGAGGCAGAAGTTCATAGCAGCGGGATTTATGGCACATCCATCTTCTTGCTCCAGAAGCATCATTACTTCATACTTGGAACTGAAGGGCAACATTTCATACTTCTAAACAGTATAGGGCTTATTTTCATAACTGAGTAGTTTGGACTCTGTGCCTCAGAAGGCAACAGTAGCAACATAGAGCGATAAAAATTTATGGTCACTTACAAAAAAAATCCTCTTCCAGTCCATGAAAATGAAAAACCTCTTTACAGAACAGGTTGCCCTGCCGAGCGTTAATGAATTTTTTTCCCATTTCATCAGCTCCTCCCACCTGGTCCATAATCAGCTGTAATCGCGTCCACGACCCTCCTGAATTGCGATGAAGCATAATGGCTTGTGGCCATAGTACTGAGAGTACCGGAACGCAGATAACCCTCCGACATGCCGTCTGAGAGGCAGCTGCAGATCCTATCTGGTGACCAGACACTCCTGGGTTGTAACATGGACTCAGTAAAAGCTATTTTCAGCTTAAATGATCTTTGATACTGAAACTCGAATTAACCTGGGTGGTGAGTGGAGGAGATCATCTGCTCTGAGAAATAAACCAAGGGGGAAGGGGGAGGGAGAAAAGTAGGAAGATAACGAAGGAGAGGGACTCTTTAGGGAGGGAAGTTAGATTGAAGATGTGCACTGATGGAAAAAGGAACACAGGAAAAAAGACCTTGTTGTATCTTCCCATCACTACGGATCAGGTCCCTGTCCCCCCCTCAACTGCCAGCCATGCTCATCATTTGTAATTCTCAGCCATCTTAGATAGATGGGGCTAAGCAACAAAAGCTGCCTCGTAGCAGCCCTCAAGCTTGTCTCACCTTTGTTACAGCTAGTTTTAGTAATTTTTAGTCAAATTGGTTTGGTTGTTAATGTGGGTTTGATATCAATTTCACCATGTACAGCAGTAACTTGTTAACAGGCTGCTGCAGGAGATCTTTATAGGACAGTGGAAAGCAGGGAAAGGAAATAATTACAGCATTTCCACCTACGGTAGGCTGCTTCGGGGCAGGTATAAATAGATCCATAAGTGTTTGCTCACTTAAAAGAAAGTTCAGCCTAACTGCTTTTTCAATTGCCAGCAGCAGAATTGATGGTTTGTTTTTTTCTTAAAAATGAGCGCAAAGATCATCTACTAAACACCACCCTCCCTTCCTCCAGACTACAAGTAGCATTTAAAAAGTTTCAGCATTTTTACCAAACCAGATGTCGGGTGTATGAAATTACGGGTAATTTTTCAAAGCCATTATATTTGCTTGGGAAAGGAGGGATGATTAGATCAGAAAACTCAATTCAGCTTCAGATCTGAGGAAATTAATGAAAAAAAAATCATTCACATTCCATTCACTTGGTGCATCCAAAAAGCTCTGGACTGATTCATGCAAACAGTAACTCCCTTTGGAGTCCCACCACAAATTTTGAGAAAGCTCTTGCTAAAGTCTCTGAAAATGCCCCGTTTCTTGTCCGTAGGCAGCTGAAGAGCGGAGCGGGCACAACGCAACACCCAGCTAGGATGGGACTGGGATTCCAGCAGGGCCGGAGGGATCCATCTGCAAGCAGGACAGCAGTGGGACCCTTGCTTCCAGCTCAAGCATCCCAGAAATAACCCACTGACTCAAAGAAGGTTAGGAAGCCTCTCCTCGGGGCCCAGCGCACCTTGGTGTGGGAGGAAGAGGAGCCTGGCGTGGGTGGCCCACCCAGGGTGCCCTGGACCTCTCTCCTGGAGCAGCACTCCTGCAGCTCCATCTACCGTCCCGCGGCTCCGGAGCCCAAAGCCCTGCCGACATCCACCTTTCCCTGCATGAATTGTTTAAATAAACTTCCTCACTGTGGGCTCACAGAAATGCAATAAACATCATTTATGTCGTCTCCTCGGTAGCTCTGCTAATGGGCCGGTTATAATGGCATTACAAGGGCTTCCTAGGCAAATTTGCTGTACTCTGCCTCTGGCCTCGTGTGTTAAAGCCTCACCTCGGTGCTCGGTAAGAGTGCACGAAGCACGTACTCTGCCACTGCCTATTGTTCAAGCTCCAGGTACTATATTTAACTGAACAACGGCTAATAAACAAAAGACATTTTAAGTGGTTTGTGGTGTCTGCTGAGCACCAACTGCCCTTTTTGTGTTGTACTGTGTCTTCAGTCCTGACGCTCAGGTCTCCTGGGTCCCATTCACCTGCAAAAACCCAAAGCCACAGTGAGAGGAACAAACTAATCTAATAGGGAAATAAAACAATTGATGACTCATAAAAGCAAAAAGGACAGATATTTGAAAAGGAAAAAAGCAGAACAGATTCAAATCTAATTGTGAGTCCTGCCACAGGAGTGCTGTAGAAGCAGCGAGTTCCTCCGCGTTCCTCCGCTCATGCCCCAAGCCAACCAGCTTCACAGCTGCCAAGACTCAAACCTGTGATTCCAGGTAGCATTAATAAGGTTTAGATCTGAACTAAACCACTCTTCTGCATGCCTGGGGATGTGATTCAGACCGCTGGTCCTGTAGTGTGCAGCAGCCTTGGCTGCTTCAGGCTGTGCTGAAGCATCTGAAGGGGCACATTTGTGGGTCCCAGCCCAAAGCACCAGGACAGGAGGTGTGTGCAGCCGAAGGAGGTGAGGTCTGCTGGAGTCTGCAGACAGCTGGAGGGAGGGAAAGACCCGCTCCCAGGTTTCCCGTGGGGAGCTGACTCCAGAATCAGCTGTTTTAAAGGCAACAACAATGCAAGCCCCCCGGCAGCACAGGGATCTGTGCATGGCTGTAGGAGAGGACGGGAGGCTGAGCCCACTTACCCAAACACCCACCTTCCCTCTGGAAGGGTGGCAGGTAGAATCAGCTGCTGCTCCTCGGGGCAAAGAGGACCCCGGGACTGGCTCAGACATCCCTGTGATGGAGGACCATTGCTGGGGCTGGCAGGGACCCCTCCGCGTCCCAGCTGGCTGAGCTGCGGGGCTTGGGGCTGTCACCTCCCGAGTCCCTCCTCTCCCCTAAGGCAGTGTAACGAGGCCAGCAGAAATCTGAAGTAGAGAGATTTACTTTACTCAAGGATTCCTATTCAAAGCTACGGCTATTGACAGATTTTTTTCTATTTCTGCGCTCAGTGGGAGGAAGCTGATAGTATTTATTAAGCTGATCTCAGGCACCGAAGCTCGATCCTAACTCCAGATACACAGGCAATCATCAGAGCCTGTTTTGTCTGCATGAATATACTAATCCTGACTCTGCTTTTTGAATACATAACACAATGTACAGGACCATTCATCTATGATAGAGTCTTCTAGATGGCTGCAGAGGGCAAGACAGTATTTTTAATATGGAGAACTCTATGGCAAGCTATTTTAGTACCTTAGGATCATAAACATTTTTGAATGTCTGAGAAGCTGCTAACACTTAGAAGACTTTACAACCAAGATCCATTCTCCCAAATGGAGAAAGAGCTCATATTTTTCACGTACACTTTAGATATTGATAATTTTCTCATTTTCTGATATGACAGAGCTTGGGGATTCTTTTCCCTGCTGAGACAAGATGACTGACAGAAGGAGATGAGAATTTCTCATAAAAAGAAGCAATGCATTTTTGCACAGCCAATGCTGGAAGAAAGCAATAATTGTCCTAATGCGCAGGCACCGTTCTCCAGAACGGCTGATGATTTATTTCAAGAGACACTGCTGACAAAAATGCCAGGCGTGTCTTCCCAAGCCAAGATGTGAGCCGAGATGGGTTTGAGTGAAGCCTCGCCCCTCTGCCCGCCTGCCATTCGGGGGCCTGGGGCGGCTGCGGTGCCAGCCTGGGAGACCCCGTCCCCGGTGGATGCGGATCGGCGGCACTTCACCGACACCTCTGCCGCGGCGAGTCCGACCCGCTGTCACGGAGGTGGCACTCGGCACACGCTTCGTTCGGTTTTAGGGTCGTTCTCAGCAGATGCTGGGGCACTCGGAGGCCCCAGGGAGCTTTGGGCAGAAGTTAGAGCTGCTGTTGCTGAACGCCTCTGGGCTCTGCTTTAGAAAAAACCCCAAACGAACCCCCAGAAGGGAGAAGCTGCCGCCAACGCCTGGGCCAGTGCAGAGCCTGGGAGCAACCCTGCGGCCGGCGCGGGATGCCTGTCCTTGAGGGTCACCACCACTTCTGTGCCTCTACGGCAGCCGAGCAGCTCTGCTTTCTGCACGGCTCCTCTACAACCGTGGCCTTTTCCCAGCGCTTGACCAGGCCTTGCCGTGGCTGGAGCTGTTTCACTGGCGCAAACAAGCCAAAATTTAGCCCCCTCTACCTGCTTTCCTCCCAGCTGTTCTCTGTCTCCTCTCACTATCTGCATCTCATGTTCCTCTCCGCTGTTCCTAATAGCTTTTATCTGTGCCAAGTCCCATCCTACTCATTCTCATTAAACCCCAGACCTTTCGCAGAGCTCTTCTGCATTGATCTCCCAGCCAGCTTTTGTCTCTCTGACATCTAGGTTCTCTTCGGTTGTACTTTTCTCTCTGGATCTGGGAATAATTCTGCTTCTATTGACGTTACTGGATCCGGGCCCTTATGTTTTATTAAACTCCTCGGGGTGAGGATCGTGGCTTTCAAGGGATAGATGCGTATCTTCTACTTTGCAGATACAAGTGCTGCCTGCACCAGCAACACCCAGAGTGTCGGGAAAGCCTCAAGAGGCTGATGTGTATCACAAAGAGCAGGAATCTTACCCTGTCCTGGATACTGGCTTGAGGGAGACATTATCCTTGGCAGATACCAGCTCCAGAGAGGCATTTTCCATGGCAGCCCTGCCCAGGAATAGATCCTGACTTCATCTAGAAGAGGAGCAGGAGCTGGTTGTACAGGGTTGTGCCACTCGCCGGAGGACGGCATGGCCGGAGCGAACGGGGCAGGGCTGGCCTCTGCTATACCCGCAGCGTGCCTACCTTCTCCTGCTCGTTTTCTGATGGCACGTTGTGCTCTCCTGCGGCCTCAGATCAGTGTCTTGATAGAAAGCTGCGGATCTGAGCAGCCCCTGCCGGCAGCGAGCGCTCCCCGGAGCTGGAGGGGTCCAGGAACGCGCGCTCTAAGCAGATCTCCTATTCGGAAAACTAGGCGGTATTGACTATTTATAAACCTAAGCTTAGAGCAAGGCAAGGCCAGCTGGAAAATATGCCACCGTGAGTGAGTGAAGGTGCTTAGTTAGGAGCCGAGCATTGGAGGTTTTCAGCCCCGAATTACAGGGCAGCAGCGAGCAAGCGGCTTTGCTTTTGCTTTTTCCTCTCCTACTGATTTAGTTTAGAATCGTTTCGGAGGGCACTTTCTCCTGTTATACGGCGATAAAACCCTGGGCTCAAAAACTGAGATCTGCTGTCTGGCATCAGAGCAATACAAATAACAATAAAAGAAACAAAATAGTGGTGAGTCAGGCTGGTTTCGACTTGGAAAAACATCAGTTACCCTTATTACTCACCAGCTCTGTCGTCTCCTCTGGGGGACTCTGCCAGCCACCGGCGAGTCTGCAGTCTAAGAGAGGCTGTATTTAGCTCAGACTCTCCTAGAAATGGTTTTCCCTGGGGTTTTGGTGGGTCAGCGGTTGCATACCCACATCGTCAGGACCGTGGGTGTGAGCAGCCTTTTTGCAGAGCAGGAAGCCTTTTGCAGCTGAGCCCAGCGGGGCCATGGGGCCGTAGACCTGGAGGAACCACAGCCCAAGGTGGGGCGAACAATCCTCGAGGCCTGTGTCTTCATCCGGGTGGAAAAAACAGGGGAGCCTGGAAGGGGGCCATCCCCATCCCCGAATGCTGGCTGTGGTTGCCCATGGGCTCCTGAGCAGTGTCCAAGCCGCAGTTCTGTCGTGCCCCGCAGAGCATCATCACAACAGCCCAACACGTCTGAAACATGTGCAAGGGGCCAAGTCCAGCTGGAAGTTGATTTTTGCCATCGAGATTTGTATTTATTAATTTCTAGCCCATTCGCTTTCTTTTGGCACCGTTTTTCTCTGCAAGTGAAAAATTTACCCTGAATCACGGCGTGTTATTTCCACTTGTCAAGATAAAGGTTAATGAAATACCAGTAACTGCATCACAAGCCTAGTTCTGTATCTACCAGAGATTTTATATGGCACGTTATACCGCACAGCCTATGCTTAGAAAAGGCTGTGATTTAAAAAAAACCCGAAACTGTCAGAGGTCAAGAAATTCACAGTTAGAGCAGCTGAGCCTCTGCCCTTCACTCCTCACCTCTCGCCTGTAGGACGAGGAAAAAGCCCTCCCGCAATGGGCGCAATGGTTGTGGGTTGAGATTTAATCCGACACACGAGATTCTGCAGGACTGCGATATTTGAACAACATTTTCCTGTGCAAACATTGTCTGCCTCTGGATAATGGTTACTTGGATATTTATAAACTGCATAAATAATACATAAATTACATATATCATAGAAACACAGAATATCTCAAGTTGGAAGGGACCCATAAGGATCATCGAGTCCTATAAATATATATAGGATTTAGAAGCAACATAATGCTATATTTGACATATAGCTGTCTTCAAAGAGATTTGCACCAGAAGCGCAAAGAGAATTCTACACACTTGCTGCAAAGAGTTTCTCATGCCCTGAACGTGAAACCAGGGCTGGCAGAAGGACGCACCGTGAGCTCTGTGCCCTGGGACGTGGGAGTCGAGGCGAATCTGCAGGCGCAAGATCAGACCCCAAATTAAATACTTGGAAATACGGAAGATACACCCGTTCAGCAGCAGCGCAAGCACATGAGCTTTCAGGAAGGAAGGGAGGAGCTGCTTTATTTTCTTCCTAGGGAAGGTCAGGGACGGATGGGATGAGTGTCAGAAACTGCCATTTGGGATGAGTCAGGAGATTGGCATGGGGCGGTTTGCATTAATACCGGCTTGAACACATGCCAAAGAGCATTTCCAAAATTCACAGCCAGTTATTTCTTGCCGTAGAGTTAAAACACCCTATAGCCTGTTCTTCCATTCCAAGGTGTCCAATCAAAAGCCTGCGGAGATTATTCTGAGAAGGTCGGTTTGTTCTGTAAATGTATTTTAAAAATCTTGAATACAGATGACTAAGTTTTAAAAAAATGCGACAACCTAAAAACTTCTAACAGCACGAACCCTCTCACAGAGAACCTTTTCCCTCCTCCGAGGTGGATTAAAAAGCATTGTTGTGAAATCCCAGTGCAGATTTTATTATGAGCTGAATCAAAATGCTGTGGAGTTTTTGGAATTCAGATCTGAAGTTCATCATTTCAGCCCATATGCTCCATATAAAAGTAAGAATAAGGAAGGGATGTACTTTTTCTTCCTTTTGATATGCGAAGATTTAGATGAAATAAATACTTTCCAATTTGCTTTTTCAGTAGAAATTCACTAGAGATCCTATGGAATGTGAAATACCCTGTGAAGCTCCTGAAATGATGGATGACATCAAGAGCCAAAAGAATATGTACAAAGCATCTGAAGATAGAGATCCTTAATCACCCTGTGAAGCCTGTTGATTTGTTGCTGTCTACTTAACTTACAGCTTGTGTTGTCATATATCTAATTTTAAAATTTAATGAACCATTTGGAGAAAGGAAATATCTGTGAAAAACTCAGTCCTGTCCCTTCAGCTGAAGTGTGAGCAATAACGCGCTTCATGGGATATTCTCAGCAAGATCCCTCATTAAAACATAGCACCAGATGAGATCTAATTTTCCTAATATTTGCAGACCTCAATGCAAGAAGGAAAATGTTTAAGATTCTATGTATTCCTGAAGAATAGTTAAAAAAATGATGCAAGCTCTCCCCCTGGTTATTTGCTAGACCTCTCTCACTTACAAGTATTTTACTGTCAAAAATTGAGTATCAATACTATTTTAATTTTCTAAAAACTTTTGCCCACTAGATGGCTGTAATTGTTATGGCCATGCTTAATTTTTGGTATCAAATTCCCATCTTTAACAACGTCTGTTCTTCCTTTGGGTTATTCTGCATTACACGCTCTCCGTCTCCAGCGCGGTGTTTGAAGCGGCGGGCTCCTCGCTTTGCAAATTTCAGCTGCTTATAGAAAATTTAGGTGTTCAAAGTGGCTCCCGCAGTGGGTTTGTATGACATCTGAGGAACAGAAACCCACCACCATTTTGAAGGATAAAGTGGGAATTATTTTTTCATTACTGAAAGAAATACTTTGTTTTCTGGAGTGACCAAAGACTACGAGCCCTTTGGAAAGGCTTTTGCCACAGCATGCTATTTAATGCAAGCAGCTCGTGGTTACTGTTGTATCACAAAAAGGTTGCGAATCTGATGGACGAGATCCCAGAAGGCAGGACTGAGCACCTCCTGCGTCCTAGATTCAATAGAGGAGCTGATGTGAGAAAGAAGCAGGGTCTGCTGGAAGGAAAGCTCAGCTGAGGTATCGCGGAGAATACGATTTCACTGCTGCTTGCGCAGGCTCTAGTCCAGGAGGAGGAGTGGGTCTGTGTGGTGGATTTGCACAGTGTCTGCTGGCTGCGGTTCCCTGTGGCTGCAGTTTTCTAGGAGTTCCATCTCCAGGGGATGGCCATGCAGGCTCAGGTCAGAGAAGGACTTTCCCAATTCAGCTAGCGAGCAGGATACTAATACTTCATCCAAACAGAGCCGCCTGAATATGAACATCTGTATTCTGCTCGACAGCTCTGCCTGCGAGATACCTGGGAAGGGAATTGGCTCTCTTCTCACTCTTTAAGCCAAATGCAAGTTTTTAAGCAGCATACAGAAACATTCGTAGCAGCTCTCCACTAAGCGTGAGCCCGTAGGGATTCACCGGGGCATTGCCGTAACGCCTCAGCACCGTGCGCCGGTCTGCTAGCGGCTGCGCGGTCCCTGCCCCCCTCAGCTTGCGGATAAATCTGCCCTTAATGGGAATTACTTTTTATTCCATGGTGAGTTTGCCTCCCGGTTCGGTACTGCAGCAAAGCAGGTGATCGGGGTCCGTCAGTTTCCGAAGACTTAAGAGTAACTTCTCAATTAAGTGTCTGTAAAGAGGGTTTGCTCGGCCAGGGCCCCCTAAGCAGCTGGAACGGAGCAGTGCCTTCGCCTTGCCTAACAGTACCACACCAATGACGAGTGCACGCCCAGCACCGCAGTTTTTCAGATAATCTGGAAGACAAAGCACTTCTGGCACAGGAGGAGCTGTAATAAAATGTGGTTTAGAAGAAATTCAGGACCGCCATAATGCGCCAGTTTAATATCGATCAAGTAGATAATTTCACTTATTGCTCACACTTGCAGAAATACCACGTCAAAGTGCTTGGAGGCTACAGCTGCAGTCCAACCAGTGCGTCCCCCTGCTTTAACTGTATTTCTTCCTAAATCACCGTAACTAAGCACTCTCTTTGTGTGTGTACAAATAGGTCCATGCCAGAACAAGTCTCGTGCACCGTGGGTTGGTCAACCGGGTGCTGGGAACCCTGAGTCCCTGCTCCTCCAGATAGCAGGGCCAGGCATTGCCCTCAGCCCCACCTCTGACCCAGCTGCCTTATTGTGATGGGCGTGTGGGTCAGGTTTGTGTTCTGCCCTTCCTGGTGCATGCAAATCCAGCCTACCTGGGTATTTAAATCAAGTTCATCGCCGCGCTAGCTGAACACCTCACAAGTGATGTTAATCAAGAAATAACAAGCAGCCTTCAAATTCACCTAAGTTGTAAGTAAGAATGAAGTGCTCAATTAAAAGGGCTCGTTCTAAACTGGCCCTTATTTCTAAGGCTTCTCCATCTACAAAACAGGATAAAGTATTTTCTGTTCTGCAGCAAAACACTTTGAGACTAATGGATGAAAAGAGCTAGGTACTGCTCAGGAAGCTGGAGATCTTTTTTACCCTCTCTTCCTATTTCCTTGAAAGACCATCATCCTTTGTAACCATCTGACTAAGTCCCTAAAACTCAAGACACTTCTCTTGGGGTTGGACTAGATGACCCTTAAAGGTCCCTTCCAACCCAAACTATTCTCTGATTCGCTGAGATTCTTTGACTTGCTGACTTCCCTTTCTCTGTCTACAGCAAACCTTGCTGAACAGGTTTAACCAAAATAATCTCCACGCAAACAGTCTACAAACAGATCAATTCCGAATCCTGTATCAGATGTCCTACTGGGAGCCCACTGAGTAAATGGATGTCTTTGCTGTAAAATTATAAACCAGAACTTCATGTAGCATCACAACCATGTAAGTCTGAAATTATTTAACTTGCAGCATAGACTGTTCGGTATTGTAATAACTACAGTATAAATAGCCACATTTTCTGAGCATTGCAAAGGACAAGTGACTAAGGCCAGCACCCACACAAGAGTAGTTTGCCTTTGGTGCCTAATCGAAGACTATCTGGGGCAGACTACAAAAGGTGCGGGATACCCGAGGCTCCCATGAAACTGTGATGGAATTGCTGATGATTTCATATTTTCTGGTAATAAGTCTGGAGAGATTTTAAGCTTTCCACACCAAAAAAAAAGAAGAACGCAAAACTGCAAGAATAACACTTTCAGATAACACTAGCTCGCTTGCAGAGGGGCTAGGGCTGGTTCAAGACCACGGCGCTCGCTCCAGCAGGTAGCAGAGCTCCGCATTGTCCCGGCAGAGCACACCCTCCTGCCAGCTCGCCTTCACAAACCAAACCACGTACCGTAGGGATTTGCTGGGTGAACGACGAGTCACCCCTGCAATATCAGCGCTGGAGAGAAATAGAAGAAGAGCTGCAGTAGGCGCTCCTCGCCTCATGTAGCTCACCATGGGAAGATGCTCAGCTATTCGGGAGAGTGACACACATAAGCCCTGAATTGAGATGTATTAGACTGCACCAGAGAGCTGTCTGAACTGTGAGAGAGAGATCCAGCCCAGAGCCGAAGAGCCGGAGGAAGCCGTGAAGGCTGAGAGCAACCAGGTTGGGTCAGGTGGCTGCTGGCTCTTTCGGGCTGAGGCATGCTAGCTCCAGGGTCTGCAGCCAAAGCCCCCGCAGCCGGTGCAAAGACTCCAGCCAGCATCCCCGGTGTCGGATGGGGCCTCAGGCTGGGTCACACGCTTTCTGAGACGGGACGTTTGTCACCTTCATTAATCTTATCTGGGGATGGCTCCGAAACAAAGCATTTTGTGAACCTGAACAAAAGCACTGGGGAGCGCTCGGCGACGAATTCTTTTGCACGCTCCCTTTTTGTTTTGTATGATTTCCAACATTTCTGGCAAAAACATTTCCTCTGACTGTTTTCCTTCTAGAAACAGCCTCTTCCAGACAGGGCTGCTCTGCCACTATTTAGCTGGGTAGACACGAGGCTATTTAAAACACAGAGCTGGAACATTAGCAAAACACTTGTCTCATTCCAAGACAAGCAGGGAAGGGGAGGGTGCACATCACCGGGGTGCAACCTTGCTCGTCCCCGGGAGGTTTACGCCTGCGTCATGCCGATTTGTGCTGAATTTAAGGCTTCTGGGGATGGAGTCTGTGACAAAATCTGTCAAGATTTTTTAGAAGCTGCTAGTTCACAGCCTTGAGTATTTATGATTTTTGGCTGCAGGCTCTCGCGCACTGCGGTCGGCAGTTTAATTATTTACCAGGCTATATACGGCACCGTTCAAGCAGAAACCATCAAATCCGACATTTTGATAATGTGAGGGTAATTGGGTGGTGGGTTTTTTTTCCTCCCACCAGCTCATACCCCTGATTCTGCTGGGAGATGCAGAGTCATAGCCCTGCTGGATTGGCTTCTCGCCACCTCGCTGCTCCTTTAAAACCCCATACCTCCCATTGAAGGAACTCGGTGTCCTCTTCGCCAGGAGGACGTCAATGTTTCTATGGAAACTCTTCCCAAAGATTCTCGCTCCGCGCTGCCGCTGCCGCGTATTGTATGACCGGCTTTGTACACTGCAATTCATTATCGAGGCTGTGACGAAAAGGGAGCAGCTTTCTGCCTAAAGGGAAAAAGCATTAAAAAAACCAAAAAACAAAAACCAGCCACCCACCTAAAAAACCCCCACCTTAATATTAATAAAATAAGCCACTAAAACCGAAGGTGCTAAAGCTGTTTGGTATTTGACTTACGAATGGAATCTGCTCGCCCGTGCTTCTTGCAATGAAAAATACTGTTTCCTGAATAATTAACTCGGCTGAAGAAGCTTATAAATTCTACGTAAGGTCCTTTTTCTTCTAAGTAGCTAGGGGAAAATTTTCCACCTCTCACCATTACAATCATGATGATGGATGAGTGTCATGTCGGTAACAAATGGGCCTGAACAGGAACCCTGTGCATGAACTGCTCTGAGCACAGGGCAGGCTCAGACCCAGGCGCAGATTTTGCATTTGTATTAACGTCTGCAAAGGGGGCACAGAATTAATAGGCTGAAGATTCACATTAATTTCCCATTTTCCTCATTTTCCTCAATAACAGGATATTGCTGGGACCAGCAGAGAACGTGTTGATGGCGTTTACTTATGTCTCCCTTAGTAATTATGTCCAAAGGCGGCCAGATCGCTCACCCTTCTGCAAACGGGCACCAGGTATTACATGCTAGGAAGGCAAAAGGCCTGGACTTTGTGCCCACTTCTGTCATAGGTTTGCTGTTATTTTATATTCAGAGGTAATTGTTAACCTTGAAACTCTGAAATTTCTAGGTGCTGGTCCAGCATGAGCTTGGCATCTCAGGATACCCAAAGCGGGTACCCCGAAACCAAGGTACTCAACCAGTGACACTTGCAGAAGGACAACCCCTTAACCCAGCAGAAGTCTGAGATCTCTTGAAGAAAAACATTACGTTCAGCATCGAGTAAAAACCTGAGTAAAGAAGAGGGTGAGAGGAGATACGTATTTTATTTTTAAACCTTATGAATTTCCAAGTAGTTCTGTGTTGTCGCTTTCTTAGGGAGGAAGGCAGGGTTGGGGAAAACAGGAATTTCAAACTCTGCTAGCTCCCCGATACCGTGCTAAAGACTTGTATTACCTTTAATTGATGTTTCTGAGTGCATCCTCATTGATTTACTCCAGCCGTGCTCTTTATGCAGAGAACATTCTATTCTCAGAGCGTAATCTAGACCCATGCAAACACTATAGATGTTTCCTGATAACATAATTTAGAAAGTGGAGATGTAATTACTGCCTATGCTGAATACACAGCATCTCTGTGCTTGCCAGTGCACCGTGAACCCGTGACCCCTTTCGGAATCCGTATAGGGAGAAACTCCCAAATCCTTCAATGTGGTTCTCATTTTGCTGAAAGCCTTTTCCATTTTATGAAATATGCTGGTCCTCGTGCCTTTGATTTTTAGCTTCCTAACAATAGCTCATGCTGAAATTATTTAGAAGGATCTCAAAGGCTCTTACAGATGAAATTCAAGGATCATTCCTGCGGAAATGTGTCTATTCGTGGAAAAGGGGACAGCAGCAACACGGGCATCTGCTGCGGAGCAATGGGGAGGGGACCGGGCAAGTTCTGTCTGGGTAGCTTATTCTTTTAAGTGCAATGAAGCAGGTTCTTGCTTTTAAGGACTTCTCTTAAATGCTTGAAGAGGAGACTGGAACTCATCTGACCTGCTCCAGAAGAAGTCTGCTTGCCTATATGTAGTCCAGTTACTGTGATTTAAGATGAGTAGTTGGAATGCTGTGGTCTTATAAATCATCCCATAAACATTACTTTTCATTATCTTCTCGCTGTTGGAAGGATATACAGGGTGAGACTTTACAATCTGAATTTTCATCTCCAGGGTCAAATCTGTCTCAGTTCAGTGGTGGCTGGAAAGCATTGCCCTGTAGCAGGGTTTTATGTGAAATAAGCACACATCCCTCCACTGCACGGTCAGTTGAGATCCATATCAAAGAAAAATCACCACTGTAATTGCTCCCTGTATCAGCTGCCTCAGGAAAAAATAAAATAAAATAATAAACAAAAAAAAAAAAAAAAAAAATCAGTGACTGAATTGGCCCTGGAGACTCAATAACTCTCCTCTCATTTAGAGAGCGGTCCCTCCTGAACAATTTTGCACATTGCAAAGCCACCACATAATGGAACAATTCAGCTCAACTGACAGTCTCAGCTGAAATAGCCCCGGAGCTGCATGGGGAGATAGGAGAGGTGTTGTAGGCTAGTGCCGAGGTGCTTGGCAGGATTGTCCCTGGGAACCATGCCCATCCTGACGGAGTTTTTCAAATTACTTCAGCCGGACCAGAATTAGCTCGTAAGCCTGATGCAATGACTCTGTGCGAAGCCCTTTTGTATTCTGGGTTCCTGCTCATCAGGTATCGGCTTCTCCCCGTATTCTGCAGCAGCGATGGCAGCTTTCCTGTTGGCACTGCCAATTAATTGGGATACGCATTGGGTTTGGGACCTCCTGTCAGAGGAGAAGCCCCAACTCTGCAGCCTGTTCCCTTGCTGGGGTCAGATGGAGCCTAAATTTAATTTGCCCTGTGACCTTGGGTAAAGCCCAGGTACAGCTAAAAAGCATTTGCTGTTTAAAAATTCTTTAAACATGGTCCTGAACAGGTCTGAAGAACCAAAGATGCGTATTGTAATTATATATCATTACCGGAGTTGGACACGGGGGGAGCAAGAAAGTTGACTTCAGCAGCCATTGGGATTAAGAGAGAGCAAGGAGACCAACTTCAAGGAAAATAACTAAAATAACTGCAACCAAATATGTTGCGAGCCAGCAGAAAACGCAGTGAGAGAGGAACCAGTTTACACAAATGAGGGTAAATACTACTGGCAACGTTAATCTTTTTGTCTTCATACTGTTACACATCCTCCCAAATCCTGAGTCTGGTGGGACCAGACAACCCAGAGGGTTTGGTTTAAAAACAGTTCAGGTTAATTCTGCAGAATTAGCCAAGCTGGTTAGCGTGGGTTAGACTAAACCGTATAGTTGATGACATAACAGTTTTACCCTGTTCATGACAAGAAACCAACCTGAAGTTAAATATGCTTGTAAAGAAAAAAAAAAAAAGCCATTTTCCAATAAGGCAGAAGAGCAGATAAATCAATGACAGAAAGGAACTAGAGCTGAAAGTTGATAAATATATATATAACTACCTTTATTTTTAAACGTTTTGATTTAAAGTCACAGGAAGACCATTCAATGTGGATGGTTCATGGGGTTTCTTTAAACAGGGAAAGAAGATTAAAATACTAATCTCTGCCGATTTCCCTGTGTAGCAGCAAAAATGAGCATGGTTAGAAAGACTGACCTACGAGAAAAGATTAAGAGCTAAATTTGTACAGCTTAGACGAGCAACAACAGCGAACAAGGGACGCACTGGCAGGGTGCAAAAACAGAGAAAAAGGAGTATTATTTGGAAAGACAACAGAGTTAGGGAATGAAGATTAAAGAAAGGTCAGGCAGTACACTAGAAAAATGTCCTTTAAGAATCTGGCATGTATTTTAAGTAATGAAGGCAATGGTACTCCAAGCATATAAGCACGGGGCTGAACTAAACGCTGGTGTGAGTATCGTCAGATGTGACCAGTGACTTTAAGCGCTTCTATTCTTGAGTTTCCAAAGCAAAACACCTTTATAGAAAAGTGACAGCTCAGCTCGTACTATAAATCATTTCTTCTCCAGCTAGGCATCCAGCAGCACTGATCAGTTCTTAAAATCTTGAGCAAAAAATAAACCACAAGGAACAATCCTGCACTCTGAAGGAATCGACAAGCTAATCTAATACATCTTTGTCATCTCTGGTTTCCATGACAGTTGTATAATCAGACATTTATGTAAGTAGAGGTTTCCTCCTTAAATAGCAGCCTATGATCTCATGTGCACCTACAGTATAACCCAGTTGAATGGAAATGACGTGCCAGTCATGTGTAAAACTAATTTTTTAATGCTTCTGTCTTATTTTTATTTATTTGTTGTGGCAAATCAGCCTGGAGAGTACTGCTCACACATGACTAACTCTTCTTCTTGTGGTCTTCTTGTTGTCCAGAAATAACCACAGTCCCCGGGTCTGATGAACGGCCAGGCTCCATGCTTGTTCAACGATCCAGTGTGAAAAGCAACTGCATATTCCCAAATCCTGAGCCCAGTGCAGCACCTAAACCAGCAACCTTCAAGCAGCTCTAACCTGCAAAGGCTACCAGTTGCCCTCAGACGCCGGTTCAGGTTTGCCAGGGGTCGGGATTTCCTCGCCACGTCCCTCCTGCAAAGGACTGGGCTGTGATGGCAGAGCTCCAAGGGTTCGTCTTGGCCAGTTTGGGATTCCTCAGGGCAGGAGGAAAATGCCCAGGGCAGCTCTGCTCCCACTGCAGAGGCTTCCTCAAGGCTCCTCTGAGCTCATCCCTGTGTAGAATATCATAAAGCAATGCCAAAAATACAGATGTCTTCCCATATGCAATATTTATTAAAATGAAGAAATGCAGAACCAGTCTGTGAAATCTCAGTCCTGCTTGTAATAAGAGTGAAATGGAAGCAAAAGTAACTGCAGTTAAATCTGCTTGGGGGGGAAAAAAAAAAATTAAAAAAATCAGCTACCTGGAAGAAGTGGCTTTTATCTAAAGGCTGCAGACATCAGCAGTCAAGGGAGTTGATCCCAGTAGGCAAACAGTTCTTAATGTCGATAATCTGAGATATCAGAGACTTTTCAAAACTTGTTCAGAAGCCGTGTCTGGTAAGTTGGTCCTGAAATGTCAGTGGCCCTTTTTCAGGTCGTCCTCTTAGTACTTTTTGGTATCACTCTGCATCAGCCACTGTATGCAAAAATATCCCCTGAGAAGAGGAAAACAGGCAAGAACAGAAATCTAATCCATTCTGCCAGCCTTTGCAGCCTCAAACTTGTGGGGATCTTGCCAGCCTCTAAATGTTGCAGTGCCTTCTCTCAGAGATGCTCCTATTAGAATAACACAAAGTATATTATGGACTATTATTCCCAATGTCGAACAATCAGCAAAAATATCTCCGCTTGCTCCTCAGCCTAATCTCCCTTCTCCCACTGAAACCGATTTAGTAACAAAGACAGAGAAAAATAGAGTGGATTGGGGTTTTGCAAGTGATTGTCAATTGGATTTTGTAAACCCAGCAGTACCTCGGAGCAGGCTTCAATTTTCCCTGAACCCCCTGCAGCGCCTATTAGCCTCGATAACCAGTTCTAATTTTGGCCAGGACATTCGCCCAGACTTTTGGAGGAGGGGGGTTCATTTGCTTGTGCAAAGCGACTCTTACCTCCATGCAGCAAACACAGGCTGTGTAATGGCTTAATTACACCAAGTATTACTGCTCCGTATAGCTGGGCTCTGACGCACGTTACGTAACTGGATTGTTAATGCTTTTTATATGTTGGCGGAACTGAAATTAAAAGAGGAAATTATTCTCCTGATGCTCAACTCTAATCCCCATCTGTCTGTGTTTTTACTTTTCTGCACTTGCAAAGCTCCCTGATCAAAAGGTCTTGAATAGATTCCAGATTTCCAATTTAGTTTGCTTATGCAACCCAAAATATTATGGCAGTCCTTCCTGGGGGCGATTAAGCATATATTTTCAGTTCCTCCAATTCTTTCTGTTCCAAGAGTGCTAAAAATGGCATAAAGCTTTAGCTCATTCCATACCTTTAGCACCACAAACAACTTTTTTTTTTTTAAAGACTTTTAAAAAAGATAGGAATAGCCAAGAGCTTTGCAGAGAAGGAATATATTCTGAAAAAAAAATGTGATTTGTTAAATGTCCCCCATGCCTTAGCAAAAAAAAAGCAGGGAGTCTGTACTGATAGAGCCACGCAGCCAAGGCAAACAGCGGGGGACTAGGCAGGCGAGGAGGGAGCTACATCTTCAGCAACCAGGGCGGATTCCTGAATCCAAAAAACTTGAGACCTCTTTGGATCTAGACTTTTGCTTTGTCCCATCCTGAGGATGAGCTTTGGCTGGACAGCTGGGAGTAGATCTGATCCTTCCTGTGGTGCTTGGATCATCCCCGTCTGAAAATGGGCGCTGATTTTTTTATCCGTTTACTCTTCTTTCCCAGTCTCGATGCTGCAGCACGGGAGCAGGCAGCGGGGAGGATGCGTGGTGCCATTTGTGTTGGGTGCACGATTATTAAAGAGATTTTTTACATTTTAAATACAGAAGGAAGGTATTTACCCACGGCTGATGAGTGGCTGCTCGCATGGGTGACGGTGCCTGACGCACCAGATGACAAGGCGTGGGATAGTGTCACCCCTCCTGGCCACGGGTACTGTGTCCGTGGCAGCTATTCCATGACTGCATCATGGTGCAGCTCTGGATCAAAAATTTGAATACCACTTTTCCCAAATTTGGGTTAGGGAAACTGTGATGTAAGGCTGTTGCTGAATCCCAGAAGACACCGGGTTCTGGCTCAGCCAGCGCCTTGAGCCTTTCTGCTTTCCAGGATAATTTGATTTGAGAGTCCAAGCGCTGCCAACCTCGCAGGCTTCAGGCAAACTCAGCACAGGAGATGTCCAGGAACCAGAGAGGTGATCTTGGGGGAAGAGCTGGTCCTGATGACACCAAGTTGGGTGGGAGTGTTGATCTGCTGGAGGGTAGGAGGGCTCTGCAGAGGGATCTGGACAGGCTGGATCGATGGGCAGAGGTCAACTGTATGAGGTTTAACAAGGCCAAGTGCAGGGTCCTGCACTTTGGCCTCAACAGCCCCATGCAACGCTACAGGCTTGGGGAGGAGTGGCTGGAGAGCAGCCCGGCGGAAAGGGACCTGGGGGTGCTGGTTGACAGCTGGCTGAACATGAGCCGGCAGTGTGCCCAAGTGGCCAAGAAGGCCAACAGCGTCCTGGCCTGTATCAGCACTAGTGTGGCCAGCAGGAGCAGGGCAGGGATCGTGCCCCTGTACTCGGCACTGGTGAGGCCCCACCTTGAATCCTGTGTTCAGTGTTGGGCCCCTCACTATGAGAAGGACGTTGAGGTGCTGGAGTGTGTCCAGAGAAGGGCAACGGAGCTGGTGAGGGGTCTGGAGCACAAGTCTGATGAGGAGCGGCTGAGGGAACTGGGGTTGTTTAGTCTGCAGAAGAGGAGGCTGAGGGGAGCCCTCATTGCTCTCTACAACTACCTGAAAGGGGGTTGTGGTGAGATGGGTGTTGGTCTCTTCTCCCAAGTAACTAGTGATAGGACAAGAGGAAATGGCCTCAAGTTGCACCAGGGAAGGTTTAGATTGGATATTAGGAAAAATTTCTTCACTGAGAGGGTGGTCAGGCATTGGAACAGGCTGCCCAGGGAGGTGGTGGAGTCACCATCACTGGAAGTGTTCAAAAAACGTGTGGATGTGGCACTTCAGGACATGGTTTAGGGGACACGGTGGCGCTGGATTAATGGTTGGACTTGATGATCTTGAAGGTCCTTTCCAACCTTAGTGATTCTGTGATTCTGATCCCTACCTGCCTGGCTTTGCTGGACTCCGCTTCAGTCCATCTCTGCTGACTATTTTAACAAACCACCAAACTCCACCTAGAACATGTCCCCTCTGAGCTTCCCCTCCAGTGAGGTCTAGCCTCGAACACACCGACACACTTGAAGCCATAAAACAAAGAAAGGGTGCTGTAGGCATTACCACCAGGACAGATGCATCCGACGGGATTAGGGCTCGGATGTACACAGCACAGCGGCTCCAGTCGAATCACACCAGCCATTTATTGTCTGTCTTTCAGCAACACCCACAGGCCTCAGGCGGGGACCTGCGTCCTGCGTGCGTGACACCATCCAAACACAGAGCACGACGACGGCCGGTGCGGCCACAAAGCTTCACTCACTCAAAAAGGATCCTTCCCTCCCCTGCCCTGGCAACGGTCCCTCCAGCCCCGACCCGGGGGGACGGTGTGGGACAGCCTGTGCCACCGGGGAGGAGCTGCTCTCGCTTTTACCAGCGATAGGGTATTTTAAGGAATTTTTCTAATGTGTTTAGCAGTGTGACAGATCCACCGGCGCTAGAAAGGCAGGAGGGTAACCGTCTGACAGAGCTGCTCAGCTTCCAGGTTTGGGGAGTGTTTTAGCATATGCTAAAAATCCCTTGTCTCTGGTTAAAGCGAAGCACGTGTTTAAATGCTTTGCTGAGCAGAGGTGGACTTAAGGACATACCCAGCTTTAGGCATGTGCTTAACTACTTTGTAAAATTAAACTGAAGATAATCGAGTGCTTTTGCTGAATCAGGCCAGGGTGCTCCTCAAGCCCCATCCTCTTAAGCAAGGCATCTTTCATCAACATTTAGTTTGAAAACACGCTTAGAAAATACCATTAAAAAGAAGTTGAAGAGCCGGGAGCCTTTAGAGAACGGAAATAACTAACTAAAAAAATCTGAGGAAGTCATTAAGCTGCACAAACCAGCAGTGGGCTTTAAAAAGAAACTTTCACTTGTGCTAGATCAGCATTTGCACGTAGATGAAAGATGCTTCAGCTCCAGGGACCTGATTTGCGATGGGTTTTTCCCCCCTCCCCGACTCATGCTGCCGCCAGGTCGGGCAGGTTCAGCCTCCCCCGTTCTCCCTCTGTCCGGCCCAAAAGCGGCCATTTTGCAAGCCGAGGCGGCCTGGGCAGGCTGCGCACGCGCTGCCGGGTGCGCGGGCTCCTCCCGGGGGGTCCCCGGTCAGACCTCGCTGCTCGCGGCGAGCGCCCGGCCTATGAGTAACCCCGACCCCCTTCTTGTGACCGTCCTGTGGCGGCCCTGCCAAACCAGCTCTCTGCAAATCCAAACCCACCGCGGTCACGCCTCCGCCCCGGCCGAGCGTCCCGGTGGCGGTCGGGCTCCCGCCCCAGCACGGGGGGGGGTGGGGTCCCTCCCTCCCAGGGACCAGCCCCCCCAAAGTGGCTGCCTGGGGAATCGTCCCCGGATGCGCGCGGCCCGGTCGGCTTCGGCGCCGTCGCGGCGGAAGGTGGGCTAAGATGGAGGTGGGCTAAGATGGAGGTGGGCTGTACGGGAGGGCTTCAGCCAGCGCGGACAAGGGCTGATAAAGGGGGTTAACATGCTCTCGGAGGTCTTAATACAAAACAGCAAAGTTTCAGTAGAGTTTAGATGAAGCGGAGCTGTGCTTTGCAAACCTTTTTTTTTTTTTTTTATGGGTCTTCTGAACGCTAAACTCACTGCAGATAAAATCATTGGAGTGCACATAGCAAACAGATCGTGCCCTCTCCCCCTCCCCAGACTTTCATCAAGAGGAGATTTCCTGGTTAGACTTAGGCTTTCAAATCTTAGGCCAGGCTGGCAGCGTTTCAATTCAACTTGGAACTTGGACGCAAAAACGCAACGACCCGAGACAGAAGGAAACGTGGCTGTTCCTGCACTGGTCTGAACCCAACAGGCGCTGCTGAGCCGGCTGCCGAGCCTCGGAGCTCGCTCGCCCTGCGCACGCAGGGGAAAAGGGCATCCCAAAAACTCCCCGCTGGCCAAACGTCTGCCTGAGCGCACACACACAGCCTTATTATCATTTATGCTCCGTGCAGCATTCCTCAAGAAGAAAACATTATTTCTTTAGGAGACCTGCACTTCCTATTAACTATAATTGCCCAAATAAATCTCAAGTGCTAGCACAGCTGATCTGCTTTGTTTTGGGTTTTTTTCCGTGCCCCTTTAGTGTCTACCACCAGGCATTTTCCTCAAAATTTGATTTTGAAATTTTATCAGAACAACGACGACAAAAACGAATAGCGTATAATTCCTTCCTTTAAAGGCTTGTTAAAAAAAAAAAAAAATTAAACAAAAAAAAATCAAGGTTACCATTGGTACCACTAAATCACACGGTGCAAACGTTGCCGGCAGCACAAGGCTTTGCAGGAGGCAAGCGAAAAGGAGTCCTGTGCTGCCAGTCACTTAACTACCCCCAGGATTCCCCGTTGTTGCTCACTAGCCCCACGAGCCGCAGAGCAGAACACTCGAGTGCATTTGCACATTTGCCACTGCAGGAAAACCCTGTTTTGAAGCCGCGGTGGTGTCCCATGGAAAAGTTTTTGAGAAAAAGCTTTTGGGATACAAGAGCCACCGCTCGGTGACCCTTTCTGTATGGGACATGGGCTTCAACACGAGGTCCCCAGTAAACCCACCAGCCGTCATCCCCGCAGCACCCAAACCCAATAAAAAGTGCTAGCGAGCAAACTTTTGAGTACGTGGAAAAGTGAAACATACAAAAACTGGCCTTGAAAAGTTCATGGACTTCTGGGTTTGCGTCTGCAGACGCAGGCTAACGTGTAACTTGTGTCACTCGGTGCGGATGCGAGAGCAGGGAAGCGCTGCAGCGGGGCGGGGTGGGTATGCGTGCGCCATTTGGCAGGACTGAGGTTAAAACCCTCACCCTGAAGACGGGAGTAAGAGCAGATGGCAGCGTTTTCTCCCTGCCAGCACTTCCTGAAGGCTTAAAAGCTTTGCTTTGGTTTTAAAATGCTTCTTTCAGCACTGTCAATACCCAGGGACATTTTAATTTTTTTTTTATATATATATATATATATAAAAACGTTAAAAGACAAAAGAAGGGCAGAAATTCCCTTCCCTCATTTGAATTCCTCATTCAAGCAATAATTCCTCACCGAAGGAGTAATACACAGATTTTTTTTTTTATTTTTAATTGAATGCTCTAAGCACACCGTATGTTTCAGATGATGCTTCTTCGCCGCCAGGGCTTTAGGGCTGTGCCTGTTTAAGAAACCAGAGCATTCAGGTGAAGCCTGGGTTACTCAGTATTTATTTGGACAAGGTTTCAAAAACAGGTATTTTGCAACTCTTGATCACTGTCAGTGCAAAGCCGTGCCTGCTTCTGGCAAGAAACATCAGCTGGATCTGGGCAAGCTCCGATTGTGCTTTAAACACAAACTCTTCTTCATGGGGCTTTTAATTTCTCTATAATTAACAACCTTCAATCTTGGTAACACTGAGCTGCTGCTGGATAAGGAACAGCCATTGGGGTCTGAATGGGCCAGTGTTGTGCTCTGTAACTTTAAAGCCATTTTAAATAGTGAGACTGCTTGTGCTATTTGGGATCTCAGAGGGAATCCCAGCTCATCTCCAAAATATTTCCATCGCTTGCTTGTCCTGACCACCCTGTGAACCCGAGAGGTCTGGCAGGTCCGGCGGGGTTTTTGCGTCGGTGCCAAAGCAGAGGTCAGCATAGCGATACCTGCCCAGAGATCGGGTATCATACAGGGTTATTTAGGAAAATATTTTCACTTTTTTTTTCCCCACAGATAAATAATGAAGGATCTACTAAATTGGAAGCTGTGACCATGCTCGCTGTGGCTCAACTGTGACGTTTTTAAAACAGCACCATAACATCAAAAAAACCCCAAAACCAAACCACCACCAAAAAACCCAGCACTATTGAGTTTAAAGCTGACTTTGCGGATTTTTTATTCTTATTAAAAACAGCAAAATATTGATAACCCAGGTCAGACTGTGACTGCCAGAAATACCATGCAGCTGTATTTCAGGTAATTTAAAAATGCTTCTGAAAAGCAACATACAGGATCCTGAAGGAAGGTATGAAACTTCCTATCAAAGAACGTCCTTTATTTTTCCTTTCATCCCCGGCACCACCACTTTTAACCTACCCCAAACCGGCAGCGAGCAGAAGCCCAGCAGCCGCAGCGCCACGGGCGCCTCTGCGTTTCCCGGGAGGGGTAACCACATCGCACCTCTGGGGAACTGCCTTGGAAATGCCGTGTTTCAAACGGAGCCCTGAAGTAGTGCAAGCCCTTGGATATAGCTGTGTAAAGCCCTGGGGACTTTTCACAGCCTTCAGCTCTGGATCAGTCCCTAATACCCAAATCTGATGGGAGCAGCATTTTGGTGCTCGGGCAAAATCTGTTATTTCCCAGAGGAAAAGCACTGCTCCCTCTAGAAAGCCATGATCTGCTTCATACACACCTTTTATATCATGCAATATTTGTGGTCGCCAGTTATGATATAGACCCTCTCATGTAGAGGCAGTTAAAAAAAAAAATCCATGCTGCCCTTTCCTGCTGCAAAATAAATATGTTGCTACAAGGGCCTCTCTGTTTTTTTCCCCTACCCCATTGCCATTTATTTGCACAGAAATGTTAGCGAGAATAGCTAAAGTGGAAGAACAACAATCTTTTCCTTTCCTTTCTTCTGGAATTAATTTCCAATGCATTGGTTTTTAAAATTGCTTGATAGCAAAGTCTAAAAGACATACGTCTTCAGGATGGTCTGAGTGTAATCTAACAGTATTGTAAATCTATCAAAACCAACATAAACCATTATTTGTATTTTTCTGCCTTCGCAGGAAAAAAAATTACATACTAAGATAAACTGAACCCTTCTCTTTGAACTTTTGTTTGTTTGAATTAAATACTCTGGAAGCCAGCAACTTAATCATACTGCAAAATGCATCAGGTTTGCAAGCTTAGATTTTTTTTTTTTTTTAATGAGCAAGTGTTCTTTGTGATAACTTGGGGAATTAGACTTTCTGAATGGTGGGAAAATACACAATTATGTCACATCCCCCCAAACTAGTCAGGAAATACAAAAAAATTATTTTTCTTTGCCTCTATACTGGAGAGCTTCAGTCGGGGATTATAATTCCTTTTCAAGTGCTCCTTTTTAATGATGTTGCTCCTATTCGTGTTTCTTTTACAGCATTTTCTGAATTGTTTTAGGTATTTGGATATGATTTCTTAACTTGGAAAATGTATTTTTCCCCTTATAGACTAACACTATGATCTTAAACCCCTTCTGTTTTGATATTATGAAGCAGGTACTCTTGACATAACTATTAATGCCTCGTGGTGCAATTAATCATCTTACGTTTCTGAGAATAATTGCTATTTCCGATACAGTAAATACTCGTTTCCATTGATCGGCAAGTCTCGGGTGGGCTGGAGGACGGCTGCTCTCCACTCCCGTCTGCAGTCCCAGCCTCGCAAGAGACCAGAACAGCGAGTCCAACCTCGCCCAGCACCTTCAAACCTCTGCCTGTACCTCGTACCCTTCAGGCAACCCCCTCCTCCTCCCTCGCCAGGTTGACAGCAGAATTTTTTCCCCATTAGAGCCTCAGCTAGTGTGCAGTGAACACACCAACCCGTAACTGGCACCCGGGCTCGATCAGGGCTGTGGGAAAAAGCTGAACATCTTTCTGTTCCGCGTGGCAGCCGGCATTGCTTAGCTTCGAACCTCTCAGATTAAACTTTTCTGCAAAATTTATTTTGATGGGGATTTTTCTTGTTGCAACAAAAAGCCATGCCAACTTCGGGGAAAGCCAACCCGTTCCCATCGGAGGAGAAAAATGTGCAAATTGCAAAACATGACAAGTTTTTCAGGATGGAACGAGCCCAGATGGATTCTCCTGTTCCCTTTGCCAGAAGGAGGAGTGACTCAGAGCTTGTGCGTTTCATGGTGAAGACTCGGCACCCTGCCATGGCCGTGGGCCCCTGAGACAGGACCGGGACAAGACAGTGATGGCAGCGTTCAAAATCAGACACTCTTCAATTACAGGAGACCAAAGAACAGACCCCATCACATCGACGTTGAAGGACACATATAGCTTTTGTTGCTCATTAGAAACTACTGCTTTTTTTTCCCCCAGAAATTGGCTCCTTGTTTCCTTAGTAACCCCTCTTGGTAGAAGTACGTGCACCTGAGCGTAGCTTAGCAATGAGGAATTTCTACACCCATTGCTGCGGCCACTTCCACCCGCCCGCAGCGTCTCCGTATCTTCCGTGTCAGCCCCGCCATTACACGGTGCACGGGCTGATCGCTGGAGGAGGCGATGCAGTTGGAGACCGAGAAGCCTGTTAACCAAAGCCTTAGTGAAGACCAAAAATAAACCCTTACCACTCACCGTTGCAAATGTTGCTCCCAAGGGATGGGAAAAATTGTACGCTGAGATGTATGCACATAAGTCTGCCTACGCCTCCGCGTGGGAAGGGGTTTAATAGAGAGCCGAGAAAGAGCCTGCATGTAGGAGGAGAAAAGAGCAGATGTTAGCAGTGCCTTTTTGTTCTCCTGGATGGCATGGCAGGGAGGGGAGGTGGAAAGGAGAGCTCCCCTTCTGCAGAAACAGAAGCTGAAGACACTAGCTGCAGGGGACGGGTGAGGCTTCTTCCACTTGTCCAGGTTGGGCTCAGAGGCGTTTGCAACTGCAGCGTCCATGAGGTGAGGACTTGGGGCTCGCTGGCAGGACCACGCATTGGCCGTTCTGGAGTACAGAGTGTGGCACGAGCCTTGTTCTGAGATGTCAGGCTTGGGAATGACTTCTCACTATGCGTATGGAGACTGGAGCAGGTCCTCTGCGTCCTCTCCCAAGGACTCTGGAGCTGGAGACGGTCACAAACTGGCCAGACTCAGCGTTTTAAACCAATGGTTAGGGGGCATCTCCCATCAGAAACCTGTTATCGGGTTTCTGAATATCTGAACGGTCCCAGTTCCACTACAACAACTTTGCTGACTTTCCAAAGAATCATCTCTCTCCCCAAAATAGCCACGTGGGATGCGAGTACATGTAATTCAACATCTAATGCTTGGAGCAGGAGAGGGCTGGATAATTCCTCACATCAGACGTGCATGTTATGTTGCAGGGCCATATTATTGCGTTTAATACCCTGAATTTTATGCCAGGCTGTTTCATAATCTACAATGCAAATTCCAGGTGGTCGGCAGTGCCCCGTGAGCTGCCAGGCACACAGACCCGCTTCTGCCGCAGCAAAGCGGCTCCGTCCTGGGAGGAGGGACGTGCAGGTCAGATCCAAAGTGCAAAAGTTAAGCCAGAAGAGGAGCAAGTGGTATCGGTGTGGAACGCGGGA
The DNA here is from genome assembly GCF_964289735.1 of Phaethon aethereus. Classification (NCBI taxonomy): domain Eukaryota; kingdom Metazoa; phylum Chordata; class Aves; order Phaethontiformes; family Phaethontidae; genus Phaethon; species Phaethon aethereus. The sequence goes on from NC_138594.1 coordinate 7,686,607, forward strand.
CTGGAAGTTAGGAGGGCCAAACGACACCTGGACCTGCCACAAATCCCCTCTGGTATTTTGTTTGCACTGTAGTCGCTTCGAGAAGCCCTGAAGCGAAGCCCTGGCTGTCCGGCACCGGGGGTCCCTGCTCGGGAGACGTGGGAGTCCGAGCATTGCACAGTTTCCGGGGTAGCTGCCTCACTCGGAGAAGGGCTGGGGCTGCAAGAATACTGCGGGAGCGTCTGGACTCTGCACGCGGAGGCTGTTTGGGTGCCAGACGAATCGCCCCAGCCACGTTTTTATATCTACTGGCGTTAACTGGCAAAGGCCGAGCAGGCTGCTCGCCCCATCGTGCGGCACGGCAGCTTCGCGAGGCAGAGATACAGGGGCCCTTCAAACCTTGCTTGAATAAGGCTCTCATAAATTCTGTATTTGAGAAACTCTGGCCGTCTCCTTTGGTCATAAAAAGAAATTAAAACTGCATATAACATTCAGTACCCTGTAATCCTGCTGCACAGCCTTGTGCCTGCATAAATCAGAGCCTCTCATGAATATTGCACTGTACCTGCAGCTGCCTGACACACATGTTTAAAAAAAGATAAATAAAATGAAAACAAAGCGACAGTCACATGAAGGCTTCACCAACAGCACCTGCTTTCTGAAAGCCTGAAAGGTCACCAAAAGCAACCTGAGAAGTACACAGATTTCAGGGACCTGATCAAAGTCTTAAAAGGAGGAGAGAGCTTATTTTTCTCTTCCTCTCTTGCAACAGTGAAGAAAGCCCTGTAATACATGGCAAATCCTCTGGCAAGAATTTTGTGGTCATGGAGAGAGACAAGCTGCAGAACACCCCGAGGCTGGCGAGGAGCAAGGAAGAAAGGCTGTTTTATAAGGCTGGGAGGGGGAACAAGACCTGAGCTTCAACAGTAAAGTGTTTTTCCACCAGAAATAACTCCCAGAAGTTTAGGATTTCAAATTTTGTCTTGGTTAAAGATAAGGCTCCACCGCATTTGTTTTTTTAATCCCCAAATTTTCCAGAATAAAAATCTAGCTGCTTCTCCAGCTCCAAAATAGGCACCAGGGATAACCCCCACCAGCTATTCCTATTCTCTTCCCCAGAGACCTGGAAAACACATTGCAGTGCTCAGGGGTGGTTTTTGCTGAAGTAACAGGCAACAAAAAATTCGGGCAAGACACACTGCCCCATCCCTGTCCCCATCCCCTGCACCTTCCCTGGTTTTTTTTGCTGCCCAGCAGGTCTCACTCCCAGGATCTGTGCAGGGAACAGCACAGAGGCAGCAAGAGACAGCGAAAAGCACAGTGGAAACCCACCTTCTCCGGACCGGTCAGAGACCACGGTCCAAGATCGTCACTCTCTGGCCATTTACTTGCTTTGCAACCTTTCCCGAGCTACCTGCTTCTGCCTCAGTTTCCCCACTTGTGAACACGAAAGCTTTAGCTACTCCAAACTCCTCGGTGGCCACCAAGCTGCCTAGAAGATACCTGAGCTTTGGCCTCTATGGTTTTACGCGGTGGTCTGTACAGAGTTGCCACGTGCTACCTTCCCACCAAAGAGCGGCTTTTTTTTTTTTTTTTTTATAACAGCCACCCCCTTTCAGCCCCTCGCCTCGCAGCTTCTCCTGCATCAACCAGCAACACAACACCGCTCCGTGCCCCCATTGCGGTGTTGCAGGATCCCGCGTCTTAAACCCTTAAGCAAAGGTTTGTATTGTAGCCAATGAATACTGTTAAAAGGGTATTGAATGCTTTTTCCACTGCCATTAATTGAACAAAGAGAAAACAGACTCCACTGCTGTCATATCACATCAAAATAATTAGCTCAACTATAAATAGCTCAGCTTACTCACTTTTTTCCTTTTCCTCTTTTGTTGTTTTTTTTTTTTTTTTAAGGTCAAGACTGCCACCAAAAGGAGTAGCAACACATCCCAGGAGAGCATCCCTCTCTTCTGCTTGGAGTCAGACAGAAGAGGGGGATGAGGAAGTGCATCTGTAATCAATGATCCCAAGGCCACACAATTACATCATAATTAGAGAAATAATTAGTCCCATTTAGGTAAGGAGAGGGAGAAAAGAGTGTTAGCAAGCCCACATCTATGCAAATTTACATTAGCTTAATTAATGAGCATTATCAAACCCATTTTAGCTAAACTGCCTTTGTTTTCATTGGATGATGCTTCAGGTTAGCTTATTTTTTAATCACTTCAACATTAAGTAGAGCTTCTACATGAGCAAAATAAGTAGGACAAGCTGTGACACCAAAGCGTTTTCTTCACCTTAATTAAGGGGTTTCAAAGCCCAGGTGGGCAGGAGCCCTGCCCATGCATTTCACGCGTTAGAGGCGATACCCTGACTATCCAGGTACCTCTGGGTGGCCCGTATCAAGATACTATAAAGAGCAATAAGAACAACCAGTTGTAGCAACACTGAGCACAGTGCAGGCTTTTTTACTCTGCTCCTGGACGTATAAAATAGACACAGCTGTAAGAAGGCTGTTTGTTGCTTGACCCAAACTGTGGCCACACCGTGTTCCCACACCTTTCCTGCTGTATTAGCTTTGCCGTAATCTCAGAATTGTCGTTGTGTTACAGCAATTAATATCTTCAGCAGCAAACAGATCAAATCCACGCTAGGTGCATATAAATTGTAGTAGCGTTAATTAGAAGTCCCTGAGGTTTCTGTAAGGGTGCTCCAACCGAGCTGTTTGTGTGAGGTGGTTGTTGTCCCCCGGGAAGCCCTGATGCTTGTGGCTGCACTTAGGTATTAAACTCCTTTTGACTGGTGTTTATTTTGTGCAATACTCAGTCTCAGCTCCAGTCCAAGGGTTGCACAACGGTGTATTTAGATCCATCTCTAGCCACTGTACGAAACCTGAAATATTCCTTTTCTTCCTTTGTAACTTCCCAACTCTTTGTAACATCATAAATCACAGCAGCCGCCCCATGCTCGCTCAGGGCAGCAGCATGCAAGGGGGGATTGAAGTCTCTCTCCACTGTTCAAAGCAAAAGAAGATTTTCTGCAATCACTGAGTTTTCACGGGAGCCAGTGGGAGTTAAATATCCAGCTTGAAAAATATATTTGTGCTCAGGCAGGTCTGGCAGGTCTTCAAGTGGATCCTGACCCACTCGCAGGTATTTTTTCCTGCTTAGTCTCACATGTAACCGTATTTTCCAGATACACTTATCTACCTGTCATATGCAACGATATATAACCCTGAAGAAAGCGAAGTAGATGATTACCTTTCCCCAGTCAAGTGCAGCAGAAAGGTCAGATTTAATATGAAGCCGAGGGGTGATGAAATGACACAGAAAATGTACAAAAATAGAGCGTAGCCACGCTGAAAGGCAAGCGTGTCTGCTCGTCTGGGTGAAACGCCCAGCAGCACAAACGCGCCATTCATCTCCACAGAGGCTCTTTATTGTGCCCTGGTCTTAAAGTTGGGACACGGCTCCACTTCCACGGGAGTTACGTTTTTAGGAAGATCCTGTGAATTAAGCAGGTGAATTGTTTTCATCTGCACGACCTTCAGCCCCGCGGAGAGCCCTCTCCTGCGAGCATCCCCTCCCGGCCCTGCCGCCGGCTGTGCCGGGCTCTGTGCAGAGCCGGTGACGTCCCCCGGCCGCCCGCTCCCGTGCCTGTCCCCCGAAGGAAGGCAGCTGGATCCCACCTGGATCGTCCCAGCCTTTTACAATGGAAAAGATATTTTTCCCCAGACCCACCCTTCCAATGGCTGGGGAGCTGCCACGCGTCGTATGTGCAGTCCTACCGTTATTTCTTTTAATCCTGGTAGTGTCTTTGTCTGAGCATTGCTGGGCTCTTACAAAATAGGCAGGTTGTTCATGGAAATGGAAATAAATGCACAATGCAGCAACTCCCTGCATTCGGAGGAACACAGTAGTAGTCCCTGTCCATGCCCTGAATGCAATGGGATATTTCACAGTTTCCATGCCTAAATTAGATTCTGCTATGCACATTTTTTTTTCTCCAAGTCTCCCCTAAAGCCTGCAGCAGGTTTCAAGGAGAAATTGTGACCACGCACTAGGGTTTGAGCCCCAGATCCAAAGCAGTTATGTTATTCAAGATCAGCCACAGAACGTAGGAGCGCCTTTAAAATAATTTCACAGTTGAAAACTAGCTCCTGCTTTTACTCTCCTGCCTCATTTTTGAGTCCAGGATTCAAAGTGCCTTTCCAAACTCAGCTCCAGGCAGACTTGCTTGGATGGATAAATGCCTTGAAGGTTAGGGGTAAAGCATCAAACTTGGAAGTGGTTATTCTTGAAGTTAAGAAAGCAAAGTTTCTGAAGCTATCTATGATAGGTTGATAAGAAATAATGCAGAATTGTTTCCTTCAAATACAAAGAACAATTCAGTCATACTATGACTCGTGATAGAGACGTTATGAAACTTATCAGATAAAAGTCTGCATGCTAAATCTTTTTAATATTGAAGAGAAATGTAACAATTTACTGTCAGTGCTAAAGCTTGGGCTTCCTGGAAGAGTATCTTGCCATGCTTCTGCTGCTCTGCATTCCCCGTGTCTGCCTCTGTCTTTTAAATGAGTGCCATGAATCACAGTCTAATAATAATTTTTTAAAGAATTACTTCTTTCCTAGGAAGTCAGATCAATCCCAGTTAAAAGTGAACTCTGTGACTGTGCCAAATATTTAGAGAATAAATCTAAGACCCCATAATAATCTGCTTCCTTTATCTACAGATATTGGGTGTGATCCAGATACCAGCACTCCCATCATCTCCTGTGGGCCCACACTGTGCAGCTTATCAGGGGAGTTTTCAAGGAAAAAGCAAAAATTACATGTAGAAAGAAAAACGTATTCCGAAAAACCACTAACAGCTAATTCTGGCCAACTAGAAAAATCAATATTATGATCTAAACCAGTCATCTAGACCTTCCCTATTGAAAGTTTGCTTTCTAGCAGGGCCCCTTTGAGCACACACCCCTCCGTCTGAAATGTGGCACCGCTAACCAAAGAGCTGGTTTCAAACCTCTTTTAAGACCCATACAAAGAGTCTATGCCCTGCAGCAAGTTTGGGAGTCAGCACTTTAAAAAATAAACTCAGCTACAGAATGATGATTTGCATAGTGCATGGTGACTAAAATTAGCCTGCCTCGACTCCATCTCGAGAGGAAGTCTGATTTGCCACAGCAGTTTCAGGTTTCTTGGCTTCAAGAGAAATTCATAGCATCCCAGGAACACAGACACGTCTTCTTGTGCAGCCCTGCTCCTCTTGGCTGGCACTGTTCTCCAAAGCTACATCTCAAAGCTGTCCTACAGCACCAGCAAAAGCCTCATTCTTCTTAACGTGGGAAACCAGAGCATGCTGAAACCTGTGAAAGCCCTATTTTCTGTACAAAAATGTTTAGAAGATGATTTATTAAGGAAGGAATGTGTTGCAGGTCACAAGATGGTCTGTCCTGGATGTAGGAAGGATAAAACCTCTCTGAGAGTTAATCACCACCTGAGACAGAGGTTTCTTAAAGCAGAGGTGTGCTGAAAGGCACTCTGCAGGAGACGTACACCATGTAAAGTTGTTTTAGGATGGGTAGATTAACCTTCATTAGCTATTGGGTTAATGTTAGATACCCCAACTTGATTCTCAGTCATCGGCCCACATCATCCTTGCATAACAGCTTGTGTTCCTCTGCCATAATTTAATATTGTGATTTGGCTGGCCAAACAGCTCACACGCTCCCTCTGTCTCATTTAATCCTGCAGACGAACGGATGTCCATAGGAGGTCATGCTAGTCCACCATGGATGTCTCTGACAAATCTAAATTATTCAGAAAGTCAGTCATCAGCTAAGTGCTCAGCTGTTTTGTTTTTTTATTTCAGCTTGAGATGTGGCTATAGCTTCTCTCCCTGAGATGTATAAATAATTCATTTAGTTATGTAGTGGGATCACTCAGGACTTGTGCTGCAGTGCTGCTTGCACAGATCCCCTTCTCATCTACTGCACGAACTCAGCTCAGCTCAACCGTATTTCGTCCACCCTTCCCAGATGATGTTTGGGTTTGGGGCCTGGACCCTTGGACCACGTTTCTCAGGGTTTTGGTTCCTCTATCCCCGTGCAGTTCCAGATACTTTTGAATCTGAGATCATAGCTGCCAGAGGTTCATAGCTTAAAGCTCGTATTGAATTTGTACAAAATAATCTTGCTGTAGCGATGATCCAGTTAAGTATCGGGTTTTATATTTTATATGAATGTAAGCCAGCATCTAATTTTATTTTCTGCTGTGTTGTAGAGTTGAGAGGTAATGATTCACTCTTAAAAATACATTTAAAATTATTTAGTTACTACTTTGACTACAATATATATCTTATGGAAGGAGCCCAGAGTAGAAGCTCACTGATGTGCAGATGACTGGTTGCAATTAGGAACAGAACAGCCCCATGACATGAAATCCGATGAGACACTGAACTTCTGACCTATAGGAGAAATCTGATCGTCCCAGCCCACCTTCATCTTCATTTCAGCTCTGTTCAGGAAAACAAAAGTGTTCATTCAGCATTCAATTTTCTCCACCCTTCACTACTGGAATTTTTATATGATCTGAATTAAATATGCTAGGCTTTGAAGGTAGAAGGTAGAAGCGGCTAAGCGAAATCCATGATGTCTTTCTGTGTCTTTAGCTATTGTCATTACGCCTTGTACTGATCTGATGAGGCCCTACTGGAAAATGAGGTGCTACTGCGTCCAACATCATTGTGGTTTAAGCGGAATAAAATACTGACTTTAGTATTACTGGATTATTATTTTTTTTCTAGGCTGGAGGCAATCATTGATTTTTGCCAGCCTTAGTCACATTCTCTGCTCCTAAGTTGAAGAATTAACCCCGAAGTCCTTATTCAGGATTCCAAATATCTGAGGCAAAGTTTGAGCAAGGCACAGACTACCCGAAGTTTAATTACTATGCAGCAGTGGTGAGTTGAGGTAGAAGTACCCAATAACCTGCAGTTTGTCACAGCCATGGAGCTGACACCTCTGCAGTGTTGTGTGGAGATAATTAGGTCTTAAAAGACATGCCACCATGCTGGATGGGGTCCAGTTCAGCAGACCTCCTTATCTGAGTTTCTGCTCAATTTTATGCACATACACTCTGCTCATCAATGGCCAACCTCCATGGGAGCCAAGCGTGCGTAAGAGGACGACGGCTTTACCCACCCAAGCTTCTGATAAGCTAAAAACAGATTGAAGGTCTAAGTCAATTACACTGAAGCATGTGATAAAATTCTTTGCTAAACTGGGGCCTAAGTCAGTGTGATCTTAGGGTGGAACTCAAATAACTGCTCTTGGCGGAAAAAGCACAAGAACAGGGCACAAGAACAGGGCACAAGAACAGAGCCAAAGGTTCTTCTGGGGTGACGGGCTGGGGTGAGTGGCAAGAATCCGAGCAAACGGGAAGAGGGCGTGGTATGAGGGAAGGAGGGATTGCATGACTGGCTCCATGACTATGGCTTGGGAGGAGGAATTTCCTCATGGGAATGTTGCCAGGAGGGTGAGGAAATTACTTGCTTTTCTAAGCAGAAGCAACTAATTAAGGAGGGGTGAGAACAAAGGTTCTCACCTGTGCTGGAGGCAGTGTTGCTAGGACATAGTACTGGTGGCACTTTGAGTTGTGTTGCCTAAAATAGTAGGCTTTCTTCAGATTTCCAAAAGTAGGATAAAGTAATAGAGTTCACCTCTTGTAAGCATCTGTGATCACCATTCAGGAGGTCTATGGCAATGGCTTGTGTAGTCAAGCATAAAAACAGCCCAGGTATAAGATATCAGTCCCAGATTTCGTCTTAAGTTCTGGAGACCAAGTGTTAGCTAAGTCCCTGGAGCTCCACATCACACCAGTCTGCTTCTGCTGGGCTGCCTGCTCCCTGTTTCTGCACTTACTTTGGGGTGTTTGGGCCACCTCTCAGTTTCTTGTTATAAAACATGCTAAAACTTCTTCATCGTGAAATAAAGGAGAGTTTCTGTCCTTCCGAAAGATTTTGTGGGAAAGGTGTGGAAAGACTAGAAAAAAAATTATCAACACTTAAATGGTTCAGGCTTGCAAATAAATAAATTGCAATCTGGATAGAGGGGACCTTAGCTTCCCTGGAGAACATTTTAGTACATCAGGAGCTAAACACTGAAATTGGTAGAGCTGTGTGTGTGAGAACCCAGCTTCACCACAGACACGTTAGATAGAGCCAAAAAAATCTGTGAAAGACGGAACCAAACAAACCCCCCCCAGATGACACCACCACCCCCAAGGGGGACTTTTGGGCACTGTGCTGGCTGAACAGAGGCTTGGAACTGTGCAGAAAAGCTCTTTCTGGAGAGCTGTTTCCTACTACACAGAGGGAAAGAAGACTTCATGCCTGAAGGATCTCTTTGATAACATCTCCATTTCGTAGGCACCATCCACAACTGGTTAGAACCTAAAAATGGTAATTTCTGCTCAGAAGAGACAGCAGCCTCTTTTCTCCTCTTATATAAAAAAAAATTGTTTTGAACTGGCTCTGCTAGATAAATAACATTTAGAAGTAAGTGTAGGGCTCATGATGAGTCTAGTGTAGAGGTTCACAGTCACTTTTCATGCCAAGGATCACAAATTAATTAAGAAAATTTTGTCACTTGGAAACTCTACCAGTCACAGTCGCATCAAATCACTGTAGCAGTAACTTGCATGGAAAAATAACATTAGAGTTATTTTTATTTTTAGCTGTCTTAATGAAATATAGCAGATGGAAATAAAGAGGAGAAGCCCGTCCTCTGTGACTGGCCATCTGTCTGGGGATCAGCAACAAGTATTTCATGGATCACAGCTAGAAAATTAGTGGGTAATTAATGTCAGTCTTCAAGCTACCTTGCAGTTCTTCACTCTCATTATTCTACTCTACAGAGTGGCTTTCAAATGCCACTGATAACTTACCTGGCCATGAGAGGCGTGCTCATAGCACTGCCCTTAGCTTCAGAGTACTAAACCTGGCGTGGAGCACCATCGGTTCCCTGCAATCCCTCCCTCCCACACAGATCTGCAAAGCCCTCAGCGATCACGTAGCCATCCACTCACCGTGAGCTGAACTACCCGGATCCTAAGGACTGTTCCAATTGATCTAAATTTGCCTTAAAGACATTCATATCCCGCCCTTGGTTCTGTAGCACACCAAGCTCCTGGGACTGGCACAGGACCATCCCCTGTACTAGGCATGTCATGGAAACCAGCTTATTAACTTGAACACGGACTAAAAATGTATTATCCAAAACTAATTTTTGTGTGTTGGGTTTCTTGCTGACATGTAGCTTTTCCAAGTTCGTTAACTAGCTAGTCTGGAATCCAGCTCTTCAAAACCTCTCCAATTACTTCTACGCACTGCTCACTTGGAGGAAGCCTGTCTTGTTTAATGACATCCTAAACAGACACACAATCCTGAACGCTGCTAAAGGTCACGCAGCCCGAGCTTTTGGCGATGAGATACTTGTTCAGTGTTGTCATCGTTATACCCTCTCGGTGCTCACACATGCTGCATTACGGCTGCAGTTTGTTCTCCCTTTCCTTTTTGGGAAAATCAATGCCTTGTCACAAGAAAGTGTTTATATTTCACCATTACAGAGTATTGCTTATTCTTCTCCTGTAACAGGATATTGTTATCGGGCTGTTTTAACTTTGTTTATTACCTCCATTCTGCCAGCTCCTACAATTCACTTGATACTGTTTTGGTTATTTTTATGCTTTGATTTAAGAACACTGTGCTCCAAGACTGCACTTTAAGAAATGCCCTGAGGAGCAGAGCCAAGGGAGTCGTCAGCTTATTTACTGGACTGTTCCGAGCCCTACACGGTGCCTTAGGAAATACCTCTCTTCCTGGAAACCCACGGCTCACTGGTAAAACTCTACTGTAGGGCATAAACATAATTAATCTTCCCCAAAGCCTAGACATCAGTATCTGAACCTGACGTAGCAGGTGGACATTGTGTTATTCCTCATGCAAGGAAAGTGGCCCCACCGACAGAGCTTAAATCTAGGAAATCCGATTTGTAGACCTGCTAAGTTTTTTGTTATGTCTTCTATTACTTTCGTGGCCCTTTTTTCCCCTTCTGAATGCGTACGCAATCTCAGTTTGTTGACAAATGCCAAATATTTGCAAATATGTTTCAGCCAATCTTTTACGGTCTTGCAGGTACAAGTTGCGGAAACGTCCCCTCGACTCCGTGGTGATAACTTCACCGCCTCGTCCCTCTTCCCGGCAGCCCGTCCCGGGTCAGCTGCCGGCGATGGCGGCGGCCGTGCTTGGAGCTGGTCCTCCACAGCATCGCACCCACCATCGGGGCTGGGCGGGGGATTGGGATGTCAATTAGGGAGGCCATCAATTAATCAGCCCCTCGCTTCCAGCTTTCCTCTGAAAACAACTGTAAGGAAATTATTAAAATGATCCCCGCTGATCCCCCGCCCCGGCCTCATCTACCGAGGCGTGAATTCGAGGAGCAGATGTGTGAGTTAGGCGAGTGCCGCTTCTTCCGATGAGCCACCGCGCCAGCTCTGCGCCACCGCCACCTCCCACGCCAGCGCCGCGTCCGTGCGCCGCGCGGCGGCTGGTGGGACGGCCAGGCTCAACCTCGCCTGCTCTCGGCGGGGGGACGCGTGTGTGAGCCAGCGGTGTTTTGCTTCGATAGCTCGTCTATCTGCCTTAAGAAGGGGGAGCGTGTAGCTTATCCACTTCATAAAGAAATTGTGAAGATCATCTAATTAACACTCAAAAGGGTTCCTAGAGAGCTAAGCGAGAGCTTATGAGGCATAAAGTACCTTTTGCTTTTTAACGAAGAAAGGATGAAGAGATAACCTTAAAAACAAATACATATGCAGCGCCATGCGCCTTCTGCCTATCCTTTGCTGTAGCCCCGTCTCCGCTTCGGCGCGTGGCACATCTGGCTGTGCACATGGCGGCTGCAGGGGAGGGATCGAGCACCTTCTGCTTGCCGGAGGCCGGACGGACGTGAGGTGCTTGCTGCCCAGAGAAGAGCGATCCCTGCCTTGCTCCTCCGCTGCACCCTTGGCTGCACTTTGGGAATACGTACAGCCAGAAGACTGGTATCTTAGACCCAAATTAAGGCGGTATGATAGGAGGGTGGCTCCAGATCCCTCCCCCCTTTCCTCTCCTCCTAAAATTTCAAGCAGCCAGAAGGTTGCACAGAGACCAAGATGAGGAGACTTTCTTCATAAGCTTTACCTAAGCCGAATCTCCCAGCAGATAACTCCACAGTGGTTTTGGGAGAGCTGCTAACTCTTCGGTGTGCTTTCTGTTGCAACCCTAGGAACAAGGCTGAGCCTTTTGCGACGCAGGCAGCACCCCGTTGCCCCGAGGGCTCCAACGGCGAGGCTGGTGCTGCCAGCAGGTCACAGCAAGGCAGAGCTCAGCACAAGCTCAAAACCTGCCTGAGCGCTGGGGACCCGGGGGGCCTAACCCACCCAGCTGCACCATGGCTGCTGGCTGGAACGGCTGCTTGGAAGGTAGTCTGGGGCTTTGGGGCCACGCTTGGGTCCCCGGGGTGTGCACGTACCCAGTTCGCCTCCCAAGGGCCACGGGGAGCCTTTGCCAGGTCTTTTTCCCCCCATCTCAGCCTGCTATTGACAGTGCTCGCGGCAGCAGCCAGGCAGCACGGAGCTCGTTTCAAAATCCACCTCTGCCTCCATGGCCAAATGAACCTCCCAGCTACCCAGGAACCGGTAACAAAACCTCCCAGCTTCATGGGATCGACGGGCTGTTAATGACGCACGACATAATCATCCTCTCTCGCTGCCGTCCCACACAAAGAAATCCAAGCCTTTTTATGGTGTGTTTAACCTGGAGCTCTACCTCCCTATAGGGATATGGCTGGGATTTTTCAAATGAGACCACTGGGAATTTCTTGCTCAATTCCAATTGCGTTTCAGGGGGTTTGGCAAATAACTCACAGCCTCTTTTAAAAACTCACAGAACGGCAATGGAGATAATTTGCAGGTTATCCACAGAGGCAGACTGCTCAAGGTTCATTACAATACCAGTTAAATGTTATTTATCTTGTTCGCTGTCTCATTCTAGTTACTCATTTCCCCTGGAAAGCCAAAGAGTTGGACACATGAGTTGGCTGGACAAGGTTCTTCTTTCAACTGTCATTCTCCATTTAGAAATAATACCTAGAAATATCTTTTTCTACAGAGTTTTAAGCTGCCAGCCAGGGCAAGCAACTGCTTATTACAGGAGCTGAGATCCAAAGTTTACCACCATTCATGGGGAGCTGGATCCAAGGTTTTGGTTTGGCTGATGATAAAGAGAGGCGAGCAAAGCTGAGTAAAGCCAGACCCGAACTCCTCCCGGTGTCAGCGGCCAAGGACTGGTCTGCTTCCAGCGTATCTTCACAAGAGCCCATGGTCTGAGCTGCAAAGTTAATTTTGAAGCGGTACAACAGAAGTGTTTGGGTAAAAATGCATTGCTGTTACTAACAGTAAATAGATGTATGAGGTAAGATCTGCTGTGGTAAAGAGAACTGCACCTGAGCAGCGATATTTCAAGCACTGAGCTGCACCCCCAGGATTTGCACCCTGGGCTTGCCGGGTAGCTGCGGTCCCGGGGAGGCAGCTAGCACCCGTCCCAGGCTGTTCTGAAAGCTGCAAGTGTTTCCTGGGCCGTAATCCAGCCCAAAGAACTTGGGTCGCTGCTTTAGGTGACATACAGCACAGCTGCTTGGGCCATGGGAGGCAGGCAAGAGGGACGCGGACCACGCGTATCGTGCGATTTGATCCAAGGAATCACAGCTGACCCACCGGCAAGCCCCGACAGGCATCGCTGCTGCTGTCTGTAAAAGGGCAGGGAAAGGCGCTCCGCGGGGAGAAGATTACCCGGTGCATCGGCTGGATGCTACTCCAGTGACATAGCAGCCGACCTCCATCACAAACCAAATTCTCTCCCTGATCCCTCATTTCGCTGCGCAGATACTAATATGAACTGGCCTTTACAGCTGAAGGAAAAGGGCAACTGGATTTCTCTTCTCCGTCAACCCTGTCCTGACTGTTCAGATGTGGTGAGTTAGAAATCCCCAGTACTTTTTGAAGCCTGAAGGTTACTGAAGTGCAACTAGTTCCCTGGCACTGGCCTTCTAATGTCAATGTTTGAGGACTGTTTTCATTACAGGAATGGTAAAAAACTATAAAAGAAAAAACCCCAAACCCCAGATTTTCTTTTAGTCACACAATGCCAGGAGGCAGATATAGAAGAAAGACTGCAAGCCTTAGCACAGATAAAATTGCATGGCAGAAAACTCCATCCCACTCTTCAGCACTTAAATTCTCTTTTCCAGCAAAATGTGCCCACTGAGCTGGGGTGTTTCCCAAATGAAAGCAAGCTTCTGAGCCGTGTTTTTTGATGGCATTCCGATGGGCACGCGCCTGAATGCTCTGCTGAACCTCGGTCTGCCAAAGTACCTCTCAGCTAAATACCTGGTAGCTGCTGGAGCTTATAGCCTCGAGGATCCCTATGGGACAGATCCTTCATAACCCACTTGAAAATCAAAATATAAGCAAGCCAGTTCCTGCTGATTTTGGTTTTACCTGCCCTTGCCAGAACATCACCTTCAGTTTCCAGACTTGCTGCAGTCTTTCTCAGGACGAGGATGGTAATTAGGTTCATGAGACTGGAGGATCGGTGAGCCCAGGCGGTCTGTTTTAGCCATACCCTAAAATAAAAGAGGAAACATAGGAAAAAGGCAACAAAAGCATTAGCCTTATCCTCTGCCGAGCGGAGCGCGAGGCCCCGGTGTACACACCACGGTTCTGGCTGTTCGGGAATTTGCTTGCTGTTTCTCTGGAGATGGGTGCTGCAGCGGGTCCCCTCGGCCACCCGCCCCATCCTGGGTGACAGGTTCATGCAGCAGTACCTGCTTCCTTTCAGGACTCGTGTGTTTTGATTTTACTCATTGATCAAAAATAACCAAGTTGCTTTATTTTCACATCCGCTTCAGTAGCAGGGGGTCAAGTGGGCTTTGTGTCCATCTCAAAGTGTTGGAGACCAGCCCAAGTCTGGAAGGTTTTATGAATACTCTGCGCAACGGAAAAAGTCTGTGGGGTGAGAGGAGGGGGGACCAAGCCAGGAGAAACTTGCTGCCGCTTCCAGCCACGGCTCAGGTGAGGTCCACCATGAACACAGCCCTTACCAAATGCTTTTCTCTTCTTTTTTTCAACCCATGAGCAAAAGTTGAAGATGTGTTTCCAACCTAGAAGAGCAACACTGAGTCAGCGCTCTCTGCAGCACAGCTCCAGGTTGTCTCACCCGCCTGTTTGAACCTGGTTTTCTTACCCAGTTTGTATATTAAGAACTACAGGGACATTCTTCCTGGTAATCCTGACAGAGTGCCTTGCCCAGGGGGTCTCGTGAGCCTCCTCGTACTAACTGAATACGCAGAGAAAGACCTTGCCATTGCCACCGAAATTAATGTGTAGGAGGACTCAATGTGTGCATTAAATCATACTTATCAGTCCAAAGGATTAATCGCCCTGTTCACCTAAGGGCTAGTGGAGAAAAAGAAGCTTTCAAAGGGTTTAAGTTTGGGCCCCATCACTTAGCTGTGCAGCTGGCCCTCCCACACCGTCTGGTCGGGTGTAAATCTCGCAGGCAGGGACTCCGCGCGCTCAGAGCCCTCCGCTTCCACTCGCCATCCACAGGCAGAGGTGGCGTGTGTAAGCGCGATGCATCACCAGCCCGCGCTTTCCAACCGCTCAGCAGAAATACCGTGGTATTACATTTGCTGTCATCTGCCTGTCATTCGACTCCCACGGTCCTTTCTGACACTCACAGCAGGACTGCAGCCAGCCACTATTTGCTGCTAATACCTGAGCCTCCGTCCACGGAGCACCCGGCCGGCAGCATCTCACGGAGATCCCTGGGCTTGGTCTCCCCCCTGCCTGGAGTGGCTGCAGCAGCAGCCAGCGCCAGGGGAGCTCGATCGTAAAAAGGGCACTAAATAAACCCGATCTTAGCATCAAGGTTGATACAAAAAGCCGTAAAAAGCAGGGATGGTAAAAAAGAAAAATGCATGGCAACATCAAATCCTAGATGCTGACCTGAAAAGATTTCCTTCGGAAAAGATTGCCCAAAATTCCCTCTCCTGAAGGTGATCGGCGTGTCCTGTCCTAGCAGGATTACTCCTTGCGCATACATGCATACGTCAGCTTGTATTCATAGCCCTAAAATGTTCGTGTCAGTTATATGCCCCACAAATACCAGTAAGATTTGAGATTTGAGATTCTGCTTCCCCCCTGCCCCAGTCCACTCCTGTTGTTGTTGCATCTGCTTGTTTCATCTATCACTGGTCCCGTCCTCATCTTCGCCTCAGCATATGTTGCAGGAGGAGAAATATAATTAAGTTTGGAAAATTCATTTTGAGGTAACCAGATGTCTTGCACCACCTTGAACGTATTTCCCACACCTTCCTCAGCAGAGGGAAAGTCCCCGCCTGCGGCTGGGCGGCGCTGGCGGCGGCGGGGGCGCGGGGGGCCCTGCCTCGCGCAGAGCCGCGCGTTTCGCTCTCCGACGCGGGGCAGCGTCTTCTCCAGGAGCGCATCCTGCAAAGGCTTTCGGAGCGCTGTCGTGGATTTGGAGAGAGCTCCGTTTCTGGTGCTCATCACCTGTACACCTCCCGGTTGCCGATATACACACTTCAGCTGTGACTTCCCTTTGTTTTCCTTCAGGGCTGCGTGCTTGATTTATGACGATCAGCCAAGTGTGGTTACGTGTTCGCACACCGAATCCGCATTGTTAATTTGTGTGGTTACTTCTGGATGCTTGCTGGGTGACTTGGTGGTGGATGGGCAGTGGTACAGCTGCGCTCGGGCAACGCAGTCACAGGAGCCGCACGCGTTAGCTGTGCCCACAACAGAGACATCCACTAACGACCTGTGAAAACGGCAGTTCTAGATTGCCGTTTTACAAGAAATGCCTTGTTATTCTGTAAAATGTTGCGGGGCTCTCCAGCCTGCCACTCAGGACCGCGTATTTACAGGCCAGCAGTTTGCACGGAGCAGCAGAGCCGGTTTAGCTCTCTGCAAAAACCTTTCGTTCCTCCGCCAAAGCCCTGGATCCCTCTGACGGCCTTGAGACGAACTCCGGGCCCGCAGAGAGGGAAGGGGTGGCGCGGAGGGGACGGAGCGATGGAAGCCTGCAGGCGGTGGGCAGCAGAGGGGAGAAGCAGCACTGCCGGAGGAAGCCGGACGCTGCCCGGGTCGCCCTGCTGCTAGCGCAGAGGGATGCTCGCTTCGCCGGAGGGTTTTGCTATCCGTCTCCATACCGTGTGCTCGCTCTTAGGGAACTGGGCACCGGCTGTTTCCGTACTCCCATCAGTGGCCGGGAGGGATGGGGTGTTCCTTTCCTGGCCCCGCTCTTGCCCCGGGGCCAGGTTTCCTCCTCCTGCCCCATCCAGCTCGCTGGGTCCCTGCCAGAGGCCGCGGTGCCAAGAGGGGATGACGCGGCGCCGTTCTGCCCAGCCAGGGCGGGGGGGCACTGGGGAGGGACTCGGAGATCTCCTCCAACTTGTGCCCTTGTCACCCCCTCCTCCCTCGTCTCTGCACGATCCTGCTGCGTTCGCGCCGGGAGCACCGCGCCGCTGTTGCATTCGCAGCAAGGGTGCTCCTTCCCTGGCCGAGAGCACCCCGGCATTCGCCCAGCTCGCACCTCAGCTGTGCAAAACCCAAACCAGTGCCCCAAACCCAGCATGACACCCCACTTCTGTATCGGCAGCTGCTTTTGGAAAAGGCCGAGATGGAGCCACTGCAGTCTTGGTTTCCTGCAGGAGTGGCCATGCCCATCCCCGCGGCGGCTGTGGCAACACTGTGCCGGGGGCAGCCGGAGGGGCATGGGTGCTGCCCTGGGACGGTGCTCTGATTCGGGGCTCAGCCGCCGCACGCCGTCTGCAGCCCCAGCTGGGTTCCGCTGCTGGCCGAGCGGAGCGGTACTCGTCCCCCCGCGCCCTCGGAACGCTCTCCCTGTGCCGCACGGAGACAAAAATACTTGCCCAGCTGCTGCCCACCTGGGGCCTGAGATGGGTTTAGGAAATGGCAATAAGAAACTGAAAATAAAAGGCTGAAAAGAGAGAAGCACAGGGCTTGCACCAGAAACGAGAGCTAAAAATAGCGGTGATATGATCCATCAGAGCTATCGGTCATAATTAACCGCTCGAGTGTCTTTGGGCATCAAGCAAATGCCTCTCCAGCAATAGGAAACTCACTCGGGTTTAACAGCCGCGACGGTGTGTCCTGGGCTCCCGGCGTGCCGCTGCCCAAAATAGAAGACACGTGGGTGGTTCCCTGGCTGGCTGATGCTGGGCACCGGAGGGGCGTTACCCCCCTCCACCCCACATTCGGGACCACCACCCCGCTCCTTTCACCCCCTGCCATGGAGATGAGGGGTTTTCTGGGGGATGAGCCACCCTCCCTTGCAGGGCGAGTAAAGGGCAGGGAGGAGTGGGCAGGCACCAGCCCGGAGGCACCGTCAGCCCCTCGGGCACCGTCAGCCCCTCGGGCACCGTCAGCCCCTTGGGCACAAGCCTGCTGCGGCATTCCCGGGTGCTCTCGGGGTGCTGGGAGGTGGGTGCGTGGGGAGCGGTGGGAGCTGCTCGCAGGGAGCCTCTGGAAGGTGCCGGTGCACTGGCGTTTCCCTCGCGGTGGTTTGGAGAGGAGAAGCCACAGCCCTGGGTCATCTTGGAGCCGGGAGACGAGGAGGTCGGGGCTTTCTCAGCTGCCTCGTGCCAGGCAGCAGCACCTCCGTGGGGACTTCTCAGTGCCCCCGCACAGCCGTCTGCCCCTCACCAGCACCAGCACCGGGCAGTGAGCGTGGTGGCAACCCAAGCTTTTGTACGGGCCCTACTCGGCGCTCAAGTGATCGAAACGACCGAGGTGAGAGGCCTGGGTGCGTCCTGTCCCCTCCCAACGAAGCCCCTCGGGCCGTGCCCTCTCTTCAACTCCAGCCCTCCCAACACAGTCACCTTGTGCGGAGCGCACAGCGGCCCCCGGCCGGGGGGGCTGCCCGCTCCTCAGGGTGCCCCATTTTACCAGGGAAAAGGGCTTTTTTTGCACCGAGGGACGTGCAGGAGGAGCCTGTGAGAAGTGAGTGCAATATCGCTGCCGCGGAGGGAGGGCTCGGCTGCCGGCCCCGCTGCTGTGCTCACCCCAAAGCCCCGTGGGTCCAGGGTTCGGGTGACCGCCCGTACCCGGTGACACGTTGTAATAGTCACAGGGGTGGATCAAAATATCACGGTCTGTTAAAAGGCCCCTCACAATTCAATTTATGTCTGATATTTAGTTTCTGTAAATGTAAGATACTGTGCATGAGATCAAGTGGAAAGTTTCTTCTTTAATTCCTCTGGAAACAGAATCATTTAACTGAGCTGGAAACATTTGACTCAAACATTACGACATTGTGATAGAGGAGAAATTCAACACCACCACAACAGCCCTCAGCTAATCCGTTTTCTTTTCTGGAACCGAGAAAGCTTAGACTGGGAGAAGGATATTTAAAACCAGTTCTGCTCTGAGAATGAGCGGTAGTTAAAACCAGAATGAAATAGGTAAGGATTTTAAAAACAAATACAGGACTTAATCAGTCATGATCCTAAGCAAGGTTAAAGCAGCTACAAACCATAAAGAAGGTGGTGGGTTTCGGTGTTCCCCGTTACACCAGAAGCCGCCTGACGTAACCACGTCCTGCGAACAGCCGCGGCGCGGCCGAGGCCGAGCTGCGTGGAAGCGGCCTGAGATCCAGCCGCCCCGAAGCCGCCTGTGAGCCCTGAGGCCAGCGGGAGGGGCGAGCACTGGCGTCCCTGCGAGAGCACGTTTCGGCTCACCTGGGTACCAGAGGCCGGTTCCCCAGCTGGCGTCCCCGCGACACACCCGCTTTAAATCCTGCGCGGAGCCTCTCCTACCTACCTCTCGTGCGGCCCCGGGGGCCAGGCCTGGCCCAGCAGATGCAGGTAGCCCATACGTTCCTGGGGGTGACGTTACGCGGTGGCGACCAGACGTAGCCCGACGCCTCGCGGGAAGGGCTGGCCGCCGGTGCCAGCCTCGCACCCAGAGCGTCGCGGCTGGGCAGCTGGGCTCGAGCAGCTGTAGCTACGCGGGGCGCGGATACGCCGCGGGTTTATCCCGGGTGTGAACAACTCAACGCTTTCTACTCGGCAAGCGTGCGTCCTGCTGGCACGACTCCGTCTCCCTGCCCCCCGGTCCCGGCGCTGCGGCTGCGCAGCGTCTGTAGGACATCTATGGGGCTGAGGCCTGGGAGAAGCTCCGATGTCATGGCACAGCCAGGGCGGTCCTGACCAGCACGGGCACAGCACCGGGACTGGGAAGAGGAATCCGACGTCGGCTGCACGGCCACAGCTGAGGGCGCATCCCGCCCAGGGCGCGTCCCGCCGGGTGCTCCGGAGACCTGCCGTGGCTGCGGAGCGGGACTGCTTGGAATCAGAGGAGCCTGAAAGTCATCACTGTATTTTCTTTCATTCTCCCTATTTTCGGCTTCAGATTCTTGGATGTCTCCTGCCTACGCCCCAAATAAGTGACAAGGAGTAGGTTTGAGATAGTAACAATATTAAAATGAGTCAAAGTGCAGCGTGAGCTGAAAGTTAGCACGAATGCAGAATAAAACCCCTCGGCAAACGTAACTGCCAAGGAGCGGTCAGGTAGGCAGGAGATCCTCAGGGAAAGACCAGGGAGCAAGGGAGGATCGCAGGCTCAGCACGGCTTAGGGAGCCCTGTCACACGTACAGCGGGCTCTGCTCGGCCGGACAGCCGAGGAGGCAAAGTGCAGAAAGAGAGGGAAACGATCAGAAAACATGGGCCGTGAGGAGAAAGACATCCGCTGGCTGCGGAAGACCAAGGGGGATATAGTAACAATCTCCAGAAGTTACTGCAAATAAGGCGGCAATAAATCTGGTTTGCATACACATCGACTGTGAAGAGAATAAGACTGCCCTGGCTTGCTTTGTGACCTCCTGAAAAGCCCCAGAAGAAGGGATGCCTTCTCTGTCATGTTTAAATCTACTTTCAAGTCAGCGGTGAGGAAAGGGGAACAACCTCAGGCATACTACAGATCCCTCCCGGAGCCTCCGTAGGTCCCTCTTCCGGCTTAACTCCCCTCCAGCAATGGCACGGAGGCCTTTCCGCCAGCTACTGCTGCTTTTAACGTGTCCTCCGGTATTGTGGTGAACTGACCCAGCTGTGGAATCCAGAGCAAGAAGGGAACCGACAAGCTGAGAAATGCTCGTTTGCTTCTTGCCGACCCCTCCGCAGGAATGGGTTTGGGGAGGCGTGATCTGCGAGCAGAAATCCCAGTGATCGGGGTTAGCAAATCACAGTCATTAATCGTCGTCTTTACGGCACAGAGCCGGAGCCGTGGAAAATACGTGCTCATGCTGAGTGATCTGTTTAAATGCTCCGTTCCCGAGCCAGACGTTTGGCCGTGGAGAACTGTAACGGGGTTTAGGTGCAGGAGCCCCGGGGCAGCGCAGGACGCAGCACCGGCCTGGGGAAGCACAGAACCTTCACGAACACAGCGGGGAAGAGAGGAAATGAAAATGAGCCAAATGTTAGAGGAACCGATCAGCCCATGGAACAGGCTAACGTGAAACAGCGGATGCCTCGTGGTTTGTGCGGATACCAGTCGAGTGGACAAGACACCAAACCAGGATTATAACAAAGTGGAAACAGAGACGGGAGAAAAATGGCTTAGAAACCTTGCGGGCTGCGGCGGCGTTTGCCGGGTAATGCCCCCTCGCGCCGCGGCAGGGCCGCGACTCAGCCCAGCGCGCTCGTGTGCGGCGAGAAGGAGCAGGTCTAATGTTCGTCTCCTGGGAAGCGAGCAAGCGCTGGCTTGTGAATAAGTCATTTCACTGAGGAGGAGGAAAGAAGGACGACGCCTTCCCCCATTTGCCAAAATCCCTCAAGTCTGAAGTTGTCATTGCTGCCCTTGTCCTTCCTCCGTGCTAGTAAAGGAACGCATGGTATTTTGGGGGCAAATCTTATTTCTCTCCTCCCGTATGCCCCCGATTTAAGGCTTGCAGCAGTCCTAATCCCACAAGAAGCGAAGTGGACGCTTCCCCTCGGGACATGAATAGCCCCATTGAAGTCATGTGCTGCGACTTTACGTGCGTGCTTGGAAGTTCGCAGGATTGAGGCTGTTGAGCCCGGGGTCATTTTTGGGAGGAGTGTCCCTGACACCCCGAGCACCCCACAGAAGCCAAACGTACCCAGACAGTGGTTTCAGAGCTGCTCATCTAGCAGGTATATTGAGTTTGAAGCCTGCTCTGGGAGGCTCGATGCATGGCACGGTCTGGGTGCCCATCTTCGGGCCAGCAGCTCAGCTCGCGGCGTTTTGCTCGTCTCCGGTGGTTATCACAGCCCCAAACGGACCAGGACTGAATTGCTGTCACCAATAGAAAATGTTTAACATTCCTCAAGTGGGTACATTTGATAAAAACATTTAATTACTACACTTCCTAAAGCACCCCAGAAAGCTGTCGGGCAAATAAAATCTCTAAATAACCCCAAGCTATCAAAAGCCAATAGGTTCTTACACCCTCCACCACCATAAAACCCGCAGAGATAAAGATGCCAGATACTGACGCTATTTAAAGGGAGGGCGTAACATCGTGTCACCATGTGGTGATGTGGCGCTGGTCAAGTCCCTCCGTTACAGCACATAGATACATGGCAGTGCCTCATTTTTTGCTTGCGTACAGCTTTCCTCAGGGAGCATCCCCAGGCTTCCCGCAGAGTCCCCCCCCCCGCCGGCGGCATGAGGAGCTTTTCCCAGCACAGTGTTGGTGTTAGGAGATGGTCAGCTGGCTTATTCCAATCACACAGTATTTTTTATATTTGTAACCAGAAGCTATAAAAGCCAGGAAATGTGCATTTATGGCCCATAAAAGGCTTGCTTAGAGCTATGACCTACTGGCTTACGTAACTTTATTTACTACTGGTCCTGGATGGGGCTCCTATCCCAGCGCCCTGCTAAGCTCAGTTTGTAGCTCTTCTTTATTTGTTACAGACACAGTGATGTTGGGCAGTCGGAGGGTTCAGAGATTGGGGCTTGGAGGGTGGGTGGACACCTGCTCCGAGGTGCAGGAGAGCCGGGCAGCGCCAATGTTCAGCTTCTCATGGGGAACGTGGTTGCACCGAGGGGAAAAACCCACTCCAGTCTTGGCCCTTGGTGTTTGCCCCGGACACAAGGTGTTTGCTGAGAGGGATGGTGAGAATATTCCTTTCTTAGCACCCTTGCCCATCCTTTTAGGTGAAAGTGAGTCAAAATCTTTGCACGACTAGGTTCAACAAGGGGGGTTGCACGTGCCTCTCCGCTTGCAGCAGGAGCTGGCCCCAGAGAGGAGGCGACTGGGCTTTGCAGCTTCTCTGCTGCGATGCCGGAGCTGCGGGGATAACCCCAAAGCATCTCTCCGTCACACGCTGCTGTGATGCCAACATCACCTTGGAGGTTTCCCTGCAGATTCAGTCCTTGTCCAGCACTGACACGGTCTTCCATTAAGGAGCAACATCTCCTGCCACGCGCCAAATCTGCAGGTCCCAAGGCTTTTTTATTAACCCTCCAGGCTGGTTTGGCCACGGCTGCCGAAACGCTGCAGGCAGCACGCGTGCGGGCAACCATCAGCACCCACGCCGGGAGCCGACGGCCTCCGTGCAGCAGCTCCCACCTCTGGGCCGAAGCAGCCCAAGGCTGAATAATCCCAAACTGCGCCTGAACCAGCTGCAGGCCAGGACGTCTTCAGCCGAATTGCTCGGTGAATAACTTCAGTACCCTTGCGAAAGTCTCTGCCATTGCGCAGAGTGATTCGTGGCTGGAGGGGAAGGCAGGATTTCCAACATCAGTGATTTGTTTAGTTTTTGATGAGAACTGACCAGAGCTGCTCAAGTTCAGCACACCTGGGGTGTGAGATACACTGTAAAAAATGGAATTTGTACAAACAAGCGAGGAAACTGCAGCAGCTGCGGGGATTTGCAAAAACTCCCATGTCTCTTGTCCAAACACCAAAGCTTCCCTGGCATGCTGCAGACTGTGCCCGAAGGCCAGTATTTGGGTACAGAGCAGATGGAGGACCAGAAAGACCACCAGCGCTGAAAAACCTCTGAACCTGCCTGCCTGAGCCGCAGTTCTTGCGAACCATGACTACTTCAACTAGCTCTTCAGCTCTGGTTTTCTCTTCTGGGGAAGAGCCTGCGTATAGACCTGTATTTCACGGTGCGTAGATACCAACCTAAAACAACACTGAGCGAGCACCAAGAAGCATGGTCCAGCTTGGGATCATGCAACCCAGCTCCTCGGGGCACAAGGAACCCAGCAAAGTCTTCTTTAACCATGGGAGGAAACAAATTGTCACTTCATCGGCAGGGCAAGCCCAGCCAGGGCTGCTGGCCTTCCTCTTCACAAGATGAAACACTCCTTAGGACCTACTCCCATTTACTTCTCCTCCCTTTGCCTCGTTTAAGATCATGCCTTATGGTGCTTGCAAAACCCAGCTCACCGAACAGGAACACTTTCAACACCCAAGTGCTGCTGTCAGCCCAAAACGCTGCTGCTGGCTCAGACTTTGTTGAAGTCTCTTCATTTGTCCAAAAAGTTTCCTCCATGCTTCCTTTTGCACTGGTTCTGACCCCTTTGCAAGGTTCCCAGGCTGAATGGCTAGCGCGGGCACGTCCGGGGCAAGGTTGGCTGCCCAGATCTCCTCTGGGGACCCGGTACAGTGATGAACCGCCTCTCCCACGCTCTCTGTTGCCATCGCACGAGGGGGCTTAGATGGTTCCAGCCTCTCCGGTAAGGCCCGCGGCAGTTTCAGCTACTCCTTTGCACGAGGGTGGGCCAGTTGCAGGCATTTTGCTTCCTCGATGCCAAATAAATGCCTTTTGACCATGACAGCCCTGAGCCTCTTGCGAACTGGGACTGCAGCAGAGCCCAGACTGGAAGTGTCTGAAGGGCCGTAACTTTTCCCTGGAGGACCGGCCCCGCAGGGATCGTGGTACAAGCTCCACCTCGCCTCGCACCCGAGCACGCGCCACACACCCACTTCTCCGTTCACGGCTCCCAGCAGCAGTTCAACCACAGTTTGGCCCGAAGTTGTCATTTTGGGATTTATTGCAGATGCAGGTTGCTATGGTGAAATGACCTTCCGAGCACCCTGAAAAGTTCAGAGATTTGGCTGGGAAATGGCTCTTAAAAACGCTTGCAAAAGGTGGTCATCTGACTTGCTGTGTTGAGCTGGTGGCAGGTCAGTTCAACAGCACATCATCACCCAAAAGGCATCAAAAACTGCTTCCTTACGCCCGTTGCATGAAGTCTTTACTCTCTCCGGGTGTTTTATAGTGACGATACTGCCAGTCGGACATTGCCAGGGATGTTCCTGGTGCCATCTCCCTCTCTTGAGATGTCCTTTCTGATTTCCTCTTCCCACACATGGAAAACCACAGCCCCCGGCGGCCAGGCGAGGATGGGTGCCTCGTGTCTGGTGCTCTGAGTTTGCAACGCCACTGCTGGGGGCTGATCCTGCTCCTCCCGCACCTCCGAGGTCTGGCTGGGCACGGGGCTCCCAGCTGCGGCGTCCATCCTTCCTTCCCTGGAGGAATGAGACACCGGCACATCGGCAAAGGGCTTTTTTTTGCTAGCGAGCACCCACACAGTGTTTATGTGCAAGTGAGTCAACCGGCCTCTAATGGTTTTGTGGATGCCGCACAATTCACCTCTCTCTTATCTCAGGGATTTTCATTACCTTTTGGGCAATTTCGACAAGAATTCAGTTTTTCCTGCCCACGCACACATCCTGCTGTTCTCTCACTGAACACATCAATTAACAGCCAAAAAAGTCCTCAGCACCTTTTCTCTCCTGGATTCAGCCTCCCCCACCAGCCTTTAACACCATTTCCCAGTGCAATGACCTACCCCAAACCACTACCAGGTCTGGCCTGAAAGAATGAAGCTCTTCACACCTGACCCACGTGCTTCTCATGCCCACAGACATCCCTCTGCCACCCTGGGGAGCAGAAACCAAATGCCCCGAGCAAGCAGGGACGGAGCCGCGCACGGTACCCGCGTCCCTGCGATGGCATCTGCTGGGGCGCCCAGGCAGTGGCTGAAGAAACAGAAGTGGTGGAAGAAGCGTGAAGCTTTAACTTATTCTCAGTATTTACTACATCCAGATAAGTATCCAGAGGTATTCCAGCTGCCTTTGCAAACCACTGAGCTCTCCCATTTCCTGCTTTTTATTCCTGCTGGGAGGCAGACAGCTGCACCATTTTCCATCAATCCAGCTGTTTCCACGAGGAAAAAGCTGAGTCTTCAAGCCTGACAGCGTAGCAGACCTGCGGGTCTGCCCCGTTCTCGCTCTCTCCTCCAGACATTTGCTTCCAGCCGCCGTCAGACAGGACACCAGGACGCGTGGTCTGACCCGGTGTAACACCCATCAGCTTGCACATGTGGGTTTGTTTTTTTCCCCTCATTTAGGCTCCAGACCTGAGCCAGCCTATAAGGCAGGAGCCCCTGGGCACCGCGAGGTTTTGTGCAGGGGGGGGCGGCCGCCGCCCTCCCCTCCCCTGCAGAAAGCACCTGCCCCTCCCTCCCCTCGGGGCTGGAGCAGGGAAGGGGAAGGTCCGTGGCGAGATGTGAGCAGCACCAGCCCCCTCACCAGTGCAGCCAGACCCGCTGCTGGCTTTTAAGGTGCTGTTCTGCAGGGAGGGTATGAATTACGGGGGTCGTTCACGTCCCACCTGCAAAGCGGAGCGGGATGTTCCTGAAGGCTGGAGAAGCAGCAGGCGGGGGACGCTGCGAAGCCGCCGCTTGGCTCTTGCAGTGCCACGGAGCGCGCCCTCACGCTGCCTGGCCCTTTCCCACTGCCCAGCGTGAGCTGCTTCTGATGAAGGAAAACCTTTTCCTTTCCTAGGCATCAGGTGCCACGGGCTGAAGAGGTCCCAGGTCCGGAGCAGCCACCTCCAGCCCAACCTCTTGGCTGGGGCCGTACCGGAGACAGACAAATCCCCACAACTCGACTTAGCCAACCGCAGAGAGGTGAAGGGAAGGGAGAGCCATCTCCTGAACCCTTTGATGATCAAATGCACAGACTCTCCCTTCCTTTCTTTGACCGCTGACACGACAGCTTCACCTTGAAGATCTCTTAGAGGAAACCTGAACCGTGGATGTTGAAAGAAAGGCAGGGAGAAGAGGATACTCCAGCATCACGAGTTTTCCCTGTAGGTCTCCACGTTGTCTTTGAATTGTAAGAGCACCATCTTGTGTTTAAACACAACGCAGGCTGCGCCCGGCCCTGGGGGCTTCCATCCATCTTAGAAGCACAAGCAGATGGTAACGGGCAACAATCCGCGTCGCTCCTCATCGGCCCCCTTCTCACCATCGCTTCAGAGTGTTTCGAAAAGCAGGAAAACAATTCTCATACTTGGGTCTGCCATCTCAAAATAGCTTTTTAAAGGAGTTAACTATAACCACGCAAAATTGCGACACATCCCAAACACCACGCCGTGGAGTATGGTCCAAGGCCAAAAGACCTCCTCAACGCTTCTTTTACAGTAGACTTGAGGCACACGTGCATCAGAGATCATCACAATGCCAAATAGCATTTATAGACTGTATTGCTCAAAAGGCTTTTAAGTAGATTACAGGATGAGAAAAAAGGAGGTGATGGCAAAAAGAATCCCTCATTTTCATTTGCTATTACACTGTAGAAAAAGAGAAATTATCTCAACCTCTCTCAATAAGTTTGAGGTTTAGCTTCCAGCAAACCAAGTATTTTCCAATAAAGAGCATTCACATGGAACCATTTTCACTTCCTGTGTGATTATTAACATTTTATGCATTCTGATTTGAACACCCCTTTTTAGAGGAGACCAATACAACTGAGATAACATTTTCAAAGTCTGCTACAGAAAACTGTGAGGGCTTTTCCTACTATCACCACATTCATTGCCGAAGGGCCTGAGTATTTACAATGGCTTAAAACATCAGTCTCGAAATATAATTTGCAACTCCTTAACCTAGTTCGCTATTCTGTTAGCGCCTCTCTCAATACGGGATCTGAAAAATTAAATTAATTACTTACCCACAGGCCTGAGGTGTTGTCAGGGCTGCCAGAAGAGCTTCAACATTCCCAGAGTAAAGATTTACGATGCTTCTTCCTATTTAATACATACGCACACAGTCTTCACACAGTGCAATGATGTGACATGGACACATCCCGAGAATAAACACTGTTTATTCAGAACAGTACATCTGTTCTGGAGAGGCAGACATCTTGTGAGAAAATTGCAGTAAATGAGCATAAAGTTTTATTATTTTTTTTAAGCACCAAGATGATAAATTTTCAAGTTGGTACAACACTGGTAACAGGACACTTTGTGTTTTCTGAACCACGGATTCCCAAGTTTGCACATGCAAAGATGAAGTATTTGCATCCTAGAGGTATTCAAAAGCAACAACTTCACGTAGGTCCTTCACTACTGCCGAGCGAGAGTAACACCGGCTCGCACATTCGCACAGGCACGGGACCGGATGGCATCGCGGCCATGGCGCTCGGGGACAGCCTGCATTGCGCGGGGAGGGGGCCGCCCCACTCCATTACAAGGGTTAACCAAATACCTCCAGTGGCATGGCCACTTGTTAGATACTGATCGAGATAAGTTGCTGGGACAAACATGGTTAGAAAGTGGCAGATGAGCCAGGAAAAACATTAAAACCTGGCTCCAGCCAAGTGTTCTGTTCCTGCAGTGGGAAGGGGAATCTCTTGTCACCGAGTCCTCATTCTTCTGCCTTATAAACACACCATTTCCTTTGCTGCGCGGTAAGCGACCAACGTGCACTTCAGCGTAGATGAATCTTTGGTAAGGTGGTAAGAGAACTTGAAAAATAAATTCCAGCGCCAGCCCCTGTTTCATCTGGGCTGCAGTTAATCGGATCTCCTCTAGATTCTTACCCTACGGATCAGCGGGTCTGTGGGCCACCTAAGAGGCGAAGACAGCATGGCATCATTCGGGAGCCAGTCCGTGAGCAAAGCTTTTCTTCAGAGTTTACGAGCGCGCAGGATTACACTAGTTGTGGGTGACTCAAATATATTACTACCTGTAGTTATGGTAGTAATACTTGGCTCCTAGTATAAAATACCCAATTATTATGCCTTCCGATAGCATCAAACACTTTTGAACTTAACATGAGACTACAAAGAACACACCAATCCGATGCATGTTTCATATACATATTTATATATATTTCATGTACAAAGTTACATTCTGAACCCCATGGATTCAATAATAGAAATAAATACTGAAATAACTACACTGCTATATGAGCTTTTCCGCTCACAGAAAAGAAGCCTCAAGTTTTAACAGACAGCAAGTTTAACGCTGTAGTATCCATACTGGATTACAGAGGCAAGTAAAATTCAGCGTAAAGTGTCCAACAGACAAAACTTTCAAAAATTACAGACCATAAAATGTTTAAAATATATGTTTAAAAGATTGAGAAATGTGTATCAACAAAAATAATAAAGGAAACTTAATCTTGTTAGAGGGCGAGAGAGACATTTAGTGTATAGAAAAATGCTTTGAGGTGCAACATAGGTTGTTACAATATGGCATAACCCTGTTAGAAAAAAACATTTGATTTCCCTAAAGAACTGTATTTGAGTTTACCGTGTCTTGTTTTAGAGCAGGGCCTTCACAAGACCCTGCCTCAACAGGGTCACTTACAAGAGTGCTAAGTCAGGTTTAATCCTTTGGTAACTTTTATAATACTCACATGGAAATAAATATTCAGTTACACAGCATTTTAAAAGACACACGTTCTTTAGAACAGTTAGTATAATAAAACAGATTTAACATTTGTTTGTTACTAAGGCAGCCTATGATAAAGTGTCTACGCTCTGCCAGCTCTATCCGATCCAACGCAGGAAGACCTTTACAAGAAATGGACACTGCAGCAGCTTATACGACGCATTTCACCTTCACCATGCAAACACTCTTACCCAGGCAAGTAATGTGCTGCATATTTTGTGCTCGAAATGTTTCCAAACTATTAACAAGCTGTAGCTATCAAGAGATTTACTCCTATTTATATGATGCTTTAATCACGAGTGTATGCATAAACACATTCTTGAGACGGATTTGTAGGAGCGTACTGCCATCGCAATGCCTGGGGTTTTACGTGCTTTATTCACCGTTCAAAGCGACCTTAAGTAGAGTTTAAAAATCCCAGTGCAGTGCGGTGACAATAGGGACCCATTTAATCTACTGTACCTTAGGACAGGGGATAAAGTTTTAAAATGAGAAATACAGAGAAGTGCACATGCCCTTTATCTACACCCACAGTGGTACACAGTTCGCCTACTGTTTTCTTTAAAACCCTTCCACTTTCGGACACAAACAATCATTCTCTGAGAAAATTTGCAGGAGTTGGCCCACTGAGGTGACTAAAATGGCACGGTGGACCAGATACATTTGGCGAAGACCAGGTACGCCCTTGCCAGATTGAACTGCTCTATGTGATAGCAGTAAAGCCATTCGGAGCAAACAGCCCATCACTAATTACGAATAAAATGCTATACAAGAACCAAGGAACAGAATTGTGCGCTTTTTTTTCTGAGAACATGAGAATGTGACAATCAAGCAGTGAGTAAAAGCTTTGGAGACTGTGTTTTCCAACGAGAAAAAACAAGTAAATTTAAGAAAATGGCAGGAGAAGCGGTGAAACTGCACCACTCACAGTGACGATTCTGCACAACAGTAAAAGTTCAGACAGCATTTTTCTTAGACATCCAATTCATAAGTTAATTCAGATGTGCTTCAGGTTCAGCATACATGTCTATAAGTTTTAAATAGGTCTTTCTAAGAGTGTTTAGTCACTTTACTTTCTGTATAATTTTTAAAAAGCTTCCAGACTTTGTATTTAAGCCAAAGTACTTTAGGAGTGACGTTAAAGATGAATTTGGAAAGCAAATTATGAACAACATGCTCTCATCACTTTTGGCATTCTGAAGAGAAAAATACTACCAAGATATTAGACATCTTTAATAAGGATTTTTACTACATAGTTCATGTCCTAAATACATATTTACGAGAGGAACAGCTGTGTACAAAATATGTCGCTTAAAAAGTATTTATACATATAAATCTAACCAATAGACCTGAATGGAGTTTTTCTGGTTTATCAGCTATGATATGCATTTGAAAAAGCTGCCTAAATATATATTTACACAATAGACCTCAGCTAAATGTGTTCATTTAAAAAATTAAGAAAATATATAAACACATGTTTGCCTGATAGACCAGAACTGCTCCTATTGCATAAAAATGTTTAGGCAGTTTTAAAAAAGTGTTTCTATATTCACTCTTCTGAAACTGTTCAGTTCTCTCACATAATCAAGTTATTAAATTTCTCTGCCAATCTGAACAGAACAGTCCCAGCCTTTTGGGGGTAAATGCTGGATGTTTATTAAAACCCTTCAAAACTTGTACTTTCCAGAGACTAAATGAAAGAGCAAATCTGGGTTTTAAAATATTCTGAAGTACAGAAATGACGACGTGTTTAACTTAGGTCTGATACTGATGTAGGAAATTCAATGTAAAAGGAAGACAATCTTCAACTCACACTTATGGTTAAAAAAATAGATGGTGAGTAGACAGAATGTCAGCCTCATATTAGAGTCTCCAGACTTTCATCATTTACTCAATCTTAGTGTTACCTGCTAATGTTGTTACTAAACTTTTTTTTTTTTTACTAACTTGGGGTATACAACTACAAAAAAATTTACGTTTTGTACCTAATTATCTGGCACTAAAGTTCCTTTACAATCTCACTTGGGCAGAATGCATTTTTCCTGTACACTCTCGTCTTTTCTCATGCTCTAATTGAGGTCTTTAACCTTCACACATGTAGTGCCTCATGAGTTTGACCAGCTAGGCAGAGAAGGTCATTCTAGTGCTTAGGACATAAGGAATTAAGACAAGAAAAGAACAAAACATGTCCCCTGTTCAAGAATTTTACAGTTATTTTCAAATTCAAATTATCCTAAGAATACCCTTTGGAAACCGAGTTGTTCCATGTCAGGGAAATGGGAAAACACTACGCTGAAAATTGCTCATTATTGAGGGCAGCAGTTCTCAAACTTTGAGTTTTGACAGTGAAATCATGTAATTTTATTTAAATATTGTCATCTTAATTCCTGTACAATCCCCTCCCCCCACCCCAAAATTCTGATGAACATAAGTTAAACCGTATACACTACGTAAGCAAGATTTTCCAGGTTTGAAAACAAAAGCTGAAATTTACAGTTTGCTTTAGCCCTCAGTGAGTATTTGGACGAGTCTTAATAATCCATTTTATAATTTGTTAGTTTTTTAATACTTTGGGACTAACTTCGCTGTTTTACTCAATGCATTATACAGTGAAATGAAGCTCAGTTGTAATAAAGCCGAACTCAAGTGAGACTACCAAAGAAGTGAACTACATTAGATTGCTGTGGTACAGTAAAACTAATGTCTCAGTTGCTTACTATGGTGTGCACACCAGTTTTGAGAAAGATCTGATTTCATTATACTGTTCCATGTAACACGGGTGCAGTAAAACAGCACAAGCTAATTCCTGTATAGTTAAAGGTATGACAGATTTGCAATATAAAGTTAAACAGCAAAGAAATGCTTCAACATCGTGTAGTGAAACAGGTTTCACAAAATAAAAAAAACATGCAGAAGCGCTTTTTTTCTTTTTTTTTTTTTTCTTTTTTTTCTTCTTTTTTAAGGTCTCCAGCTGCATCCTACAGGCTCACTCACTGCCACACATTACTTGCCACACTATCAAGTGACTCCTCTCAGCTTTGGCTACAGAAGGTTCAAGTTGTAGAGCTTCTCCAAGAAGTTCAGATTCTCCACCTTCATCACCTGAAAAACAACAACTTTGATTCAGGCAGACAATAAAAAAAACCAGTATTAACACCAAATGCAGGAAGACAAGTGACATCTAGGTTTACAAGAAAAACGCTGTAAGAGACAGTAGTTGCCATATGCTCATATAAAAGCATATTCAGGATTATGAATATATACATTGCAAACAAAGTCTGTTGCATTATTATTTCAGAGCCTAGTATTCTGATGGTCATACTCTTCAATTCTAGCCCCCTCCAATTAGTTTAAGTATCCATCTTCTACACATTTCATTACTTAACAACTCTTTGAGGTAGAGAAACAACAACCTAATTTGCAAACGTGAAGTAGCTCCCAGGCAGAAGTGGAGATGGTTATCTCCAGAAAGGGAGATGGAGAGCTCCCCTGGTACCCATACAGGCTGGGGGTGAAGGGGTGGAGAGCAGCCTGGCCGAGAAGGACTTGGGGGTACCGGTGGATGAAAAGCTGGACGTGAGCTGGCAATATGCGCTCGCAGCCCAGAAAGCCAACCGTGTGCTGGGCTGCATCACAAGCAGCATGGCCAGCAGAGCGAGGGAGGGGATTCTGCCCCTCTGCCCCGCTCTGGGGAGACCCCCCTGCAGTGCTGCGTCCAGCTCTGGAGCCCTCAGCACCAGAGAGTCATGGACCTGTTGGAGAGGGTCCAAAGGAGGCCATAAAAATAATCAGAAGGCTGGAACAGCTCTGCTCTGAGGACAGGCTGGGAGAGCTGGGGGTGTTCAGTCTGGAGAAGGGAAGGCTCTGGGGAGACCTTACTGCAGCTGCCAGGGCTTGAAGGGGGCCTATAACTAAGATAGGGACAGACTGTTTAGCAGGGTCTGTAGTGATAGGACAAGGGGTGATGGTTTTAAACTAAAAGAGGGTACATTTAGACTAGATATAAGGAAGAATTTCACAATGAGGGTGGTGAAACCCTGGCCCAAGTTGCCCAGAGGTGGTTGATGCCCCACCCCTGGAAATATTCCATGTCAGGTTGGACGGGGCTCTGAGCAACCTGGTCTAGCTGAAGATGTCCCTGCTCATGGCAGGGAGGTTGGACTAGGTGCCCTTTAAAGGTCCCTTCCAGCCCAAAGATTCTATGATTCTGTGGTTATGCTACGAGAAAGTGCGCTAGCATAAACACATAAACCATATAAAGTGCTCTGGAAACAAGAGCAGTGATTGAGCACAAGTGAGCCAATGCAACATTCACGTCTATGATGAACCTTTCCCCTTCTTTCATCTTGTTCTAGTTATCCTAGCTTGTCACAGCTCTGCACACACTGGCACAAGACCGCCTTAAGCCTACTCTCCATTACTGCTCTTCAAAAAAGAAGAGCAGTTTTGTAACTGCATCTAAACTCGGCGACATGAGCTGACTTGGATCAAAGGTGACAGAACCACTAAACAAAATTGCACGTAGACAGTAATGAAGATCAATACAGAGGCAGTCTTGTGGTACAGAATGTCAGTTTAATTGGATGAAATAGGAACTGACCTACAACTTCAGCAAGGTTTGAAGTCACAGTTTGGCTGGTTTTCTGGTTAGACTACTCTGGAGGTCTGAGGAACCTAAACATAGAATAGCCTGAACTCGCTCTTGAGCCAGTTTGCTGCACTAATGTGGTAATAGCTGAGCTAGTGCAGCTACAGTACTGACGCTGAAGTTCATGGCTTTGCATCATGCCACAAGGACAGCAAAACGCACATCTGGTATGTGGCTATACCAGCTTGCTTGGAACAAGCGCAGAGCTCTTGATACTCACTTCCGTGTGGCACAGAATTGCCTCAAGTCCTGCCTCCTGCGTAACTCCACTGGGGTTACCAGCAGGAACTTGTTTTTCAGTGACTAGTGGGATGACAGAATTTGAGCTGGCCTTCATGGGTTTTCCTTTGTAGTGGTTTTTGTGGGGTTTTTTTGTCGTTTGATTTCTTATTTTTGAAAAAAAACTGTAGACAGATTTCAGCAAAAGGTCAAAACCCGGTCTAGGAGTTGTAACTCCTTTTTATGCACTTCTTGTCAAGGTCTCCAGCTACAGATTGTAAGCACAGGACCACAACCACTCTCGTTTTGTTATGTTTCCCCAAAAGCTTCAATTAAAAAAAAAAAAATGTTTACACAAAAAATCTTCTATGGGTTAGATCATGCAAAAATGCTATTCAAGAAAAGCAGTGATCAAAATAAGAACGGCATGCAAAGATAACAGTGAACTACTTTTTCCCTTTTCACTCAAAAATGAGTAAATTTTAGTTTGAGTGTTCTTCACCTAATACGTGACTTTTTTTTTTTATAGTCAGTCTGTATATTTAAGTAACTAAGGACATGTTTTCCAGCAGTTTGAGACAGAAGACTACCTATCAAAGTAAGACTGAAAGCATCAGCAAAGGTAAGGTGGTAGATGGTAGATGACTCCAAAGCAGCGTTTTAAATAAATGTTTTTACAGACTAGTCTCAAAGATCATGGTTTGATTGGGAGAAGGGGAAGCTGAAGGTCTGTGTGTCTGGGACAGAATAAAGACACTTCTATCCTCGCACTTGCTTAGTAAAAACTATATACTGACTGATCACACAGATGCAGTCTGCAGTCACAACAGACGTTATTATACAGTTAATGACCTTTCAGTATGGAAGGGGTTACAAATGATTTTAGGCTCAGTTTTCTTACCCATTCTGAAGTCAATATATCCTTCGCCACCACTTATCACCAACATTGATTTTAAGGGACTCTGGTTCGAGGACTCTTGGGCTGGTTTATCAGCTGTTACCTCTGTTCCACCACTACTCTGTGGGCAAACAACCTGACCTAGATTAAAAACAGAATACATTTTTATGCCACGTCTCACCGAATGACACCACCTCTATTTGGTCACTGGATGACATACTTAATGCCTGATAATACACTTAACTTTGGATTCTAGCATCTCTTCAGCGAGGGACAGAAAGCTAGCTTTGCTCCAATTTCATCTCTTTAGAGAGATAAAGAATCCGTTCAGGTCAGTTCAATGGAACTCAGAGAATTAAATGCCTCCTGATAGATTTCCCAGCACAGGCATGCAGATCTAGACAATGTCATTGAAACAGACTTAAAGACTTTCAGACACACAACTGAAATGATTCAGCGCATGTCAGACCATTAAGTAAACTTCAGTCATTTACTTCCAGCACACAAGGTGCATGCAAGCACTCAGAGGGTATTCAACCAGCACTGCAGCTCCTAGGAAATTTCTAGTTTTTTCAACTGAGATTCCTTCCTTTGGGGGTGTCTCCCTTAGTAGCTCATCCTTCCTGCAGGATATCAGACTCTTAAATTGGACCTTCCATCAATTAGCAGTTGACTGCCTTCTTAATAGGCAGGTACTGACTCACCACAGTTCCTTCTTCCCAGATGGAAGCGAAGCACTTCTTTCTTTGTGACCAAACCTTTCTCCTCCCATTAAACAATATCGCACTTAGGAATCAGACAAGTCTTGTGAATGAAATATAATAAATTCCTTCTGAATGTACTATTTCATACACTTGCTATCTTTGCCTAAACACTATGTTTAACTAAGCAAAACTTAACTTAATGAAAAAGAAACTTCATTTCCCCTCACAAAACCTTACCAGGCACTGCGACAAAGAATTTAACAGCATCACGGTGCCCATGGAAGCACAGCTGCGCGTGTGCCATTGAACAATACGGTATGAATGTTCCCGGAGTCACTTTGTCGCTGTTTTCATCACCATATACACGTATTACACTCCCTGGACGGTTTCCGGAGCCTGCTGCTGCTTTATTAGCTGTAAAAGAAAAGAGGTGTTTTCTACTTGAAAATACAAATTACAGAAATGATTATTTGTTAAGAAACCTTATGGTACCATCTAAAAGCTAAAGCCAACTTAGATAAAAATGAAACAGGAGGGCAGCAATGCCAATTCAAGACAGAGCTGGAAAGAAAAAAGATTGCATGCTTCGTTATTTTAAGTACATCAGAAAATGGAGCAGGATTCTTATTAGTCTAGCATAAACACCAGATTTTAATATCCTACTTTTGGAAAAAAATAATTTATCAAAGGACTGTATCTTTCATAGAAAATAAGTACCTCGAATATGTTTCGGTATGAGCAAATTCAATGTACTTAAACATGTAAGTAAAGACAGTTCCATTCCAACTAATCATAGGGTATCCCCTTGCCAGCAAAAATTCTCTAAAAATAGCCACCTGTGGGCATTAAGGAGCTACCCTATCATAATTCTACATCTAGTTTTTACTGAGAAGTTTTAAAATCCATTAAAACAGAGAAGTACTCATGCTAGACATACAAGCCATCTCCATTCCAAAGACTATCAAAGTAGTGAAAGAAACAGTGATTTGTAACAAGACAGTAAATGATGTGGATTAATGACAAAGTTGTAAGATATGATATCACATTGGCTGGAAGAAAAACAAAGTCTGTATGACAGTTCAGCTGCAACACAGGATGATATACTAAACTGCTGAGCAGATTGGTGGCCATTTAGCAAACAAAAAACTGCTGCAATGCAGTAACTGCAAGTGGAAAAACATTTAGGAACATACAAAGGGTAAATCTATAAGGAGTGGGAAACAGCCTCAAAGTGGCTATTAGAAGCCTGAAAATAGATTTTTTTGTTCAGGATCTGCACTTACCCCTCAGCCCCAGTAAACGTCCCTGGTGGAGGATTACAGCTAAAGTGAGAAAGGAGGAAAGGGGAAATGGATAGGTATGACAGTAGAGGAGAAGGATTAATGAGAACCCACCACTCTTGCATTTTGGTTTTTGATAAGGTAGAGCTTAAAATTTTAGCTCCTAAAAAACAGCAAATATCTAATTATAGAAGATTCAATAAAAAGTCAAAGAACAGCATCTTGTTATAACAGTTTCAGTACAAAATGGACATTGAAAGCACTGCCACTTTCACGTGCTTTATCACTATAAAGTTTATTATTGATTAGCAACGTTTCCCCTTTCTCGCTTTCCTTGGCAGGAGGCTACCAATACATAACAACTCAAGTTTTCAAGTGCCCTTTTGAAACATCATCTGCAGATCTAGAAGGTGCCCTGCTATTGAGACCCAGGGAACCAAGATATGCAATTGCTTACGCAGGGATGTGACTGTCTTTGAAAACCATGAATATTTGTAACAAGGATTCTCAAACCCACTACCAGGCTACCCACAAGCGGTTGTTCCGATTTGCAAACAACTAACAAAACTGAAATTAAACTGAAGAGCTTTAATAGGGACTTTTTCATGTCCACTGCTGTTTTAAAAACTCCGCTGGAAACATTACATTAAGCTTGATGCAAATTAAGAGCTATAATTTTTGAAGGCACGATTTAAGCTATTTCAGATTTATGATAGGAAGTCTGTCCTTCCTTAGTACACTCATGCAATGCAAAAAGAGACATTTACTGAATGGATGTACAATGTAATGGAACAGTATGAGAAACAATGCAGGTATGTGCTGTTCAACAAAGCAGAAACAACATGAAGAGTTTTTACTATTAAGTTACCCTAAATTTCCTCTCAGACTGTGCTACTTTCTATATAAGAACAGTACAATTAGGACTATCAAAGTGCTGTGTTTTATTTTCCAAACCTTCTGTCCATGCGTTTTAAGATTAGTCTCAAGTACAAGTGTCGGGTGGGGGTTTCTTTGTTGTTGTTGTTGCTTTAAATGCAATCAATTTACACACAGACTCTTCCCAAGCTTTACCTATTTTTGTTTTGCCCTTGAGATGGATCATTCCCTCCTCCCAAGGTTCAACTGTCCATGTCTGAATGCTTCCCCTCCCACCCCTAAATAGTTTCAGCTTATGACAAGAGTTTGGGGTCTGTTATTAAGAAGATACCTGGATTTGCATTATTGGAATTTTACCTAGAAGTTAGTGCTGTATTTGTAGAATGTGTTTACAAACTCCTGTAACTTTGAACACGTCCTTTAAAGCGGCTGGTTCTACTGCTGTTCCAGTCCCTTCTAGCAGCTTTGTGACAAACTCTCAAGAACTAAAGCCAATCAAATTGTATTAGCAACAATACGAACTTGCTCAAGCAAAAATCTACTTTGGTGATCATATGGCAACCAAACCCAACATTGATTAGAAAACCAAAGCCATCTCTTACAAGCAATAAGCTTCTATTAATGCTGCTAATGCTCATAACCACCTCTAAGGCTTCAATGCGTCTCTTCCATTCAAGCCATAGCAACTCTGCTCAAATTGAAGTACAGGAGATTTTGGCCATGGGCTTTTTTGCTTAGAGTAATTGTATCGATGTACACAGTAGGTGCTAAACATCACACAGGCCCAATTTGTTATAAACCTGAAAGATTCAGACCTGGCAATAAAGCTTTCTACCCATTAGCAAGCATCTGAATGGCGTTTAATATTCTCTTTTTGTGTCTACAGCATATTGCACAGTGCTATTCATTTATATTTTACTTACTTTCTGTTAATGGAATGGAGATGATGACACCATTTCCTGTTCCTACCCATAAACGATTACAAGACACCATAAGAGCTGTGATTCTCACAAATGAGAATCCCAGTTTACCAGTACCTAAAAACAAAAGATGCTTTTCATCAAAAATTATGAGCAAGAATAATTTTAGTTCCATAACAGAGAATCTTAACTCCAATTCCCAGATCACGCGAACAAGTAATTCCCTCCCACTTCAAACAGAAACAAGGCAGAGGAGTACATTTAAGTTGTAAAGACAACCTAAAAGGCTAAAACACCCTGTTAATTAAGTTGTGAACCTATACAGAAAGAGACTAACATGAACTGTGAGAAAAGCACAAAAGGTATGACAGCTCCAGAATACTGCACAATAAAATCTTTTGGGGCTTAGAGCACCAGGGCATTTTTTTTTTTTTTTTAAAAAGTGAGTTTACAGGGGTAAGATAATGGTTTCTCATCTCTTAAAATTAATTTCTCGTCCATTAGCACTACGAGAGGAGCAGAAGTCTGACCAGCTAAGCACAATGGCACAGTAGTTACTTGTGAAGGATTTCTCGTGGCCCAATTACGTGTATTTGTTGTGTTACGTAGGTGGTCAAACTGCTCTTACATAAACATTAATAAAAAAAAAAAATCAGAAAGTTTATTAGCTTCAATAACAGTTAAAATTTCTATTTTTCATTTTTATTTTCTTGAAAAAGAAGAAATTTTTCCAGGCAAGTAATGGATTCTTCCCACTCTTAGATTTAAAAAAAAGAGGCATCAGTACAGTAAAAAAGAAAAAGATTTTAGCATCTCTATTGCTTCCTGCCCAACCCAGTTACCAT
Source organism: Phaethon aethereus (assembly GCF_964289735.1). Lineage (NCBI taxonomy): Eukaryota > Metazoa > Chordata > Aves > Phaethontiformes > Phaethontidae > Phaethon > Phaethon aethereus. Next base: position 7,725,841 of record NC_138594.1, read on the forward strand.
TTTCCTCATTAGTTCTGAGTTTTTAGGGGCACCTTAAACATCAGGTAGGATCAACAGACTGTATCAGAAGACCTATCATCCTCATCGTGCTTTACAGACTGATTTAGGCTTCTACTTCCAGATTCAAGTTTTCACTAACACGATTTGACTAGCCTTCAACCCACCCTTCCCCCTAGTTTGCAGTGAGAATTGCCTGATCTGTAAAAGGAAAAGAAAGCTCCAGACAGCAAGAGGTGTAAGAATACAACAGTTTTTCTTATCAACTTACCTAGCATTTTGCTTACATAAGGTTCAATGTCCACATCTTGTAGGTGCTGATACGTGTGCGCATGATAGAGGCGCAAGGTGGAGTCCAAACGAATAGACACCCATACCCCATCACCCACCCATGCCAGCTGTCTCACTTGGCTTTCTCTTCTTGGGTGTGCATCAAATGATTTCTGCAAAAGATTGGGTTTTAAATCAGAAGATGAAACAAAGGAGGGTAAGACAGACTCCTCTGTTACTCTTACACTGTCAATACTGGCAATTTTCTTAAGTCATCTGCTGCCTTCCGGTTTGCAAGATCACTAGCAGATACAGTTTTTCAGTTACAAATACCATACGATCCTGGTAAAGTAATCGTAAAAATGCTGATTCCCTTCCCTACAGTGCGATCTCAAAGCCATAGTTCCCTACTGTGTCTTCATTTACATATCCCATTCCAGCCTACTCTGGCTTCTGTCTCCATTTTAACATGGAGCTTTTTTGACATGAGGTCCTCCAGCCACAGCACAAGATACATACGCCCAAAAAGTGTTTTTCTTCCTAGTACTGTCAAGCCTTGCTCTAACATACAAACCTGTGCAAAACACAGACTATCCACCAGCAAAACAGTTAATTACACTGTTGTACGACTTCCTTCATTTACCTTTTTCCATGTATACAGTCTTCACAAAAAGAGATTATTAACTGGGTGCTTGATATTTTCAGAAGAGCTGAGCAGTCAGCCTCAAAAGGTCTGGCCCACGTCTCAGGCCAATTAGTAGAAGCTGAATATTAATACTGCTAATGGCTGTCAGAAACCTTAGCCACGTCCTGTGCTTGAGAGTTGTCAGGTACACATACAACACTGCGGAAACACCAGCTTACACACCTGAAACTATGCTGTAACTGGAGGGAGAGTACATTGAAGATCAACGCTTACGAACCTCTAAAGTATGCAAAGACAGATTACAGAGAAGGTTACAAGCGGGTGGAGAACAGTGAGGCATACGTGTAGCGAATGAGCTGGGAGCCTTACAAGCTTTGCGCAAGGACACTTTCCTGTTCCTGGCCAGCTGGAAGCGGAGAACTAAACCACCCCCAAACTGCTTTCAATAAATGAGAACTGTCTCATCATGGCTTAACGTCTTCCAAAACAATGAAAACATCTTAAAATATAATAGTATTTCCCAAGACAAATTTGTTTGCCTGCTTGTTTCTGTACTGATGAACAAATAACTGTTCTCTGGAGTTACTCTGGAGTTCGAGCTGTAGCACGAGATGGTATTAAAACAAAACATTTAATTATTTTAAAAAACATTTTAACTTGCCTCTATTTTCATGGCCTTTGGTTGAACAACATAGATTTTGTTCCTGTAGCCACACCAGACTTTGTCATGTACCACTGTCATGCACCTTATCGAATGATGTGGCCGACCCAGGTCTAAGAGGTGATAGTTCGTCAAATCCCACTGACCATCTTTAAAACAGGAAGAAAAGAAAAAACAAAACAAAATATAGGTTTAAAAATCCTTTAAAAGCACAGATGAATATCTTAGCAGTCTAATTTTTTAAAAGCACTGTAATAATCTGGATAAGGCAATACAAATTTATGGCTAGGCTCCTCATTAAAAAAACCAGCAACTAGTTTTATGAACTACCAACATCCCAAGTAGTACTTTGTTTTTACGTAATAAGGTTGTACAGTGACTCATGTTCAAAACATGTCTAAATATTTTTAAAACCAGCAAGTTACCTAGTGCTAAATGCTTTACTTGGATAGGCATCCGTATACATTACAACAAGCAACTACCCACACAGTACAAAGCACTTGCTGCTTGACTGAATATAGACATGTTGGCCAGTGCACCAAGATTTCTTCAAATATGCTGCAAGATCTTAAGAGTGGCACCTGAAATCTACTGAAAGCATACTAAATTTGGTCATTCAACACCAAGTAAAATTCTTCTGTAAGCTGAGCTAAACCACAGATCATCACTAACACTTACTCGAGATCCTTAAGAGATTGTAAGCCACTAGAGCAAGTTTAAAAACAAACACTAAAGCCATAACAACTTCTTCCCATATGCATCTTTCACAATATTTGCATTAGTGCTGTGCAACCTCTTTAATTCTTCTAAATGCTGAGCACAGGGATTTAAACTCCACAAGGAAAAGAACAAATGAATAGGGAAGCTGTGGGAAGAAGCCAACAGATAAGTTCCAGTTACTCATAGTAAGACCTTCCCATCCAGGTCCTTATTCTGGAGGCTGAAGAATGGAGCTCCTCCAGGAGTGGTTTGGGCAGAAATTCTGAAGGGATGCTTACAAAATTCTCATTGAAGGACTTGGCCACAGACAATTATTAACACTACTAACAAAACAGAAGACAAGACTATTGAGCATGATGAAAAAGCAAGAGATGATGATCAGAGCGGACTATCAACTGGCTTTTCACTATTTAACTCAGACATATCCCATTCTCCTTCTCAGAGTAAGAAAAAATTCCAGGAATGCACCAGGACAGTACAAAAATGGTACTTGAAACTGCAACTAAAATACTAGAAAGGTTTCTCAAGACAACCTGTGAAAAGGCCATTGGGGAATACATTTTCAGAACACTAAGTGGCACATTTCTTTCCTAAATACAGTTACAACTTCACTGGTTTCAAGATCTAATAGAATGCTTACCAACTCCTCGGTGAAATATTGCTAGTGTTCCATCAGCTAGTGCAACTAATACTATTCCTTTTACATGTCTGGGAAAAGAAAGGAGGTACAAGAATATACACTGTTAGACTGCATTTCTCAAAATGCAAGTTTAAAGTAAGGTATAAACATTTTATATTTCAGCATTTTATATTCACATTAACCCTAGTGTTTTGATTTCTGCAAAATAGCTCAAGCAAAGGGACAGTAACAAGGAGTCAAAATCCAGTTTAGAAAGCTTAAAATACATCTAGCTACAATGCCTGAAGAAAACATCAAGGATAACAACCTGTAACTGTTTTGAGTATACAGCTACCAAGACTACCAAGTATACAGCTACAGCTTATCATTTGAGCTACAGCATTTTCAACAGATACCACTGATATACTATCAAGATTCCTCCTATTTTCCTTCCTTCATAAACAATTTCTACCCCCCCTCAAAGAATATGCATGCATTTATGTCAACTGACATTGCCAATATCCGAGGAGGAAATATAAAACTACTTTGCAAGTATTTTAATAGGAATTCATTATGATTTACATGACATTCTTTCAGGACTTACACAATACTGAGAATAGAATCTTTAAGTTTAATGGCATGAACACACTTCCTCCACTGGGCCACTGACGAGTGAACATACAGGCTGCAAAAACAAATCAGGAGAGATTAAAAGCATTAAGAAAGGTCTGCTAGACAGGAAAAAACAGGCAACCCCCCTATAATTGAAATCCACAATTAAAGGGAAAATCAGTTGTCATCTTTCACTGAACACTACATCTAGTCTGAAAGAATGAGCTACATGAGCAGCAGAACGGTTTTTCAGATGCCTGAAACATTGCCAAGTCCTTTGCAGATGCAGATGCAATTAGAAGGGCAATATACTTTTCTAGTATAATAGAATATTGAAAGTTACAGCATTATCAGACCATAACAATTTCTTTCACAAACAAACAAACAACTTTTCCACAGATAAAAGTGTTATGTCCCAGAAAGAGCTTGCTAATCACCCATACTACTTTGAATTCTGTAATGCCTAAATGTAGCAAAGCATACAAAGTTTAGGCTCCCTTGAGGGCTTCTTGCACTTTATCTTGACTCAAGACAGTCATCAGCCTGTAGATACCAGCAGCAACTTCAAAATATTTTTTCCAAATAAATCTAACAAGATTAGCATTTTCTTACCATCCATTCTGTGCTCCAAGCCACATCGTTGGTAAAAGGCTACTCATTTTTTGTGCTTCTTCTCTCACTAGATCTTGCTCATTCGGCAAGACTGCAACATCTTTATATAACTCTGACTCAGTACTGAAAAAAAACCCAGTTAAAATACATTTAATAATGGGCACAGATTACTCAGATTATAACCTATGTTTTGCTTTTTAAATACATTTTAAGATGTATGAGGACTATGTACCTAGGCTGGTACACTGGAGATGCCTCTGTTGTATTCTGCACTCCCAGAGGATCTGTAAAGACATGCTCTGTGTAGACTCCAGTTTGTGCGATATCAGCTGTGTCTTCTCCTGTCCCTGCATTGACTTCTGTTGCTTCTGTTGCCTCCTCCGCTGTTGGAATGTTCTCATCTACTGAATTACTTTCAGTTGCAATATCTTTGGAACAAAAAAAATTGAAAAACTTAACAATCGCAAGAGAATTCTCAATTGTTTAAAACAGACAGAACATGATACTTAAAACTGAAGTGAGTATCTGTAACAACCAGATATATGATCTGGATTGTGACTATCTCATTAAAAAACCCAACAAAACATAGCGCAACCTACTGGTTGGGTACCAACAAGTGTCAAATGCACTTTAAGTATCAAACCAGTAACTGATGGCACAGAGTAGCTTTAAGGGATTAACTAGAATAGCGGTGAAATCCAATCAGTTAAAAAACACAGCTATAGCAACAGTATTATATGCCATAAGAAAATAAATAACGTTCAAGTCCAACAAGCACATATCCATTAACAATCACATCACCATGCAGCTCTGAAGGGCATATGATAGAAAATATTAAGAATGACTACAGAGTAAACAGCTTCACTTAAATCTCTATTAAGACTTCACAAGATTTAAGGTCTATATCCACTTTCTCTCTAGTCATCTGTCAGTAAGATGTGCATTTCAAATATTGAATAACCTAAAAGCTCTCTTTAGACCATGCACAAGACAGAACTCTCTCAAAAGTATTTGAAAGAAGCAGTTCTCTACACCCATTTATTATCGCCTCCACGAAGTTTTCAGCTACAATTACACAATACAAGTACGTCAGACTTACAGGCTGTTTCTCAGAGTACTTGTTTTATGTTACCCCTGCTTACAGACAAGCTACTACATTAGACACTTGCACCATTCGATTCTCAGTTACATCTATCGGTGTTTGGCCACCCCTGGCATACCTGTAAGATTTTCATACCTGACTGTTTATCTGCCACTGGTGAGCCCCCATTTGCATCAAGAGCTACAGGTGCTCCTGCGATACCCTCTGCAGTACAGCCAACCACTGTTATTCCTCCTAGCAAGCTATCGGTGTCCGCAGAGCTGTTGCTAGTCATACTTCCACACAGCGATGACTTGTCTACTTGACTGGCATCTGCTTCTTGAGACCCTTCTTCTCCTGCAGGATAGTCTGTTTCCCTTGCTCCTGAAAGAGATTAAACTCACATGTTTCCTGTGGGGATAAAGGTGAATCACCTCTCCACCTAGTGACAAACTAAGCTTCAAACTGAATGAACTCTCCAGCAACTGAGATGCAGACACCTATCTACAAGCTTATTTTAACAGAATCAGCAGACATTAAAGATGCTATCACAAACCTCAAAAAGCAAAAAAGCAGTATCTAACATGCTGCACATCTGAATGTCATATGCCGTATTTCGATCTGCAGAGTTCTCCAGATAGTTTATTTCTATTTCAAATACATTTTTCATTAAAACTAGATTTCATAATAGTGCATATATGAAAGGATACCCATCTACATCTTTATGAAGATTTTAACTGCAATAGATCCTTTGTTCCAGAAGAAAAGCTGTTTTTCTCTCATACAACCCTCTCAAATACTTTTACGACCTAAAATATTATTCTTGGTTTCTTGAAATTTTTTTCGTATTTCACTATATTTTATGCTGTTTTGATTTTATAAGTTATACGTATTTTCAATGGAGCAAAACCTCAAGCTTGACTGGAAAGAGGTTTCTTCTGAGCTTATTAAACAAAACTACTTCACTGGAACCAGTGCTAAAGACTTCTATAAGTATAAGCCAAGAGACGAGAATCCAAAAGCACAATTAGTTCTTCTCCAGAATCCTAACATAACTAACAAGCTCTCCGCATACACTCTCAGTGTAACAAGGATTCCCTCTACAGGAAGCTCCAAGACTTGCTACTTTATCTTCAGGAGGCTGAAGAGGTCTAAAAGGCCAACATATTTTTCTTTTGTTATATAAAGTTCCATAAGACATTGGCACTATTATAATACAGCAGACAAAATACTTAGTCTTGGTTGCTGATATCTCTCTACCTTTGAGTTAATTTAGGTCAAGAGCCAACTGCAGAGTAGAACAGTAGAATAGAGGTCCAACAGTTTTCCCGCAACTAAACACTTTTTATTGCTGTGTTACAGTAACATTTTATTACACTAATAAACAAATCTTTCATTTTTCATTGCATTAAAAAAAATCCGAGTAAGATACAGTTAAAAAAGGAGGAGCTAAAACATCACAAGTCTTTACCTGGTACACTAGCAATACAAAGCACATGAGAATTGCAAACAATGAAACTGTCCAGAATATTTCCTGGTTGATTAGCATCAATAATGATAACTTTTGTAGCAGAATGTGTGCTAGTACAGATCCAAACTAGACTGGATAATTCTTCCTGATGTTTCAGCTCCTTCTGCTGGTCCTGAAGGAGAATAAAAGCAGAACAGAAGTGAACAGCAACAGGAAGGGGGACAAGAATAGAACCTTTGATCACGTATGTTCTTATGTTATCAGCTACAGAAATATACATAAATATGTGATAAGTTAAATATCTTTAATGCCGTTGTAAAATTACATGTAGTTACTTGTTCAGTACGTATTTGGAATATAAAAATCCTTCATATTTCATACTTGGGTAGAAAAATATAGAAAATAATTATACTGCATAATTATACAGTTAGACAAGTATAAAGTTACATAAGAACACTATTTACCTGCCAGCTACCACACTCAGCATCGCCATAGATTAATATGATGTACCAAAGCACTTAAAAATTATGCCTTTGTTTGATGCCTTTAATATGAATTCCATTCATTGCTTCTTCATGAAAACATGAAGAATAATATGTTTAAACAATGGCACAGACACCTAAAAAACCCTCATTTTTTTAAAAAAACCTCTGGCATTCAGAATAAGAACAATTCTGTCAAAAATATTTTTTAAAGCAGGCAGCACTGGTATAAGCAGTGTATCACTTTGATGTAAAATTAATTTGCTCCTCAGATTTGCCAACAAGCTGGCACACAGGAAAGAATCACAGTATTTTTATAGTTGGATTCAATAACCCAAATATCTTGGGTTGATGACTATCCAAGAGAAATCTATTTGCTAACAATAAACCTGACTACACAGTATTTTATTAATCTGCAGATATATGGTAAAGATGTTTTTACTACATAAACTATTCAACGTGCCTTACAGTGACCTTACCTTGAGCTCTTGGTCTAGTCTATCTAAGCTACTTTGAGATCCTGTTTGCTGCTTGTTGCCATCTGCATCCATACCAGTCACATCATTGTAGAATACACTAGCACCAACCACAGACCCGCCATCTCGTGTTTTCCCTCCTGACAGGTTTACCCCTACAGCACACCACAGCTTGAAAGAAAAAATAAATACTTCACTTAAATGTTAAAACTAAAAGAAAAAGAGACATACTCATTGTTAAATATGCTAAGTAATATCAAAATTATTATATATCTGCAGTCAATTTCAAGGAATTCATTAAGATTAAAATAATGTGCATTTACACTGAAGCTTAAATTTTGATTCACCTATGCTTTAAAAAAGAAACAATTATTTTCTTTTTGAAGTAAAGTTAAGTCTAAAATTAAAAAATATTCCAAGTCTCCAAGGTTGTCCAAGTCTCTATATCATCACTCTAAATATCCTACCTTCATAGAGGTATCCTTCTCATCTAAAGGTCTCAGGTAAACAGGTACAGGCAAGTTCTTCATCTTATTGTCACCCTGGGCACCATTTGCCACCTAGGCAAAAAAAAAACCAAAAAACAAACCACAAACCACAAAAAAAACCCCAAACCAAAACCAGAAAAGCATCCCCCTTTAAGAGGTTTACAGCCTTTGGAATCAGTTGATCAGACTTCGTTAAACACAGTTAAGAGTTTTGCATTGTGTTTTCCTTATAAAGATTCTTAACTGCAGAAGTTCAACAAAAAATGCTGGAATCACACAAACACAAGTTGTGAAGTTATACCTCGTTCAAATTTCACAAAGCATGAAGTCATTAACGCTACATTTGAAAACATAAGCATAGTACCTGTTTGTACTTCTGAGGTAGACTCCAGCCAAATGCTTGCACTCTACCATCCTCTTTCTGAACGTGTGCTTTCACTTGGCGATACTGCTCTCTTTTCTGCTCTCTGCGTGAGGCTAAACTGGCTTCAGTTCTAGGGAAGAATCATTATGAAAGAACCTGTTATTTTATGCTTTTTAGAATTCTGTGTGTAATGAGAGTTGCCATTAAACTCAATATACAAGATCTTTGTGGGAGCACTGGGTTACCAAAGGAGATCACTAGTTCTTCACATAGAAACCTATAGAACACCAGGTTTCTTGTGAGTTATTTAAGGGACATGTGAAAGACCTGCAAAACCAGAAAGTCTATTGTCAGTATCCTTAAAGAAAATTAACTTGGGTTATGTACCTCTATTAGAAGCTTTAAAAGCTGTAAACCAAAAGGACATATTGCCAAGAAGCAGCACAGGAGAAAAAAAATATTATAGCCACTCGTTAGCCTGACTCATGTTGTTCTGTTTTTCCATTGAACTTAAAGTGAAAGTATCTGTACAATTACAGCTGAGCTACAACACCTGCATATAAAAGTGTACCAAGTGCTGCCTCCTGTGCCTACATGCACTTTTATGAAAGGCAGTGATATTCACCAAATTGAATACTACTGCCAGGTACCCAGAGTCCTCATCCACTGCTGGGCATTTCACTCTGCACTATATTGACTTCTTATGTATCAACATTGACTTCAGGAAAACATTGTACTTCATTTACAGAATCACAGAATCACTAAGGTTGGAAAGGACCTTCAAGATCATCAAGTCCAACCATTAATCCAGCCCCACTATGTCCGCTAAACCATGTCTTGAAGCGCCACATCCACACGTTTTTTGAACACTTCCAGGGATGGCGACTCCACCACCTCCCTGGGCAGCCTGTTCCAATGCCTGACCACCCTCTCAGTGAAGAATTTTTTCCTAATATCCAATCTAAACCTCCCCTGGTTTAGGCCATTTCCCACTTGAGGCCATTTCCTCTTGTCCTATCGCTGGTTACTTGGGAGAAGAGGCCAACACCCTCGTTGCCACAACCCCCTTTCAGGTAGTTGTAGAGAGCGATGAGGGCTCCCCTCAGCCTCCTCTTCTGCAGGCTAAACAACCCCAGTTCCCTCAGCCGCTCCTCATAAGACTTGTGCTCCAGACCCCTCACCAGCTCCGTTGCCCTTCTCTGGACACACTCCAGCACCTCAACAGCCTTCTTGTAGTGAGGGGCCCAAAACTGAACACAGGATTCAAGGTGGGGCCTCACCAGTGCCAAGTACAGGGGCACGATCCCTGCCCTGCTCCTGCTGGCCACACTAGTGCTGATACAGGCCAGGACGCTGTTGGCCTTCTTGGACACTGCCGGCTCATGTTCAGCCGGCTGTCAACCAGCACCCCCAGGTCCCTTTCCGCCGGGCTGCTCTCCAGCCACTCCTCCCCAAGCCTGTAGCGTTGCATGGGGTTGTTGTGGCCGAAGTGCAGGACCCTGCACTTGGCCTTGTTAAACATCATACAGTTGGCCTCTGCCTATCGATCCAGCCTGTCCAGATCCCTCTGCAGAGCCCTCCTACCCTCCAGCAGATCAACACTCCCACCCAACTTGGTATCATCTGCAAACTTACTGAGGGAGCACTCGATTCCCTCATCCAGATCATCTATAAAGATATTGAACAAGACCGGCCCCAGAACCAAGCCCTGGGGAACACCGCTTGTGACCGGCCGCCAGCCGGATTTAACGCCGTTCACCACAACTCTCTGGGCTCGGCCATCCAGCCAGTTCCTCACCCAGCGAAGAGTAAACCCATCCAAGCCACGAGCCGCCAGTTTCTCCAGGAGGATGCTGTGGGAGACGCTGTCAAAGGCTTTACTAAAGTCCAGGTAGACAACATCCACAGCCTCTCCCTCATCCACTAGGCGGGTCACCTGGTCATAGAAGGAGATCAGGTTGGTCAAGCAGGACCTGCCTTTCATGAACCCCTGCTGGCTGGGCCTGATCCCTTGGTTGTCCTGCATGCTATTTATCTCAGGGGATTAAAAAAGAGTAAATACTTGATAGAGCATATCTAGTATTATAAAACCAAAATGTCTTACTCTTCACTGAGGAATTCAAAGGCTCTAGACTTGTCACTTGGTAATTGAGATAAGGTGCTGCTTCTTTTCTTGACTGATGGCGTAATATGTGAGGTTGGAGCATTATATTTAACATTGACAGGAGGTTCTGGTTTCTTAGCTGTATTGCTAGATGAACTGAAGAGCCTGCTAAAACTAGAACAAGAAAAAAAAGGTAGATGATAGTTAAGATTTGTAAGATACATCTAAATTTGACTATGCAGGCAAAACACTGCATATGCTAGCCTGCTTAAGCCAGTTAGACTAAGGAACTGGAGCCCAATAGCCACCTCACACTCAGCAACACTCTCAAAGCACAGAAACTCATGTCAGTAAGAAAAATTCTCAAAGAATTATTATCCCATTTGTTTATAAAATTTAATGGGATCTTCATCTTGAATGAAGATCTACAGGGAACCAACAAAATTAGGATGTTAACACCACACCTGGAAGACAGTGTTGTAAAGTGTATTAGTTCATGCACAGAGCACTTCAAAAATCTCACCATTTTCTAGGCTAAAAGGTAAAACAGTTATCAGCAAACCACAACACCAAAGGATTATTTGGCAAATATCCTGTTGTGAATAACACTTCTAGATTTTAAAAGCTGGAAGTTAGAAAGGAAAATTTAACAATCAGTAAGCAGTACTTCATAAAGGAAAAGGAAGCTGAAATAAATGCAATCTACAGGAGCTATTCAGGTTTCTGCTTTTCATCGTAAAAAAGAACCCAGAAAAATGTTCAGAACAAGAGCCCTGATGCGTATTCAGCTAGATAAAAATTACAGCACTTTGGCATTTAACTTCACAAAGTGCACAGCCATTCACTACGTGATGCAGCTTACGATACATTTTGTCTTCAAGAACAGGCTTACCGAGCTGGCATGCTAGGTAACAAGAGGAGAACAGTTAAGACATCTTCGTCTGCCAAAAGATAATTAGCCAACATACAAAAATGTGCCAGCTAATTGGTTAGGGTCTTTATTATTTTTGCCAGCGAGTTGTGTTTCAATACTTACAACTGCCAAATGCTTGATCTCTTCTTTTCTTGCATGGCTGGATTTTCTCTTGATGCTCTACAAGAAATGAATTCCAAGTTTACTGAATAAGCATTAATTAAAAAAAAAAAAAAAAAGGAATGGAACAGAACAGTGTGTAACTCTTATTTAAAGAACCAGGATAACATATCGAAGGTATCAAAGCTTGTTTCTTCACACTGCCACTTCTTTTCCGATCAGAGCGCAATATTGAAATTCTCACTAGATGAACTGAAGTTACGTAATGATCATCCACATTTATTTGCATCACAAACACAACTGGCGAGTGCTTTTCAGACAGCAGAGACAGATCTGTGTAACACTTTGCAATGAAGACAGCTAGTAGAAAGCAGCAAACGGTTTAGAATTCTTTTGCCTCCTGTTTTTTGATATTTTAAACATTGCCTTTTATTTTAAAACCTCTTACTCCTCAACACATCAGTAAATAAATGATAAAGTGATTGTTCCTGAAGCCAGAGATTCATTAACAGAGATAGGGGAGTATTGCTACAGGAGACAGTAGCTATAGAAAAGCAAGCCATGTCTGCTTGGGGATACATATTTTTCCTCTCTCAGACTCAGAGTTGAAATGGGTCACAAGTATTGAGGACAACTGACAAAATTAAATGCCACTATTACACCTGGCCGTCAGGCGGCACTAAATGACACCATTACCGCTGGACACAGACACGGCTCAGGGGGGTGCGACAAGAATAAGCTGGGCTGAGATCCAAGGCTGAAGACTTTTGTTTTTAAAAATCACATCTTCCAAACAACGCAATATTCAGGATGCAGATTAGACCAAATCACCACCTTTATTGCTTACATTTAAGCAAACCTTGCAGGGTTTTAAAATTATGTCCTTCCTGAACAACCCAAGTCCTTACAAATGGGTTACACTCAGTCTGAAGACTGTATGTTGTTCCTGTTTTGCCAGCTCAGCTGACAGCTGGGCCCACTGCTTTAAGGTATGTGCACACACACACACAGAGTAATTTTTTCTGCCCACCAAATTAAAGCTATTTACAATTACCAAGTTTTGTAACTGGTCCAAGATACACACTTTTCTTCAGGGGATGCTTATTTCACATCATATGAAGTACACGTCTTCACCGAGGTCTCACTAAGAACCCATTTTGAAAAGATAAGGTACATGTCCATAACTTAAAAACAAAGTTATTCATGGGCATGTAGGGAAACGAGCAGAAGGGCAATTAAGGCCTCATAACATAACCTACTGACCAGACCACTCGGCAGCTAAAAATCAAAAGCTTGTAAAATCCAAGGAGCTCTATCAAAGATTTTAAAAGAGCCTTTTACCTTATCATCTCAGTCCATCGGACAGCTTCCTGAAGCTCCATCAGCCTCTCTTTATACTGATTTCTTTCCATCAGAACACGGGCCATTTCAACACGAGTAAAACGCTTCCGCTGAGCGGTGGGGACATCACTCTGAACACACAAAAAAGCAAACATGGGATGAACAAAGGAGCACAGTAGGGCCTTGCAGAGTCAGGCTCTGCCTTCTGATAAGAGTCAGTTTAGGGCACAATTCTGGATTCCAAATTGTTTGGGTCTTCGTAAAACTAACTCAATTTTACCCTCCTCTCCTCCCATCCTTTGTGTGTAGTGTAATCTGAATAAAACCCCCCCAGTTCTTCAAAAAGAACGTGACATACAATAATGGGCAGAGAGGAAAGAAAAAACTAGACATGGTCAGTTTAAGTTTACTTGTGCTCTTCAGATTTTTTTTTTTCTGAAACATGGAGGAAGTTTACCACCACTTATTAAACAGTAAAGTTTAGTAGCACTCACTAAACCCATGTGAATTTCTAAAGTCCCATTGTGAATTATACATACAAAAATACACACACACACATAGACCTACATCATCATCCTCTTTAGCTTTCTGTCTTGCTTCCTCTGCTTCTGCACGAGCCCTAAATACAAAATAAAAAATAGATGCATTAGATACCACAGCAGGGATTTTTCTTTCTTCGTCACAACCATGGAATTAAACTTACTTTTTTAGCTCTTCTTCCAGTTCCTTATTCTTCTCTTCAAGTTTTTGTTTTGCTTGTTTTACAGCCTCTAATTCACCTTGTAGTACATCCTTCTCACAGGTCAATTCATCCACCTTTGCTATCAAATCATTCTTCACTACATTCAGTGCATTTCTACACAAACATTTAAAATACACCATTATAAGGATGACTAGGGTCTCATAGTTTAGCTTCAGCCTGATTTTATTCTTAAATCTGAAGACCTACAAATTTCTTACACAGAACTGCTGTAAAAAGATACAGCTTTCTAAAACAGGTCAGCCCTCTCACCCCGAATCTCAAATGCTCAGAGACATTCACACGTCTGTATTAGAAAAAAGTACAGATAAATCAGAGCAGTTTGCTTAGAGGTTGAATTCCTCAGCAGTGCTCCTATGGATTAGCTTCTGCAGTTACAGCTGTGTTTCTAAAAGAAAAGGCAGGGAGTTGATCTCATCAGGACACTTTTCTTGTAGCCTTACAAGGATAAAAGCAGCTTTTGCTTCTTCGGTCCTTAATTTCTAGAATACCAACTAAGCTATATATTTAGCCAAATATACCTGCAAATTCAAAATACTTATACCACTACTACTCTTAGAACTGGAAGCACATTTGTATAATTTCAACTTTCTGTGTATTAAGATATAGAAGATATAAAAAAACAACAGAGATGGTCAGTTTTTTTTACATACACATTCTCACTTACTTTGTCTCCAACAGCTGAGTATTTTCCAAAATAAGGTTTTCAACCTCACGACCCATTCCTTTCCAAAGGAAACAAACACATGAAATTAGCAGATAAAATGGATGTTTTTACAAAACCTACGTTTTGCAATTGTCTAAGAACAGCTGAGTTGTAAGTATGACAAACTTGTTAGAAAAACTGAGCTGTCTGAAGTTTCAGGACCTACCTTCTACAATTAGCTTTCCCCTCCACCTTCTTCCCAATCTGCCTTCAGTTAAAGCCTAAAGGCAATCCTGACTAACCACAGGCTAGTCTATACATTTTCAAGAGGTTACATTACTAAGTCAAGAGCCAAACATGGCACCCCTGGGAAAGTATTAGTCCATAAAAAGTTAAGTTTAAAATGCTTGACTGTCTTTTATACCGTGTTAGATACAAAAGTGTATCAGTTACACATACAAGACATGCTGAATTATAAAGCTCAGATTGCAAAAGCCCTGCAGATCTCCCCAGAGCAAATGATACCTTACCAAAGAAATTATGGTCTTTAAAGCCCATGCATTCCATGTAAAGCAAAAACAAGAACAAGAAACATTTCATGTAAGGTGCAGTATGAGTGAAGGGCAATACTTACGAAATAAACAGTGAATTAAAACAAAGCCACCACCAAAAATTTGAAATGGAATGTGATGTGGTTACAAGCAGGATTTATACGAAAGACAGGTGTTAAAGAAAGTTGTCACAACCATTTCTATTGGTCAGACCGCTTATAAAAATCCGCAACTTAGTAAAAGTCTATATTAATTTCTGTGAAATATTTCAGAAGCACAGTACTTGGAAGAAATGCCGAGTCATTCAGTAAAAGTTTCAAATGAATATGCCACTATGAAAAAAGTGAACTCCACTTTTCATATAGCTACTTCCATATTATTTAAATTTCTGGAAATTAATTTCTCACCCTATTATTCTATTCTACTGTAGGCATGCAAACAATCTGCATGGAGGCCTTTTAAAATACTCTATGAACACAATCTTCTAAGCAACTCTGGTAACAGAAGACTTAAGATGTTTGGATAACAATTAAAAAAAAGGACCTATAAATAGACATGCAAGACAAAGTTCCCTCTTTTGGAATTTCTCGGTTTTGGTAAATGACATTTAATAGTGAAGGAACTTTGATAAGCTATTGTTACTGCATCAACATCTGTAGAAATCCCCTACACTACAGTCATCGAGAGGTTTTTTTTATGCAAATGGCTATTGCTTTTTAAATGTTTTGAGTATTCACAGAAAAAAAGTACCTAGGATCACTTCCAACAGGTTTCAGGATCCTTTATAATGCAAGAACAAAAACTAGGAAGCCAAGAGTGCAAAGGCAAAAAAAAAAAAGTTACCAAGCAGGGAAAAAATGCAGAGAATGTATTTTATGAGAGCAGCAGCCAAGAACGCCTAACTGTAGAAGCAACAGATTTCAAAGAATTTTTTTTAAAAAAGAAGCATACACACCAGAATATTCCCCTGGGTATGCAGCCCAAGAGAAAACAGATTAGAGAATCCCAATTAACTACTTTTACAGAACTCCAAACTCAGGTTTAATGCTTACTTAGAACAGATCCAAATGCTTGAAACACACTGACTATCCTGGATGCAGATGTGGCTTTCAGGTAACAGAGAGTAATTCGGAGTATGGTTGTGCTCAAAGTGAAATGATGATTATAAAGTAAAACTTTTAGACCAACACATTCTGCATAACAAACGCAGTTACCACAACGTGTTCATTCTGCACACACTGGTGTTTCTAGCACTAGTTTTACAGAAAGCGTTAATGAAGTCAGTGACAAACTTTTGATACATTATACTATATTATTTTGTCCATGGAAAACAAAGCATCTCTTATCAGGAAGTCCTGACAATAATTGGATTTCTTTAAACAATTTATCATACAGCAACTTCCATCCCTTAGCTACATGTTAATAGTTCTTCTCCAGTATCTGTATTTTGTGAATGCAGAATGTGCCATTAGTTGTCCCTGTGACAACACAGCGCAAGAGTTTTGGATGAAGTATGTTCCAGCGAGGATGCGGTAGTCCCCACCGCTCAGGATTCAAGGCAGCAGAGTGACTACAAAGAAAACCCATCTCTCAGACTGGAGATAGGGCTATTACTCCAAGCGAGTAATGCTTTGCAGAAATGTCACCTATTTGATGGAAAATAAGTTTCTGGTGGAACACTGAACAATCAGAAATCCAGATTGCACACACAACAGTTCTAACTAATACTGCTAACAATCTGTATTTCTGCCAGGTCAGACGACAAAAGCAAACAGACTGCTGATTTTCTATATACAACCCACTTCTAAAACACACAAGAGTTGCATCTGCATTTCATATATTCCATAGTATCAGCTTTCATTATTTCAAAATGAACCCTGAACACTGATATGGCCAGAAATATATGTTGTTTATAGAAAGATCCTTCTTTTAACAACCTTTTTGCTCCTGATAAACTCATATTCCCAAAACCTACATTTTTTTTCATTCAGCACACTAGTAGCAACAAGCTGCTTAGGGGGCGAAAGAGAAATGTGGGTTCCCCCTCCCCTTTCAATTAATGGTTTGATTCTCAAATTACCACCATCGCATTCTGCTGCAATTCTCTCTTCCAAGTTAAATTCCATAGAGAGGGGATAAAGCCGGCCATTACAGATTGGGCACAATCTGAACTGAGCTACCTAAAACTAGTTCAAGATAAAAATTCTTGCTCGATATAAAAATCCTTGTGTCAGAGAACATATAGTGAGATCTGAAATAGAGAATAGTGTAAGAAGTGCCCCAAAAGATTAAAGCTGGTATCATTATATTGACAGAAAGAACAAACACTTTCTCTTGTTTTTTTGCATTCCAATGACCGCCTTAGGACGATCCTCAAAAGATTTTAATGCAAAGAAATCCTAACAGTAAATCCAGCAAGGATAATTAAGCATTCCACTAACAAGGAAAATTCCTCTAAAGGGCATCTTTAAATAACCTTTCTTACCCAGTAAATCTGCACCTTCATCCACATCTCCAATTAGGCCAGAACCAGCAGATGACAGCTCTTCAAAGAGTGACTCTGTATTACGGTCAAATGCTTTGTTCTCTATGCCTTTGGTAGGAGTGCTATTCAAAAAAATTAAAGCAAGACAAAAAGAGCAGAAAGAAAACATTCCCACAACAAAGTAAGTTTTCTCTGTTTTTACCAGTAGTTCATTCTGTTACCCCCCAAAAACCCAGAAGTAAAGCTCTCAGAATCTTTCAGATGGCTTAGAGTCCTAGATTCTATTTTCAAACACTACTTTGGCATCGAGATTCCAAACTTGAGATAGCTGCTGATATTGAGCTGGTCAGGATTTTAATAAATTAAAGCATATCAAGTTTTGGCATATAGAGATTCAGCCCTATCGGGACTTAGTCAGCCCAAATGCCTAAAGAACAGACAGCTCAGCCAAACTGGAAGTCATTTAATATAACAAGAATGCAAGAGAACCGAATAGTCAGAGATCAAAATACTCTTCTGGCCAGAACAACGGCTCCTTTCACAGAAAGATCTTACACCATTAACATTCACTATCCAAGGTAGTTTTTTCCATCTCATCACAAGAATGAAACACAGACACACAACGTATTTGAAGGACTTGTGGCTAGACCCTAAATTGTTCAGGGCTTGCCTAAAAGATCAGGGACACCCACTACTACTAAAACACCATTTGCTTATTTTATATAGGGCTTTAGAGTTTTTGACAGAAATGTTAACCTCCACAAGCAAAAACCTGCAAGGAAGCAGGCTCTGGCAAAACCATTCTGCCAACACTGGGATTCCACCCATCAGAATCGGATAGATAAATGCTGTAACATTTGCAACGTCGGTTATAAGTCCAGATTTTAAAGACATGGGTGAAAACACAAGGGCCCAGCTTGGAAAATGCTAGTACCTTGAAACCCAGACCTAGGGAGAAAAGGCCTCTTGTATAGATCCTTTGCTTGAAATATGGAAAGAATATTTAAGCCTTCTTAAGTCTGTTGTAATATGAAGTACCCTGAACATTCATCAGCTGTAGCAACAGAACGAAGAAGTGCTGTTGTACTTAAAACCTCCTGAGGAATTTGGGGAAGTAAGGTAACAGAAGTAGGAAATTTATCACATAATGCATGAACTCAGTCTGGTGAGATTTCTAAACAAGTCACAAGTTCAAAATCGGTCTTTCTACTCAAATCAAACACACTACTTACCTGGAACCCTTATATCCACTGAGATCTTTATCCATATCCAACTCTGGAGTTGACTCAATGATTGCCTGAACTTCAGATTTTTCTTCATTTTCATTTCCACCTAGGGAAAAGGCAGTGGTACATTTCCATAAACAAAATCACTGTGACACAGGACATTACCTCCATGCAGTTGTTCTTAATCAATCATCAACTCAGACTTCTGTTCAAAAACTTATCAAGGCAATTAAATGAGAAGACCTATGAATTTTGATACTCCAGCACAGACACTGGAATATTCTAAGCAACTCTCTCCTGAATTTAACTTAAGTCATCCAAGATTAGCTATTCCCCAGTACTTCTACTTCTCCAAGTGGATGTCTATCTCATCTCATGACTTTTCCTGTCTAGATGAATACCATTTCTGCTGCTTACAAGGAAGTGTCAAATAATTCCAATTCTAGAAAAATAACGACTAAAGCCACTTATAAGCAACTGACTTAAATCTCTAACCAATATTCTGTATTCCTGAAAATATTGAGTCAAAAAACATTTCTCATTTGTGGCACAATTAAAGAAAGTTCATAACGGATTAAATATGAGGTCCATAGTAAGCATATACTAAAGAGTTAAAGCAGCTCACCAGTAGACACATTTCTTGTCTCTTGAGCTACCTGTACTTCAATGTTCTTGCTTACATCCACCTTCTCATTCAGCATGTCTGTGCCCTTTGCAAGTCCTTCAACATCTTCCTTTTGAGGAGTTTCAGCAGGCAGTACAGGCACATCTGAAGCAGCTGTGGATGCTGGAGTAGTAGCTTTTGAGCCTGCTTGGCTAACATCAGAGAGCTCATCCTAACATTGAACATTACCATTAAAAAATGAACAAGAATTAAAGTATTATTAGAAGAGTTAGGCATCTAAATTAGAGAACAAACACCAAAATTACTGTGTTTTACTGAAGAATATGCAAACGCAAATAAGCGGGAATGGAAAGGCTACTTTAAGCCAGTACTACCAAATTCATCTTTAGATTACAGCTATGGTTTCACTTCTATTAAGGAGGTCATAGCTACATAAAACATGCCCTTATTTTTAATACTAATGTTTGATCTCAGTTGATTATTATAGTCACAAGTTTAGGGTGCTTTTCTGCTAAGTCTTCTAACAATAGGCAGCATTCCCACACTGATAATCCTTCTAGCTGCACAATGAACCGCTGAATCTTCCCAAAGCGGTTATAAAATGTTTAGTTGTTCAAAATATGCATGATATCTTAAAGCACCTTCTTAAAAAGTAGACATTGAAGCACTGATGCAGTACATGGATTTAACAGATCTAGAAGTACGGTATTTGCAAGCACTTCACCCAAACTGTTCTTACACGCTTTCCAGTCTGCGCTGTAAGCCCCGGATAACACTGGGAACAAGACACTAAACGGCAGCGACTACTCATCTGCTTAGATTTCAGATCCACTACAGAACACCAGTAAATAGCTCCTTCTTAGAAGCCAATTCCTGGCAACAGTTTACACTACAGTGAGACTGTATCAGGAACCACAAGCATGGCTATGAACCCAGCTGCTGGAATCAAGGTTATGGTCATTACTGGGACAGGGCTGCATCAGGCACTGTGTTTGAGGGCAGGCTGGACTGCGTTTGATGTAACTAGAGGCTACTACCTGGAAACAGTAATAGCCTTTTTCTGGACCCGTCGTCTTTGGTTCACATTGCACCCCTCATTCACGACCAGAGCCATACCAGTATCCTGACGTCTTACCTATGACTTCAGCAGCACGTAACAGTGAAGAGCTCACTCCAGATATGAAAACAATTTGGTCTGTTTAGGCCAGTATTTTCTAGTGTACAGCATTAGAGGAATCTCCTTGGCAAAACTCAAGATGAAGCACCAAGGCTTGTATGTGCAAAATGAAGGCAGAATGGTTAAGTTTTGATAAAAAGTTCTTGTAGGGTTTTGTTTGGGAATCGGAGGTGAAAGCAAAGCCCATAGACAAGTCTGTGACATTTAAAGAGGACATATCTATTGGCTCAGGAAGCCTAAACTTGTCAATAATGAAGCAAGTTTAGATTTTGTGAAGCATCAATTCATTGTACTGCTATCTTCCCTTTTTGAAACAGAAGTGAAATTGAAGTTTAACGTTACTTAAAAAAAAAATACAAGAGATACCTGCATATAGACATGCATTCTCCCATTTGTACCTAGTGGAAGATTAGTAAGAATTGTAATTTCTAAATTTTTACTTTGGAACTTCTTGGCAAGATAAGATTTTAATTTGTGGGGTCAGGGAGGAAAATACACATTTATGTGTATCAGCGTAAGTGAAAAGCTTGCATGCTATAGTGACATCCCCACATAGAATTTGTAAGCCTTAGAAACAACATTCAGCACTTTCAAGACCTGCCTATCAATTACTAAGACAGGATGAAAACTGGAAGTAAATTCCAAAATAAACCAATAATCAGTATTTGATATTCTGACAAAATTATTCAGAAACAGTCAGCTAACAAATACCACTAAAGGAAAAACACACATACACTTACCCATAGTAATACAAGGCAACAAAACTGACATATTAACATGTTACGTCCATTAAAAAAAAAAGCTACACAATTTAGCCAATTGCTTTTTGAACTGGTGACGTTCAGCTGCTGGATAATGATTTATACTTCAGCAAGCAGATACAGAGGAAGTGGTACCCCTTACCAAGGGAATCCAGAGTTCACACAAACTGTGAATAAAACCGCAACAGAGCTGTTGGCTCTGTTCAAACATGTCTACATCTTTGTATTCTAAAAGCATCCACTAACTGATGCAGCACAGACCGATCACCGACTTTCAAACAAAAAGCTCAAGAAAAGCTGCTTGATAGTGCAAGAGAAAATAGTAGAGAATGATCCTTTCCTTAAGAGAATTCCAAATAATCTATTTTACAATTCTGACTTTTATTATCTACTGTATTTTTTTAGTTAACTCTTGAAAACTATACCGATTAGACTATAATGAATGTTTGGTCTAGAATTAATGAAAATGAAATGCAATTCCATTAAGTGACAATGAATTAATCAAAATATCTCAAAGCCTAACTATTTGACAGTCAATGCTGGGTTGACTTAGCAAATCTGACTTTTTTGGCAATGCTGCCCAAAGACTTTTCCTGAAAAAAAGAAAAATTAGTTAAAAATTCAAAAACTGAATCTGAAGAAGCAGTAGCTCATCCGCAATGCTTTGCAGAAATAAGCAGAAGAGAATGAATAGTACATAATTGTATGTTGTCTTACAATGACATCCAGCAACGTCAGTACTGTACAAGCTATAGGGTAACCCAGTCTTTTTCGTCTGAGTTTCTCCCTGACACCTACTCTTTGTGATACTTTTAAAGAAAACACTGACTATTAATGAAATGTTCACGCATGAGTGGAAAACAGATGCCTTACAGCAGCAGTATCTTGCCTTTGCCTTGTACTTGATGTTAGAAGTATTTAGAGGAGTAAAAGTATTAGAGAAGAATGTTTCAAATTCTGATTATGACTTCAACATATCATGTTATTCAATGGGTTCACTTCAGAAGTACTTTACATTCACAGCTAAAAAGCTAAGATGATGTTTTAGACCCAAGGGACATATTCTGACTAACGAGGTTTGAAAAATTAATCCATGCTGTTTTGTAAATTCTCTTTTAGCAGTGCATTATTTTTAGAAGAACTATACCAAAAAGCCCATTTTGACAATGTATAGTAACAAATATAATTTTCTGAGGGGACAGGATGGGATCAGAGACTTCCCTTTATACCCCATCTCCAACTACCCTTACTCATAACTTAAGTTGTATTTCAGAGAGCTCTCCTAAAGTCTGTCCAATTATTGATGTTAATTGGGTTAGGAAAAGGGAATAGGACAAATTTACGATACAAAAATGGTCCTAGCCAAGAGTTTAAGTGACAAATTTTTAGATCCAAAAAATTTGTTGTCACTTTGATATGTTTATAATTAACCATTACTTACACTTCCCATTATCTCCATATGGCCTCTAGGAAAAAAAAAAAGAAAAAAAAGAAAAAAAGAAAAACCCCCACAAAACAAAACAATCTGGGTTTCAATTATTTCTGGATAGCTTTTTAATTCTTATCACTTTAATATTCCCCTGCTAGGTATTAAGTTCAGTTCGGAGGAAATTCCCCTCAACTGTATGCCTTTTCCAAGATAACAGTGCATCCATAGTCTTCAAAAAAACCTCATCAACCTATAGGGAGGCTTTACACATTCTGGAGTTCTTCACCCTGCAGATCCCTCCTCCCGCTGTGTTGTTAGTGCACCATAGTCCCGACTGCCAGATTCAGCACACTCCAACACCACTCCCCCATTTTTCCATTTCTGCAGCTTGTTCTATGCCACCCTCTCACTGTTGGAACACAGAACAATTGCAGGAATTATAGCCAACCTACATGTAAGGGAAATCATACTCACAGGCTAATTTAGGAAAGTTAGGTCATTCTCAACTCTGTGGTATACCTACGCTACACGCCTGATAGTAGGCAGAGGCTGCGTTGAGAGTACTGCCTGTGTAGTAACCACAGCATTCCTTCTAAAGCAATATTAAACCATCAGACCTGTTTACACTAGTTGCATATCTAGTGTGGAAAGAACAAGTGACTGACCTTTGGAAACGGTCCTTAGTCAGAAAGAACGAACCCACTCCTGTGAGTAAGAGGAGAACTAGCCTGTACTACCACTCATTCGGAAAACGCAACCCAAACTCCATTTCTTCCAATAAATAAGATCCCTCAAAGCTCATTTGAGTAAGCAACACACTTGGCTTACATAAATACAATTTAAGGGTTTCCCTCCTCCCCTTCAATTTACTTTTTCTCCCCACCAAGGATCTCTTATCTGTTTATGGGAGTTCCTCCCACCACACCAGGCAGCCAAGCTGCACGCTCACCTTCAGGCTTGTGTGGGACCGTGGCTGGCTTAGCTCATGGAATTTCCAGTGCTCTGACCCAGGCGTTTCCCCCGCTTCTCTCTGTGTTTCGGGCGTAAGTAGTGCATCTCCTGGAGGTAATGGGAAGATGCCCAGTGATATCGGACGCTCCTTTCTGCTTGAAAGAGAGACAGGTTTCATCAGCCATTTCAGACATCACACAATATATTTTCCTGGATGCTTCTGAAATCAGCAGGGAAGTGGTAAAATTATCGGTTCAAACATTCATATGCTACTCTCTATTAAATATACAATGCAGCATACACTGTTTGTATTACAGCACATAATTCCTCATTTCACATTAATTGCAAATAGTCTATACCATGGCTTTAAGCAGCAGTTATTGATTGCACTAAAGCTAATCTATAGTAAACAAGTTTTACAGAAGTGGAACACAAACAGGAGTATGAGATGAAAATGTTGCCTTATTTCAGACTAAATTAGTCTTCAGCAAATACTCTTAAAAATACCATGTTGCACTTTTTTTTTTTTGCAAGATACAGCACCACGTAACTTCTACAAACGGTCAACAGCTAAATCATTAACTGCAGCATTTGGGAAAGTTGTAAACAATCAGCTTAAAGTCCAACTCCTCGCGAAATTTATGGTATTTTTCTTCTGAAGATCACAGGAATTACATGCATTTATATAACTGAAAAAAAATGGGTCCAGGAATTACCGATGTTAAAACTAGCCCAGCCAAACATTGCATAGTTTTGACCAAAATCAGTTCAACACTCTACTTTGCCCTAAAGCTGCACAAAAGCTTGTGCCAATAAGGCAAATTATTGCATTCCCACTCCTCACCGTCTCTGCTACCTTTATCACTTCCCTATGGCAAATTCCAAAGCTTCGTATATTGACCCTCAGGAAAAAAAAAAAAAATCCAAGTCAATCTTGCTGTCAGAGAACAAAAAGATTAATTATTCCTGCTAGCAAGAGACAAAAACATTGTGCAGAATGCAATTCATAGGATGCTACAGCCAGCCCTGAAAAGGAAAAGTATCAGCCAGGCACAGAATGGAGATAAAGCAAAGTATTTGTTCAATCAGAATAATCAAATACAGAAAAAAAAAGACTGTAATCAACTAGCACAGCTTTAAGTATACTAAAGACAGATGATAAAAATGTGCACAGGTGATGGCAGAAAATTACGCTTCTTGAGAGAAAGCATCGCCCGCAAGTACCCCTGCAGAGACAATCCAGACAAAATACTAAGATTTGAGAGATCTCGTATTTTAGCACTAGAAAAAGTCAATTCACAACTATATATACTTTCTTTTGCAAGGCTTTTCACACATTAAAGACAACCTAGGCAGAATTCTATGCAGAATTAGTACGTGCAGAAGAAGAGGTAGTCAAGAAGGTTAGCGATTAAGCAGTAAACTCGTTTCGGTAAATTTTACATTGCCGGAAAACCCACGTTCAAGCAATTTAATTGGCATAAACCTTTCCAGTACAGGTGTACAAGAGATGCTCCTTGCCACAAAAATCTTTGCGACTAGTTCTCACATTGCATGTATTGTGGCCTTTCATAAATATTATTCCAAGTTTGGTTGTTAATCTGGAAATAGTTTAGCAGAGCAAAGTCGGCATAAAAGCCAGTAAAGCAAAATCAGTCAGGGTTACAAAATAAAAAGCATCAGATATTGTCCCAGCATCTGCAAACTAACTGTGCTGAAAAGTCTCCACAAAAAATAGCCACAAAACTAAACAGAATTTGATTCCAACGATTTCCGCTATTGTAACAGGTTCTGCTTTTCTTTAGATTTCCCACAACTCTAATGCGTGCGGGAACAAAAGACACGCCACATAATCTGAGCTTATGTTAAAAGACAGACTGAAACCGTTTCATCGGTTAAGTAGTACAGCAACAAAAAAAGGAAAAAAAGCTGCCCTTCAGCGGAGAAGAAAGCCGGTGAGAAAGCATGCATTGTGAGGGGCCCGTTGCTTTGGAAAACGCCTCCCGGAGCAATGGCTCAGAGCAGACAGGCTTGCTTGCTTGCAGGATATGCCGCAAAGCTTAATCTTCTTTGCAGTCTTCGGAAGAGAGAATTTAAACAAAATGAGTACCAGAAAGTTCACAACTGACATCTGCTTTTTTTTTGCAGAGTAGCTCATTATGAACCCATTTTGATGCACTAAAACACAGTCTGGGTGCATTGCAAGATTACAGGGTAAAGGAAGGTTGAAAAGGGGGCTTATTTTGGAAATGAAGGCTATTAAATGCATGTCTGCATGAAAATAAATTATCTGATTAGACTGAAGCAATTTCAACTTATTTCACTGGTTGCTGACTGGAAAGCAAAGAAACCCTTCTACTCCTCCAATGTCCAAGAAATATCTGAAAATACAACAGTGAGCAGAAGGCAGGCACGTGTTTTAAAAGCCTAAACTAATATTCTGAAGTGATATATTGAAGCATTTACAGGAACCCTTAGGATAAGCAACCAGATGCTCTGTTCTGAAATCCGACTAGTGTTAAAAAAATAGAAAGAACTCTTCCACAATTAGATTCCGTCATCCTATATTTTTATCTTTTTTAAAATTAATAAAAGATGAAGGAACCGAGTTCCAATTCCTGTAATTCCTAAACCAACAAATTACTAGGGGCAAGAAAAAGCATAGCTTCACAAAGCCCCTCAAATCCATTAAATGGACTCCAGGGAAGCAAGAGCACATTACAAAAAACCCTATTTCTTAAAACATCTGATTGCTTAATTATAAAAAGTCTAATAAAAGTTATTGAACATGAAGTTCAATATTGTGCTTTGTTTTTTGTGGGTTTTTTTTGTGTTTTTTGTTTTGTTTTGTGTTTTTTGTTCTTTGATTTGGGTTTGATTTTCCCTCCCTTTTGAACAAGGGCAGCCTTACTAACTAGATCAGCCTATAGAGAGTTACACTTTAAATATAAAAAAATAAAATAAATTTAAGTACTCATGCAGATATATTTATTATCATTGCTGTTAACAATTGGTATTTCTTTTACCTATCGATTGGCTTTAAATCTTTGGAACAACCCTTTTGTGCTCAGAGACATAAGTTAAAAACACCCTACCGTACAAAGTCAACATGCACCATGTATTAAGGAGAAAGTCACACGCCTCTTTCAGAGAACACTATTTCCAGCATTCTTACCTCTTTAAATGAAGTTTACTATTCAATTTACAACCACAGTTAAAGTATGTCAAGTTTTCGGGTCAGAAAGCTACATTTTAAAACTTTTTCAACTGTTTTCCATTTGCAATTATAGCGCTAAGACATGTCAAGATTACTTTTGGTCACAATATTCTAATGCATCTCTGCTACCGCTCCAGGCAACTAGGACAAACGGAACGTAACTTGAGGGGGGACAGACAGAGTTGGCAGCTTGCCATGCAAGTACAGAAAAAGAGGAGAGGATAACATTTGGCTGAACAATAGTGAATAGGCTTTAAGAGCTCTAATGCTTAAATAATGAAAGATTTTTTTTTTCCCCCCCACCAACCAATAATCAGATTTTTAAAATAATTTGGTCAACTAATTACTGTTGTTTTGAGCAGAAGGCCAATTAACTGTTCTTATATAATTATTTTGATTAAAAAATAGTGAAATTTAACAGTACAAAGCCTCCGACTGCATACATTTATGGCTATACAAAATCAGCCAAGTACCTGACAATACCCTGAATGTCAGCTTTATGCACGACATTATCATCACAGCTTTTTTTGCAGGTTACAATAAACCAATGTAATAGCTTTCTTAAAAAAATACATAAACTGACCACGTAGTTGCTTAAATAACAGGCAATGAAATTGAGTGCATAAAGAAATATATTGCCACATCCCCCCCCATAAACATCACGTTTACAAAAGATTTTGAGATCCATACATATTTACATCTCTAATTTACCCTTGCTCTTTCTGATTGAAAGGAAAAGGGAAAGCAGAAAAAAAGAGCACATGAAGCCAAGGTTCAGTAGGTCAGAGTACCTGAGTATCCTTGGTAGGTTCTGCGTCAGAGCTGGCACACCAGTAGAAATAGAAAAGTGCACGAGCAGCAAAACAGAGAGAGATACCAAGATAGCCGAATTAATGACCACCGCCCCGCCAACGAAGCCAAACACAAATAGCAGCATGCATCCAGGATTCATGGCGCTGTGCTGGCATGGTGAAACGCCGGAACCAAGAAGGCTACACAGGGGCCGAGGGTGTATCTTTGTAGGCAAAGTCTGTCATTCAGCCGCTGCCACAAAAACAATGCCATCAGCAGCAGCTTTCCACTCTTCTGCAGCAGCTCCAGAGCAATGACATCACCGCTCTCCTCCCCCTCGCGCCGGGAGCCGCCGGGCTCCTCGCAGCATCTATGCAGCGACGCAGAGACACAGCCAGCCCTGGAGTTATTCTCCCCTCCTTCCACGCAGAGTTCATAGGCTAGAAAGCTTCAAAATCTGCATAATATATTCACGTCAAGCCCTTAGAATTAATGGGTACCACGATACGCACCTTCATCAACCCGTACACAAAGCCGTGGCAGGTATCAGTTATTTCGGGACAGCTGCTGACATTTTCCCTGCCTACCCGAATGCAAACTCTCAAAAAAGCTGAAATTGTTTAAGGCTAATGCACAAAGTATATCTCAACGTTTAGCACTACAACAGCAAAAGCCTCTTTCTACCGATTTCTACACTGTTCTCTTACCGCATTCCAATCATACAATGAATCTTTCCGATTCAGCCAAACCGTTGTTGGAGGATTAAAGAACAAAGTCTTGCAAACACAAATGAATGGATTTTTTTTCTTTCAGTTCAGGGTGAGCGCATAATAAATAGCTTACCTAATTCTACTGTGTGCTGTGGATTCTAGCTGATCTCCCCCTGTTAGCTGATGAAGTTTGGTTCTTTCCAAGTGCTCCATATAATTGTGAATCATCTGTTTAAAACGACAAGAGAAACAGCAAAAAATATTTAATACCATTTGCTTTTACTACAACTGCATAATTCTTGGCCAACAGAGTATAATCTTCCCCTGTAATGCTAAAAACAGTAAAAGCATTCAGAAACATTAAAGAATTAGATAGAGAAAGAAGCAAAATTATACAGTCTATAAAACCACAAACCAGAAGAGAAGCCCATAATAAATAATTAAAAAAAAAAAAATCAGGGAACTTACTTGTGCATTCGTGCACAGGAAACATCCTAAAGGCATACAAAGTGCATGTGACATTACAGAAAAGGGTTTTGACCAGAAGTGCCATGTTCAAATCCATTTCAGAGGCTGTTTAAGACTTCTATGTCCAACAGATACTAAAATTTACTATATGACACACGATACATTTCACTATAACCTAACTGCAGAGGTCAGACAATATGCACCTCAAATGTTAAATATAATGAATCTACAAACTATGAATCAGATTATTTCCATAGACAGAAATACAAAGTCAGCATCTCTTCTCTTTTTACTTCCAAATAAATTTAACTTCACATTTAGAGAATCCAGAAAGCTTTGGTTTTCAATTATCTAGACTAACATCTCATAAAAAGGACTGAGTGCCTGTGGATTTTTAGCACTCCAGAAGAGCTTTGCTTGCTTGCTCGCTCTCTTTCTTTTAAGAGAGGCAGCCACAGGCCAACATGCTGATTCCTGCAGTCATGATGTATTTAATGAACCCCAATTCCAATCGGCCAAAGGATGATGCTACCCAGATGTAACTGATCCGGGACGTGCATGGGAAGAAGTAACGGGTATCACTGCATCACTCCGTAAGGTTAGTTTGGACATACATCTTTGAAATGAAAACTAGGAAAGCCTGAAGAGAAGCCTACATGACATTTGGTATTCTTAGCATTTCTGCACTCAGGTTCACAGATGAACAGGCACTGGGAACAAAACAAAATAAAAGAAAGAACGAACTCATAGGTGTACTGCAGAAGAATTTAGTGTACTTTTTTCCTGAGACACATTCAGGTCACATCTCAAAGGCTTCTTCTAGAAAAAAATACCTGTTCTGTAAAACTAATTGCTTCTGCTATTCTAGAAAGGGTATGCGCACACTTCTAGAAGACTGTTATCAACAGGCATTTGTACAACCAATATTACATCACCTTTTACTTTGGGGGCAGTTACCTACATTAGGACTGGGTTCAGCAGGACCAGGAAACCTCCACCCACATGCTACTTTCAAGTCAGGGCTGATGTCAAGCCAAGGCCGGTAAGCTTGACCTTTGGATGCTACAAACTTCAGTTAGTATCAGCTTCTCCACAAACACTGCTTGCCAGAATTAGCCATACATGAATATATATTCTTAGCCTAAGATTTTTTTGGTAGAGTGAACTGGCTTAAGATATCATGATTGATGGATATTCTATAAATCAGTAACTTATATGGTATATACTGATTACGTACAGATCCTGGTTTTCTCAGCATTCACCTGAGCTAATTAATATATTTCAGAACAGAAAAAAAAATCTGCCTATTTTTAGAGAAACATTATATAATATACTTTAACTGTTGTCAAAAGCTTACAAAATTTTTTCTCCAGCAAAATGATACAAATGCAGTGTTTTACCAGGACCACCTCATTTGCTTTCTGCATTTTCTAAATGCTTACTCATACACAGAAGCAATCAAAAGAATTGAAGGCTCTGCCTTTAACTATCCACATTTCTTGGCTTTTCTGCCTCCATCAAGCAACCAAAATTAGGTGTTCCAATGGTTCCTATGCGTAGCTTTACACAGGTTTATTATAATCCAAATTAATTTAGACATTCCAGGAAAAACACAATGGGTAACCGTGAAATGCACATTAGACCATTCTGTATCCTGTCAGTGTATTCCCTGATCATGGGAGGGAGATAGTACTGAACAAAAGCTGTCCTACCTGCAATTTGCAGCACACCAATTGGCTTCTCAAAGTAAAACTGTAAACAGAACACCTGGGGTGCTTTTTAGCTACTGAACAGTAGCCGAGTAACAAGTACCTTTCCAGAGAACAACTAACACACAGGGGAAAAAAGAGAATAGGGTCAGTAAAACTTTCACATTTTGCAAAGTACATGATTTATCCTACTTTCTTCCCTCCACTTAGCCTATTCTTTTGTTTTCTGAAATGTCTCACCATATTAATTAACCACATACAGAGGCTAGAGGGCGGGTCAATTTAAAGGACTATGTAGTTTAGTACCATTCCACAGATGAAAATGATGCTGATGGTAAGACAAGCAAATCTGTAGGTCTTCAGCATAAAGTACGTAAGCTATCGCAACACAAAAATAAGATGAAAAACAAAGTGTGTGCGTCATGTGCAGTGCAACATGGCAATTCCTCCACAGATCCAAGCTATATATGCCTTTGGCGTCGCAAAAAATCAGAAAAACAGTACTACCACCATGTAAAGTCCACACAGTGCCTTGATCCAGGATCCCAAGAGTAAAAGTTGACAATACTGAAAAAATAGTCCACAAGGAGAAAAGTGCCTCACCCTCCCTCTGTCCCCAGGGGACAGGACAACTACAGAGCTGGTGCTGTAGAGTCATGGTGCACGGATTCTCAACTGCCAGAAATCAGTTAATCAAAGGTTGAAATAAATTAAATACCATAGCTTATTGTGAAGTTAGCTCACTGTAACTGCTCAACTACAATAAAAGTTTGAGGAGTCCCTCCAAAACCACTGGGACTTGAAGCAGATGACCTCCAGAGATATTTTCAATCTAAATGACTCCAGGTCTCAGCATAGCCTTGAAGTACCATACTGATAAAAAAAGCCTAACAAATTAACACACTAGAATTCTCAGTGCTCAACATCTGATCAAAAGTTTTGCTATGTTTTGAGATTACTCAGCTATCCAAAAAGTGTTCATATTGCTGACAATTTTAAAATAGACTTAAATGGATTCAATCACTCTCTACTCAGCACAATTCTTACCGAATTTAGTCTAAAGGACAGACGATAAAGGACTACATCTACTAACCTTCTCCTCAATAGAAGTTGCAGTCAATATTTAATCATCCATAACCTTTTACTACTCACAGCTCACCTTGCTGCCCCTGAAGTCCACAAATATTTTGGATATGATCAATTGTTCCAAAGAAGACATCATAAATACAGACCACTTCAGCACTGTTGTGATTAAATACATTGCTCAATTAGCATTAGCTGAGGGGATTAAAGATAAACTCAGAACTTGGAAGAACTACCTTATGTAGTTAACAGCACCTCACAATTCATGTGCAAGCCCATTTTAGGGCACAACATGTAAAAACTGACTATAATGAGCTTTTACAGACATTACAAGATGATTATGAAAGTCATTCCTTGCGAGTGCAAGTGACAGCAATGCAATGTCTTTCCATCTCAAAAAAATACTCAGATTGGTTTCCTCATGCAGCATGTGACAAGTTCTGTAACTGTACAAAGTGTTACAGGTTTTTCTATATGTTAAGCTTCAGCCTTCAGTGAAAGACAATGAACATCCTGGCAGTAGTGTCTATTCCTGCCCTTACAAATATGACCACTCCCAACATACACAAGCCTGATCCTTTCTTTGTCACAAACAAACGTGTATATGCCATGCTGTGGTTACTGTACCTGCACCTTTTCCTTAACCAGGTTGCGAGCATACCCCTTATACTTTCCTTTCTCTTTCACTCCTTCCTTTTTGTGTCAATGCTTTAACTCCCCCAGAACAGGTTTTAGTAATTCCTTCGCTGCCAGACCAGGCTCTGGGCCACAGCCCTCGCTGTTCATTCTGCGGATTCCTCCCTTTGGGAATGTGTGACCAACTGTGTCTATATAGATCTTTCCATGTCCCACATAATCTAGATTTATTAAGGTTACCGACATTTCCAGAATCTCCTTGATTCAGTACAAAAGTCCTAAACATACTTCCATGTAACTACCTTTTACCTCTAAGGATTCATGGTGAGCTTGTCACCTAAGTAAAAGCATCAATTCCCCCGATGAGCTCGATGTATCTTTATCCACATATAAGATGATGTTGCTTGCAGATACAATAGTACATAAAGATGTTAAATCTAGGCTTTATACATCAAGCTGTTAATGCTCAGCACAAGGATTTAGAAAGAACAGATATCTAATCTCAAAAACACTATGACTGGTACCCTGCTTAGCCACAACTGTAACCAGACATCTCCACTTGGCCTTCTCTTCCTGCCTCCCTGTGCAGGGACTAGCTGGGGATATCTGTTTATCCAAACGAACCTGACAAAGTACATTCCCAATGCCAGAGAGGCTCACTGTTCTGTCACATCGTATCAGCGCAAAACACTGAGAAACTTCCATGGCCCAATTATGCTTCATTAAACTAAGCCCATACTCTGTGTGTCAGGGAAAGAGATATCGAATTATCTTAGCCTTGTCTTTCCCAAAGGATAAAAAGTAGCATTTCCTTAAAAGAGAGAAAAAAGTTTTATTTTGGAAATCCGTGCAGAGAAGTGCCACAGATGTTAGTCAACTCTCAGGTAGATGCTAATGTACTGCTTTGCCTCAGTTTCCCAACTGAATAGTAAAACAGTCTGCAGCCGAAGCTTTAAAAAGCCAGTGCTGCAGTTATGAGGTGTGCCCCATTAACTAGGCAGAAAAAGAAAATGAGTCCCTCTACCCACTACTCAGGGGGTTTGCTCTGGAAGAGTCACTAGCAGCAGCGCATCATCTCTTTGCCGAAAAGCCAAAAAGCACTAACAGGTATGTGTGGAAGACAAGACTGCTTTTGTACAGGCAATATAAGAAGTACATTTTCTATTAATCAGAACAGTATTTGAGATAAAACCTATAGCTGAGTAATAAAATCCTTTCTAAGTCTATAGAGCAAAGGTCCAAAGATTTTTGGATTACACTGTCAACAATTCACCTTTCTAGCATGCTGTCCCTGCGGCTGTACGATCATTTCCTGCATCTGGTCCCCTATAGCCAGAGAAAGACGGAAACAAGACTTTACATAGTTAAATTCCAGAAGTTCAAATTCAGGAACTTCAGCATGCTGCCTTATTGCGCATCTGTTCTGAGCATTAGAGCAAAGATCAATGCAAGATCAAAACATGCTGCAAGCAGAGGACAGACAAGGGACCAGAGCATGTTAACTAAGCAGGGAATCATGACGTGGATGTCAGAACACGTTCAGGCTGCATTCACACATTATACTGTGACTGAACACGTTATGCTCGCTGCTACCTGCTACAAACACCCAGCTACACGCCACCTTCCAATCTGCCAACACAACCGCTCAGGTTATCATACCTTAATCCGTTTAAAATCAAGCCAGTTAGCACAAGCACAGACTAACCAGAGGAGGAAGCTTAAGGGGATATATTCCACTCACACCCATTAGCTCATCTCCCACTCTACAGAAAGCAGCAAGAAAGATAAAGGCTAATTTAGGAGAAGGGTGAAGAAGGCTAAAGCCTCTTCCCAGAGCTTTAAGAAGTCAAGGCAGCCCTGCTGCCTCAGCAGCGAGGGCAGGCTGGTGTCCGGAGCTGCAATGCAGAGCCCTGTCTCTGGCAGGCTGAGCTCCGAGGAGCGCTCCTCAACACACACTGTGAGTGAGGGGTTCAGTTCTCACGTTCGCATCTCTGGTGTAACTTCCCACGGCTTTATCAGTTTAAGCAGGTCTTGATCCACTTTGACTGAAACTGTTTAGGTGAAATTCCCATGAGCTGCTGAGCCAGTGAGTTTACTGGCCAGGGATTTCCAGAAAAGAGGTAGCCACAAGCAGGTAGGATTAATGCTGAAAGAGGACATGGGTACAGAGCCTCAGTGAAGTCAAGAGTTGGAAGAGAAAGACATCCAAGTCTGAAATACTAAGTTGTGAATTAAAGAATAAGGTGGGGAACGGAGGGAAGCAAATACTGGAGACAGGCAGAATAGAAAAAAATCGCTAGAAATTAAGATTGCAGAAAATGCAGTCAAGTCACATCTTTAACACGACATCTGTCAAAGTAATCACTGCCAACATCCTAGAGCTAAAAAAAATAAAATCTTTCTAATGCTCTGTTCATTATTTGGTCAATTGAAAGAAAAACAATTGCCATTTCAGTAAGTACTAGAGATGGATCACTTGCAAAGACAATGGTGAAGTTGATCCAGAAGGAAAAGAGTATTCCTTCCTAGAAAAACATGGAAGTAAGAAAGATTTCAGAAACAAGTATTGTGATAGAAGTATTTAAGCCAAAAAACTTGATAACTTAATGCTTAAAAGTAGGTTGGATATTTGCCAAAATATGGTGCTTTAAAAGAAAAAAATTACTACACAGACCTAAACCACTGGAATTTGTCGGGAGAAAGGGAAGCAAGAAACCACATAAGGGATGGGTAAGATGGGTACTATTATCAGACTGTCATTTCCAGTCCCCAGGGATTTCAGTC
The DNA here is from genome assembly GCF_964289735.1 of Phaethon aethereus. Lineage (NCBI taxonomy): Eukaryota > Metazoa > Chordata > Aves > Phaethontiformes > Phaethontidae > Phaethon > Phaethon aethereus. Next base: position 7,760,828 of record NC_138594.1, read on the forward strand.
CCTGGGTTTTAAACACACACCAGATACCAGCATTAAAATGCTGACCCGAGACAGTCTATGACTAAAGTACATCAGGAAGTCTCTTAATAATTGTGCTCAAAAATGTCTTTGCAAAAGATAAGGAGTATCCAGTTAACTTCCTGAGGGTTAGTCACACTTAGTTGTTAAAAAGACTCACAACCTTTTGTAAACAATCACACCCCTGGTAGCTATTCCCAGCCCAGAGCTGAGCTTTCACAGCCCACAAACCCATCACCCCATCAACTCTCCATGTCCTTTCTTGAATGTACTGTTGTATTTTGTCAGCTGCCAGCTGGTGGCCTGAGAATTTTGGGTACCTCTAGTAATGTGTACACACACTTGTCACCTAAAGACAGAGATCAAAATCTTCATAGGCAAACCCAAAAATAACCTAAGGTAAAGGTTTTTGGTTTCAGAAGCTATGTAACAAAGGGAGAGAGGTGAAACATTCAAAAGGAAAAAAAAATGCTGAGACTGGGAAAAAAAGACGTAATCATGCTGAAAGGAAAGGGCACAGAAAACGTGAGACCTGATTTAAGCAGCACAGAGGTATGAATAGACCACGTTGCATTGCAGCTTATTTCTTTATGAAGAAAGGACATAGTCACCTCAGTAATGATAAAGCCCAAGGAAACACCTCTCCCTACACCAAAGAAAGTGAATTTAAGGTGTAAAAACATTTAATAAATTGGAATCAAACCAGCAGAGGTTGTTGTCCATTTTGGAGCAAAACCTACGTAAAAAGATATTCAGAACATTTCATTAGCATTTCATTGAATTAATGGTACCCAATACATTTAGTTATCTTGAACTCTGCAAAACAGGATTCAGTAAGAACTGGTGCCATTTCTATTGCGATAGTACCCATAGGTTCTAACTAAAATAAACCAAAACTTTGCAAGCACACAGTACTCTGAAGTACTTCCAATTCAAAAGGATGTAAAACTTAAGTGGGCAGCATTAAGTTTTGTCATTTCTCATTTTACTTAACTGCCAGTTTTCAACAGATGCAGCATTCTAAAGCAACTATTTAGTAACAAAGGTGATCTTAAATACATTAGGATTTCAGTAAATCTATGAATACTGTTATTTAAGATCTTGTCACGCAATACTTGAGCTACACGCTGGTTGTGGTTCCAAGCCACTTTCAGCTGTTGTCAGTATAACATACTCATCTTAAGATTGCTAAGAAAGTATTAAAGGTAACCAAATCTGACATCTGTATTTTCTTTCCCTTTCCCCACATGTGGTTTTTTGAACTACAAACAGTCAGTATTGCATTCCGCTCTTTGCTAGCGATGGTCTAAAAACAGTTATCTGACCTTTCAAACAAAGGCAAAGCAATCAGAGTAAGGACAAGGACTGTGCTCAATATCGGGACTTCATATTAATCAGAATTATTCAGCGACCCTAGCTATTTCCTCACTGAAGTAAGTGTACTAGTCAGGCAGTAAGCATTCCTGCATGGGAAAGACAACCTGCTACTAAAACTCAAAGCATTGCAAGCCCCTTTACGTTTTAGAACCAACTTTAAAAGTGTGGCTCTAATTTAACAAAGTCAAACTTGTCCCACCTTTATAAGCAAATACTGTTTTCAATAGCTATCAATAAATACGACAGGGACGACTTTTCATCATTAATCTCAGTAGGAGGCCAGCTTTTGAAGGCATTTGTTCCTGCCATGGTACAAGTAAAACCAACACAGAAAACTGCTGGAAAGAGTACCAAGATTGCAATTTCATTTCTAATTCTCTGAAGTTTGTTAGTGTGCTTTGAAGAATTGCCTTTGAAAAATAAAAAAACCAAATTCCTATTTTTTAAGACTTACGAATGTCTGACAAAGCTATAAAACTGACAAACGTATAATCAAACTAACATGGAGAGACAGACACTTAGATGTGAATGAGAAAACCTACATAGCCAAATGAAGCCTGGTTACAACTAACATTACAATACAGACATCCAAGCATCAGTAAATTAAGCAAAATGTCCAATCATTTTCCCAGTTGCTGACAAAACAAAGTTTTCCACAGATCTGAATTTTTACAGATACCCTAAATTCCTCTTCGCATAGTGACCTACCTCTGTATGTCTTGAATGAAGTGCATTGTATTCTTTCTTGAGTTCTGCCTCCCTCTCCTCAAGTCTGCTAACTGGAAGAAGACAAAATAAAAAAAAAAAAGAATTAAAATTAAAATTCAGAGTTCTAAGAAATGAGACTGACTTGCCTAGGACTAGGCAACCTCATCAGAGATGAGAGTATAGCGAATAGCAAAGAGCAGAATAAAAAAGTAAGTTGGTTCTTGTGTTTTTAAACTCTCAACACTTGAGCTTCCCAAGAACATCATCAGCAGCACAACTTTACCATTTGCAGTCCTTGCAAGAATACACTTCTTCAAATAATCTTTTTCCTAGCTGACTGCTAGGCCAATGAGAGGGGATTTTTATGTTCAAGGACAGCTTACTGCTCACACAAATCCAGATTGTTTCACATGTGCACACAGCAACCGTAGGAAGAGATGAGAGCCACGTCACGTAGCTAGACTCAGTCTCGGATCAGAGCTGTGAGCTCCAGTTAAGGCTCTACATTGGTTTCTTAAAACATAACCACACACAGTTTCCAAAGGTGTTTAACTAGGACAAATGTAACCAAGGTATTTTTAAAAATAGCTTCAAGTCATAAATTGTGGCACAGAAATAAAGACTTCTGCTGGCTTTCACTCATATTACACTGAGTATGAAGGCAATAGTTTCAGGGAAAGAAAAACACAAAAAACTTTTGAATATTTCTGTAGGTATTCCAAGAAATCAAAAATACATCTAGCAGATGTAGAACTTTAGACACTTCATATTAAGAGGAGATGAGCTGGAACAAACTGTGATATCCCTGTGCAATTAATTTGCAGAAAAACTAAACAAATTCCAAACTTTTTTTTCCCCACACAAATTATTTTTTTCCATTCAAACAGAAAACATTTTTTGGTGCTTGGATGTGAATTCCATCTTTTTGTTCAGGTATTTTTGAGCACGATATTTATGTGACATAAGCATGTGTTTCAAGTTCTGTAGCTGAGCTTCTCTTATTTTACTTGCCATGTTTAAATACCCCTGGGAAACTTCAACTTTATAGTTATCCATCCCCAGAGACTCATTGCCAAACACACATCACCTGAAGACAAATGCCAGCATCTTCTCTGCCATTTGCACATTTTCATATTGCCAACTGGGTCTTCTGAAAATTAATTCTCAATATACCACTTTTTTACTCCATGTATCTGTATTTTGACACAGTATTTTACCGTAAGTACATTTCAAACAAAAAAATCTTTGCCAGAGTCAAATGCTGGAGCCAAAATACATAATTGTCTACTCTCAAATCTGTGTAAACATTCTTAGCTTCTAATCTAATCTTGCTCCTGTACGAACATTAAGTTCCTTGACACAACCTTTTGCACTCCCCCTATAAATATCTGACCAAAAGTATCACATCAAATTTTATTTATACTAATGCAAGACTGAACGCGTTCATTTCTGCACCATTACCGGACTGAACAAAAGCTCCTTGGGTCAAATAGCAGAAAGTGGTGCACAAGCGTTGCAGCACAATATATAAAAATATATTTTACAGCACAATACATACATATGTATTTTTGAGGCGCTATGCAAGACAAATACTTAATGAACGGAAGATTTTAGTTTATTATTTTTAGGCAACAAACATTTTAAGCCTCCTCATACATTTAAAGGGAGGTTATATGGAAGTTTGTGGTTAGTGCCTACAGAAACAAGTGTCAGAATTTATAGTTATACAGCTTGACATGACAAATCAAATTTTATCCACTAGCTTAGACTGACCGGCGTTCTAGTCAAAAATAATTACATTTTGGAACAGTTGACCATCAGAGACATCCTAGCAGTAACCAGTTAGCAGCTTTAGCTGCCCACAGCCCATCCAGCGACGGCTGTGCTCAATCCACCATCTCCGGGCTTTGCGTCACAGTTCTCCGCAGACCGAGGGCCGGGAAAGTTTCCCGCCGTGCTAAACCTGCTTTAGGACAGCCTGGAAATCAGAAAGCGCAAACCGCGTGACTAATCGGCTTCGTGTTTTGTGAAACCATCTCCTTCTCCTAGAAACAGTGTCCAAGCACCCTGCGAGAGGCGGGCAGCCCTGCCGCAGCTCTGCGCCCACGCTGCCTGCTGGTGAAACACCGCTGCTTGACACTGGACAGTGAAGTCACGGTTCCACGCAGCCTCACCAGGAACCTGCAAAGAAACCACAGCAATGCCCCCTGACGCTGTGCGGTACGCTTGTGTCTAGACGCTGCGTCCAACGCTGGCTCCTAGCGATTAATTTTATCCGGTGGATTCTGGGAAATGTACTTGACAGTGCATTTAATGAAGATTAATGCCACACTAGGTGTTACAAACACCCTTCTTTCTTCATAGCTGACAGTAACCTACCTTCATGAAATCCACAAAAGCAGTTCCCACCGTTACGGATACAATGCTTTCACAACGGTTGAGGTTCCATAATGAAGCACACCATTTTCTCCTTCTGTAGCCCAATTTTAAACAGTTCCTTAACTCAAGTCTTAGAAGATAAACGTACGTAGATATTGCTACCACACAGCCAAGGAGGATATCTCCATTAAATCTGATCTTAAATAACTATTTTTGTAACATACAAAGGCTAAAAAAATGAAGGCCCTAGAAAATTACATATTTGACACTGAGCATTTCTGGAAGCTGTTTCCAGTTGTGTAACACGTTACAGTCCTACAGCTAGAAGTTTAGGTCATAAGTGGATGTACACTAAGCTTACACTTACCCTCAACAGACACCACATTAACAGTCCTCAAAACAGGCTTTTCCAATACCAGCAGGGTGATACACAACACTGGAAATCTACTCTACCCAAAACATGCCTCCCACGAAAGATAAGATCTTGACACAACAACCAACAGAACTCGCTTCTCTTCTCCAATTAAACACTGTGGAAGAGATCAGATATTCCCCGAGGATTGGAGATCATCATAGACCGGAACACAGAAGACACTTGAACCTAGTGAAGAACAGCCAGAAGAATTTTGAGCAAGACCACCAGATTCTGTCCCCAAAACCTTCAAGAAACTTAAGTCGCTCTTAAAGGTACACACCCATCAGCAGTAACAGGAAACTAAATGGGAGACAAAAAAAAGCCTTCCACTGGCACCCAGAAGTACATTTGAAACCAAATTGTCACCAGTTCCATTTCACTCCACCAGCACACAAAAGAGCGGAAGTCTGGCACCACCCTGATAACACCCTCCCCCAGAGGAATGGAGCTGGGTGCTGGCACTGCCTAGCACATGCTGGGTGTGCAAAGTGGCAACCAGACACAGTTCCCATCAATCTGATTTAAGTAACAATACAAAAAGCTCCTCTGGTATTTCAGTCTAAGACTTCTTTCCAAGATGCCAAATTGCTCATAGGTAGATAAAATCAGTTTCATGACATAGATCCTAAAAGCAAAAAGTCCATTTCCTGTTGTAACACATTTTTATAAAGCCATTATGTCCTTGTTACATCACAGAAGATATTACATTGTAAGATTACATTGTGTAAGGTATTACATGTGCAAAATACGATACACATCAAAAAAGTTTCACTACACATGGTTGCAAGTCTACATGGAAAAATTTTACAGCTCTCCCTTTAGCATCATAAGTATGAGCATAAAATGTAAATATTCTAGTATTTTTAGGCTGATGAGAAAGCGTCCCATGGGAACACCACCACAAACTGACACCCAAGGTCTACCTGCAACCTTCTCCAGCACTACCAATATCCAAACGTGTTCAATGACCTGAAGTACCAATCCTCAAAGTTCTCTCAAATCAAACTAATCAAACCTTAAAATGGAAGATTAAATATTACAGCAAGCTAGAAAGAAACCTCTGGAGTTTCTGCCTCCTGACAGCATTATAAAGAATTAGGCAGCAAAGCTGCCCACCCTGCCTGTTCAAAAATCAGAGCTTACCTCCCAAGTCTGATGGCTTTTACCAAGTTTGGAACACCCTCCATCTGTATGTTGTCCTCTGCCTCAAACTGCTGATAAGCCTGAGGGGGAGAAAGAGAAACAGACCTGCTAGAATGCCAAATCCAACCAATGTGATTCCTTCAAGAGGAATTACAAGTTCCTGCTACACAAGCCAGGACAGAGATCCAGCTCATTGATGAACCTTTCCTAGCACTAAGACTATCTGAAAGCTCTCCTTAGACAGCTTTCATTCAGCTCCATTCTTAAAAACAGGTACAATCGATCCCATGATCCAGTAGGACCTTATGACCAATTACGTAGTTGCTACAGAGCACACACTTCCAACCATGGACTGAAACAGGGACTGAAGCTATCACTTTCAGATTAAGTACTTGTTTGATAAGACCTGGAAATAAGAAGCACAGAAAACGAAGTTGTAAAACAGGTGGTAAATTCGACTCCTTGGCAAGACTGACATCTTCAAGAAGCTCTTACCACTGTGAACTATAGGTTTAGTTCTCAGTTTAAAAAGCAGGGTGCTTCAAATTATGAAGATAATTTAGCTGTCAAGAATGCTCTGTTGATAGCAAATATCAACACATACAGCTGCATTGTCTTATTCCTGACACTTATGGACTGTTCGAGTATCCACTACGTCTCAGACACACAAATCACTGTAATTTATCACCAAAAACCTGACCTAAAACTTAAAAAAAATCTCCTTAAACATTCTGCTACAATTATTTAATATAAAGACAACCATATGCCAGGACATCCTTCACACAGGTTGAGATTCAAATGAACAAGGACATATACAAGTCAACTTCTACCCAAAATCAAGTCAAAAATCATTTGGATCTAGTACCAACTTCTTCTCGCCTAGTCTCTGGCCATAACAGTGTTTCACTAAGAAAAGTTTCGATTGATTGACTGTTTTGAAAACAGTGGGATGCTTCATTTATACATTTGGCTATTGAAGCAAGTTACTTTCTGAGAAACTCCAACATGAAGTCAGTGTGAACACAGAAGCTACAGCAGATTGGAATTGTTTTTGAAGCCAGATAACCAGTGACAACTCGGGAATGTATACTGCAACATTTACGGCAATGGAATTACTGTAACAACCAAACTCCAACACCTAAACCACTAGCACAATACTCCCTTAATTTTAAAGACGTACATGAGCAGTTAATTATATGTCAGTGGATTTCAACCTCCTCTCACCACTTTTTTCAGGTATATTAATAGACGAGTTTAAAGCAGGCCAATCACTGCTCTAATTTTCTACTCCATTTTATTTTGGCCTCCAGTCTTGCAGCATGACTCGGTGCAATCTCCTGAGCTAACCGTACCCTCTGCTCCACCTAGTGGGCCACCGATTCCCACACCAGCACAGAAAAGGCAGGTACTCTTGTAACTTCACAACGTAAGGTAGCCAGGAAACAACCCAGAAACGCTTTAGTCAGACACAACGCCTTCCTTTCCGGGATGCTTTGATGCTCGTGCTTCTCCTTATAGAAAGACTCTTCAAGTTTAGTAAAGGACAGCTGGTGCACAGGGTAGGGAAGGGAAGGGGAGTGGGGGAATCAGCCTTGTAAACAAGCCAATGCAGATGAGAAACAAGTGGCAAACGGCAAGCTCCAAATCTGTTAATCAAGAAAGACAGTAAGTCAAGCTGTTCTGTTCCTCCTTTGTTGGAAATAAGATTAGTTCTGCTGTTCTCAGTCTTTGAAAAACATGTAGGAACAATCCAGACCCCACTGAACAAACCTTAACTTTTCAACTTCTTTCGAAGGATCTATTGAAAAGCTTTGTGTTCCTTAAGAATAAACACTACCATTGAGCCATACCAAGAAATAGCATTACCAACAGATGTATTCCACACCAGTTTAATTATTTACACCATCATGTGTGCAGATATGCAACTCTAAGTCAAATCTCAAAACTATGTTAAGCTTCACAGCTGGAAGTTCGTATTAGAGTCTCCTTCTCAACTAGACAGGTCTGCGTTAAATTGCTGCTACAGCTCTATGCAGGTGTATCTCAGAGTACTGGGTGCCTTCAGATTACACATCACGAGCTTGTCTACCTGGGTGTACTTTACAGTAATGCTGGTATCTGGGGAGCTCAGATGAAAATAAAATATCAAATAACTTAATATCTGCAGAAGATTTATAACAGAACCTGGTCTTCAATTTTCTCTTGAAGCCAGTGAAAGAAATAGTTCTATTTAGCTTCCGAGGAAAACAAATCCGCATGTTTTTAGGTCAGCTGCCAAAATGTTTGTCTCATACCCCAAATAAAACCTACAGCAAGCAATATCAATTGCTGCACGATGTCACCTGACATGGGAAATACAATCATCCCAACTGTTGTATCACAACATTTGCAGCTCTGAAGACCAAGAGTTGTTTCTTGGTTGTTTGGGGGGTTTTTTTTGCAAGGTGGGGGGTTGTTTGTGGTGTTTTGTTTTGGGTTTTTTGGGGGTGTCTTTTTTTTTTTAACATATGTAGTTTTCCCCAAATATAATCTAACTTGAACATAAATTACAAAGCTAAGGTTTGATAAACTCAAGTATGGAAATATATCTATGCCTTGGTTGTCCTGTCAAATGCAGTATGTTACTTGGTTGTACATTAGCACTCAGCAGATCCAGAAAAGGAACTAAATTTTTCAAACTCCCACAGCCTACCACCTCCATCAGAAAGCACTTCAACCATACAGACATAGTGTTTTTCAGATTCTCTTGTAAATAGGCTACTCTGAGAATGATTCCTCCAGAAAGCATACTCCAAAGCGGTTCCATTCCTGTAGTAAGTCAGAATACACTATAGTTGTCTTTTAGTCCAATAAAATTAATTAACTTACAGCCTGCAATGCATAAAAAGAATTGACATTCCCAAAAAGGGAAGCAAGGAAGGACAATAAATTAAAACTCCGTAGCCCCCACAGAATTCAGCGGCACATCACGTGAACCCTGAAAGGCACTTATCCCTTTTGGTAACTGGAGACCAGCAGTACCCAAAGCAGTATCATGTGCTCCCGTGGAGCACTGCTGGGCAAGTGAGCTGCCTATCGCTATTACGAGTTTTTAAACAGCACTAAGTACGTAGTTTTCCGGATTCAGGATTGAAATTTGAAACATTCTAATGCTGCAAACTAATTACAAGCAGAGCTAGGGGTCTCACCACAGCAAAGACTTGGAATAATGTGAAAGTCAGATATATTCGAGCTCTTCTAAGGAATGTTTAAGATTATATCAAAGACTGCTGTCTGCCTCAGACACATCATTGAAGTTGAAGGGAAGGAGAAGAGAAGTGTTAAACCTTTATTTTTTGAAAACCTGGGATTTCCACACTTGGTGGCCCTCCACAATATTCAGAGGTGCCCTCTGCTGTTGAGAAAAAAAATAAAAATCCATGAAAGTCTAGTCAAGTCATAAACCCAAAAAAAGACATTTGCTCACACTCAGTAAAGGTTTTCTGAAGATCAACAGTAAAAGCTTCTAAAAACTCTACCTGTACCAACATCATCCCTAGACAAATCTCTAGGAATTTTGTGATATTGAACTTGCTTTAACCTCCACAAGCCACAGGCCCCTGAGAGCAGGGGTGCTGTCTTTCCTCTGTTCCCTGCACAGGTAGTGCTGACAGCCAACACACACCAACATGAGGGCAGAGGCAAACCATGGAAAGTTATGGAGAAGAGCAGTGCAAAGTGAGACGAGGACATGGATCACGGGCCAAAAGAGCCACGTCACTGCAGCATGTTCCCACACTCAAATAGAAGTCTCAAACCCTTACGCCTCTGCTCTCTGTAAGTTTACCAAAATATCCCAAGATGCAACCTGCTGCACCATTTGTGGCAGCAAACTTGACTTAGGCAACCACCACAATCCACCAAATACCAGGACGGAGTGCTATACATCATGCAAGAGCAGTAACTCAGTGTGCATCTGCCCCTGCCATTCACGATTTCATCAGCTCCTGTGGCTCACAATCCGCCCAGCAGTGCCACCAGGTCATGCTGCCATCTCTCCCTCTTCCCATTTCCTCTGATGAAAGAGCAGAGTACGGTAGTTCACTCATCTAGAAGGCAGCTGACAGCAACTGTTTAAGGTCGTAATGCGGAGGGGGGAAGGTCAGTGAACCACAGAAACTTCGTAACTGCTTGAAAAAATATTTCACTTCTTTAATTTCCAAGGGCAGATTTATTCCAACCCAGCGAGTTGAATATGTGGCTATGAACGTAACCCCACAGGATAAATTTAAGTGCAAAAAAAATTTTCTTCAGTATGGCAATCACTAAAAATGCAAACCCAAGCATTTATAATCCAAGACATAACAAAACTATGGCTTCTTGAGCAACTTTAACTGTCATGTGTGTTTAAACACATACAATCGTGTGGAACCCTACCATGTAACTGAAGAGCCACCCTCTCCCAGGGCTAACTAGTCTTCACTAGCTCAGGATGGACAGTGTTCAAGAGAACAAGTCACAACATTTTAATGGACAAGGCTTGTTCTCACAAGCCTTGGTTATTTGAGGAAGAACGCATACAGCACAAGAAGTTCTCTACAAGAAGCAAAAAGTCTTGTAGTTAAAGTGCTACATGGGACCACAGGTCTTACCTGTTTCCTATTCTAAACTATTAATCATGTCATAAACTGATGTTGCTACCTCAGACTCCGCACTCTGACACAAAACAGCAAAGCCAGGTTTTATTTGCTTACTCGCTCTGTGGCAGACGTTTGCAATTCCCATTATCAATGATAACACTACCACTATTTTGAATGTTGACGTGGTAACAGTTGGCAATACCACAGACTAATTTAAATGCACAGGCAGTAGTATAGGAAGTAGAAGAGCAAAAGAAATATAGCTAGAAGACTTGTATCTGCACCCAGTGAATTAGTGACACGTTGGTATCTTTGGTATCGTAGGATATACAAATTGCCTTGCCTATAAAAAAAGAAAACAAGATAATGCAGTAGCGTTAGACCACTTCAAGAACATGTACATTTGTATGGTTTCCATACTCTAGAAATTTAGAGCACTAAAAAAAACCCAAGCCAGTTCACTTGCATAATATTCATTAGGTGTTCAACAATTGTGCTTATGTCCCCTTTGATCTTGCTCTGCATCAGCAGCATGTCAAATCTTCATAGCAGTCTTTCATGTTGTCCCAGACAAGTTATCAACCCAAATCATAAGCAAAACTCAGTGTTCCACACAGCCCTATTGTTTCTCCAAAGTTACATTTTTGCCATCACAAAAGGCTTTTCTCCAATAAAAAGATTTTGGAACTGTTTAAAAGTCAACGCTTTAACATCAGAATTTTATGTTATGAGAACTGTTTGCAACAACACTATTTGCTATAAAAAAAGTAGTTCTAGCCAACACTCGGTGGTTCTACTGGAACAATTGAGTTTCTCATGCAAATACTTTCATTATTATGAAATATACACACACACACACACGTATATACACACAATGCAATTAAAAGTTCAAAATCATACATTTATTCGAAGGCTTAATATTCAAGGCAAAAAAAAAGAATTTCACATGAACAGATTCACAGAATATAAAACGGTGTTAATGCACATCAGTATATGGTAACTGCAATTACTGTAAGAGAAACTCCAGGTATGCTGCCACATACATTGCCAGGAATCCAAATGATTTTTCTTTTTTGTGCAACTAATTTGTACTTTTTATTGTATTAACAGAAAAAGTGATGGTATATACAACATGATGCAGTCTTGATGCCATAATCCTGTTGTCAGAGTACAGGGTGTCCCATTAACAAGTTGTTTGGGCTGTGGGCTTAGAGCACAGGCGTTCTGGAAACAGTGTCCTTTGTTACCAAAACAGACCACTCAACTCTAGTTCAAATGTTTTCTTTTCCCCTCTTCTGCTGTGTTTAAACACACACACATTTCCATTCACAAGAATCATAGCATTTCTGATACAAGTCTCTACAATACACTTTACAATTATCCACTTTAGCTTGACCTGGTCTATAAAGATAAACTCCTGGAAATCAGTCATCCTGGCTTTCACTAGATAAGACTGCTTGAAATGTTCCTCCATCACTGTCTGTACAGAATCTGAAAACATTTTAACTGCAATGGACCTGAGGAAGTACATGCCTCTAAGATTTGCCAACAGCATTCTAAACCACCCATGAATCAAGGAGCTTATTCAAAAAAGTTGTAGTGTTAGGAAAATTAAAACTTTCCATTGTTCAGATAGTTCAAACTTCAGAGACATTCAGCTCTGTATGCAGTGTACATTAATCTTAACACTAGTGCACTAATACTTCTATCCTGATATAGACTCACTCATGCCATTGAAAATGAAACTTTACAGGAAGATTATTCTATCTCAAGTTCATGAGAAGAGAGCTATAGTTTCTTGCATTATGGGCAGGAAAGGCCGTCGAGTAGAAATAAAGGAAGAAAGAATAGTGAAGAGGGGCTATTCTGTCCACCAACACTCTGCTTATAGAAACTGATCTTACCTCAACCTTATCAGGCTTGATACAGTCTTACTTTACATTTCTGCATGGCCCAGGAATAAAAGCTATATATTAACTAATAGACATGCTAGTCTTATGTTGAGAGAAGTTAGCTTAGAAGCTTGACAAAAGATGTTCATATTAATTCATATTGTTATTTCTATGCTGTGCTAAAAAAATCATGACCTTCATTGCATGTTTAACAGACTCAGAGCACAAAAAAAAAATTAATCCATCATTAGCAGCACAGGTCTTTCATCTTCACTTTAAGACTGGGGGGATGGGGAAGATGAAATGAAAAGCAAAGATTTTTGTGTGTTTTAGTATTCCCCCCCGCCTTTACTCAACCAGAAGTAGAAAAAATGGTGATAGAGTTTCATTCGATGACTATGTACCTGGATAAGGAGCAGACCAGCAGAATAGCTAAGCTACAATATATTCACATTGTATATTTCAGTATTTTAGGAATACTGATCATTGTTATCTTTTACCAAAACTTACACAAGTTTTTGTAAATTACACAGTACATCTCTAAAAGAGGAAGTGTTATTCCTTTACTTTTTTTCTGTAAGAACTAAATGCCTCAGAACTAATCCAACAAAAGTTACACAAAAGCTAATGAGAATCATCATCAGTGGTATTCTCATCCCGGTAGTGTTTCTAAACCCAAAGATCACATTTACTTTTAGCACAGACAACATTTTATTGGAAAGAAAATTAGCTATCTCCTGAACAAGTTGCTAAACATGAAAATATCATGGTTGAAAAGGAAAAGCAAATCAACAAGTACGAGATCAGAAGAATCAGATTATGAGTCACAACCTTATGATTTGCCTTAATTCTAAGGAAAGCAAACTTTCACAAGAGTTAAACCTAGTTATCTTGCCAAATACAGGAATCTGATAGCATGGATATTTAGCATATGTATTATCATTTTACAGAACTAAATTTAAAATGCACTAATACCACTTAAAGGGAGAGCAATATATTTTACTTACTTTGATCAGCATAGTTTTTTGCTTTTAGTTCAAGCTGTCGAGTTTGTGATTCTAATGCTTCCACTCTTGTCTGTAGGTCCTTTTTCTCTTGTTCTTGAGAATCTTCAAACTCAATGAATTTCTAAACAAAAAAAGTGAAGTTAGACTCCACAATTTTTTTAAAAGCCTGAGCAAAGTTCTTTCTTCAACAAGAAAGAACAGATATACAGTCATTCCTTGATTTCTCTCTTTTAAAGACATTAATTTCAAGCAGCATGTAGGAAACAATACATCAGCCCTTCATAGCAAAGAAGGGTGCAAGCAGTTTTCCAAAACAGAACAGGTCTACAGCCTACATTTAAACATGAAGGACACTATGTTAGTCCAGTGCCCATCAGTCAAGCACCCCATCTAGGCTGCTCTGTGTAATCACTATCAACTAAGCGCCAACCACTTCAGAGAAGCTTGTTTGGGATTAACATAAATATGAATTATTTCACTCTTTCCTAACTTCACACACTTGCCTGCCAACACTGCACGTGAATACTGAGAGTCTTGGTATCCTTAGGTTTGACTGAACATCGGTGAAGGGTATCTTCACCTGTAAGCCACAAAGGTACAAACACTGCAATAGGGACACACGAGCAACAGTACCAACCAAAATTACATGCTATCTTTTCATTGCCACCCAATTTCTGTTACTATTTCATAGGTTATAAAATATTCATAGTCTTCATCAAATACTTAATAACCAGGTCCTACAATCTGTCAGCAGCATAGAAAACTATTTACGGGCACTCTGCAATTGTGCTGATCACCATCATCTTCTGCTACCTTGGTTTACCAGCTTTGTGTTTCACAGTATTCAGGAGCTCACGGATGCATATATCAGTGTTTACATTTTATAACATTAAAATTACCAATTCATCTTATAGCAGTTTTAAATAGCAAAAAAAAAAAAAAAAAAGCTTTTCTCTTAACCAAAAACTTAAGAAGTCCAGTGTGTAGTAGAGGCATAAAGATGTCTTAGGTCATGTAGTACTCTCTGTTCTGCATTGCAAAGACAAGGCAAGGCCACAAGCACAAGTTGCACAGAAGGCTCGCCATACAGGGAGGAAAAGCACACCAGAAGCCTTTGCAGAAATAAAAAAACCAACCATGGAAGACAGCTACAGGGTCATAAGGCAAGCTGCAGCTGGGTACCACATGGAAGCAGAGAGACAGAAGAGGGAGCAACTTAAAACCAGTAATGTTATAGGTGATCTGAATATAATTTTTTCCTACATATTGCTAGGAAAACTTACTGGGAAAAATACTTCAAATGCTCACACATCAACTTTTAATAAGCTACTACTAAGTTTTAGCCAATGTATTTTACAGCTTTTACAAAAGCACAAACTCATAACCCTATGAAAAGAGCTTCAGTTTAGTAGGGTCATCAGAAGAAGTTTTGCTTAAAAATCACTTCAGATGTAGAAATGCATCAAAATCTATGAAGTGAAACAAGAGTTCCTTTCAGACAAGCTCTCCACAGCTATCACAGGACTAGGCATGATGTTCATATGACTGCATGAAGCTAAATCATAAAACAGTTGACACTAGCCCAGGTAGCACTGCTTTGGGTTTTGCAATTTAAAATGAGTTTTCCTGCTTCAAAAAGATGTGCTGAAGTCTTTCTACTCCCTCAACACAAAGTTTGGGAATATCAATTTGTCAACGTAATACTGAAAACCTCAAACTTTAAACTTGTTTCATCTCTCCTTTGTAGTAAGTGATACAAGAGTTCTGCCCCTTTTATATTAAAGATTCAAGTCATTTCTGGCTTAATCTCAGCAGACTGCCTTTTTAAAAAGGGCTTCCAAGTTTGACACAAATTTAGCACTGGGGCTAAAGACCAACATGGTTTGTTAAATTAAGCATGGGCAAACATGAAAGAAGAATTATAAAACTGTAACATCTTGGTTTAGTTGCTTCTCTTAAGGATTTCTGAAAACGATATGTGTCTCAACTTGGAAAGGCCAGAGAGTTACACTTTGGAACAAACAGCCGTTCAAAGCCATCAATGTCATTGTTACTCATGAACTAAAGATAGATACCATTTCATATTTCCTCTCAAGTTCTTCAACTGCAATTATTAAAAGTGGTTTTGTATTAAAGTTAAATGCTTTGGTTATTTCCCACGAGTTTAAATTCTAACTTGAACAAAATGAAGGTAAGTTACATCTCCTCAAAGTATTTTTATAATTAGAGCTGGGCAATTTTTCCCCCCTCCTGCTGAAAACTATAACTGATTAGATCATGGATTGAGCGCTTTAGATTTTGAATGTTTCTTTTTGGTTTCATCTCTCCTTCCAGTGATGGTATTAACACAGGCAGAGCCCCAAGAGATTGATCATCTCATCCTGACTAAGCCTGTATGACTATGATGGAAGGACTAGTCAGATAAACCGCCACAGCAGCCAAGCATAGCCTGAGCACCCCTATTAAATGCATCTTTCTAATTTACATTGACAATACACTCAAATATTGCACAGCTTCTGCACTGGTTAAAGTAAATGCAGGAATATGTTAGCCACTTGCTATACTGGTACTAGACATTCTCTTATTTCAACCCAAGCTACTGGTTACACAAAATACAAAAGAAGACATAAAAAAAAAATCTAGCTTTCCTCATTTTAAGTGACATTCTGTCTAGGCCACAAAGCCGTATCTAGCAAGAAGCAAGGTGGTTTTTGGCTTGTTTTGTTTTTCAGAAGAACAAGCTGAAGGACACCAACACATCTTTAAAACAATCAGACTGAATACCACAAGAATACAGAAGATACTGCTAGAACGGTCCTTAAAAGGACATCTTGTTTCAAGGCTCTGATGTTCAATGTTGATGTCTGGATCCTAATTTTGATTAGGATAAGGTGTGAGCACAGGATATGATGCACACGTCCTTCGGCACGTGCCTACTGCTGAAACCCAAGCCTGTGATACCTCCATAAACTATGTTTGGCAACTCCCATTTAATCCTTCCCATTTTCTCCAGGCAGTATCAACTATGCCATTTCAGACATTTGTCTAACCTGCTCTTAAAGACCTCCATTAAAAAGTATGAAAGAGTACTCCACAAATAAGATTCAGAAGTCTTTATGTAACCAATTTTAAACCTACGGCAATAATCACTGCATTAAACACAAACTCAGACTACACAATGGAACAGCACAGCGTACGCATTTGGAGCCCCCTCTCACACATATAACCATTTAATCCCTTAGTAATACAGTACTAGCCAAATGAAACATTTTCCCTACATTGATGTCATCTTCTGTTTCCTTGTATTTTAACTTGTTTTCCCATCACAAAATCCAGGTGCAATACTGAGCACATCTGATGTCAGGGTTCTTGGCAGTCTTTCCTATCCAATGATATGGACTTCGGTAACTTTTACCGTGGTGACGCCAATTTTTCAGCCAATGGCATGTTCTTCCTGGAGTAGGTAGAGAAAAGTAACTACGAAGCCAGCTCAGATGGGCTTAGGGTAGAGAAAAATATAGGTAACTGAAAACAACCTAGCAACTTTAACACTATTTTAACAGATTTTCTGTATAACGGATCTCAAATTTGCTCTCATATAAATGAAAAATACTTAAGTAAACACTCTGCAGTAAGAGTTTAACATACAATCCTAAGGGGGAAAGTTAACTTTGGAAACAGTAGAAGAAAAGGCAGCCATTAAGTTCACACTATTACTTAAACTAATTTTCATGACGGTAAATCCTTTTTCATGGTTGCAAAAGTAGCAGCCATGTATTGAACATCCGATTTCAAGAGCAGCTTAATCCCACCAACAGCAGAAAAGAAAAGATACGTTAGACAGCTTGACATGGCTAAAAGTAGTAGATTTTATCCTGCTTCCAAGTCCACACAACCCCCCTTCTGTTAGCCACACACACAGAGGTATGGAGCAGTATACTTCTACACAAGTGAAACTTGTTAGCGTATAAAATAGCAGAACCCCAAATCCCTCTTCCTCTCCCACCTCTCTGTGGCAGGGCATGCTGCCTAACATTCTCTAAGTGGGAAGATAAGTTATGCAGAACTGTAAGCTGAACAGCAGAATTGCTGCTTCCTCTATTTCTTTCAGCTGTATCACAAAACGTACCATGTTAAAAGTCAGGCAAGTGACTTCATAGCAATTAAAAAGGCCATGGCTGTTACCTAGAGGACTGAGAAGTAGGCCCAGAACTCCTGAAATCATCTTTTTTTATAGCCACTATAACAGAATTCCATAGACGACGACTTCCAAGAAGTTTCTTTAGTAAGACTTCTTAAGGAAAAGAAATAAAGGAGGCAAATTAGGAAAATGGTGTAAGGAGATTCCTATTCAAATAGTAAATCATTAATATTCATCAAGATACTACTGCAAATAAAAATTCCTACAACAGCAAGCAGAAAGTAAAAGGAGATATGCTAATTCTTCAGGACAGTCAGAACAGACGATACAGAATATTCAACTTAGTAGCTCAGAATTCTCCATTTTGCTATCGGATTACACAAGCAACCTCCACAACCAAAGAAAGGCACTAAGCCAGTAAGTTTTTGTCCAAGAAAAAAATGTTCCCTCCTTTTATTTCAACCATACAGCACCCATCAGATTATCTCAACATTGAAAAAAAAAAAAAAATAAGGTTGCCACAATCAAGTCTAAATAAAACACATACCTCTCGTACGTGAACATATGAACATACCATGCTTTATTTATGACAGACATTTTCACGTATGTACAGCATAACCGACCTCAGCACATACCAAAAAGATGACCTTTGTGCTTACAACTGAGAATATGGTCTTTGATCCAGTTGTACTTTGGAAAGCATCAGTGAGCTGTCTTGCAGCAGAAGTACTGGTTTTTAGACTGCATAATCCTTGTCCCCTCAAGTTAATTTATCATGACACAAAGAAATGGAGATCACAGTGAAGTACACTACCAACATAAGGAGGTATAGCTCCTGAAGAGCCACAACATCACAGTTCATACCATACTCTATTTCACCATATTGTTATGATTTCTGTAATGCTGCCCAAGGCCTGCTTTTTCCCATCTGGCAAATGCTGCCTGTGTTTCAAACCTGATTGATTTTCTCATGAATTAGTTCAGAAACTATTTATCAGTCTCTTACTCTCTCAATAAAAATAAAATATGTTTTCTAAAAAAGCCTTTTACACGCACCTTGTGATTAAGGCTTTACGGCAATAGTCCCCAGACTGAAAGTCCTTAATAAAGCACTGTCAAACAACTACACGTTTGACAAGAAGGATGAACGGTCTGTTGTTCCAAGAGTTTGGGGGACATCATTCATACCACATTACTTTGCAGCAAACTACTGAAGCCCTGGAACAATTTGCAGACAACATTTTCCACTCACTTATAACTATAATGTATACAAATATTTGTACGGGCTAATGTTTTTCAAATGAAGTTTTCATCATCAATATTGTCTTCACCCTTAGTGTTGTGATTTTTCAGATTTTTGGAAAATTTAGAAGGTAAGCACAGCACTGAGATAAGCACGGGACATGAAGTCTGGAAATAGACTTATAAGATGGCTTGTTCTATTACAGATAATGCTGTCAATCCAATTTCCTACAGGAGTTTGGCGAGACAATGAGTTAGAGGAAGTTACCCTGCACAGCTGCTTTCTATTGTATTGCTTTATAATCTTCCAGAAGATAATGCTTCACAAGCTTATTTATGGTGAAGTAATTCTTACACTTTTTTTTGATTTTTGTAGTAACATCCTAAGTCAGAGTTTATGTCCCTGAACAGCCTGCACCACCTGTTGCTGACAGCAGCTTTTACGTAGCAACTTTGAAGAACTACAATCTAGACACCACTTATTCCCTTTTTTCTTTTTGCAATGCCTCCTCACTATTTCCTGCAAATACACTCTACAACTGATCTGAAACGGACCATCCGCCTCCCGCCACCGAGAAAAAACGGAGGGAGAGCAGAAGAGCGGCGCAGTCAGCAGATGGTTTCACGTTTGCTCTGCAAAGCAGTCCTGCTTTTATTCCGTGGACCCGGTCGCTGGAAGAGCAGCGCTTCAGAGGAGTTACTTCAGACCACGCCGAGAGGAGCCGCGGACACGCGCGGCAGCGCTCCGCCGCCAGCTGTGCCCAGCGAGCGCACGGCACCGCCCGCAGTACCGGCACCGGCCCCGCCAGGCGTTAGAGGCAGGGTCGGAGCGCCCCCCGCCTTCCCTCCTCCCGGAATCACATCGCGACCTGAACTCCTCACCTGGCGGCTCCCGGCCCCGCAGACAGTAGCCCCCCCACCCGCGGGGCCTTTCCTGCGTGGGAGCCGGCAGGAGCCACCGTCGGGCCGCGGGACACCCCGGGCCCAGGTGCCGCAAGCACCCCGCCTTCGGCGGCCTCGAGGGAGGCGGCCCAGCCGGGAAGTGCCCCCCCGCCCTCCCCGCCTCCACGGAGGCAGCCCGGAGCCGCCGCCCGCCTCGGGAACGGGCCCCCGCCCTCCACCGGCTCCGCTCCCGCCGCAGCCCCTGGGCCCGGCGCCCGCCCTCACCTCCTCGGCCTGCTTGCGCAGCGCCTTCTCCCGCTCGTACTGCGTGAGGAGCTGCTCGTTGTCGTCCCGCAGCAGCTCCAGCTCCACGCTGGTCTCCTGGCTGTGGGCGCACACCGAATCCAGGTTCTCCAGGACGGCCACCACCAGCGGCATCAGCTCGGCCACCACCTCCTCGTCGTAGCGCCCGATGAGCCGCTCGAACTCGCGGTAGATGGAGCCCGCCAGCCCCGACACCCGCTCCGACATCATGGCGGGGCCGGGGCCGCCGGGGTCCTCCTGGTACACCACGCCGTCTGCCAGCTCCATGGCTGCTGGCGAGCGCCTTCCCTCGCGGGGCCCGGCGGGGCGGCAGCGGCTCAGCGCGCTCCCGGCACCTCCTCCCTCTGCGGCGCGGCCTCGCCTACAGCCCGGGCGAGCGGGCGGCGGAGGGAGGGCGGAGAGCGGCCCTGGCGCACGGCACTGACCTCACCCGCCGCGCCGGGGCGGGGCCGCCGCGTCACGCGGGAGGAGCGGGCGAGCCAGCGGCCCGCAGCGGCGCGGGGGGCGGAGCCTGGCGGTGAGGTCAGCGGGGGCGGGGCCGGGGCGGGAAGGCGGGGGCGGCGATGGCGGCGGCGGCGGCCGCCCTCGCCCGTTGTGTGGCTCCTCGGGAAGACGCGTTCCGTTGGAGCGAGGCGGCGGCCGCGGAGGACCCCGGGCGGCTGCGACACCTTCTGGGTCACCGGAGCGAAAGCCGAGGTGCCCGGCGTTGCGGGCGAGGGGTTGCCGGGCTTTCTGGCAGGGAGTTTCGCCTCAGGGGAGAAGTTTAGACCGTCTCGGTACCGGGGCGGGGAGTCGGCCCGTTGGGTTGTGGAGCTGGAGAAGAGGCGCTGAGACCCACGGGCTGAGCCCCACGGGGAGCCAGCCGCCCGTGGAGGGGATCTCCCGCGGGGCCGGGGCAGCGGGGAGGCCGGCTGCCGCCTGCGACCCCAAGGGATTGCACAATTAATCTTCTTCATCTTTCTGAATAGAAGATTTAAGGAAATGCTATCTGACAGTTATCTGAAAGCGTTATTATGTATTTATTGCACCCACAGAGGCATAAATAGATCAAGTGATTCGTTTAGGGATGACTGACGGAGCTCAGACTGGATTTTGGGGCTTGGCAGCTCCCAAACCATGCTTGGGTCACTGTGTTGGCTGATCTCTGACATTAAAAAGACCTTTTATTTCTAATAAAGTCTCCAGATAAACTAATATCAGAAAACCTGTTTTTTTAGCAATAACACAACTTAGAAAGCATCTTGCACTTGCTAAGAGAGATTGGCTTTCCTAGGATTTGGAACACTGAATTCCATTCTGGATCATGTGTTTTGGCATGTATATGAATAATGTGAGCTATTCTGGGCATTTACATGAATTTGAAAACATCTGCTGCTATTGAAAAGTTTTAGAGTTGCTTCACATTCCTCATTTTTATCATACAAATTCGTACTTGGGGAAATCACTATTTTCCATTAAGTAAATGTATCTCCTGGGCAATGGAGCTAAGGAACCTGGTGGCCTGGCGGCAGTACAGGAACAAAGAAATGGGTATTTTAAAAAAAGGAAAAGCTCAATAAGTGGTGGAACTTCAGCTGCAGTGATTGCATCAATTTCCACTGGAGAGCGGTAGAGGTTTGCACGGTGTTATTTTCTCTCATTTGGACTGATTCTAAGACAGGAACTGTGTTTTAAATGCATATGCTGCGTTGTCTTTTTATGTACTAAGGTAGTGGGCCTACGCAGGAATAGCAAAGAAGAAGAAAAGACTTCAGCACCATATATTGGATTTTTATGTGAGCTCTCTTTAGAAATCATCCTCCTAAGCTGATATTTTACATAGTGCAGCCAGGGCATAGGCAGTTAAAGTACGAATTTATTTATAAATGCGGCAAAAGGAAAGAAAAGCTGTTTGCCTTTTAATTATGACAAAAAAAGTATATCATTTTAGCTAAAAAATAATTTTAAAAAAAGACACAATGTGTACTTTCCTACTTACATCTCAAGTGAAATTTTCATTTAAATTACTGGAAATGATCCTTATGAAAAGATTATTTTTTTCATATTTCTGTTCAGGTGTCGTCCACTGAGAAAAAAATGCAACTTCTCTGTGTTTGCCTGCTGTATGCTATGGATTACAATCTTTACTTGATGCACGAGTGTTGAGTGGGAGTTATTGACTTGTGGTTTTGTTTTTACTGAGCCTGAACAAATCTTGTCAGAAGACTGCAGACAGCCAAAGGTGAGCGGTAACTCCATTCTCCTCTCAGGACAAGGTTGGCAAGCCATATCTGATTGCAGTGGACTTTTAATCTAGACCTTGCCACATTATTCACACGTAATACTACATAATGTGAGGGCAGCTCTAAACAACTGCCATTTATTGTGAGGATAAAAATACCAGTCATCTTGAATTGTAGCAGAGATCCTTTTTATGTAGGGTTTTATAGATACTGCTGTCATTCTTGGCAAATTGCACAAATACATTAGCTCGAAAGACGTACGTTCTGAGAGATGGCAAAAATGGGTCAAGGTGTCCGCTGACAGCCTTTAGGGGAAGGGGTCTCTGAGGATGGACTATTTTTATCCTGTTTCTATTAGCAGAATTGATAGATGTGGTTTTCTTTCACAGCTGGAGCAAGTCCATCACTGAACAGGCAGGCTGTTGCCATAGAGTTGCAGTCAGACTGAGGAATACAGGTAGAAGAGAGCCATTTGTGTGCCTCTTGTATTTCTAGTCAGCTATGGGTTTTCTAACATGGGTAAATGAAGTATTTGAAATGACAAACAATAGAAAAACTACCTGAGAGCCAAGTTTAAGTGGTGTAAAAATGTATCTTATTGACAGCCTTGCCGTTGTGATCGCATTTTATGATGTGCATTTGCAGTCAGTGTGAGATCAGAAACTCAGAGATGGATTAAAAATAGAACAAGTTACGGAATTACATCCTAGTTGCTTGCCAGGAGATTACGAGACTTTGATGACCTGTCAATTTAGTAAACTAATCAGGCATATGAAACAGCACAAAGAAACCTGATAGCATTGTCTTTGTAGCTTGAAAGCAGTATCTGTCTGTGGTAACTAGTAGAGTAAAATGCAGTTCACACTCCTGGTGAAAGAACTACCTGAAAAGGAAATTAGTTTTCTGGATAATAAGAAAAAAAATTATATTCCCTATCCCTGAAAATAACAGTTTATTTGAAAGTAAATTGGTTTGCAGTTTAGCAGGGAAGAAAATTAGCCTTTGAATCGGTGTGGGGTGAGAAGAGCTTAACTGGGACTTTACCCAGCGGAAGAAATTGTAAAAGCTTAATTCTTTGTCACTTTATATCTTAAAGCGCAACAGAAATCAAACTAAAACCAGATGAATGATAGCAATACTTAGCTAAATGAAGACTAGTATAACCATGAGCAACAAAACATGTCAGACTTACGAGTCTGGTTACAAGGAGCAAGAGGTGCACAGCACAAAAAGGGAGTCCTGATGAGAACTCCGCAAATGTTCCGAGTGGTGCAGATACAGGCCATCAGCTGAGATCATTATAAAGCTGGGGACAAAACGACAAAGCTAGGAGCTATGTTTAAATTCTCATTAAATTTGGAGACATTCACAGACAGTCTTTTGCCTCAGGCATGTTTTAAAAATCAGTACTGGTTTTAAGTAATATGTAAATGGCTTGAGCTCAGTAATTGTACTTAGTGCACTCACTGAAGACTTTGAAGGTCTTTACTTTATCTTCCCATGATCAGTCTGGTTTTAGGAAATTACTTGTCTAGACTGTATACCTCTTTGCATTTTAGATAAACACATAATTTTCAATGTAATTTAGTAATTTCGGTAGAATTGTCAACCAGCAAAAAAGATGCTCATTTGTACATTAAAAATAACAAGGAAGAATACTTCTGTGGTGTTTCATGTACTGTATGATGCACTACATGCCGTGCTAATCATGGATTAATCTCAGAAGTGGCAAAGATGACCCTTAATTTAATGAGGTTAAAAGACTTGGCAAAGATCACACAGGAGACCTATGGTAAAGCTGCAAATAGTGCTTGCCCACCTTATGGCAAGTCCTAAGCTTTAATTGTTAAATGGCATAGTTTTAGCAAGGCTGTAAATAGATGTCCTATTGCTGCTTTTAACTGAATATTTTTCTAAACATCCTGTTTCTAGAGACCTGTTTTCTATTTTTAAATGTTTTTTTGCCTTAGGATTACAGCATTAGAATTTGTATCAGTAGTATGAGAAGTCTTAAATAAACGTGTATTGGAACAAGAGAATATAGTGGATTGACATTATCGGGGGAATACTCAGAACTTCTAAGTCCGAAGTAACTTGCTAGAATAGACAGTGCTAAAAAAAGGAACTTCCCTGGCTTCCTGCTCGGGGAACCTGGGAGACGGTAGGCACGCGGCAGGTTCCCAGCTCAGCGCTGCTGGAGGAGACGGTGAGAGCTCGGATGGGCGGGCCGAGGCCGCCGGCGGGGGGTGAAGGGGCACGGCACCAACGCCGTTAGCGGATTAGGAGGGAAGGTGCGGGCTGACACCGGCGGAGCGGGCCAGGGGCCCAGGCGCGGAGACCGGCGGCACGTGCCCGCCGCCGGGCCCGGCGCCCCCTGCGGGCGGGAGGCCGCGCCGTCGCCATGGCAACCGGCCGCCGCGGCCTGCGGCTGCCCCGCGGCGGCGGCGGCGCCCCCGGGGGCGGCTTAGGGCTAAGCCGCGGCTCGGCCGGCAGCGGCTGCCAGAGCCGGCCGGGGCGGCAGCAGGTGAGCCGGGGCGGCGGTGGGGAGCGGGAGCCGGGGCGGGGAGCGGGGGGATTTCGCCCGGCCCGGGCACCCTCCGGTTGCGCGGGGCACGGGGGCCGCGGCAGGGCCTCAACCCCGGCCCCTTCCAGCGCTTTTCTAGGATACTGACACGGTACCCACTGCTGCGTCCAGCTCCCCCTCGCCTGCCTCTGCCGGCATCGGCATCTACACCTGCAGACATCTGTACCTGTACCCAGGTACGTACACACTGGCAGCAAAGCCGTGTTCAAAACCAACCAACCGATAACAGTGGTTTACGGGTGAAAATTACGCATACAGATTTATTCAACCTACTTTGCCGTAAATTGCGGGCAGCAGCCTCCCACGCTGCACTTGGGAGATGTGACTGCCTGTACGTTTCATTCCTCTTAGAGTTTTTTCTGGTTTTAATATTTGCTGATTGCTTGCTTCTATGTGTGGGGCACTGTTATTGTTTTAAACTTCCTTTTGTAGCACTTGTGAAAACCCAGGTATGGTGATTGATTTATCAAATCAGTACAGATCATGAGATCTTCAGATGTAGCTGCTTTAATTATAATGACTGATATTACACGGGATACAGGGCTGTGATTGCACTTGCCTGCTGGTCCTGGAATAATGACTTTTATTCCATTTCCTGCTTAGGACGATGGCTTCTATTGCCGAGCGCACGTTCATCGCCATCAAGCCTGATGGAGTCCAGCGGGGACTGGTGGGAGAAATCATCAAGAGGTTTGAACAGAAAGGATTCAAACTGGTGGCCATGAAATTAATACATGTAAGCTTTCTGTAACTTGTATGTCTCCTTTTTCATATAAACTGCATATAAATGAACGTCATGCTATAATGACAAATGTAGTCTTCAGAACAATTAAACCTGAAATTTTGAGAGGTCTTTGAATATTTTTTTTATTTTTTTGGAAAAGTTCCAATTTCCAGCTCTGGCTAAATGCTTTAGACGTGGCTAAGCACGCTAATTTTAGTAACTCAATGTCTTTAGTCTGAAAAGAATATTCTTTTAGGTGCATCCTATACCTAAAAAATATCTCTGAGTATCTTCAACAAATACCAGGTCGTATAAGCTGTCTATAGCTGCAAAAGATATTTTCTAAGTTCAGCGGTGGTTAAAGCAAACAGTTCAAATTCGTATTGACCAAAAGTTAGATGATGCTAGAAATGCCAAATTTTCAGCTGCGTGCATGTTTTAGGATTAATAGTGCTCTGTGGTTAAGCTGTGTGATTTCAGTATGCTCTTAAGTTCTTACTGTAAGCTTTTTTTGTTTGTTTGTTTCTTTGTTTGTTTTTTAATGCAGGCCTCTGAAGACCTTCTGAGAGAACACTACATTGACCTAAAAGACCGGCCATTCTATGATGGCCTGGTGCAGTATATGCACTCTGGACCGGTGGTAGCTATGGTGAGTTCTTGAGAATGAAGCTCAGCTAAGAAAAATGTACTGTTTAATTGTCTTACCTGCAATACGATTGTGTTACCTATTGAAATGCAGTTTACTTTTAAGAGGACTTAAAAACCTAGATTCAAATACTGTAATTAGGAAGATGTGCTGTTAACTTCTTTTTCTTTAGTCTTTTTTCATAATCTTTCTCTCCTTTGAGTCAGTATATTGAGGAAGTGGTTGGGGTAAAGGGAGAACCAAAGCTGGCGCCTTGAGAAACAGTAAACCCTCACAAAAAAGCCACTATGAAATGCCATGTATTAAGCAAGCTTGAAATGATGGTGGATTATTTTTACTGTACTCCTAAGATACAGTAACTTTGAAAATCTTTTTCAGTCTAACTTCATTAGAAGGGATTTTCTCTTTTTTACACTTGATAGTGTATTTGTAAAATATTTGAGCTGGAGGTCTAGATCTTCAACAAGCAGACAGCTTTGGAAGGCTGTTTACCATACTGAAATTTAAAATTACTGTCTTCCCATCCTTGGTGAGGAGAGGTATTGTGCAGAAGGGGACAACTTCAGCAGATGCTTCACGAATCTGACAGAAAAACTGGAGATAAAATTTGTCTTGCTATTAGAAATATTCAGATGGTGATTTGTGCCATGATGGACAGCATTGTGTAATTCTGGAAGGTACGATTAACTCTTGCTACTTCATCTACTGCTAAGATTTAATAATCTCAATGGATTTTTTTTTTTTTATTTTTATTTTTTTTTAAGGTGTGGGAAGGTCTTAATGTGGTTAAGACTGGACGAGTGATGCTGGGGGAAACTAATCCGTTCGATTCAAAGCCTGGCACTATTCGTGGTGACCTCTGCGTTCAAGTTGGAAGGTATATTTTGAAACTATTGATACCATCTAAAGACACTAAATGTCCAGTGGCATGTCCTGATATATGTCATGATATATGTAGGAACTGTGCTCCATCCTTCTCTGTCTTATGCACAGAGCTGCCGTTCCCTGTGCCCACGTAATGTTATGACCTAAAAATAGACATGGAGTTGTGGTCTTCCCTGCTGACAAAAATGGGCAAAGCTGGGACTGCATACTCCGTGCCTGTTACTACTTTACAGTTACTTAAAACTTCCCTCCATAATGGGGACTGCCTCAAAAAAAGCAGCTTTCCTTTGAGTTTGAGGATTATATTGCTTTTATATCCACCTTTTCTTTTCCTAGGAACATCATTCATGGAAGTGATTCTTTAGAAAGTGCTGAGACGGAGATCAATTTATGGTTCACTCCTGAAGAACTGGTTGATTACAGAAGCTGTGCTCATGAATGGGTCTATGAGTAAAACTGAGCCTGTACCTTCTGGTATCCTTACTGTCTGTAACCAGCTGCTAGCCTCTAGCTCTTTCAAAGCCCACATATAAACCAGTAGAAACCTTTCACAGAAATCTGTGAGATTGCTCTGTTGTGAATATTAAATATAGTCAGTGTTTGCCGCTGCTTTGGTTAAAAAGCTGTCAAGTTATAGAAGGAATTGTACTTTTAAAAAGCTGCTTCTGGGGGTGAGAGACATGAGATGAAAACACAGAGCATGCAACGCATGTATTTTCCTGAAACCTTCTGTAGTTAATGAGGGTATTTTGGTAAATAGAAAAAAGATTAGTAAATTATTTGGTAAATAAATATGCAAATGGCTCAGTGTCAAAGATTAACTTTGTTAAAATGTTAGGAGACAACTGGTGGTATGGAAATATATTGATAGTATCCCCAAATGTTGAGGATTGAACTTGATATGAAGCCAAGTGAATCCCCATGCCCAATACGGCTCCAGAATGCACCCCTCTTCAGAACACGCTGTGCCTATAGACAGAGCATAGCTTTGATTAAAATGAGAACTTTCCTCTAGATTGACAATGTTTCAACTTGCTTTTTTTTCTCCCCACATGGGATTTATTTAGCATTTTAAGGAAGGATTAATATGCCAGGCTTTCTGAAATGCTCTTTTATGTGAAAAGAAGATTAATGTGTGGATGGATGAAGGGAGATCTACCTTCCGCCACTTTACCGTAGCAGTCCTCTGCTGTTGCACAGAGCAACAACAGAGTGATACTTGCTTTACTGGCTGAACAGCTGATAATTTAGTAATGCCCTTATTTGTGTTCTTTCCTTCATAGGTAGAGCTCCAAAGCAAGCTGTTCTTGGATACGCTATTTCAGAAGTGACTTTAGCATTATTTTTTAAATGTATTTAATCATGTAAAGAAATTCAGTCATAGTAATGCTAAAGGTATTCCAGTAGAGGTGTCTGCTTCTATCAGAGAAAACTATCAGCCTCTTGCAGAAATTTTAACAACAAATATGCACTAGCTGTATGGGAGGAGGAACAAGAATATTCTGTATTTATTTACCTGCAACGTATTCATTAAAAGCCAGAGTTGCATTAAATTAGTTGTTCAAACTCCTGTATTTTATTTTCCTACAGTGACTTCTCATTTCAAATACTAAACTGTGCAAGGAATGTTGAATTCAATGCTTATGATACTTTATGAAAATATGTAAGTCCTAAAAAGAGATGGTACAAAATAAACCAACATTTGCTCTTTCTTAAGTGAAAGAAAAGGAAATTTTCATTACATTGTCTTAGATCTAATTAATGAGTGTAAGGAGAGGGAACAAATTCGTTAACTACCAAAGTGTAGGTGAGGTTGTTAGCTGCTCTTCCGAAAAGATTCAGTGTCACAGAAGATAAACAATTAAGTTAAAGGTCGTTAGAGAAAAGGCAACATGTGACAAACCTGTTCACGAAATGTAGCCTCCAGTTCCATTTTTGCTTGAAGGACTACTTGAGCTTTCTTCTTGATTTGCTTACTACGAAATAGAGAAATTTGGGTTATCGGGAGATGCGGGGGTTGTCCAAAAGCTGCCGATAACTATTTCTAACAGGTTGAGACTGAGACGGGGTGGAGGTCAGCTGTCTCCCAGAAGAAGTGCAGTGCCCTCCTGCACATCTGAGATGTCTGACTGAACATGTCCTTTTCCCTAGTTGTAAGTGGCTCATCAACACGAGACTGCGTAAGGACTGCAGAGAGCACTACATTAATATCACAGTTACAGTGATGGTATATGATTATAACTAGCTCAGTAGGAGAAAAGGTGTTTTTAGTAAAGAGCCAAGAAGTAAACATACTAAGAAGTAACAACACACTTCCTCATTCTCGTGATGAAGCAGGCCCAGGGGCTGGCGAGTTTTACCCCTGCGTTTTGACACTTTGCAGCTTCATCTTCCCACCGCCCAACAACGTCAGCGGTAACTTACGGGCTTACGGATCTCACCTCACTTTTCTGCGAGAAACGCGATTTCAAGCAGCTGGAGGCGCGCTGCTGCCGTTAAGCGAGGCTGGCAGTAGCAGCCGTCGGCTAGCGGGCTGCAGGGAGGTCTCCGACCAGCAAAGCAAACACCTCAATAAAAACTGCTTTGGGGTCGTTCTCCCTGTGGGGAAGGTAACGCGCCCGCCCCCCCCCCCCCGGTGCCGTTCGAGACGGCGAAGGCGATGGGTGCTGCCGGCCCCAGCGCGCACGCGGCCCGGCCAGCCGCTGTCCCGGGCCGGGTGCCAGGCGCGGCGGGGGCTTGGCGGGCAGGCGGGCCGGGCCCTGAGGGAACGCAGTGGCCGCCGCACCCTGGCACCGCGGGCTGGCGCCGAAGCGAGCCCCCGGCCCCGCCCGGCCCGCCCCCAAGCGCCGCAGGCCGGGCGGCCCCTCCTCTGTGCAGGGCGGGGGATCCGGCAACCGCGCGCCGCCGCCTCCTCCTCTTCCTTCGGCGGCTGCGGTGCGGACGGCAGCGGCTGCGGAGAGGTGAGGCGAGGGCCGGGCTCCCCCGCCCAGCTCCGCTGCGCGAGGGGGAGGCCGAAGGGGTGCGGGCCAAGCCAGCGGCGGCCGCTTCATGGCGGACAGGCCGCCTCAAGACGCGGGCGCGGCGGCCCGCGGGGCTCGCCTCGGCGAGCGGAGAGGGCGGCGGAGGAGCGGGGCGGGAGCGGGTCGCCGCCGGGCCCGGGGGGGGCCACAGCGCCAGCCCGGTGCCACGTGGGCCCGGGCCGGGCGCCGCCATGTTGGGGCGGACGTCGGCTCCCTCCGACCTTGAGGAGGCGGCGGCGGGCGCGGCGCCGAGCCTCAGCCGCGCCTGTTCCTCTGCCCCGCAGCGCCATGGCTGCCAACTGCGAGCGCACCTTCATCGCCATCAAGCCCGATGGCGTCCAGCGGCGCCTGGTGGGAGAGATCATCAAGCGGTTCGAGCAGAAGGGCTTCCGGCTGGTGGCCATGAAGTTCGTGCACGTAAGTCTCCGCGCCCGGGGAGTCCCCCCAGGCGCCGCCTCCGTCCTAAACGCTTTCCCCTCCCCGGCCAGAATAGGTGCCTGAAGACACCTACCTGTGTGCCTGCCTGTGCGGCTTCTCCTGCATCGGAAGGCAAAGCTGACGCTGAATTTGCCCAGCCGCGGGCAGTACTGTATCACACGTCAGGCTCCGTTTTCTGTCAAGCACCAACACTTGATCTCTCCCATTTCCTACAGGAAACAAAATGTAGTGGATAGCTTAATGCAGCCTACTTGAGAGCGCTGAAATGACCTTGACTGAAAGGTTGCATTGGGTAACATCATCCAGACATCTTGTGCTCAGTTTATTGCTGAGGATTACCATAATGCAAAGAAATAATTTTGACAACTCGCAGCACTGACAGCACTACAAAGAAAGATTGTGTGTCAGGCACTCCTTTAATTTTACATGAGGAGCTTCCACTGAAACCCGTAATAGCACTGCAGCAACTGTTGATAAGGTTAATGACTGGTGAATCCAGTCACTAATGCTGTAGTCTTGCAGTAGTAACACCTTTTGTGGGATGATATTTTAAAAGTGATATTTAATGTTACATCTGTCCTTTTAAAGGCTTCTGAAGACCTTCTCAAACAGCATTACATTGACCTCAAAGACCGGCCCTTCTACCCCGGTTTGGTTAAATACATGAACTCCGGACCTGTCGTGGCCATGGTAAGCGGCTTAGTTTTACTTAAAGACTCCTTTCTTGAAGATACTTGTCTCGCTCTATAAATTATTTTAAAATATTCAGATGTAGTGTTATGGAAACACTTTTTCAAACTACCCAGTTCTGATAGTGGCAAAAGAAAACCAGGATTAAAATCAAGACAATCAAGTAAGGAGTTACTATTTATTAACAAGAAGGAAAGGAAGGAGTGCGTGTATAAAATGCATATTAAAATGCTTAGCATGTATTAAGCAGAACTCCTCAACACCTAATCTTCTGCACCAAAAGATCTCTTGTTTTGGGCAAAAAAGGGTCAGGGGTCTCCCACAGAAACCCATCTTCTGTGTCATTCTATCTTGCACTTCCTCAAAACAATGGAAGCGCCCCAGCGGCCTCTCCTGCTTTGACTGTGCACCTACCCAAGTAGGAGCGCCTGCAGGCTGTCCTTATCCTATCACAAGTAGGTTTTGAAGTTGGTCTTGTACATCTGTTATGTCTGGGGCTTGGTAAAGTATCTTCTTTACTAGAGTGACAATTTTGATAGTCTTTTTTATGAAGTTCAGTTCCTGTGTGTTTCCCCCCCCCCCCCCAGTCATCTTAAGAGAGAATCTAGGTTAGATTTAATTTTTTTAGTGGTAGAGCCCTTGCTTCTTTGCAAAGTGTGTTATTAGCAAAGATCAATCTTTGGTACAGTTAAAATCTTTTTTTGTATAAGCATGGATTAATAGAATTTGTCTTTTTTTCTTTAAGGTGTGGGAAGGACTCAACGTGGTTAAAACTGGGAGAGTAATGCTAGGGGAAACAAACCCTGCAGACTCTAAGCCTGGTACCATCCGTGGTGACTTCTGCATTCAAGTAGGAAGGTTTGTGCTCAGTTCATTATCAATCGAAATTAAAAACTCGATGTTGGTAGTAACTTATTCTAGAAAGTCAAAATTTGTGATAGATATCCTGGTCTGATGGTATTTTACTTGCAGGTCACAATCCATAACTGCTACCTAAGAAAATGGCTTGGTACAAAACTTTTTTTAAATACAGCTCCTCCTCAGAGTTTCATGTAAGATCAGTCAGTGGCAGTGGCTGTTGTAGTAAGTAGCCCTAGTCACCCTGCTTGGTGTAACTAGCTCTTACAGTGGGGGTATTTGAATAGCGTACCTGAAATAGTAGTCTTGCAGCTCTAGATCCAAGTTTTTGCATATGGAGAACTACTAGGCTGCTGAAATTGTATTTTTATACAAAACAATGGTGTCTGTCTCCTTCCACAGAAACATCATTCATGGCAGTGACTCCGTGGAGAGCGCGCAAAAGGAGATCAACCTCTGGTTCA
This sequence comes from Phaethon aethereus, assembly GCF_964289735.1. Taxonomy (NCBI): domain Eukaryota; kingdom Metazoa; phylum Chordata; class Aves; order Phaethontiformes; family Phaethontidae; genus Phaethon; species Phaethon aethereus. The sequence goes on from NC_138594.1 coordinate 7,793,506, forward strand.
AACCGGCAGAGCTCATTGACTTCAAGTCTTGTGCCCATGATTGGATCTACGAGTGAAATGAGTTTCCACGATGAATTGTGCCTTCTTAACACATCATCTCATTCCAGCTATTGACCTGGGAGCAATTATCACCACGGTTATCTTAGTCATTTTCAGCACTGTCAAATAAATGGCTGATACAAACTAATTCGTTGTGGTGCATTCAACCTAGAACAGACTAACACCAACTTCCATGTACAGGAACAGCAGAACAAAAATTCAGTGACTTACTTATGTACATTGCAAAGTTGCTTTGAAGGCTACTGAAATACATTACAGTAGCAAAGCCAACTTGCAGAGGGAGAGCTGAAGGCATGCTTGAGCTACTTCCACCAGAGCAGAACTGAACTAGAAGATACTACGCTGGGACAAAATTTCCCTCCCTACACAACTATTAATACCAACTGTGAAATATGAGGCCAAGTGCAAAGCTTGCTCCCTATTAAATGCTTATCTAATGCCACCTTCTTATATTAAACACTACCTCTCGTGCTTTGTCTATGCTCAGACTAACATACCCAGTTACTTAAAATGTTCATGGCATTGCAAATGGTGGGTATTGTTTATCTGCATTCTCTGAGGAGAAAAGCAAGCTGGAATGCAATTTATGTAGGTGCCACTATGAGTGCCTTTTAAACAAAATCACAGTAAAAGATTTTTATCATTTTTATTTTGTGTAAAAAAGGCAAATTTAGTGAATTATTTTCATCTTGTACACAAAGTTATAATTTTAATGCTTTTCACATCCATGCTGAAAATCTGCAGTCTTGTAAAAATGAAAGTAACATTAATTTCTCCAAAAGCATTTTTTCACTTAGTTATGTACATTGCATGAGAAAGCTTTGAATACTCTCTCATTGACCACACAAATTACCAAGAAAATAAAAGATTAAATTTGTACAGATATTGATCTATATATCAAATACATACAGAAATGATGTAAAAACCCTATTTGTTTAATCTTGATTCCCGCCCCAACATTTTCCCAGGGGCCAAAGCTGATGCCTTTTTTTGTATAAATGGCTGTGGCTTTTTGTTTAAATAGGAAAATTAAAAGGAAGAAAAATTCAGTTTAAATCACAGTTTTTTAAAATCCCTTCCCAATAAAGGATTGTTACCAAATATATTAGCACCATTGTACAAATATTGACAGGAGAGGGTATTCACATCACATAAAACAACAATAAAAAAACAAACAAACACTGAAACCCGTGTTAGTATCCATAGAACAAGGAACTGATAACTGCTTTAGCTTTCCTCAGATGCAGCAAGGAAAAGGTTAAAGAGTTGTATTTAGAATAACATAAAAATCAAAGATCAGCAGAAAGATCTTGAGCAATAAGGAAGGGTAGCTGCAAAGGTAAGGTACATAACTTGCGCTACCTTACGGTTATAAAAGCCTGCTATGCCAAATACCAAAATTAGTTTGACCCCATTGAAGATTTCAGATGTCCAACACTTTGCTGCTCCTTTAGCCAAGTAACATGGCTTAGGTAAAATGAAGACCAAAATACCTACAGCCACATTGCTAACAAATGCTTTACAAATACAGTGAAGCCTATACTACGGATACCACAGCCAACAGGTAACCCACTCTTTGAAGATACCATTCTCTAAATACCTGGTGGAATTTTGCTCAGGTTTGTGTTAAACCTCTCGCTAAGCAAGTGACTTCACTTAGTTCTTCATGTGGTTTGCTTAGGACAGATTTCACTGTACTTGACAATTACACAATTAAGTATGTATTTTGAATTCAGAAACACAAAGAGAAATTTCCCCCATAAATCTCAACATGCAACTTCTATTGAAGTCACATGTGCATCTGGGAATGCATGTCAACTCACATACTTTAGTGTTTAAGGAATAAGATACCTATTTTTCAAGAACATTATGAAGACTGACAGACTTCAAATCCAATTCTTACATTTCTCCAACACAGGAAGCATGTTCAACTTAAGTGCTAATCTTCCATCTTGACATTTGAAGACTGTAACTCAGAAATCAGGTATGATCCTGGGCAATGCACGTAAGTCCAAGGTTTAGTGACTTGGCAATATACCTTGCTCATTACTAGCCCAAATGTTCACATTATGAAACACAAATTAATGCAACAATTTTTCTACTGAAGTCAGAAGCTATTGATGAGAGAAGAAAGCAAGATGGTGCCAACCTTGTTCCAGCTGACTGGGACAATCTGCAAGTTGTTGCATTAAAAAAAAATAAAACAGTGATGTACTTACCAAACCAAAACAATGCTTGCAGAGCTGGATTTTACAGCAGGTTAAATTGAGAACACAGGAAAAACAATAAATCAAGGCTCAAAGTGTCATTACAATGGTCTCTAATCCTACTTCTCCAATCCAGGCTGTTCAAAAGAAACATCATGAGTAGGTCAGAATCTGAGAGAAGGTATTTGAAGTCTACCAAGCCTGACGAAGTCCTTTTTATGGCTATTTTAGAGAGCTACAATGTCTTTACCACCTGAAGTTACAGATACTTATAATCTGATAACCAGATTCTGTCAATATAAGAAGCTGTTGTTAAAAAGGGGTCATTATTTAAGAAATTTTACCAGTGAGAAAAAAATTGCAGACATTCCTACACTATACAGGACATTTTTTACTTCCAGTAGTAAATACAAAACTTTACATAATTAACCCCTCTTGCATAGAATGAGGTAAACCTGTGCATATTACCAATACTATGTATGCAAAGTTAGAGCAAAACTTTAGAAAATAATCAAATTGCTGGTTTTCAACTTTCTATGCACTTTTTTGTTTTTTAAGCTCAAACAACAATATACAAAAATGGTCTCCTGGGGCTCTGTGGGTTGATATCCTTAAAGCATTTCTTAGGCTGTAGGAACACAGACATTAATCATTTTTATTTTTTTTTTTTTTAAGCCCTAATTTATGGTCAAGAGTCAGATGATCATTGTACTGCTCTGAGGGGACCTGCTAAGACCCAGAAGCACTTATAGAACATATGCAGTTTATTCCTGAGAGTTTAGTTAATGAACCTTACTGGTAAAAGCTAAAGCTCTTGATGCACATTTTTCCAGTCACAGCTCTGCAGGGCTGATTAATCACTTTACTGATCAACTTCATGAATGACATCATCTACAAAAATCTACAAAGTTTAAAAATATGGAAAGATAAAATCCAAATTAAGAGCTCGTTCTAAAATACAAATTAATTTACTGGTAGTCATTTTCACCCTTTCACATGACTTTAGCCTTTAAAAAAACCCTGGAGTTAAGCAGGTGAGGCTAATGGGATACTTGAAGTGAGACACAAGGATTCCAGGCAATAAGCAAATCCAGTTCATGAATTAAATACCAGACAGTATATGATTTATATAGTATTCTCAAGTCTCAACTTCCACATTACACTATTGCAACAAGAGAAGAATATTGCGGGCTGTGCAGAACTGATCTTTTTAATCCACAACGTATGGCTCCTTTTATCTCCACTGAAATCACATGGAACATAGGCTTTGAATGTTTAGAAATAAATATTTAAGATGGTGAGGAAACATCTAGGTCTTTCTGAATGGAAAAAAATAATCCAAAGAACACTCAGAAGTTCCTTCTTACTACCAAGGGGGGGCCTGAGTTACTGTCCATCTAAGTTTCTTCTTTAGTCTGAATTCATAGCTAAAACTGATCTTCCAAATGAGGGAATTTTCTGAAGTTCAAGTTTGGCATAGGGCTCTGTAAACATTTGCTGAAGCATTCCAAAACTACAGACATTCATGTACAGACAAGAGCTTTATAGTCCCAATCCAATGCCCACTGCAGTCAATGGAGACAAGGCTACCGATATCAATGGGCACTGAATCAGACCCTAAGGAACTTTAAAAACAAAAATAACAAAACCCACCAAAAAACCAAACCCACCCCCCCTTATATTAAAAAAAAGTATTTTAAACTAAATAAAAACATCTTGAAAAGTTAAAATCTTCCTCAGGCGATGGCTCCATTGCAATTGGGGCTACTCACTGAGTAGAGCTTTACAGGACTATCTTCCACACACAATTTATGCCTCTAAATTAGAGCTTAAATGCCTTATTTTCACAATGAAAAAAAAAAAAAAAAGAGGCGTGACCAGTGCAGTTCACAAGAGTCTAGAAGTCTCCCAACTTGTACCAAAAAGGTTCATTTGTTATGACAGTTCATTTGTATTTGCAACTATATCTTCCTCCAACCGCTTCCCACAATCATGCTAATTAAACTTTAATCTTACAAAAAAATTAGAATTTCAGTTCTTGTTAACAATGCACAATAAATCTGAACTTGAAAATATTACAAAATTCTTTCAAAAGCTTCAAATACAACACAAAAGTGTCCATTTTTGTTTTTAATAAATTGAAAAATCTTTTTCACTAAAATAGTTTCCCCGCCCTTCCAAAAAATTCTGAACTGAGTCTAACTCATCTACAGTTAGCAAAGTGCCCCAGGTACAGTCACCTGAACCGTACCATCGAAGTGGGAACAAAATCAGTCAGTCTTGGAGAAAGGCTCTTTTCCTCTCACCAGTACTCTGCCCCTCATTTTTCTGAGCTGCCTTATGGTTCTTGTTTGATGTAGTAACTCGCAGATCCGTTGCTTTCCTGATCAGATGCTCCTTGAAGGAAGCTGTACTCTTCTCCATCTAGCAACTCCTCCTTCAGCTGCAATGAAGTCACTAAAAATAAAAGATGAACATTAAAGACCTATAAAATTCAAAGTAAGTACAACTTCTTCTTAAATTTACTCAGTATTATTTAAATTGACCAGATTTAAGTCTGGTCAATTTAATGAGAGACCCCAGATTTTCCATTTTCTTATGTTCTGCATTTTAGTGCTTCTTCTTTTAACACTCAGCATCCAACGGAAAGCAGATGCTTTCTGACTGTAAATTGAGCCTTAAGTTATGCTCTAATATTAACATATTTGAACAAATTACTTACAATAATATATTCCCTACAGGTTTTTTTTCAAGAATTTAGTATTATAAAACACTGGTTTAAGAAGATAACTGAACATGTTAATAGGAATAATGACTGTTGCTCAGAACAACACTTATTTTACTGTTTACTCTTTTGTTTACTGTTTACTTCCTATTTAGTCTTTACATAAGTAAAAATAACATTAACTGATGTCCATTTACAATCTGCAAATCACATTACTTAGCCCAATTACCATAAATGGTCTATGTGAGACAAGAAAAAAAAACATTGACAAAGGTTTCTCAATACAACATGAAAATTTTAAGATCGCAGATGTTTCATGCAAGCAAAAAATCTTTTTTTGCGTTTTAATCTTCTCTTCTTTCATTTGTAAAAAGAAAATAGAAATGAGATCTAAGACATAAAAAAGATGTTGTGAATAGCAATAATGTCACAATTACTCTTCCAGTTTCATTAATGAATAGTGAAAATTATCAAAATATGAGCACAATGAAAAGAACACTGAAAACAAAACATGTCAAGACTTTCATTAAAGGTGCAGTACCCACAAGAAAGGGTTGATTATAAAAATAAATGGTTCTCTGACTAAATGAATGAGAAGAGTATTAAAGCTTACAGCTACTGAACACAAAGTTTATATGCATTATAAATGTATCCTGAAATGCAGAAATATGCAGTGAAAGCAAAAAAAAAGCCACCCATAACCTGTTGCTGCTAGTAGTCCTGCAATAACTTACAAGCCATTTGATTATTCTTTTATTATTTTTCTATGTCATCTTCCATGATGAAACAAACACTTGTGCTAAATAAAAATAAAATTTGAAAATCAAGATATTAAGAACTGTCAAAAAGTAAGAGCATAATGCAAGCTCTCCTCATTTCTTTCTTTAGTAGATGTCTCCTCCCACCTACACAGCCCAAATCCCTTGCTGCTTTTTTCTCCCCTGAATACTTCTCCCTGCATTATGCCCAACTCTGATCAAGAGTCTTGGTCTGTGGAGGACAACAAAAAGTGCTGTCTAAATGATAAGGCATTATCACTTAGATGATAACATCACCAATTGGTTTCTTGGATATGCTGCTAATACCTGAAGCCAACACTACACACAGGTCTGGGATACCGGACACCAGGCATGTTCTTTTTGTTCTCTCCCCCAGTATTTGTGGAATGCTTCCGCAGGTACAAGAGTAATAGCAGTCTCCATAATTTGGCTTGCCTCTGGCTAATTTGAACCAAAAGCCTTACATACAGGTATTTAACAATACTTTGCTTCATTTGTCCCTATGATACAGCTTTTAACTGCAATCCTCCATAAGAAAAGCTTAGCTACAGCTACTACAGCTATATAACAAAAGTTACTTGAAAGAAGAATAAGAAAAGGTAATGGAAGTCATCTGACCGATCACCTTGGAAGTAAAAGGGATGCAGATGTGCAAGATACTCCCTTTTTAAATAGTCCCAGTGATTTGCCTGGAGACAGACTGTCCGATGCAATGTCACTTAAATCCCTAAAACATCAATATAGCACAGAGCAACATGGTCTGCAGTATGTGCAGAAGTAGGGTGAGTCTCTCAGAACAGTCTCCTCCTCTGACAAGCTGGCTATAGGCTCTTCTAAAAAGTGAAGCTGCCCCACAGTTGCATTTCAGTGCTTAAAAGATCATTTCATAGGACTCAAGATGAGATGCAAAATACTCATGGATGCTAAAGAAGCGCCATGACTTTGCTAGAGAGCAAAACCACTTCATGCTATACAAGATGAAGTACTGAAACCTTCTCCAGCGCTTATGACAGTACAAAAGGGGAAAGAGTTGTTTAATGAGCCTTACTGAGGTCTCCGATAGGCAAGAGGTTTTAGAGCAGATGCCTGTCTCATCACTAATCTCGCATTACTTCCACTCAAAGCCATATGAGCATCTCCTGCAATGTGCCTACATCCCAGCTACAGCTACTGAAATGTGAGGCAGTGCACAATGTTGAGGAATATGCATGCCGTTAGCAAGTTCCAGCTGATTTCAAGTGGGTTCTTAACTTGCCATATGATATCAGGGTTATGCCCTCCTCTTCTCCAGCTGAAAGGGTGTGGTCTTGTTGGTTTCAATTTAAATTTAAACACCTTTGAACAATGATAAGGCTACATCACCAATAAAACTAATTTTGTCAAGCATCTCCAAAATTCAGAACTTTGAAAAGCTCCCTCAACATGATCAGAGAACGCATGGGGTGTCAGAAACCAAAGAACACAGGTGTTTCTTGGGAACTTGGAGATCTACTGACACAGAAAACTCAGACTGTGCATGTCTGTGCACTACATACATGCAGTTAAGGTAGATTTGCAGTAAGAGAAGGAGAAAAAGCTGTGCAGAAACAAACACTCCCGAACACTCTCTCTCTTTTGCATCAAAGACTCTGGTAAAAGACAGGCATGTACACATGAGCACCAAGCTGAAGTAAAAATTATAATGGAGTTCTCGAGAAGTGTTGAGAGGTGTGCAGAAGAGAGTCAAGATTTGTCCTCGGGGTCCAAAGGCAGCAAGTAGGTTACCGTGCCCTGTTCTGTTAACAGCTACCGCATGGACAAGAGAAACTGTTTTGCCTGCATTCCTCAGTCAATGAAAAGTGCCCAAACAGCAGCCGACTCTGACTAAAGCGAGTTTACGGGAGTGTAAATCAAGCAAATCTGAAGCTAAATCTATCAACTTGGTAACTGTGCTGCAGGGAGAACATAATCCAGTTTGTCTGACAGATCATATTGCTACAACATATTTGTGAGAAATAATTTGTTTACCTGCTACATTATATTGCCATACATATTAGGAAAAGGGAAGAAAAAAACTACCAGATCCTATGGCCTCCTATGAAGTTCTAAAACAGCTGCAATCCTTTTCTACGATTCATTTAGTGACATGGTGCATCAGTGAGAATGAAAAGCTCTCTAACAGAAAAAAAGAAAATGAACCAAAATTTAAAGGGGGGAAAAAAAAAAGAAAAAAGATACTTGATGAGTCAGCACACTACATGCTAGACCGTGCTTAGTTCCCCACCCTGTCCATCATTTCCCTCTGCAGTAAGAGAGACTGATATGGCTAGTTACCTGTTTTGAGGCTGGGACTGAACTCTCGGCTAGTCCTGGGAGGCTGGAAGGCCTCCAGGGCTGTCTGTGCTGGAAGGGTTTGATATGGAGGAGGAGTCAACTCCTCATCACCAGAGAAGCTCCTCCGCATCTCACCTGTCATGGGTGGGCTAGACGAACTGACAGGTTTCTTCCCAACTGGTATCTTCCTCTCTAAACATCAAGTCAAACTAAAATAAACACCTGGGTTAAAGTGCATTAGGTAACTCGGACTGTTCACTGCAACATGGCTCTGCTTCATATTCGCCGATTCTGGAAAACAAGGGCCTGTACAACGGCACCATTCGGTTATTATTGGGAATATTGTTCTCAACAACCCCACTTCAGTTACTGAATTCCAGAGACTGGCTGGTACAACTTTAATACTCTCTCAATGAAATACAAATGCTGTAAATTCCTTCTGCTGCAGCTACTCTGCACAGTCAATACACAATCCTCTGGCCGGACACCCAAGACATACGGGCTCAGTTTGAATTTGCAGTTGTTTCAGTGTGTGTCCAAGAGACAGAAAGCGTGGTTCTGGGGAACTAATCCAGTCCAAAGTTTATCGCCTCCAAAAACCCTAGTTTAAAAATACATACTCTAACTTACTTTAGAACCGTGCTTCCTACTTTTACAGTGCCTTACAAATATCAATCAGCCTTTCATTGTTCAGAAAAGATATCTTCTAAAATGCCTTCAAATTATCAAACATTGCATTCATGAAAAAATGTTATGAAAACATTTCCCATACAAGTTATTAGCATGTTCCTCCTTTATCACTAAGATGTTCCAATTCTGTGCCCAAAGAAACTTCTCTACAATATCAGGGATGCAAGCACTATAATACAACATCTCCACTGCTTTCAGCTATATTTATGATTGCTAATGGGTAAGTATTCTCAACACTGTCAAATAAAGATGACATGACAAACAAAAGTCTAACCCTGAAGAGAAAAGGTAACTAGATTATGTATATGCTAAAGATATCACCACGCTTAAATACTCTTCTTACAAGACGACTTCAGGATGAACCTTTTAGAGAGATAACACCATAATTAGGCAGAATGTTGTCTACAGAATCCCAGCTTTTAAAATGTTGAGGTCAAATTATCATTTCAATAACCATATTCCAATGTATACAGCTACCAGAAAACAGATCATGTGTGTAGATACTGCATACTACATTACTAACGAATTGCCTAGGCAAATGGGTAAGTTACCTGTCAAGCACTGACCCGTGCAGCCTCTGACCAGTAGGCACATAGTGCAAAGTCCTACCCACCGGGAATAAACCCGGTTGGAAACAGAACTGGAAGCTATTCCCAAGTATACACAGAAGCGCTCAGAAGATTAGAAATTAATTAGAAATTGCTTCGATTAGAAATTAACAAGTAACACTGTAACTCCCCAACAAACATACAAACTAACTGCAGCTTGATCTCCCTTTCTTTGAATAAAAAGCAAGCAGCAACGGTGGACATGCCGCTGGCTGAGAACAGTGGCAAAGCGGAAGGCCTAAGGCACAATTCAAACAGTCCACCTGATATTTTGCACACACACGGGACACATGATAGTTATAAAATATTCTAATTAAAAACTAAAAAGGGTAAAATAAGCACATCTTTACAATCCAAATGCTACTGAATGGGTTCACTGTCAACATGACAAGCTCCTTGCATAGCAACATAGTAAATCTGGAAAAAAAAAAAAAAAAAAAAAAAACCCCAAAACCAACCCAGCTTTATTAAAGGCTAGGCCAGGTAGGATGCTAGCTAATTTCTACTCCCTTTTGAACAGTCTTATTTAAAATAGACTAAAGACATTGTTACATTTTAAAGAAAATTATTCCATGCTCTGTGTATCAGTAATCACACCAAAATACAGTGTTTGGGTGTTCCAAACAGTCGACAACAACAAATTATGCTTAAAAGAAGTCTCTGTGTTATGATCAGCCTCTCTGTAAAAGGAGTAACAACCTGACAGTTAACTTTTCTATCGTTATTACTACATGTGTGCACATTAACTACTTCTAAGCCACAATCACATAAGGAGAAGTTAACATTATGTTGCCCATTGTAGATTTCAAAGAAAGTAATAAAAAAAGCACAGCTGTATCCTCAGCTGCAAGTTCACTTGTTTCTATGGAGTAAGAAATTCTCCTAATCTAAGATCCCTTAAAAATCTTCTGTTGTACCCCTTTGCTGTTTAGAAGTAAAACATTATGGCTGGATGCAATGCTTGTTAAGTTGCTCCCATTCAGTGTCGAGCGTTAATTCCGCTGGTTATACTCGTTTCTGTAGTGGCACAGCAGAACAATGGGAGTCTCTGGCTTTCTCCTCTTACCATGACCCATTACAGCAGCGTTCCCTATGTAATCGTTCTGTTTCACACCGAGTACATGCTACTTGCTTCTCAACGGCCTCCATAAGGACGTAAAATACTGCATTCGAAATCTGCATCGTTATACACAGCAGAATGACTCAAAGACATTCTGGAGTGTGTTGTAAGTACATATAAGAAAAATATGTGGAAGTAACACCTCTCTGTGCTAAAAATAACCTAGTTTAATTAAGACATATACAATTTCTTGTTCGTCAGCTGTGGTTACTTTGCCATGAAAGCAACACTTACTATATTACACAGTTTTATGACTGAAATCCTTTTCAAAGTAAATTTATTTTTATTTACAAGTGCTGAACAATAAAAGGCTACAGAGAACACTTTCTTCGTATTATTTCCTGTGACTCAGCACTTCTGTTGCCATAACCTACCAAGAATAAACACGTAGAAGGCAGCCAACTATAACTTTTCATGACCTTATTCTCTCATCTCCTTTTGATGATTAAGTAGATTTCTTAGTATTGAGTAAACAGTCCAGAAAAGAAACCCATCAGAAGTTTTTCCTTGTTTCCATAGCCCACACTTATTTCCAGTTAGTGAGAAATGAAGAACAAATTACACTAAAACAAATCTCCTTCCTATGGCACTAGATAAGGGGAATTACCTTTCCATTATTTCTGTCACACTTACTATAAGAGAGATATCAAGACACTTTTGCAGAGGTGTTAGGTGGAAGGAGAGGGATGAGGTAAGGAGCAGGATGATCTAGCATAGCTTGCTAAACAAAATCTGCTCACAGTCCAGAATTATCCAAGAACAGGTCCTACACAAAGGTAATTAATGACATAGCCATCTTTTCCTAGCTTGAAGCAACAACACTCACAACTTGCTCTAGATATTCTCAAATCAGCAGTTTTTCTGCACCTGAATTCTATTTAAAAAATAGTGCTGCAAGATTCTGAACAGGATCTGGATTTTACTGTTTATTACCTCAAACAGCAGAAAGGAGAAACAGCGCAGTGTCTGAAGCACTTAACAAGAGGTTGTTAAGAACTTCCCATACACCTGCTTTAGCCTGTGGCACTCAGTGGTCCCAAGATCGAAATAGCAAAGGTTGCTTTCTGCAATGACTAGTGAAGAAGGTTCCAGTTTGTCTTAATAGATCCATTCACAAATTTACTGGGAAAACAACGGTTTTAGTTCCTCACATTTGTGAGATGCACAGCTCTTCATTTAGGTAATTTTTCTATCACAGGGGAAGCCCGAGATAAAAACAAAGTTTTAATCTCACTTGACAAAATTCTCAAAATCACTGCAGGAGGCTAGGGTAGACCTAACTCAGAGTTTAGCTTCAGGTCCTGCTCAGAATAAGGATACCCTTCTTCCTATCCCAGGTCAACGGACCCACCCCTGATAGCTACATCTGTGATGGAACAGAAATCAGTGGATGCATCTTATTTCAATACAAACTACCACTCAAAGATAAAAAAGATTTGAAATAAGGGAAATTGATGACAGATTTTTTTTTTTAATCTCACACAAACTTGCCTGTTTTTTTTTTTTTTACCTCAAGAGTATAATTTTTTTTTTTCATGTTATTAATCAGCTAACTATTCTCGTTGAAATTGAATTACTTTAAAATAGATCAGCATCTGTCTACGGACCCCTGCTCTAGGTTTTATGCAAGAGTTTTCTTAGGGGCAGTTGGTTTGCATTGCACAATTCAACCTAGCAATTGGTCCATTTAATCAGACTTACAATGAGTGTCAGACTCGCCTGGAGTTCTTTTCCCTCACCATGTTTAAAGGTTTATTTTTATGAAACCTGTCACCTTGCCAGTGCTTTTCTCCCATATCTATTCCTTTATCTAGGACTAGTGGCCAAAGGCACATGATAGTCCTTATAAATCCACATTGCCTTTTGGAAGCCTTTGATCGTAGCATTGGCAGTAATACTGAAGTCAAAGTGATTGATGCTTTGTAAGATAAGGCTGTCCAGAAGTTAAAGACCACATAAGGATTCATCATCAGAAAATACACTTAACTGAGAACAGCTGCAAAGCAGCTACACCTCACATATGCAGAACAGCGTAATTTAGATTTCAACAGCCTCTGTACTTCAAAGTGAGTTTTTAAGGGGTGGGGGAAAAACTGTTCTCCTCTCTTTCAGCGAATATGCCTTACGTGGATGAACTCAAGTATCGGAGCAACAAAACTCTCTGGAAACAAGTCTACGTCAAGGTGATACAGATTCTAATGGTAAGAAAGGCCTAATGTTCTCGCTTAGAGGAGTATTTCACATAATGAAATCTCTCCTAATGTCACATTAAGGACTGTTAAAGATTACCGTTAGTCAAGTTTGCTGACTTGCAGGTAAAATAACTTTCAACATTAACAAAACTGTTGATTTGATTGTCTCCTAGGCTGTCCTATTAGAAAAATATCTTGACAAAGCAGCAGGGCCAATTCAAGATGACAGATAATAGACCTGTATTTTCTGTAGCTGACCTGCCCATATTTCTGCAGTGTAAAACACTGCACCTTCTTTCCAACTTGCCACTATTTCCAAGAAAACACCAAGAGAATGAGTCAGAATAGTGATCTGATGCTCCAAACGTAATATCCATGGTTAGGCTGTCTGGAACTAGACCATCTACTTCTATCAAGACAAACTATTCATTCTTAAGTGGCAGAAAAAACCTTCCCCTCCAGTTGTAATTGGTTCTTCTTTAAAAAAGATGGTGTAAAATCTTGAGCTAAACATCATTAAAAATTGTGTAGCACTTTTAATAAGGCTTACTCTGTGTTCTTATTTATCATGACATCTCTGGCACATACTTTTCTTGTACAATGGCTGTCACGTTGCTGCTGCTTATGACTCAACGGGTAGTTGCCTTTCAAAATTGTCAAATTATTGCAAAAATGGCTTAAGAACCTTCAGTATAAAACTGACATAAACTACAACATTGCTTAGAGGAGGGAATACAGATGGATCTGATTTCCAGAGAAGAATGATGGGAGAAGGCACAAGGTCTTCTTACGATTGGCTGCCCCTGCTCCCTTCATTTCACTCATACAAAACAGATTTTCAGCTTAAACCAACAGAGTCATGGAAATAAAAATATGGACAAAAGCAAAATGTGCAGTTGTGCACATTCAAATTGTTTGTGAATTTTGCAGATAATTTTTTCCCTCTGGATCAAATTACTCTGGAAAGAGCCTGAGTACTTCAGATTCTTAAAAGTGTCACTACTGCTTTTTACTGTGACAAGAATAGTCACACAGAGCAAGGCTATTTGTTGTTTCTGAAAATAATCACAGAAGTTTTATTTACATACAGCTTCCCACAGATGTCTCATCTAAAAAACTGGCAAATAAGTCACTAGGTTTTAAAAGGAACCAGCGAAATGGTAATTTAAACTTTCTACATCTCCTCTTTCTGATCCTAGTAACTTGGTTCTTAGTCCCACACCTGTGTTACAAAAAGCAGAATTAAAACTGTACCTGAGTATTTTGTATAAGGAAGTATACCTACGTAATCATGTATTATTTAAAAAAAATTACGTCCAAATACCAAAAGTATTGTAAAAGTTGTCCACCTACAATTCATATAGATTATTATTAGCAACACCAACCCTATTGAAAGTTATAAAAATGGCTATACTCAATGAAAAAGAGTTCCTTTTATGGCATACTGCACCTTTAAGCATAACACCTGTTCACACACAAACATTTCCAAATAGGAGAGGGACTTAGGGAGAGACCACAAACTTTTTCAACAACAGGAAAAGTGCAAACACTACTTTGTCACCCACTTTTCTTATGTCCTTTGTACTGTTGCGATTTAGCTTTTTTCTTCTGCTTTGATGAACTTGACTGGCTATCTCTTGATGCTGCAAAAAATTAAAAATTCAAAATTAAAGTTTACTATTTCAGAAAAACACTTCAGAACGTGTCAAAGCTGCGACACAGTTACAGAATTTCTCCTTAGTGACTGAATGAAGGCAGAATACCTTTATTGTGGGAAAAGCCTCCCACTAAACTACTAACAGTAACCACTATTATCCTCCGATTAAACAACTAACAGTTCTCTAAATACAGTTTATCAATTATTATCATATAAATTGACCTGACAGGACAAGTCTTGATGCACTAAATAAAATACAGTCTTCTCACATAAATACTTCTGCACACGCTGGGTGCCCTCAGATTCAGTATGTAAAGCATATATATCTGAAGTCTTAGAGCAATATAAATTCTCAGTGAATATTATCTAGAAGTGACGACTAACAGGCTTTTTCCCTGGATCAAAAAAGCATCTTCTGGCATTAAAAAACAGTAATTAGCCACAGAAGTTCTTTAAAAGTCAAGGTGGAAGAGATTAGAACTGTGTACTTCTAAGCATTACCAAGAATTTGTTCTATTTTTGTTATGCCTGGTAACCTAACTTGAAAAGGATGAAGTTAGGAAAATCACCACCCATGAACAAGGACCAGTAAGCAACTGTTACTTTATTTACATTGTGGTGCTGGAGGCTGTAGTTGATATCCAGTTAGCTGACACCATCCCACTGGATAGAGGTCTGGGGACTCGCAATCCACCCACTGATCATACTCATCTTCCCATCCATCAAAGTGTATCCTCAAAAGACGATGGATAATACGAGTTACTGTGGCCACACATACTAGGCGAGGTTCCATCAGATCAACAGCCTCCAGTTTCATTCCAACATGAAACCCATGGTTTGGAACTTCCTGGAAAAGCGAACATGAACAAGGCAAACATCAGTAAACAAACATGTTAATGAAGATGGCTTAAACACAGCATTGAAATAAATATTTCAGTCAACTTAATGTAGGAAAATACTAAGTATCATTAATGAAGTTTCATGTACCCCTGTATTTATTTAACATTTCAGAAATATTCAAGCTTAATATACTCAAATGGTTCTTATTTCTAAAAGTCTGTTGTCTTAGTTTTTCAAAATTGTATTTACTGAAATGGGTTAATCCCATGGACTATGCAGACAGAAGCGTAAAGAAAACACTAATTACAGTTTAAATATACATGAATAATGTTTATTACCTTATTGAAGAGCTTTACAGGTGCTGCTATTGAGTCAGTTTCCCTGAGGTAGTCAAACCATTTAAAAGGGAGTTTTGCATAACCTGTGAATTTTAAAGAACATTTTCATACATCAACTGCAAACTTCATGCCTAAGAACAACAATAAAAATAATATATTGGCACTGTGTTATGGTTAAAAAGACAACAAAGAAGCAAAACATTAACATCAGAAACTTCCACTCTCTGAGCTTTGGTCTAAGGGACAAGACAATCACCTGAACATTGCCCATTGGCAACAAACAAGATGAATGAACCTCTGGTACAGAAAGTGTCATTTAATGTTAATATTAATCATTCATACTTTTGAAGCTTTCTGTCCACGTAGATCCTTGATCTCTACAATGCCCCACACAAATGACCCAGAACAGACCATGTAATTAACCATATCCAGTGTCTTTCCTGTGGGGAAAGAGCTCCACTATTGAAACACTTGAATTGTTTGGAACAGAGCGGTAAGAAGCAGCATGGATATTTTAAAACTTAAATAAGGCTAAAAATAGCAGTAATATGGAAAATTACAGGATTTTTTTTTAATTAAAAAAGCTATTATAAAAGGGAAGAAAATAATCTCTCAAATATATTTAGCTTTTGTTCACCTACTGAATATGCATAAAACATGCAGGACTATTTTTTGGGCAACTTCTACAACGGCTTAAACTAACAATTCTCAAATTCTAGCAGCAACAGCTTGAAAGATTTCTTTGTAGTAGTATGCAGCGTTGGACATTCTGAAAAGATTGCAGCATAGCGGGCATGGCACAGGGAGCTATGGGAAACAGCTGGATCTCATCTAACTAGGAGTAGAGAGCTCCCACTGAATGATAGCTCAGTACTGCAGGGCCAGGCTCATCAGGTAGCTAACATTCACAGCCCCAAATGCAATCCCATTCTTCAAAGTACCTAAGCATCTTCATCTTCTACTGATTTCAGCAAGGGATGAAGATGTTTGGAAGGAATGAGCTTGTAAACGTAAAGTCCAATGATTTCACAGCAACTTAAAAATTATCCACATTGCTAAATGTACTTTGGAAAAGTGTTCACGTTAGGTAAGTAGTATCTGCATGAACAGATGGAGTTGGACAGATAACAATTAATAATTTATCAGTTGTGCATATTAATGCTTTTCCTCTTAATGAACAATTCCTCTGGCTAGACCAATATATTTGTATGCAAGTCCGTTAATTAGCTTCTCACCACACACACACTAGACACGTGTGCATGTGGTCCCTGTTAAGAGTAGTCAGAGTATGAAGAAACCACCCATTTTCAAGCCCACAATTTGGAAAGCAAAATACACCCCTGTAAGAGGTAAGAAGCTTTGATCACTTGGATCCTATTAAATACGTTGATGCACATTATATTCTGTATTTTACTCCTGTTAATTCCTCTTTCAAATGACTTTTAGATTATTGCATGTTGATTTACAGTTGCCCCTCAGTGGCTAATACAGGACTGTTATGGCAAACTGCATTAAAAAGGAAAATATACATGTAGACGAAGAATAAGGTTGCCATGATACAAGAAACACAGAAGTATCTAATGTGTTAACAACAAAATTCACATACTGTTATGTAAGCAGTTTTGGAAGAGTAAAGAGGACATGTTTTGTAATAGATGGGAAGGTTTTTTCCTATTCTGTATCATCAGTTTAATGTATTTATCTCTAAATTTATACGTATTCATATGCATGCTTTTTCTGCCCACAAAAACTTTTCCAATTGCAAGAGACTCTTGCACCACAGATTTTTGAGGGGCGATTGTGCCCATGAACTTCTAGGCCATAAATTCACTAATGAGCTGACTGAAAAATAATAGTAAAACTGTCCAACTGCACTTTCCACATACTCAAAGATGACAGATTCATTTGTGTGCAATAATGAAAGCGATATGAATTTTTTTTCTTCATGTTGCATTACACTGTCTCTGTAGTTATTACCTAGAAAAACAATTCAATAAATACAAGTAGAAGCCTGCAAAAATGAGAACGGAGAAAAAAAATCCATAGAAAACCATTATTATCTGCTGTTACACAGCAAGTTACAATCCTCTTTACAGATTGCTAGACCAACGACAATAAAATGGAAAAATGAAGGCAATACGGTCTTCTGTAGGCCTACGTGCTAGCGGACAGACAGCTTTTACTCACAGAAGGGATTACGCAGCATACAGCTCTAATGGCTACTTCCTCGAAGCTGCAGTTTGTGCATATTCTTCAAAAAATTAACTGGTATTGTTGCAAATTAGCCTAAGTCAGATCCTTTACAACGTTTGTTAATCCTTTTGGTGGCCAGGACTACACAAGCAACATTCTGAACAGTCCTTTTAGTGACTAGCATACTTTCCATTCACTTAAGGAATATACTATTCAACTAGTGCCCATCCTCAATTTTTGACAGCAAAAGCAAGTTATTTTAGTCAGAGAATTAATCAGATGTTCAATTCGACTTTTTCTAAATGAAAAGTTGGTCATCTCTGTTTCAGATTGCTTTGAAGTTATGCTGTTGTATTTGTTTCAGACTTGAGAAAGTCCTAAGAAGTGACATGAATTTTGTAGACTGAGTTAAGAAACAAAGCATATGGCACATACAATATCACTGAAAAATATTCAAAATAAAAGGTGGTCAGAATGCTAAATGTACCTCTGGGTGGAGTTAGTTCAATCATGTTAATTTCACAGAAACCAACAGGGAAAATAGAAGGGGAAGTGGCATGGTAACAAAACCAATCAGACCCATCTGCTGCTTCTGAGCCATCAATCCCAATCATAAGATAGCCATCTGCTAAAACCTTTGTAAAGAAAAACAAAATTTTACATTAAATACCTTTAACTGTGTGATAAGGCTAGAAAGCAAGCATGCCATGTTTCAAAAGAGTGAAAAGTAGCTCAATAATAATGGAAGCACACTCAGAAGGACATTCAATTATAACAAAAAACCCCAAATCATACCTGTTTCCAAAGTTCTGTGTAATATTGTCAAATGTACCTTTGTTAACTGCAAAGTTATGAGAGATGAGCACTTCCTTTTTCTGATCTCAAGTTTATTTTTCTCGTGAACATCAATTCTAATTTTAACGCTTTATAATTTGGTCTACTGTTTAGCTTGCAAGGATATTCTGCACACCGTTAATAAGAAAAAAAATCAAAATCATAACCATACTCCTCATTGGTAAGGTTCTGTAATTCTGCTAAGCTACTTTTTACATTTTCTTCCTTCTAGAGCAGATTTCACATGGATGGTCTCCCTTTCAATCAAGCTGGGAAAGAAGTACATCCTTAAAATGTCTTCACAGAATTCTGCGCACAAGCAAGATGAGGTTTCTCTTTGAACAGTTGCAAAACACTTGGTATAACTACCAGAAGATTGTCCTGCAAGTTGTTCTCACCAATATATTATATTCTAATTAAAGGTAAGACTGAATTTCCAGAGATTAAAGGCAAAATAAAAAAAATATATTACATGAGTATATTTTTTTCATAGCAACTGCGTGTAAGCAATTAATGGATGTACTCCATAAACATTCACTGTGTGAATGAACTACTTTTTTTTTTTTTACCTTTTGTTTCAAACCTGAATAAAGGTGAGTGAAAAAATGGATTCCTATCGACCTTCCCAAAAGAGACATTTGTTTTCTTACCTTTCTAATAGTTGCCACACATATTGCCGAAAGGTTTAAGGGGTCTATAGCTTCCAATTTCATTCCTTCTTTAAACCATTCTCCAGCTGCGTCAACATCTTTTACCTAAAAGAATCACATAACAGCACCAGGGGCTAAGAATCTAATAAGCCTGGAACAAAATATAACCCCACAGTGCCAAAGCAACAGACTGATACACCTGTTCTATCATCTCTGCTTATGTCAAGGAAGCCAAATTAGGTAGAGTGCTTGAATAAAAAAAAAAATTAATGCTTGTGCTGGGCCTATTTCCAGGACTTAAGCAGAGTTTCAGGTCTGTTTTACGAATGCCAGGAACTAAAGGTCCTCAGTAAATTCTGAGAAAACAGTGTTCTTGCTAGCAAACTCACCTTCATAAATAAATGTGGGGGTGCATCAAAATGTCCATCCTGTTTCTTTGTAATATCTACAAGGAATAATAGTACATATTATTCAGAAGTTTTGTTAGAGCAGACAGTATGCTTTTCTGAATGTTAACTAATACAATGCAGTCATTGGTGTGGGAGGAACACAGTTTGTAATACGACTATCACAAAAATCTGGAGGACATAATCCACTCAGTATCTACTTTCCTTGTTGACTCCCACCTGAAATACCTCTACAACACAATTTCATTTATGGAAAAAAACCCAGTATCCAATATTTACAAGGCCACTTGATTATGTCACAAAATTGATACAAATATACATAGAAGCTTTTGCAAAAAATTGGCAAATAAACTACTTTGCACTATGTTATGACAGAAAATTATATTTATATTGTTTTAAATATAATTATACGTAATCACTTTAAACACATAGTGAGCTGGTTTTAGCCAACTGTTGAATACCACTTTCCGAGGGGAAACCCTGGAACTCTGTTAGAGACATTACTTCTGGGAAGTAGCACCGTTCTTGATTTCTCTAGCTACTCTTATTTACAAATGGTTTCAATGAAAGTTTAAGCGCTAGGAAAACTGAAGGTTTTCCTGAAGGAACGCTTGAGGAATCTTTTACAAAAATTCTGTTTCTGACAAAGGAAACAAGCTCAATAGACCAGAGAAATAGTAAAACCAGACTTTTCTTTTTAAGAAGCCTTAAATATTTCAAATTACAAGTATTTTTGTATTTTAGATAACAAGGGCCTTAACTGTATACCATCTATTAGACTGTCTCTTCATCTTCCCTGCCCATCTCCTAACGCCCGCCAGAACATGTAAAACTTGCAATACAAACATATTAGATAGTCCTTAGACTTGCAAGTAAAAAAAAACAAATTCAGTATCTAATAGGATACTTGTCCATGCAGTATTGTACAAGAAAGACAAACATGAAGAATCTAGGAGTTTGCAACTCCAGGTATCAGCATGAAAAATGAGGTTTACCATGCTTGAATATTGCAGTTCAAGGTTTTCCTGCCTTGGCAGTTTGTTAACCACTGTTTATCGTTAACTCTTTCTAGATATCAACATACTACAAACCAACCTAAAATTTATTTTGGCTTTTCCAATCTTGCAAAATACACTAAGTATACTTTTAACTGATATAATTGGTAAAACCGCTGGGCTGCATTATACAAATTTTTAAAGACTATTTTTCAAGCTAGTTTCATTAATTGTATAAAGTGACAGTATTGCTTCACCAAGCCAATGCTGCCCACAAAGACACCTCTAAAACACAAAAAGCTTACCAGATCTTTTGAATCTGTGTCCAATACTTCGAGACCAACCAATATGATGAATGAGTGGACTGTACATATGGCACCAGAAGTCATCAGTTTTGTCTTCACTTTCTTCATACACCAATCTTAACCGTCCCCCAATGACACTTTCTACAACTGCTACCCTTGTTCGACAAAGGTGCGTTTTGTCCACAACTTCTACTCTCATGGAAGTTTTGAATGGATACTGCATACTCTCAGACACCTTAAAGTAACAGGGAAAAAACCACCATCCTGTAAGAATGTTTTTCCTTAGTCATCTGTCTCTCCTATTAAAGCACAGTATCAGTGCACTTTTCGTTTAATTCAAGTACTTGTTAATCAACCTGCAAAAATCATACAACCGATTTCTCTTATATTTCATTGTACATTGGGAAAAAAAGAAATGCTTCAGAAAACTAAGTAGAATAGATCCTACAATGCTTTAATTGTATCAAGTACAGCCCCTAATATAATTCTCACATAGATTACAGAAATTTTCTATTGACTTAATGAAAGTTTGTTCAGTGTTAACAATGGATAAAGTTACCTTGAAAAATATTTTAAACAAAAAAAACAGTGCCAAGATTTTTTTTCTTTTTGCTTTGTCACCTGCTCAAAATACAGCACGTTAAAAATAGGATTAAAATACTTCGTTCTAAAAGGCATGGAAGACAAACCTTCAACATAACGAAAGCTGGTCACTCACAAAAATATTTCTTCATAATATACCAAAAAGAAAGGAAGAGAATAGAAATAGATGTTAATCTGCCTTGTGACAATACATTCTGTTTAAAAATCAGTATCTGTCACTCGTCATTTCCATTATGAGCTCTTCAAAGTGTTGCAATCTTGCCAATTTAATTTGGCTTCCAACTGACCCAATTTTAAAATAGAAATGAACAACTGCAGAAAGGTTTTTTGTGGGTTTTTTTTTTATTATTAGATGCTGTGTAAAACAACAAATAAGTCTCATATTCTAACTAAAAGCTATGTACCATCTCACAATACTAGTAAGCAAACTTACAGCACATTATACAGGCAGCTGCCACACTTAAAGAAAGGAAAAAAAAAAATCTAGTCCAAAGCAGATGAAAAATATTAACGTTTAAATATATGTACTTCGTTGCATCTAGGTATGTGCTATATTACCACATTTTGTTCAGTTTCTTGAAATAGTGCATGATAAAAATAACCCCTGAATTAGAAAAAACAGTTTTAGTTTTTCTTACTTATCACAGGGTAGCTTATTAGCACTCTAATTTTTTTTTTTTAAATTGGGGTATTCAAAAATTAAAATAGACTAACTAGTTTTTAAAGAACATTACTTTCTGCTAGAAGAAACAGTTTTCCAAATACATACTGACAAGCGTGGACATAATTGGAGAATAAAGATTCCAAGGAAAACTGTAAGGGAATAAACTACTGTATCATCTTCACTATAAAAGGAGCTAATGTGCCATTGTAAAATACTTCAGTTCTTCACATTGTGCTGCAATTTCGTTTACAGTACATCATTGATATTGCATCAGCCTTACCTTCTGAGAAAAGTCAGGAGGAAGTGTTTTGGCACCAGTAAGTCGTTTCACTAGAAAAGCTTTCCAGTTTGTGTATTTGTGTTGGATGGCTGTTGCAAATGAAGGGGAAAAAATAAGCCACTGATTTTTAATTGTGTCCGTTAGAGACAATATTAGAGTCTGGAATATGTAAAGAAGAAATCCCAGATGACTGTTAAAAAGCCTCGATGACAGTAATGACAAAAAACTCTTTAGAGAATGAATGCTACCCAAGATTAAGTTTATGGGTATGTCAGGGCAAAGAATTTAATAACGAAATATAAATAAAATCAGTGCATGTTCACATCACTGATTTGCTACCCGCTTCCACCTTGATCTTAAAAACTTCAAGTTGCATCAGAGGGCTACTCCAAGAAACACTTTCAGCATCAGTCAAGTCCTTATTTTTCCAAAAGTTAAAATGATTTATTCATAACTGTTGAAAGAGTTGCTATGGTAAAAAAAATACTTTGATATCTGGACCATGAGCAAATTTAGTTTAATAAAGACAGACTTTTATATCAATCAGTAAGGCTACTATTTACATACTTCGAGGTGGGACTAGAGGCTTTCCACTGGTTGCACACCAACCAACTGGGTGGATGTCAGACCCACAAATGTTGCACCAGAAGTCAAGACTTGAATCATTTTCAAAGCCTTCGTATCTTAGCAGAGCATTGTAGCCTGAAAGAAAGTAATCCCATTTAAAAAAAGACAAAAATTAAGTAAGATTATAAATATTTATTAATATTTCTTTACCAATCATAATGTATATTACAGTGAATTTTCTAGATTATAACTTTTTATAGAATGTTATTCTTACGGCACATTTCTGCATGTTGTTAATGCACAGAATGGATTACTGTGATAAATGTGTATGTGCTATCATGCAAGTCAAATTTTAATTAAAATCAAAATTCTTGAACTATAAAACCTTTAGAAGTTATAGGTAGGAGGACAAAATTAATTAACCGCCCACAGTATCTGTTTTTTTAGATCTTAGCTATGTGACCTTGAATATTTAACTCTTAACCAAGAAAAGTGATTCATACAATGAGGCTTACTTGCTAGCTATTATACAATTTCCTATCTCATTCTGCACTGCTCTTACCATGTTCTCAGGCAATATAAAAAAAAACCCCAAAAACCAAAAAACAAACAGGTGTTCTCAAGCATCACTGAAGACACTGTAAAACAGTATAACAATAGTGATAGCGCTAAAACATATAACCTATTGACACAGCTTTGACAACCTAACCACTGTCAA
The DNA here is from genome assembly GCF_964289735.1 of Phaethon aethereus. Taxonomy (NCBI): domain Eukaryota; kingdom Metazoa; phylum Chordata; class Aves; order Phaethontiformes; family Phaethontidae; genus Phaethon; species Phaethon aethereus. Next base: position 7,817,251 of record NC_138594.1, read on the forward strand.
CATTACACTAACCAGGTGGCCACTGATTAAATTTATTAGCTCCCTTCATACAGTTATTTTGATTCCTTTAATGATTTCAACTAAAATATATTTACCTGCTAATTTTACAATTCCAGCTATCCAGAAGACTTTGGTAGGCAGGCTGCAGTCAGTGTTTGGAACCTCCACTCGCACTCCTTCTGAGATATCACCCCAGCATGTCCCCATAGGTGCCTATCAGTTAAGGTAGGGGGGGAAAAGTCACTAGTTCACCACATGAAAATAACTTTCTTTTTGTTATATCAGTTTTTTAATGAGCAACTTAAAAAGACAAAACAATTAATATACATGGTAAGAAATAAGCGTATGTTTAGAAAACACTCTTTCTATGAAAACCTAGTGTGGTTTTAAATTGAAGCTTGCGTGTAGCATTGTAATTTTATACAATTATTACTGTGCATTCCCTGCAAAAGTTATAGGATTTCAAATTTAAAAATCTGTAAAGCACAAACACAAATTGCATATATGCACAGGTCAGCTTTATTGTACTGTTTCCAACTAGGTGTAAGCTACTCATTTTAGTGAGAATGGAATGTGGAATTTTAGTGAGTGGAATTCCTCTGAAATTTTCCTTACAAGAATATTATGGTACTTTAAATTCATACGTGTGCCACAGACACGAAAATCTTTAAATGCTGTAAATCAGAAACATTCCTGAAAGAATGCCTAGAAGTTATTTCTTGAATCTATTCTGATGATGTATTATGGTGGGGTTTATCACCCACTGGTTCATGTCCTCTCAGAGGAACAGGCCTTCATATCACCTGCAAGCAATCAGCCCATCAAGCATGCAAAAAGAATAGAAGGCTGAGTGGCCCCTTTTTAATAGATGCCAAAAGGAAAAGCAGAGCTAGATTTCTCACACACTGTCCTGAAGGCTTAGACCAACGTGTTAGTAACAAAAAGAAATACAAGCTTGATGAACTTCTAAGAATTTGTGGAAACTGGCGATAAAAATTACGTTTAGTTTGCTATCTCAAGCAGAATGTTTTGTTGAACAAAGCATCATGAAAAGATAGTCAAAGATGGTATCATAGAGATATCAGATATCAAAGAATCATAGAATACTTTGAGTTGGAAAGGACCTTGACCTTTAAAGGTCATCTAGTCCAACCCCCTGCAATGAGCAGCAATAAGCAGAAATGCACAGTGCTGAAGAGTCTAAAACCTTAAAAGTTACTCAGCTGAAGTTATGTTGGTAACAAAATAGAACATGACTCAGTCTACATTAAACTTGAGACCACCAAGAAGGGAAAGATTCAGATTTGGGGTATTTAAGAACAACAGTCATATCAATCCTAAGGTGTTCTGAGAAAAATAATTCTTATCAGTTCAGAGAATATCCAGATATCACAGGGACAACTGAAGGGATCCTCTGGTTCTGTACCGTAGTGAACAGACAGTATTCTAAGGCTGTGTCTCATTTACAACGCTCTTTGCAAACACAGAGAACTTAACCGCTCAGTGGGAATAGCCTCCAACTTCACAGAATTTTGGCTGAGAGCCACAAGTTAAAGAAATTTGAATGACTGGAAATCACGATAACAGAATTTTGCTGACAATCAGGAATAGCTAACTAGCAGCACTAAAAGCCAAATTTATCTTAAAAAGGGATACCCTTCACTATTAGAAATATTTGAGGCTAGGCATGCAAAACTTAAAACTAGTTTTAACTATTAAAGGAAAAATAAGTTATTACAAGTATGCCAGTTTCTTATTCTTGAAGCTTGGTCTCTTCATGTTCTGCTATGTCCCACCTACACCAGTCTAGACTGCAGAGCTCTTTTCTGCCATCTGGCAGACAGAGAAAAAAACAACTCGAAAGATGACAGCTTATTTTCACACACAAATATGCAGATACAGCTTCTTAATCAAGTCCTATTACATATTCGCTATCACCTCTAGATTGACATGTGTAGATTTTTCAATTGAATTAAGGAAATAAACTTTTCAAACTGGGTATTTTAGTAAATCTTGTTGCCTTGTACAGAGATACAGATGAAGCCAAACAATCAAAAATAGCAGTGCTGAATAATTTCATAATCCAGCTGCACTTAATTGAAATATATTTCACTGCCTGCTCATCTATTCAGTTGATTCAAAGAGAAACATATATCGAAACGCTTCTCCTCACATCAACTGGTAATGGAAATTTCACAGATTTTTATTTCTAGTGCATGGATTGGTATAGAGGGAAATAGCAGAAAGTTAAATTTGTCCTTCTCTGTGAAAATATTGGTTCTGCTAGTTCTCCTACACCAATCCATATGGCTCACCCTTTAGAAGAAGGAAGCCATCCTGGGCAGCATCGCTACTGAAATGCCAGATAACATTACTGTCCTGAAGTGTGGTTTACAGTATACCTGGTATACTGCACCATCTTTTCCTTTTACACCCATTGTGAATATTCTTACGGGAGGAAGACTGGATAAACCAGCGCTATAACAGCAGTCTTCCTTCATGTCTTCTCTGTCTTCATCTGATTAATCAATCAATGTTTGCACAGTGCTTTGAAAAACTCAAAAAGCACTATAATAAGTGTTAAGTCTTATTCATCTGCTGGCTGGAAGGGTAACTCTGAAGTCTGGATTGGCATAGTGCGAACTAGCAGAACCATAATTTACAGGTAAGAACAAATTTACCTTTCAGACTCATGACGAAGAGATCCACTTCACATCACTCCCAAAGAAAGAAGATCTGGTTCATCGCTTCCTGCTCCAGGAGATGACCTGGGAGGGTTTAGCTGTGAGCGGCAGCTGCCTTCTCTGCAAGGTAAGTTGCAATCAGGAAGGTGCTGTCTGACCCGAGCGCCTGAAGGCTAAAGTATCCCCACACGCCTAGCTGAACAAAGATCTCGTGGGTTAAATAACTGGCTCATAAAGGTTTTGGATAGCACCGACATCGCCATGATTTCAGACCTGAAACTTGAATCAGGATTTTAATGGCAAAGCGATGCTACCAATTCCTGAAGCGTAAGGATACTATGCGGAAATCTTGTGTGTGTACAGTACCGCAACAAAAAAAAAAAAAAGAAGCCACAGAAGACAATGTGCAAAAGGTTTCCAAGTAAAAAGTTCAAAGCAAGCACTGCCACCTGGTGTAAAATCTTGGAAATGCTCCCTTAGAGCAAACGATTTATTTATTTCTTTTAATAACAAAAGAAACCAAGAGAATGAAAATAGTTCCGCTCAGAATACAATCCAAATGGAGGAAAGACTGAAAAATTCTTAACTTCAGGAAATGTGCATCTCACTAGCAACGGAGTGGAAAGGAATAATTACTACTAATTGTGCATTAAGTCGTGCATTAAGCAGTACTGAAAAAGGACTCAAAGCACTGCATTTGCTTTTATTTCTAGGAATGGTTTCAGCTAATAAAAGCAAATATAGAAAAAAGTAAAAACTTTTAGAAGAAAATGAAACTGGAATGCAGATTAGCAATGAACACATTGTATGTTACTATCACACATTATTAAAAATGTTAAAGAGTTTTCCTCCTTGCATCAGCTACTGCTGTGTGTCTGCTTAACACAATTCAACAACCACAAAAAAGCTGCAAGGTGCATAAACTAATAGTGGCTTTCTGACAGGCTTCCTATATGACATAAACCAAAGCACCTTCTCTACTTCAGTTTACTGAACTATAAAGTGAACACAGTTGTACTACTGCTAGTGAATTTCATTAGTAATACCCAACACCAAAATCTGGAATGAAGGTAACAGGGAAGTACAAAAAAGCACAGTAAGCACATCAAAAGACTTTGAAATTAATTCTTCTCATATAGAGAAAGAGATATAGAGAATTTCAAGATTTAAATGTTTTAATTCCAAAATATAACTGTTTTAAATAGAAGAGGAAATAATTCCCCAGGCACAAAACAACTGATCTGGGAAAATTACATCGGACCTGAAATACTGAAGTATGCCAGGTTATTAAAAAAAAAAAGCCAAATCCCACATCTCATAATTCCATTAAATTTTCTTTAACATTGATCCCAATGTTCCCTATCAAATATCCATACAGATGCACCCAGAATAACCAGACACATATTTTATCTAATAACAAATTTAAGGGTAGATATGTCATGATTTTACTGTCAATTCAAAACTTTTGTTTTGAACAGAGTAAGTTGTATATCCAAGTTTGTGGACACACACAACATGTGCATGGAATCCATAATATGGACGGTAAACAAACATCAACTAATAAAAACTTTTACAAATCAAAGCACACAGAAAACATAACAATCTTTCCAGAGAGACAGAGTATTGCTTCTTTTAATTATAACGGAGAGTGGGAGAGAGAGAGAAGGACCTAACAAGAGAATACTACGTACTTTTCAGATTCTGACTGGTTTAAAATAATGTATTTTTCTAAGAAAAAATTACAGTGAAACTAAACGCAAATCACACCCTTGCAACACTAACTCATGCCCACCAAAAGAAGTAGAAATCTCCATCAGAGACTGCAGGAGTTGCATTTTACTTGTATGAAAAAGGAAAATGGGGACAGAAAAGAAACAACATTCAGGCTCAGTAGCACTGTTGCCATGTAGCTTGTGAAAATTTTCAAAGTACAATGCGTACATTAATATTATATCTCTTCACATTATTGGTGTACCATTCAACTTCATGAATGAAGCAGTGAGAAAGGAAGATGTAACTCCTTTTAATATGGAATATTATAGCATAATTTACAAGTGACTTAACTATCGTAGCTGTATCCTAATTAAGGATGCCATACATCACGAAGCATTTGTTGATATAATAGCACAGCCCATGTTATCAAACAATACCTTCTGATATGTACTTACCAAATTACTTATTATAGCATGTACATAACTGTGAAAGCAAAGTGCAAACATGCTTACTTAAGCATGTGGAATTTGATACAAATTCACGAAGCTATACTAATGCAAGGCTCTGTTCTGGGCAATAGCTAAGGCCTCTAAGCATAAAGGGTGCTATTCAGAAAGTGCCAACTGCCAGGAGCCCTCAACTCCTACTAATTTATGAGTTGACAGGGCTCAGCATGAATTCCAGACCCAGACAGAAAAATGTCTCTCTTCTCCCTTATGGACAACTTCTCTAAAACAAAATGTTTGTTTTGATTGCAATTTTCATCAGATAATTTTGAGCAAAATAAAACTTTTCTAAGAAGATTAACACTTCAACCTTCCAAATTAAAAAAAAAAAGTATGCTGAGAAAATACTTTCTGTGAGAAAGTTTTTACTTAACAGACAGAAAGTACTGACAATATTTTAAACAAGGGCTAATAATTGGAATTTAACAAACCCATTAAAGATAGGTGCTGCTAAATATTTTCCTCATCCTCTAATTACATTTTTTAATGACTGAGAACTTTTTATTTGGATTTTCTGTAATTCTAATACAAAGAAAACCAACCTATTTAATTTCAGGTTAAAAAAATGCCTTCATTTTCCTCTACTACTACCTGGCAGCATGACTGACAGGGAGAATCTGACTAAAACATAAGAAAAAAAATTCCCAAATCCAAATACGTAAGCAAAAGATCAGTTCAACATAATGGAGCAATACTGACTGTCTAAAAAGCCTTTTATGACTTTTTCTAATATGGCATGACTTGGTTCGTTACTCTAGTACATTTGATGATTTTACGTCTTGAATGTGAGGAAAAATAACTTCCTATGTGTTTATGAGTCCTCCTTTTACTTTTTTCTTTGTTTATGAGACCATGTATGATGAAAGTAACTGATAGCGTTCAGAATGGTTTTAAAGGACAGATAAAACCAAACATACCTCTCTAAAAAGCGGTCACACTAACACAGTTTACAATACAAGTTTCATAGAGGCCATGAAACATATTTGCATAGGAATGTTCTGCAAAAACGAATTCTAAAATTAACATGGACTCACTCTCATGCACACACACAAAAGGATAGTACATATTGAAAAATACTTACGTGTTTAAAACAGGTAACAGGAGCTGCTGTAAAGCTATTGCTATTGATGTAGTTACCCCAGCTGAAACCTTCCACAGGGACAGCTGCTAAGAGAAAGTTATTTTATTTAGGAAGCTGCTAACGAGCCACAAATCTTGTATTACCAAGAATTTGTTTCAGCTCTGTTTATGTGCCATTACCTGCTTTAGTCTTTGCCTGGTTTTGTAAAGTTGCTTGGTACTGAGCATATGCTGCTAATTTAGCCACTAGGGGTTGTTTTTGTAGAACTTTAGCCTTCTTTGTTGGAGGTTTACCCTAAAACAAAAAAAGCTAAGTAAATAAAGTCTTTCCAAACTCCCATCAGGAAATTTCCATAGGTCTGTAGCATATCTCTGGTAGATTTAACTTAAATTAGAACACAGAGTGGAAGTTCACTAAGAATCACAAAACTACATGTAATATTAAATAAATTTAAAAACCAGTAGCAAAGAATGTCCAGCAGATGACTTTTGTACTAGTATTCCAACTTGAACAGCATTATAAATTCATTGTGGTTTACCTGAAAAAAAGATACCTTTTAAAAGCAGGTTAAAAGGAAGAACTTTTACTCTAATTTATATCAATGCAGTTCCTTGGCATTTGTTGCAATTAATTTGAGATAGGATGTAATGATATTTCTTGACATTTCTATCTCTTTTCTTGAATGTTATAAATATACCTTCATGATGATTTGATTAATGTTTTAAGTGAACAGACCAAAACCCATTTTGCAAATCTATGTAGTTAAGAAAACCCTCAAAACCAAAACTCAACAACGCTAAATAAACCTTTACGCCCTCTAAAGCCAGAAAGTCTCTTGGGTATGAGGTGCATGGCATTTCAAGTCACTACATATGTGGACTGAAGATTTTTCCCAATCTTTTTCTTGCAGAAGGGCCACTGCGGCAGAAATGAAATAAGGAGTCAGTATTTTCTGTAATTTGCTCTGCTGAACAAAGTGATTTGTTCATTACTGACACAGTTTTGAGTTTTGGCTTACAAAATCACTTATGTGGAAATTTTAATGTGTTAAGAAATCTCACTTATCTTAAAACATCCAGCAAGTTTTACAAATTTACATGTTTTACAAACATAGACTATAATAAGTATATAAAGAAAATGGTGTCTGTACCGCTACCTGAAGTCTGGCCAGAATGCTGGCCTTCTTCGAGTTGGATGAATAGCTTCTAGAGCATGACACACTGCAGAAGCGTTTTGTTTTAGAGTAAAAAGCATCACGGACACCAACCATTCCACACATCTCGCATGTAGCTAATCAGAGGAGAGAAAAAGCGAAATGTTAACAGTGTAATGAAGATCTCAATAAAAATTCAGGAGACAACATAAGGAAGGCCCTGTAGGTGGCACCACCAAACAGCTTCTGGGGCTCCGACCCTGAAGAGAACTGCACAGAAAACAAGACCACCACCACAGATGTCAGCGAAACACTAAGAACCTCCAATTCATTAGTGAATGGGTGCCTCCCCTCCGCTCCCTACTAATTTTACCACTGGTAGAAGTGAATGACCCAGGTAAATCAGCTAAAGCCGATTTCTGTGTTTTCACGGTTCTCAAGCAAGCGTCTGCTTTGAATCTGGGCCTGCCAATCTTGATTTCCTTTAAATATTTAATACTTCCGACCTGAAATGAAACCAGATCTCTTTTTTGAATCATAAATTAGTATACCCAAAGTACCCCAGCCCACCAATATTCTGTTCTAGCTGGAATCATATGCTTCAGAGGTTGACAGCATTACTCACTGAGTTGTTCCATAACAAGAGTTTGCAACTAACTTATGCCAATGTGACAATACCAAGATTCTACCCAGACAGAGCTCTACTAATCACTAATGATTTTGGCTAAAATATAAAAGCCATCTTCTCTTTTAAATTTTTTTTTTCCAGTACAGTCTAGCTCACAGAGAGTGGGCAGTAAACAGGTATACACTTAATAGACTTTATACAGTAGCAGTAATGAATTTTTCCTTGTATATTAACATAAAGGGTAGAGAGATTATATATGCCCAAATGTAGAAAGAACACACTGACATTTTCCTCAAAGCTCAAAGAATAAAAACAATGTACATGAGAACATACATATGCATGTGCATATATACACAACAAACATTTGATGGGAGAGTGGATGTCCCCATCCTTTCCTGACAGCAGGATGCAACATCTTATTTCATTTTAGCAAAAAACAAACAATACCGCTCTCCCAAAACAAATCAACCCCAACCCCTTCAGCTGTTTTAGTCCCTTTTCAAATGTTTGGGATTGGAACCTCACAGCACAGGCTAAAAACCATAAATATCAAACTCTTTGTACACATGCACCACATACTTACCCATGCCAGATTTGCCATCTGGATAAGTATAGACCTGTCCATTGTTCTTTATAATTGGGAGACTGGATGGCAAAGGAGCAACCTCCTCTTCACTCTCATCTGAACTGGAGCTGCTGCTGGTGTCCTCACTACAACTATCATAACCGTCAAACATCCCGAATGAATCACGTCTTTTCCTTTCTGCTCGTGAAGTATGTTCTGTCTAAAATTAAAAAAAAACAAACAACAAACACAACAAAAAACCCAAAGAATAGCAGAGTATTCAGAAAGCAAATATTTCAAAGTCAAGTTTAAAAAGTTTCAAAGGTCAAAGCCTTAAGAAGTAGATGTACTAACAAACTGCTCTATCAGCACAGAGATATGAGCCATATATTGCCAATTAAATTAATATTGGTATAGTCAAAACTATCCAATTTTTGGTATTGTGATATACAGGAAGAAAAATCTATCTCACGATCCACTGAGAATACACAGTAGCAGTCCATATATTTCTTTTTCTTGATATCTTCAGAGTTCATTAAACCTGATGTGCTGAATAATGACAGCCACACAGATCTTACATGCAAATGAGCACATTCCAGATGGCTGCAGCCAATTTCACTAAAATTCATTCATTTGAGAAAGCTGGGCAGAGAAAAGACAGTTCAACCAAGAGGGCACTTACACCACAGTGACAGAAATGAGAGTGTATTGCTGCTCTCCTTGGCTTGGGGGGTTACCGATAAATCACTCAGCTACCCTATAATTCAGTTTCTCACGTGTGAAACAGGAATACCTCTCTACCTCACAGGGATGTTCTGAGGATTAATACATTAACAATTATGAAGAGCTCAGTTACTATGGCAATAGGGTCTGTATAAATGCTAAAAGATAGAAAGGTGACTAATTTGCCACTGTCATATACAAAAACTTGTTACATAACAGAGTTTTCCTACAACCATAAAATCTGAGGTCAAAAAAAACCATAGAATTTTGAAGAACAGTTAAGCAATTTCCAGCAAAGACATTAAACAAGTATAAACAATAGAATAACTGATGTCTTTTTTCCCCCCACATCCAATACATGCATTTTAATACAGTGACAATTTTCACTTTATTACTATCTTACACAGCTCTACTCAAACAAGGCTACTGCTACATGAGCTGCCCTCAATAACCTAAAAAAAAATTGAAAAAAAAAAATTCAAACTATTTCCATTATCCTTAACAGTATCTACTAAGTTTGAGAGGAAATAACAGATAAACAGAAGAAAAAGAAAAATTCTACAATAGAAGCACAAGTTAGGAGAATGAAGTACAGCCAAGAAAACAGGAAAAAAAATACTGAGAAAGCCTTTGCCTCTACTTACTTTTTCAAGAGCTAATTTTATTTAGAAGTCATTGTAGACAGAAAAATAGTAGTATGGGATTGGACTCTTCCTTCTCAAACTGCATTTGGATTCATAGCTTTAAGATTTCATCACAGTAATTCCCCAATTCCCCAAATCCCTTTCCTAGAGAGTACATGCCTGAACATCTTTATTGTTGGATCTCATCCGAGCCTTTTTCTGCCATGCTATCCCTTTGTTATAATATTCTCTGTTCTTCTCTGCAATCTGACTAAATCCTATTATGGAAGGATTTCCTTATAGTTAAAAGGGAAAACCAATCTCCACACTGATCCAATCCCAGCATCCAATTTAAAAAGAGAAAAAAAACACCAAACAAAAACCAGTAAGCACAAAAGGTTATGCAATGAGGTAAACTAACTTAAAACACTTAAAGCAGCTCTGAAATAAAAGAGCAAAAAAAGTCAGTGTCATGTTAATTATGCACACATTCCTCAGCCAACAATTAAAAATTGTATTAAAACCAATCAAAACTTAGGATAGGGCATAACTTGACAACTCTGAGCACTTAGAAGTGTTCAAAGACCATGTAGACGTGGCACTCTGGGACATGGTTTAGGGGACATGGTGGTGTTGGGTTGACGGTTGGACTTGATGATCTTAACGGTCTTTTCCAACCTTAATGATTCTATGAACTCCTTGAAGGAAGTGACATCTGCCTGAAGTAGCTAGGGTAACAGTCGCAATCGTTAGAGGAAACACTGAGCAATGGCAGAACGCAACCTAGTCCTGACCTCCACTGGTAACAAGCCTCACCTGTACACTAGTACTGATGCTCTTAGCCAACAAGATGCAAGATCAGTTATTTGTGTGTGCACGTGTATGTAGATTAAGACAGAAGTTGAGCACAGCGTTGCCATGGATACGCGTTCTGCGAACAGTGCCAGTAAGTTACAGATCAGAACACGAAGACTAGTCATCTTCCTCAAGATTTCATGAACTGCTTACGTCCCCCAGTATTTAACTTTCCTTGACCACAGTCTCCGCTAAAGAATAAAATGCAATACCATATTAACCATCCACAACAGTAAGAGCAGAACACCGTGATGCCTTCTAGTGTTATGGATAGATAGGAGTGGCCTTTCAGTGCCCAAGGCAGGATTTGCCTTCCTCATTCACTCATCCTCCATAAGTCAGCTGATTTGAGTTCACCAAGAGATTAGAGCCTTGTCCCACATAACAGAGGACCCTTTAGTGGAGGCTGCAGTACAAGGTAGTCTCGGGACATCCCTTTTCCATTCCAGACTGGAGAACCCTGGTCCCACACGCAGTTCTGCTTTGCCCGGTACTTTACTGGCTGAGGTCTGAAATGCTGTAGCAGTTCAGAAGGAAGAGAAGTGCAGCCCATTCCCAGTCCCTCCAACTCTCAATGCTACACTAAAGAAACTCTAGTTCCCACCACAAGGGAAGGTAAAAGAAGAAATGGGAGGCTAAAGGCAAGAGGAAGGACCAGTGGCACAGAAGGGAAGACAGGCTGCTCTAGGCAAGTTGAAGCATGGTGCAAAATTACAATTGCAGATACAACAGTAGAGTTGGCTCTTTTTTTTTGTTGTTCTTTTGCATCACATGTATTTAGAACCTCAATATTACTGCCAAGCCCTCTTTGCCAAAATATCCACAGATGAGAAAGAAAGTATTTCCACTTTCTATATGGAAAGTTGGGCCTTCTACTAAGAAAATGATTCTTCAGCATTATACAGGTTCCTAAACAGCAATCATCAAGTTTGTCAAATTCAGCTACACTGTCAAAACAAGTCTCATGTATCACCTTTCAAATTACTTTATATTTGGCCAAACTGTCCCAGTTCAAGTTATGAGCCATTCAAAACAGCAGCTTTGCTTATTGTTTTAAAATAATACTGTAGTTCTTATAAAACATTTTTATCCAAGCTTTGCCAGAAGATGACCACGTTTGCTAAATAATTTATGTAGGACATTCTTAATGTTAATTTATAGTTGTTATCTGGATTGTAATTCTGGGGAAACTACTCAAAATATGTTTTGTTAAACTTGGAAAAGGTCCAGTTTTGCAACAAAAAAATACAAAGTACTTTGTGCACAACAGTAGGTGGAAGTTAGGGAAGATGATATCCAATTACCTCCGCTGGAACTTTGTTAGAGCAGATCAAAACATTTCTATTTTGATAATAAATACCACTAAGGTTCTTTTAAATCCATGTTGAGAGACAGCGTTTGTAGAAACAAGCAACCACCATGGAATCTCTGATAACCCTTCTTGCAGAACTTAGAGGTCCTATTCTTTTGCAAGCCTTGTCTAACATCTGAAATGGAAAAAAAGTTGGGGTACGACTCTGAACTCAATGGTCAAAAATGGCATCCTTACAAAAAGGACAATACATGCCTCAAACTGAACCATAACTGAGATAAAGCAGCTGCTTCAGTAGCAGCCTGCAATTCCCGCTGAGTTCTTGCAAGTGATGATCAGCTGGCTAGCAACATCTTGTCTGTCTGACAAAAAAGCACCTAACCATGGTAGCTACAGGAGCTTTATGAATGGAAGCCTCAGAAAAAACAGCTTATTACCCTGCAAGGTGTTCCAACTGAATTTTGAGACACTGTCCATAAGAATGCAGTCCTTCACCCAAAAAAGCTACCAGAGACTAACAGTAGTAGTAACTTGATCTAACAATTACAACCGTAGTAAGATCAAGCCATGTTTCACAACACAGGCACACAAGTAAAAAAATAAAATATTTCCTACTCTTAGAAGCTGGATTTAGCACTAAAAATCATGCTTGGGAGGTTGTCTTTTCCTCAAAACTGAACCAGGCCAATGCTCTTCACCTTCTAACAACTGAGGGAATAGCATCCTGCCTATCTGCAAAACATGCTTTGAGCAAGAGTCTGGTTTACTTTGAAACTTAGAACCTTGTAGCTGGTTAATACCAGGAGAGGAGTATCTTAAATAACTCCACCACTAAGAAATTACTAGTACATTAAGCAGAAGCAATGCAGAAACAAAAGAACAAGACAAACTTTTAGGCATACTGGCTAAGGCTTATTTTCCTAATGAGATTACTGGTTCCTCAACAGGAAAGATTTTTAGACAGAGCAATACAAAGTCTAGGGTAAGTGGGACTGGCAAATAAGCCTGTACGACTATTTGCTTGGGGGTTTTCTTGCATACTTTTCTTTATTGAAGGGATGGGTGGAGAAAGAAACTCTTTAAGAACTGCTTTCTTATTCTGCCCAACTTCCCATTTTCCTGTTCTTCCTCTCCTCCCTGTGAATACTTGGCAACAATGTGTTTTTAAGAAATACTCTTAATTAACCATTACACAAGGCAAATGGTAGGACAGGAGAATATAGTTAAGGAAACTGGTTTCCATAAAAGCAAGAAAGCAACTCTAAACAAATATGAAAAGTAAATAATTTCTCACTCCCTTAACATATAGATGTATATATGCTATATACATACAGTTGAGTTTGGTCAGCACATTATAGCATACATTGTTTGAGCATTAATAGCTACTCTTTCAGTGTGGATGTTGGTCACGAAGGGTGAATAATGCCTGGCCAAAACACAAAACTATTTAATGTTCAATAGACATCAAATACTTACTCAGGAAATTGCTTTAGTGTCTTGATGAAGACTGCTCAAGTACTGGCAAAATTTATGAGAAAGTGTTTTGAAGGTGAAAACTTGCCACAAAAATACCCCATAATTAAGTAACCAAGCTTCTTGTCCCCAAATAAGTGCATCCTGGCCAAAGGAGGATGATCCAGAACAGCCACAGAAAGGTTTCAAACCACTCAAAATGGTTGTTGTTACTGCTGACTAAATCAATTTGGTGCTTGAAGTCAGAAAGGTAGCAATTTAGAGCTTTGAGTACAAGAGCTGTAGCCTAACAAAGGTCTACCAGCACCTATACAGATAGGCATCTAACCCCAAGAAACATGGCAGAAGCAGGGACAGATGGTATTTGAGGCCAAGGTCAACAATGAGGTCACCACAACCTTCAAGCCAAGGGTCTGTGATAAGACACATTTACTTAAATCACATATCCTTAACAGATCGTGCATTTCCCGTCGCGTATTTCCAAGTTGGTATTAAGTTTGACACAGAGCTTTTGTTTTCAAAAGTTCACTGATGTTTTATGCTACAAGCTTAGTTCTAACTCTGCATGTTAGCATTAAGGAAACAAGATGATGGAACTAACTTATTACAACTCTTCTGAACATAAGCTGGCCACAATAATTTACCATAGTAATACTAGTGTGCCCCCTGTGGAACTGAAGTCTAATTGTGCCTCATCGCATGAAAAAAAAAAAAGAAAATTCAAACATGGTACCAATTTAAAGAAAACATACTTTCAGCTTTCATTAAAAACAAACAAACAAAAAACCCCCAAAGCTAAACATCTTGGGATTCCTGGAAATTAGAACCAACCAAACTTACTTTTTTATACAAGCAACTCACCTCTATCTGGAAATGTGCCTTCCACTCTTATTATAAGTAAAATCTCTGCTGGAAAATTACAGAAATGTTTTTTCCTGTCTCTTCATTTGCTATGTATGACAGCATTTTGTCTGAAGCCAGTTTCTGCTGTTTGCCAATGGTTTTGTCCATAGCCTCTTCCCCAGGGGGTTTCACACAAGTGGGGAGACTCTTTCATAAAAAAATATATCAAATTAGCAGGCAATTTTGGAGGGTGTGTGTGATGATTAATATGTGAAATATCTGAGTTTTGAGAAAACTGAAAATCTATTCTTACAGGAATATCTGGAAGAGGCAAATACTTCACTTTAAACACTGCGTTACCATTAAAAAAAAAAAACCAATTTAAATGTAAGAAAACCAAAAAACACCACCAACCCAAAACCAAAGTTTTCAAGACCTGAATTCATTCCATGTGCTCAGAGCCAGATTCAGCAAAATATCACACATGCCCAGAGTATACTGACTTACCTGAGAAATGCAGGTATGCAGTAGTAGATTGCAGAAGGTATCAAAAGCCTTGCAAAATTAAATCAAATTTTAGAAGGTAAGAGAAATGAAAGCCAACGAGAGGGAACTTTTGTACATGTTATCATTACTGCCACAGTCATCTAGCTCTTTGGGGAACAACATCGAAGAGAATTCTTACTTTCAGTCTACAATCCTTTTGCACATGCACAAGCCTACACACTCTCAAGAAGAACACCTAAACTATTCTTGTGGCATAGAGAATAACTTCTGCACAGGAGAGCATATATATACCTCTGCTCTGTGTCCCTATCACTTACATTGCGCATTTCCCCAAAGCGACCCCTCAGAAGCAGCAATGAGTAAAGACTACTACCCTACCAAGTCTGATTGCTTTTTGAAAGGAATATATTGTTTCAGCTCCCGTTTAATGTCCCAGATTAGGGTCTCTCAGAGCCTTTTTATTCCACTCTTTACAAATCGAAATCAGACTGTTATAAACAAATACAGCAAACAAAGAAGTAAATGGAGGTTCTCAAACCTGCAAAATAACTTTAATTTTAAATACAGAAGACTGCCCTGCAGCATTCAGTTTTAACTGGGTTTAGATGTGAAAAATCACAAGGGCTGCCACCCACGCTTTAAATCGTTATTTTAAAATGAATTACTTTTTCACACGCAGTAGTTTCTACCGTAATCAGCATATACTTTGTAGTACGATTTTTTTTTTTTTAAAGCCACACTGGACAGAAATTGTTACACTTTAAAACATTTCCAGCAACAACCAGAAAGTGAAACTGGTTTCACGGGTTTACTGCTCTTCGCATTAAGAGCAAAGTCACAATATAAAGAGTCATAAAAATTATATAGAGGGGGGGAACTGGATGCAAAGAATCCAAAACTTTTGAAGTGCTAATGTTAAAGAACACTCTACAGCACTTAAAATGAGCGCGACTGGAAAACTAAATCTGAAAGGCTTTAGGTGCAAGAAGAAGCTGCTGAAAGACGAGCACTTCAGCGGACCGCTACGAGAACGCCCGGATCGCTGCGTGCGAGGCAGCCCGCGGCTCCTCACTGCCGACCCCGGCCGCCGCCAGGACGAGGAAGGGGAGGAAGGGGAAGAACCAGACCACAGCCCGGGCCGGGGAGCGCAGCGCTCCGCCGGGATCGCAACAAAGGGGGAGCCGCCGCTGCGCGCCTCCACGTGCCCGCAGCTCTCCCGTGGGTGACAGGCTTTGCAGCGCTGCCAGCACCCACCCACGGCGCCCCCCCCGCCCCCCCGGCCCCGGGGGGGGGCCCCTCCGCCCCGGGCTGCCCCCGCTCCGCGGGACGGCTCGGCTCCGCGGGAGCTGCCCGCGATAAACTTTTCGCGACAACGCTCCGCAGAAAGTCGGCGTCGCTCCACGGCCCGCGGGGGGCCGGCACGGAGGAGTCCCCCGCCCCGGGCCGGCACACCCCCCCACACCCCCCCGCAGAGCCGCACCGCCCCCCTCCCCAAAAGCCGGAGGGCGCCGGGGCTGCTCCTCCCTCTCACAGCGGCGGCGGCCGGCCTCCCCCGGCACAGGCACCGAGGGGAGTCGCTCACCCAGCCCCCCCCCGCCCCCCCTGCTCCCCGCGCCCTACCGCGAGCACCCCGCCCCTCCCCGCAGGCGCCGGGGGTGCCGCTTGCTCCCTCAGCGGGGCAGCCCCCGCCGCGGCTGCCACCTCCCCCGGGCTGTGGTACTCACCAGGTCCTTTGTGTTTTCCATCAGGCCCTCATGGGCAGGAGACGCCCGCTGCCTCTGCCCCCTCCCCTCGGCTCGGCCCCCTCCGCCTGCCGCCTCCCCCTGCGAGGGGCCGGGCCCGGCGGGGCAGGAGGCGGCCTGGAAAGTTCAGCCTCTCACTCAGCCGGAGAAAGAAACCCAACTCCCTGCGCCGGAATATCAACAACATTAGCATAACGCCTCTGCGCACGCGCAGCGCCCGGCCCACCGCGCGCCCTCATTGGGCTCCCAGCTGTTTGGGGCTTCCTCGCTCGCCGTACCACCTCCGGGGGAAACCATTTGGAAACGGGGGGGCTCAGAGACTGGGCAGAGGCTGGGGGATAAGGGCAGCCCCGCTGAGGCTTGTTTTGCCTTCCGGTGGACGGCGGCACGCACGGGACAGCTGCTGGGCGGCTGGTGAGGAGCCCTTGCTGTCAGACGGGGCGGGGGACCCCTCTGAGCGCGCAATGGAGCAGCCCAGCCGTGGGGCGCATCACGTGGAATGCGGGGTGGGGGGAGGGAGGCGGGGGGAAGGAAAGCAAAGAAAGGGGATCACGTGACAGTGTCTGGAGACCGGGGAAGTGGCCGGGTCACGTGGGCTGAGGAGGGGCAGCAGGACAAGCCTATCACGCTCCGGGGGCGGGGCAAGGAAGGTGGTATAAGTGGGGGTCACGCGGCTAGCGAGCGCGCGTTCCGGTTCCGGTTCGCGGCAGCTTCGTCAGGAGCGATGCAGCCCGCGGCGGGGCCGCGGCGCCCGGGCCCGGCAGCGGCGGCGAAGAAAAAGAAGAAAATGAAGAACACGAAGAAGAGAGTGAAGCCGCTCCAGCCGCGCGCGGAGGCGGCGGCGGCGGCAGCTGAGCGGGCGGCGGCGGCAGCTGAGCGGGCGGAGGCGGCTCGCCGCGCCCGGAACTTGAAGGCACTTTCCCGCACGTCGGACGCCGAGCGGGAGCTGGAGGACCTGGTGTTCGGCGACAGCCTCGACGTGGAGGAGGATGAGCTGCTGCAGCGGCTGGCCGGCCCCCAGAGGGTAAGACGCGGGGCGCGGCGGGTGGCTCCTGCCCCACGGGCCTTCCCTGAGGCCCGGGCCCGCCGGCGGGGAGCGCGGGGAGGCGGCGCTTCCTGCGGTCCCGAGTAGGGGCTGGTCCTTGTTTCGGCTCCTTGCCCCTGCCTGCGCCCCGCCGCCGTGCATGTCATCTCCCTGCACCGGGCCGTGGCTGGGCTAAAATGGCCTGTTTGGTATTTTCAGCTTAATCCTGCAGAGAGGCAAAGTCTCCAGAAAGATTCCAGTGATTCGGAAGTAGAAAACGAAGCAAAAAATAAATTCATGCCTAGAAAGCCAGCCTGGGTGGATGAAGATGATGAAGCTGAGGAAGAGTAAGTTCAAGTTTGCAGGTAGGAATTATGTGTCTGTGACTTTAAGTGGCATCGGTTTGAGTGATGTTCATGTTCTTTGTTTTTTTTCCACCCTCTAGTGTTGATATGACCCATAGGTATAGAAAAGATTTCATGAAAAGTGATGCTGAGAAGATACTTACTAAGAAAAAGCTAAAAAGAAGACTTGAAGAACAGTGAGTTTCATTAATGTTTTTGTGGCTAAGATAAGATATGTCTATGTGACACTTAAAATCACTTTCCTCTTTACTCACTGTATTCATGTGGCCTGTTTAAAGCTAGTGCTTCTTATAGTACTAGAAGTACTTTAAAATCCAAAATTATATTAAGAACAATAAACAATGTGCATTAGCATTGTCTAGACTAATTTTTTTATTACTTGTTTTAGGAAACGTGCAGAAACTAATTTGTCTTCTAGGGAATTATACCAGAAATTTTTTGTTGTGATACATTGTGTTGTAAATAGGATGATGGAAGATGCTAACTTAATATGCTATATTAAGAATGAGCTGAAATGAGAATATAGTCAGACAGCAAAGCAGAACTTTAGATGTCATTGTGTTGTCTTGGTATTAGCATGTATTGCTCCAAAGAATGGTGCTTTAATGTTTGGTATCAATTTTGCTTTAGTTGCACATTCAGGAAGTCAGCAGAACACAGAAAGCTCAGTGAATTTTTAAAGAACTTGCACAGTGTTCCAAGTACAAGTAATCTTGCGAAATTCTGACTGTACATCTTCTAAGTACTTAATATACAGAAGGAGATTACTTTCTCAAAAGTTGTGTTTTTTTCTCTTTCCTCCTTACCTTTCTCTTGCTAGGTTTCAGCGAGCCATGGGGGGAGTTCCTGCCTGGGCTGATTTAGAAATGAGGAAGAAATCCAAAAGGACTGCAAGTGATAGTAAATAAACCCATTACTATCCTAATAAGCTTTTATGTGTTTCCCTATTCAGCTTCTTAGAAAAAAAAAATTTGATGTTTTATCAGTTTCAGTAGTGTGATAATATGCTGTATAAGTCAGCTTTATTCCTTCCCTCTTTCACTGTGCTTTGATTTAATCTGCTTCTGTAAGGAATTTGTAGGTTTTGTGAGTGTTTAGCCTTTTTAATGTGCTTTGTCTTAATTAGGTGACAGTGATGAAGATGACGATCTGCTATGCAGGACTGGCAATTTCATATCAAACTCAGAGTCCCTGCCAAGAGGTATTTTGAAGGTAAAGGCAAGCCGATCTTTCCTTCTCAGTTTGACCCATATACACACTTTGACTCCTTTGTTGCTATTTGGGCAGTGAAATCAGTAATCGTATGAATTTCTTGTTTGTTTCTCTAACTTGAAACTCTGAAGAGTGAACAGACAAATGGGAATGTTCACATCATGAAAGCATGAAACAATAAATTGAGATGTATTGTTTGACATAGGAGTTAATTTATGTAGTCTAAAGTAGCATCTTGTAATAGAACTTTAATTTATGCATAGGAAGGATAGGACTCTCCCACAAATTAGAGGCTACTGAAATGGTCCTTGCAAAGAGCTAGACTTTTAAGTCTAGCTTAGCTAGCTCTATAGACCTAGATTAGTTACACGGAAGAAATTCTTAACTGTGAGGGTGTTGAGACACTGGAACAGGTTGCACAGAGAAGTTGTGGATGCCCTGACCCTGGAAGTGTTCAAGGCCAGGTTGGGTGGGGCTTTGAGCAACCTGATCCAGTGGAAGGTGTCCCTGCCCATGGCGGGGGCTTGGAACTAGATGGTCTTTAAGGTCCCTTCCAACCCAAACTATTCTATGGTATATGAATGTTTCTTACACTCTCATCTACAGCTGTTTCAGATGAGTTAGTGTGCAACTGGTTTTACATAGACCATTAATTTTGAAGTCACTAGAAAGTCTAGCTGGTTTATGTCTATGCTGCTGTGTTGAAGCAACTTACTAAACTTACTCTGTGTGTGTGCTGCATATGTCATGCTGTCTAAAAGTTCACCATAGGGTTCAAGATCTTGCTTTTGTAGAATAAAGAGCAATTACGTTGGCTGTTATCAGCATTAGCAAAAATGTGTAAGTTGTATCTTTTTTAAACTTCTTGATCTTTGCTCTAGATGGCAACCTGCGTGCCTGCTAATCAGGAACGTTTTGCTAATGGGAAACTGGTAACTGTGCAGTTTCATCCCTCTGCTCAAGTAGTCATGACTGCTGGACATGATCGATCTGTGTCACTCTTTCAGGTGAAGAATTTCAATCTATACTATGTAAATGACCAAGTACAGAAACTTTTTTTAGTAAGAATGCCTGAGATACCCTGGAATGATAGACTGATTTCTCTCATAATGGTGTGCTCACAGGGCTTGTAATGTCTATGGTTAGAATGGAATTTGCTTGGTTGAAGGCATCTTGTTGGAAGAAATTTCCCTTTTGTGACTTCATACCAACCACTTACAGAGTATAGGCAAACTTTGTTGTATCAGAGTTTTTAGTTGAAGATTTGTTTTTAAAAATCTTTGGTTTTAAGGCTTGCAGTGATGAGGACTAATGAGATTATTTTTTTTCTTAAGTTGTTTGCCTCTAGTGTGGGGAGCAGTCCACTTTCATTTAAAACTGTAATATTGCTGTGAAATCATTTTGGGGATGGAGAGACTGTACTGCAGCAGGAAGCTGCTCATCCTGGGACATTCCTGCCCTGCTTCTCTGGAAACTAAAGGTCATAACTGTATTTAGGAACTTTCAGCATGGCCCAGTATAGGTGAAATGGTCAAAGACACAGGTGGAATTTGACGCTCCCACAGGGCTGCAGGAAAGAACAATACAAAGCAAATGCTTCCGTTTTCAGAAAAGCACAATAAAAGTGATTATTTGAACAAAACACAGACAAGACAGGGAAGGGTAAGAGGTGTGAAGTATATCCAGGAAAGCTGGGAGTGCCTGATATTTAGGGTGAGGAACCAAGAGTCAGGTTATTTGTAGGTTGAAGCATTGATCTCTTCCTCTCTTCTCAAACTTCTGTACCTCTTACTGTTTAAGTCTCTTGTACTGGCTAGTTGATAGGAATTTTCTATGTAGAAGTATTTGGTATGTTCCTTAATATGATAATATGTTTTTTTTTTTAATAAGGTCGATGGTATAAGGAATCCAAGAATACAGAGCATCTATTTAGAGAGTTTTCCAATTTACAAGGCTTGTTTCAGTGTTGACGGAGAACAAGTTATAGCCACTGGTACTCACCATAAAATGTTCTTTGTGTATGACATGATGAGTGGAAGTATTACTCCTATACAGAAAGTAAGAGGTACGTTTTATAGTGCTTTAAGTGTCTGGGCATAGTTGAAGCTGTCCCCAATAGAGTTGACATGAATTTGCTTTAAAAGGAAGTGTGGTGAATTGTTGGAGGTCATATTTTTAACTTGTCTTTGGGGATCTTTAATTGGGTACCTTTTGCTTTAGTTGGCCTGGGTTGTTAAAAGTTAATTGTCACACATAAACAAGGTTGAGTTGTAACTTTACTGTGACAGTGTATTACAGAAATGAAAAGCTGAAGTCAGGTCTTTGTCATATTCATCATTCCTCTGAATGTTGAGGAAAAAAGAATAAATTATGCCAATTTGAAGTTCTGAATCTCTTTTTAAAGGTGTGGAGGAAAGATTTCTCAGAAACTTCGAAGTATCTCCAGATGGATCATTTATGCTTCTAACTGGAACTTCAGGTTACCTTTACTTGTTGTCAATGAAGGTAGTTTCTCTTCATGGTTCATGTAGCTTCAGTTTCTTGGTACCTTTTCGTTTTTGAATGTGCTTTATATTTAATCTGAAAAGCCATACAGCTTTCAGTTGAAACAGAGGTATGACGCATACTGTGACAGCCTTCAAAAATGAGCTGCTGAATCAACTAACTATATTTTCAGAAAATTATTTTGGGTTATCTGAGAATTTTTTCTGACTATGCAGTTCTCTGTGGGGCTGGCAGAGCTAAGGCCAGTTTCATGGGTTTTTAAGCTGTCACTGGAAAAAGTTGTATGTCAGTGTTGTATTTTGGTTGATTGCACAAACACTGTGGTGGCAAATGGAATGGCATCAGCATGGGAGCAGGCATCTGAGGGTGGAAGAAATATAGGACTGCTTTTTTGGGAATAGTGCTAGTGCATGCTGCTGTACTGTGTTCATGAATCATGCCATAAACTGTGATTCATAATGCATATAGAATTTTTCAGTCAGATTTTAAAATGCGTATGATGGCAGCTGGATTTGTTTTAAACTTTTATTAGGAAAAATACTATTTAAAAAGAAAGTTCAGTTTCATTATATAATGAAGACCCTTCAGCAAGGGAGCGAATTAGTGTTTATTGAACTAGCTGTAGCTGTACAATAATAAATGATCATGGACTCATATACATCAGCTTGTTCTCTGGTCTATAGGAACTGAAAATGTTAATGCTGTTACTTTCGTGGCAGTAGCTAACTTAAGATTTTTGCGGGACAGGAGTATGGAAACAACTTTCCTACAGATTTTTGGCAGAATCATTGTCACCATTGTTGTTCTTCATCCTATAGACAAAGGAACTGGTTAGCACTATGAAAGTAAATGGAAGATGCACTGCATCTGCTTTCACTCCAGACAGCAGTAAAATATATAGCTATTCAAGTAAGTATTCTCTTTAACAGCATTAATCATAATTTCATTTAAATTGCATAAGTTTTTGTAATTCATTTATTGTTTTAATAATTATGGGTAATTAAAAGACTTTAGGCCAGATACTGGCCTAAAAATATAACTGAGTGATCAATCGTTACAGAATGGAGTTAACTGTTTTAGTATGCCTTCAGTTGTTCTTTTAAATACCCTGTATTTGATAGTTGTCATCTAATGAAATTTATTTTAACAAAATAGACAATGTGTTCTGTATGTATGGTTTCTTTACTCTCTACTTTACTGTGCAACCAGAGGAAGGTGAAGTTTTCATTTGGGATGTGAGAAGCAGAAAGTGTCTACACAAATTTGAAGATGAAGGTTGTTTGGAAGGAAGGTGCATCGCTGTTTCAAAAAATAACCAGTATGTGGCGTGTGGGTAAGTGACTTGAATTTGACAACTTCCTATCTCATTTTGAATCTCTTGACCAAACTTACCGGTGGCTGGTGAGAGTGTAAGAACATGCAGTAAGTTTGGTTTAAGTAAGGTTAGAGTAGAAGTGAATAGATAATTCAGTCTGTTCTGTACCTAAAATAGCGTAACGCAATACCAATATCACTCTTAATGTATTACTGTTGCCATATATGGGTTTAGCAGTTACTTTTGAAATCATACTGACTGAAATCATAAATTCTGTAGTACAAATGTCAATTCAGGGTCTTCCCCTTTTCTAGTTCTCTTTCCTATACTCCCCATTTGATTCCTGCTAAATAGCATGTTAGCATTTGAAAAGATGCCTCAGCTCAAACCCACAAGCTTGAAAGTGTTCCTCCGAGTGTATTTAACTGAGATGCAACTTCAGCTAGGGTATCACTTCCTTTAAACGAGACTAGCAAATACTTAAGTACAGTATGCATTTTCTTAGCCCACTGTAGAAGCAGGTTTTTTAAGTGGAGTTACTGTACAGGGTATAAAAAAAAATCATGAAGCTTGAAACTATTTCAGAAGCTTTTGATACCACGCTGTCATTGCTTTGAATTCATTCTGTACAAGAAATGGGCTTATCAAGGCTCACCACAGTTAAGTGTGTCTCTTCATATATATATATATATATATATATATATATATATATATATAAAAAATAAAAACAAAAAAAGCCTTCACTAAATACTATTATAAAGTCCAAAGCAAAATCAAGCTCCAAACAAAATATCATTACAAACTCCAGTAAATAATTGGAAATTACATTTTTGGTTGCATGGTGGCTATAGATAACAAGGTAATACGTACTGTAAATGTTTCTTCTTGGTTATAGTCTTCAATAATTTCTTTTTTTAGTTCAGATTCTGGAGTTGTAAATTTATATACTACTGATGTCTGTCTCAAAGAAAGCCGTCCTAAACCAGCTAAAGCCATAATGAACCTAGTTACATCTGCTACATGTGTGACCTTCAATCCCACCACAGAAATTTTGGCAGTGGCTTCCCGAGAAACTGATGAGGCTGTCAAATTGGTATGTTCAGCTTCTTTAATACAAGCTTTTTTGAAATGTTCCTGGTGACATAATAAAGCTGCTATTGAGTGGATAGGTGTACTGCAAAATTTGCTAGACCAAGCAGGTCAGGACATGTACAAGATACTGTACATTCATAAGGAAATAATTCTTTTTCTTCAGTGAGGTTATTCTGAAAAAAACATCTTTTTGTTTTTCCCTTTTTGAAATGCCCTTATTTCAGTGCTGTAAATATAACTTGGCAACAATGTGAATTTTCAACAGCTGTTAACTGTAATGGTCTTACTATGTGGTGTTTTTCCTAGCTCATTCAAAATTTTGCAAACCTTGTTGGAATTCTGGCCAACAGTAGAACTATTGAATTAATCTGAGGGTTTGGAAGCCTGTTTTTATTGCTTTGATGTAATTACTTAAGAATAAATGACTTGCAATAACTGGCTTTGTAGTGAGTTCCCTGCACCTTTTCTCCAGTATAACTCTATATATGAGTGATGTAGGATAGGAATATAACTGAACATTTGAACTTACCATTGACCTTCAACTTAAATTTATACTTTAATTGGAGTTTTAGTGGCTTTTTCCTAACTGTTATAACTAATGACCTATTTCTCAATAGGTGCACATTCCTTCATATACTGTATTCTCAAACTTCCCAGTGTTCAGAAGAAAACAGATTTATCTTGCTCAATCTATGGACTTTTCTCCCAGAAGTGGTTTTTTCTCTGTAGCAAATAACAAAGGCAAAGCTTTGTTATTTAGGTATGTACTTAGATTCATTAATCCCAGATAACATGTTTCTATTCTGTAAGGTGGGGCAGATGGCTGGTAAATGATAAGGTTTGACTTGGGGATTTGAATTTCACCTGATGATTTAACTGAGTGTGGAGCTGGCTTTCCCTTCTGGAGAATGAGCCTTGTCTGATTATAAAATATACATTGCTGCAGACATCCCTATCAAAACTCTTACTGTCTTTTTCTGAAATAACTAGTATGTAAAAAGCCAGCTACTGGATGCTCTCCCCATTAAAAAAAGTAGTTGAGAGGATTAAAAGATCTGTGCTTCATTGTTAACATCCATACCCGGCATAGGTTTGTTCTAGTTGCAAAGGCAGGGTGAGTAGTGTCTTTGGCAGGAGGATGACTGAATAGTGGTGCAGATTGCTCAGACAGGTTGTGGAGACTCCATCCTTGGAGATACTCAAAAGCTGTCTGGATACAGTCCAGGGCAGCTGTCTCTGGGTGGTCCTGCTTTGAGTAGGAGGAGTTGGACCAGGTGACCTCCAGAGGTCCTTTCCAACCTCAACTGTTTGGTGATCCTGTGCTCAGGCTCAGTGAGGTTTGAAGGCTTGCTGCACATGCTGGATGATGCATGTGGCAAGACTTCATGGTTTATTGTGAGGGCATAGGAATAAATGTTTTCTCTTGCCAGCTTACAACTGGATTCTAAAATCCTAGTTTTAACATGGAACTCGAACTCAGTCGTTGCTGTCTGACTAGCATAAGCTTAACTGTTTGCCTTTGTGTGAGAAGAGAGAAGTGTTGTGGTGGGGTTTTTTTCTGCTGGTGTGATCAGAGATAACTCAGAGCAAGAATATTTCTTTTTTTAAACTGAGTAACTTTATGTGATACTGAAAAAACTTTTTATTTTTAATATAAGATTTTAATGATTTACAAAGTCTGACAGGCAGAATTTAGAAAGACTCCCAAGCAAGTCTGTAAAAATGTGAATAAATCTTGTGATTTGTCCTTAATTGGAACTCCATATTATAATGGAACTTCAAGTAAATCTAGCATGTTGATGATTGCCATCCTTTGCTACACCTGTATTTCAGATTAGCTAAGAATATTCAGTGACACTACTGAATAGTTGTTGCTGCTTTGTGTTGCTCACTCAATAGGTTACTGAAAAATTTTAAATGTTTCAACTTTTTTTTTCTTCAGACTGAAACATTATTCAGATTTTTAAAAGAAGATAGAGGAGAAAACAGACCTGTAACTGAGGTAAAAGAAGCACTAGAACTTGTTGGCAACACTGTCTTGAGGAACCTTATTTTCATTTTCCTACCTCCACCTTTTTATAGATGGCAACAAGAAGTTCTTAATACTGTGTAATCTGAAACTGTTCTGTCTGGATCACTCGGGTAGTAGGCTCCACATGATGGGCAAGAGTCAGGCTTGTCTTGTCAATCTCAGCTTTTCTAATAATACTGTTACAGGGAGTTGGTAGTCCAACTAAATTTCTGCTCAGTCCTGTTGACAGCAGTTTTAAAAATTTGTATATATTTAAATCAAACTCGTAGGCAGTGTTGTTAAAAACAGCTGTAGGCTTGCAGATACTTCGCTTGCTCCTGTCATGAAGTCACCTAAGTGAGCCTACATGAGTCTGTATAATTTCAAATTTAGATTACATAAATTACTGAAGTTTGAAGTGGAGCTTGTGTGCAGATACCATTTTACTGTACACTTTAAACTCTTCTTGGGAAACTGGAAAGACCTGTAGCCTTGACAGCAATATAGTAGTTCTGTTTGACACGTGTTACTGATTGGAAGCTAAACTCATTCAGACTGGTACGTACATCTTCTGCATGTTAAGCATGCATAAAGTTCTGTGACAGCTAAATGTTTGGAAGATACTAACAAAATTCTCTGTACTAATTTTCCTCTAGGTGTTGCAACCTGCAGATGCAAATACACTGACAAAATCAAAGAAGTTTTTTTTATCTTGTATGGAAGTTCAAAAATACTAATGTAACATCTGTATATTTTTAAAGTTGTTCCTTAATAAATGTACCTGATAAGTTTTCAGGCAAGTTGTTTCAACCTTTTCCAATGTTTTGTGAAAGCAAAACTAAGTAGATTGTAATGGTTGTCATTCAAGCTGATGTCTTTAAGAAATGCTTAAATGTCTTTATTATGAGCATATGAAGTATTCCAATGCTGAACATCAGTTTTGTGTAAACTGTAACCTCTGCTCCATGCATTTAGTGTGAGCTTTTCCATCTGCCAGGTTCATTTGAGGCTGGATTGGAAACAGCATTTTGCTGACTGGAGGAGTAAATTAACCTGAAGCCCTGTTGATGCAGGTGTTGTAGTTCAGCCCAACTTAATGGGCCAGCTGTAGCTTGGCCTAAACCAGAAAGTGAGAAACACCACCCTCAGTTGTGCTTACTGCCTCCTGTGTGTCACAAAAGCAACTGTATGTAATGTGGTTTTAATTCCTAAGGATGACCCTGTTCTTAGCTTTCTGTGAAAGCAAAGCATCCTGAGTATCACTTCATACTTGATTTTTGAATCAGTTGTGAAATTCTTTGTTCCTGAATTGGCCACCTCTTTCTTTTTAAATACATGAACAAAAAGTTGACAAGGAATCTGCTACAATAAAAAAACCCCTGCTTTGAGAATAAAATGTGACTAGTATCTGTCCACATGAGGGAGCTTTTTGGGCAGTAACATCAAAAGACAAGGTGCTCCAGTAACCAGTAGTAAAGTCATTAAGCCTTCAGTGAAAGTGGCATTATAAAAAAGGTACTCGGCATGAGAAAAAGCTGGTTCTAGAACCCTGTCCAAAATTTTAAATATATGAGCCTATTGTTAAATTCATGTCATACTGTTCTAAAAAATAGAATATTGTGTTTTCTCATGTAATGGGCTTTTGAAATGACTTTGCCAGTGATTCATTGTAAAATGAGAACTTGATTTCACAAGTTGGAGGAAAAAGCAGAATATGTTCTGGAGGCATTAAATTGACAACAGCGTTTAACCTTACTGCAGTGCTAAACCTAAACTAAAGACCCTGGTACGGAAGAGTAAAATTAAATCATGAGCACACTTCATGCTTGCTGTAGGATTCTTCTCTTACAGAAAAAACTAGCTACAATCTGTCTGGGAATGAGATTTTGTTGAATTTCAGAAATCTAGATGCTGAAACTGGTTTATGACCTCACTAGAGGGCAGCACTTAATCACTTGTTTGGAGACTTGACTGCTTCGTGCTACTGACCAGTTTCTCCTGTGACAGCGCAGCTGAGGAGTGAGGTTTTGGTTGTGGTTACCGACACAGTTGGCCGTTTTTCTAATCGTTTCTGTATTTCACTGTTAGGGAGGTTTAAGTAGTGTGACTTCATCCACAAAACTATTAAATCATTTTAAAGCAAAGACTCATAAAAAGGTAGGTTTTAAAATATATTAAATCTTCTACCAAATCTCACTGAAGTAGCTGTGAAGTATTTTAATACCATTTAATCTGTGTGTCCTGAGACTGTGCCCCTCTTTGCACAGTGTGTGCTTCTCCACCCATAAAAATAAGTCACAAATCCAGTGATTCAAAGCCATATAGCAAGTCATTAGTAGATCTAGAATTAGAACTTGAGAATTAATGGGCTCCTGGACTTGTTTAGTTAGCATTAACACAGAGTTTCTGATGTTCTTCCTTGCCTGGCCTGCTGACTTCTGCTTGTAAGAAGTCCATAGTGGATGGAGCAGGAGAGTAGATGGAAAAGGTGTTATGTTGCGATGCTCTGTGCTCTTGTATCGCTGCAAGTGATTTCAAATAGTGGCAGGAAGGAAGGAGAGATTAAACATTTTTGTTTGCAAATTCTATGATGTAAGTTGCAAATATTAAGCTTTATATTGAGTTATGGGGACCACTGCAGTATAAGAATGTTTGAGCTTTGTACTAAATACCTTAATTCTTGCTGTTGCTTTTTTGTCTTCTGGAAAACATAACTTCCTGCCCCATCCAGTATAAAATAGGGAAGACTTTAGCATTGAGAAATAAAGGAAACCTCGAGGTGCTTGTGGCATTTCTTAATGGGCCTTGAGCAAGGACACTTTCAGGTACTAAAGAGGTCTTAAAGGTTGCATAATAGGAAGTATTGCAAGAAGTTGAAACTCTTACTGGTGTTACTAGCATGTATAGTTACTAGATATTTGCAATGGGATGAATTACTATTAAGTATACATGTCACTGTACTCTCATTCTGAAAAACTCAGCTCTTTGTCAGTTTGCCATGTGTTAAAGAGTACTTAAGCTCTGACCTATTTAAAATCTCTTTGTGTTTAATTCTTTTTTCCTAGCATGGCTTTTTTTCTAGCACTGCTAAGCAGAAGTTCTTTTAATGAATTATTTCTCTGCTTTTCCTCTCCTTCCATTCTCCTTGGCAAAATAAATTTTATTGATGTAGTCCATTAAATATTTATCACCGCAGCCTTTCCCCTTCAGGCTGTGATCTTGTCTGATTTTGCAGGCTGAAGAGAATTAGTCTGGTTAGTGCTTAGAAATGAAACCTCCAAGAAAACAAAAAACTGCGTAGATGTTAGAGTAACACTGGTTATTTAGAAGATTATTGGGTTTGCTACGAAGTCTGTCTTGAATCTGCTGTTTGACCCTGCTTCCGTTTGAGAACTATGTTTGCAGTGCAGGTAGTTTAGCAAATTCTTAAAAGGACTGAATGATTTTTTTTTTTCCCCTCTGTCTCATTCAGTAGCCAGGATTGCTGCTCTCAAAATTATTTGGAAAGTTACGGTTCTGTAAGTCTCTTCTGTGTGGAACTGTTTCAACTGCTACATGATTTTTTTCCAAATACTTGCTGATCAGACAGCAAATTAGATTTTCCTGTTTGGATGTAGCGCTGAACCCGTCTAATTGGATGTGGCAGTCAAAGCACACCTTGAGAAGAAGCTGCTTTCTCACCTAAGGATGCTTCTTGCAGTATTTGAAGGCCTCTGGTCATCTTCTAAACCCCTTTTTTGCTATAATTTGTAAGATCTAGGAGGAAGATACAGAGCTCTTCTGGAGGGTGTCTGAAACAAGTCTGTACAGCATAAAATCCTCAGTTACTGCTGTGCAGTACCTCCAGGAGTCTCACAGGTATCCGTATACCACGCTGTCGCTTACTCTTGCACTGAATTCTGCTGTATTCATGCTGCATTTCCTTTTGGATAGCTAGCAGCAGCAATGTGCTGGGCATTTGTTGAGACATTACTGTTGTCGTTTGGATTTCTTCTCTTTAAACTATGGAACAATGATTGTTTTTTCCGGAACAAAACATCTCTTGAATACTCGGAGGTTTTTGTCCCGTGTTTGTGACACAGTGTGGTGGCAATACAGTCTAACCCATTTTGGGACACTTTCATTGAGGTAGTCTGCACGTGTATTTTCTGCCAATCACTAAAGCTATGCAAGTTATACATCTTATTAAAGACTACTTTGAGACCCCTTAACCTGAATGAAATCTTACAAGCTGATCAGACACTTTGACGTGGCTGCAGTATGATTCGGTTTTCATAATAGATACTGTAAAATGTGCCTGAGATCTCAGTCTTCATAGTGTTCTATTCTGCACATGATTGCCTACCATATGAGACTTCCATTTTGTGTGTGCAATATTGAATGTTTTATTATGCTTAAACAGATGGGAGGAAGAGTTGAAGCAGAGGGGGAGTTTGGAAATGTGATGCAGGAGCTGTTACTTATAATTGCTACCTCTTGCTCCTCTTCCTGTCAGAAGAGCAGGAATCTGTATTTATCCTGGGTTTAGTATGTTTTCTGTTGTATTTTCAGTCAGTTTCTACTGAATTGAGACTGACTTGGGAAATGAAGCCTAGTAAGGTGTTAACAGATTTACATGGCTAGGAACTGGGGGGAGTTGAACTTCAATTTAGGATCTTCAAAGACACATCCATTTTATGAAGACCGAGCAACTCCTGTCTGCAAATCTTGATGCAGTGTAGTGTTTAGCTAAGGGGTTTGTATCACATGCTTAACTGCAAGGGTTCTTTGTTCCTCTTTAGTCTTTGTTTTAAGCTTTGGATGCAGATTTCCAAGTTGCTGGAAGAGAAAAGGTGTGTTGAGTATTTAAAATACAAAAATATTTGTTTAAGAACTTGTGTAGTCAGTCAGAACCTCACCATCCTGCTGTTCATGAGATTCAGTTACTTGGTGAAAAACTATCCTCTCTGATCTACTGGGAGGAGTTGCATTAAGAATGAAATAATTAAGCCATGTTTTTTTTCCCTGTAGCTTCTCTGATGAATTCATTGCAGCAGTAAGAGCTTGTTTTGAGTCTCACTGTACTCCACAGCTGCATTGTCCTGTCTTGGAGAATGTTGTCCTTCATTTGTACAAATAAGCCATGCTTATGTGCTTTCTAACAGACTTCAGTGGATCCAGGAGACCATGCAGGATGCCTTTTTCTGCACACAGGGGTTAGATTCTGGAGGTACCAGCTCAATTTGTTGAAGAAGCAATTACTTCATAGATTGGAAGATAAGAATGAGATTACAGAAGGAAAAATTATGCCCCTGTTGCACGGATTCATCACGTGAACTGTGCAGGCTATTGAATTTGTACTACAAAGAGTCGTAACAAAATACAAGTATCTCTTATACTGTGGGACGGTTGTTACCACTCTGTCCTAGCTGCAAAATGCTTCAGTTCAATAAGGGTAAGCTAGAGGGAAAAAGACTATACTGTGAGATGAAGCAATTGGAATTTGGAAGTGACGGAAAAGGTCTTTCATAGTTGGAAATTCAAGGTTACATTTAATTGAGGAGACCCAAGAAGTGGTTGGATAGATACAGTGGGAAAATGACATGGGATTCACGAGATGCAAGTTTGTGTAAGTTATTTTGTGTGTAAAAGAGCCATTATTGCTTATATGTATGTGTGTTAACACAAACTAGTCTTTCATCTGCATAAATATACCCAGCAGAGTCAGGCCCTGAAGCTGCTTGTAACAACTACAGAGGAATTCATGGGCTGTCAGTTCTCAAACCACTTTGTGCTGGAGTATTTCAGCTATGTATAATACCACGTACTGAGATGAGGCTATAGAACAGTGATGTGTATCAATTAAGATTAATTACTCTAAAAGATTGAGTATTATGGACAGATACTTGGCTGAAATTGAGCAAATCTCCAATTAAAGTTTTCCGTCTTGAAAAAAGAACATTGCTTGACTGAACGACGCTGATTTTCTATCCCTGAATTTGTCTTGACCTATTATAGCTGGATGTAACGGCTTATTCTAGTGTAATTGTGGAAGAGAATAGAGGATGTACTTGGGATCCCTGGAGTGTGCAGATTTCAGTTATGGAAAAAACCAAGAGTGAGTGCTGTTTCCGGCTGAGTGGAAAACTCTTGATTTCTGACTCTTATTCCTGGTTTAAGCAATGTGTGAGATCAGCCCTGATAGCAGGTGGCTTACCCTAAAGATATTGAGGAATTCAGTAATACACAGATTATAGTGGGGTCAATCAAAAGTTTTAAATTTTGCATAGTTAAACTTCTCAGACAGACCAATGTAACTTTGGGCTAAGTCTAAGCTGTTGGATATTTGAAAACCTTTTTGAAATTCAGGGCTAAGAACGATACCCTCCCCCATTGTGTGATGGGGATTATGCAGCTTCACGCTTTTGAAGAAATGCTGCAGCTTCACACTTATCCCCTAGGAGTGTTGTGAAGCTGAATCTGTTTCGAACATTCTTCAAGTTTGAGGAGTTTGAATAAAAGGCGTGATAGGCACAGACCAGTAAAAATGCAGATTATTATGGTCAGAAAAGAAACCAGTGTTCTGCTTAAAACTCATCCTATTGTGCTTAACATAATAGCAATTTGTACTTACTGCGGGTACAATGTCCGCTCGATAGCCTTAAAGTGAAGGCTCGGTGTAACTCGGAACAGTGTCCTGAAGCCCAGCGGGACTAAGTTACGGAAAATGTTAATGTGTTCTTTGGCTGTAATTATCTGTAACTGCAGCCTCTTCAGTTTGAAGATCTAGAAGGGCTCTGTTAAGGCAAGGAATCGCGCATAGCGAGTAATACTAGGCTCATCTCATGGGTGGGGGAAGAGGTATAGAGGTGAAATGAATTACATGGTGACTCAAAACTGGGAATTCCAGTTTAGTCTCTTGATTTTCTGTCACTTTTTTTTTTTTAACCTATATTGGCTTCTTATTGAAAACTGTGCCTTGTTCTGGTTTTGCATGTATGCCTGCTATTTCCTTTTTTTTTAATGGGCTTGTAGTTTCTGGTTGATGCTCAAGGTGTTTCATTCAGTTTCCAATCTGTTCCCCTTCCCCAGACACTTAAAAGTGAGTCTGCTGATAAATACGGGGTTCAGATTTTTGGGAGGGGTGAAGAATACTAGTTCTGTGGGAACTGACATTTGTATCAGTTTTTCTAACTAACCTGTTGGCTTTGGCAGGTTTCTGCAGAGATACTCCTGTCACAAAAGTTCACATTGTTGCAGAAAATTCCATCTTGCACAAAAATTCGTAGGTTCCTGTGGCTCTCTTGATACAGATGAAGATGCAGTCCAGCAATGGGGAGGGGAGGGGGGCTTGTGGAAAAAATAGGTGCAATAATACTGGCTATGGTGAGGGCCATGTAAAAATAACTACTTTTATAATAAACTTAGATAAATATCTTCCTGTCTGCATGGCTAATAATGCCAGAGCTGCTTTTCCACTATGAATTTTGTCTAAGGTCCTGAACATTTTGTGTCAACCGTCTGTCTTCACTCTGAGACACATTAAATAAAGCCTTAAAGAGAGATGGAATAAACCCCACACCCAAATCCCTGAGAAGTAAATTTTTACACAAAGCCTGAAGGAGACTACCTTTCATACTAGCTGTCTGGTTCCTTGTCAATAAAGTGAATTCCCCTGATTGGTAGGGGTAGGCCTGATATTTAGAGGCTGTGACGTACTTGACAGTAGAAAATTACCTAGCACTTAGTAAAAAGTTCAGAAGAAGCCGTCTACGGAGAGTTTCTCATCTGTGGTTTCGACAGGCTGCAGCGGTGCACTGGACAAGACTCAAATGACAAATCGAAAAAAGCGTTCGGTAACATGCAGTCAGCGTTGTATCTGTTGCTGAAATAATTACTTAATGCTGTTTTGCTTATCTGAACTCGGGCCGTCTTGGTAAATAAGTGTCTCGTTGCAATACATACAGAACCATGCAGTACGTTCGGTCTGTTCCTGCTGCTCTCCAGCCAGAAGCTGAGATACACCTCTTGAAACTGCGTTTTTGGGGTGTACCTTTAAAATTAACAGCCACAGTAACTCGGTGATCTGTTTGAATATATCCTCCAGCAAATCACGTCTTCACCTCAGAGCAATTAGAACAGTGGAACAGAACTTCACTTGAATGCGTTTAATGCTTTGCTCCTGCTTTTGCCATATGCTGGTTTCTCCCAGAGGGAGAAAAATCTGAGTACCATTTAAGATTTTCCAAATAGAATAATAAATGAGTGGGTGTTTCAGCTCTGAAAGGATATGAATCTCTGAAGCTGGCTTATCTGATTTGGTATTTTAGTTGCATAGAGTAAATTCAACATTTTCAGGGATTTTTTCAGCTCAGAAACCTGTGTGTGCTTATGCAAAACATTATGCAAAACATTACCAAGAACACATGAAGGTGAAGCATGGATGGTAAATTAATGAACAGGTCAGGCCGTGGGTATCCCCCGTTTCCCAGCTCTGCAAGATTTTACTAACCTTTAACTACAGTAATTAAGATGATTCTGCTGCAGGGCTCTATGCGAAGAGGAGCCCCTGCTCATGCCAGCCGGGGGCCCGGCAGCCCGGCCACGCGCTCCTCACGCGGCTCGGCGAGTACGAGCAGCCCGTGCTCTTGCCGTGAAACAGCTTCCATTGTCCCGGTCGGATGCATGGGGATGTTATTGGGATGCTTTTCTACGCAAGGAGGCTGCAGAAGGGCTGGTAAAGGACTGCGAGATGAGGAGAAGGTCAACGCTTGGCCATAGATGTACCTCAAGGCAGAAGTTCAGTGCAGGGAAGATGCTCCAGGGGAGGGGAACCTCATTCTTCTTCCGTTACGTACAGGTTGCAAGAGTTCCAGGCACTCGGTGTCTCCGGTAACGGGTATTTGAGCAGTCTGGCTAATGAGCGGTTCAAAGCCGGTGTTACAGGTCTGGTGTGCTTCTGGGTATAGGCCCAGCTTACTACTTCAGTAAAAGCAGTGAGGTCTATGGCTGCTCTAATCCGATGCTTTAGGGAGTCCCAAAATTCCCAAATTGCTCCTTTTCTTCTGAGCGTTTCTGCCTGTTCCCCAATCTGTCCTCTGGGAACCTCTTCCTTGCTTTCGGGCAGACTCAGAGAAGACCCCTGAAAAAAGATTGCAGTAAGCTCTAGCTCAGCCAGCACTCTTAACCTAAAAATGAGGCACGTAATTGCTGTTAAACTCGTAACAGCTTTAAGTCTGTGTGAAGGTAGCCAGTATTTTTAATGGGGCTACTTCCCGGTTAGGGTATGTTCCTGATGAGTGTGTCATTGCTTCATTAGTTTTTTCCCCTCATAGTTTTCCTGCATTTTGATAGCAAATGATCCTTTGCTCTCAAGGACGCAGCCAGGGCGCGTGCTGCTGTCAAGCACATGGCGATACCACACAGATGCCTTTCACTACGTAAGTGGCCGTGCCACCTCCAGACATCAGCGTAGTACGAACGGTTGGGGAAGAAAACTTGCAAAAATTGAGTTCACTAAATTTTTATGGTAAAGATTTTATATACTTCTAAAATGCATTTTTTATATATATATATATATATAAAGATTTGCTATATATATTGTTGTGATAAAAGTGAAGAGATTGATATACTCCGGCTACTAATGTATACTTCATTAAATTTATTAGGCAAAATTACTTAAGACTTCATAAACATCAAATGCTAGTCCCTGCACAGAGTGGTATCATAGCATTTATAAGCATCATTAATTGCTGGAGCATACATTTGCACACGTGTGTCGCCGCAGAAGCGAGATCACTCTAAAGAACTCAGGTGTATATTTTCTGTCAAACAATTTCATGAAGGCATGGGAGTTTTAAAAGTATTTCAAGCTCTGCATTTCATTAATCATTTGTACTTAGGCCTTATTCTGAAGTTTTTACCCAGGAAAATATCAGCTGGGTACATCAGGTGTCTGTGGCTGGGCGAGGGTTGATGGGGTCATGGTCTTAGGTGGCAGAAACGAGTGATTTTTGAGATGGTGAACACCTGTGCTCTGGCTGGAGTCAGGAGGATGAATTTGACCCATGTGTTGTTACAGAGGGCCTGGGGCTCACGCCCCTTCCCGCGCTCATTGGGTGGAGGAGTCATGGGGTTAAGCACTTAAGACCTTCTTAAGATCAGTTATTCACCTCCAAGCCTTGCAAATGAAGCATGGATTTGGCAAGCCTGTACAAAATGGGAGAAAGCATTCAAAATGATGGGACTGGGTCTTGTTCCTGCAGAATTCAGAAGGAGCAGATTCATATTTCTCCATTTTAGGCTATTTTTTAATTATGGTACCAGATTTTTCACCGTGCTGGGCAAAAACTGTCTCTTCCTCGTCCTAAGAACTGTGACCATCCGAGGGGTTACAGCACCGGCTACGCAGCTGGGTTTGTGTGAGGAGAGGTTGGACTTGTGCCTGCCGGCGGGTTACCGGCTGGAACGGAGGAGCCCGTGTTGACCGGCGTGAGATGGGGCCACAGGAATTCTGCTCGCCTTGAGCAGGCTCGGAGCACAGCCACGGAGTTCCCTGCAGGGACAAATTCCCCTTGGGGCGAGCTACGGCAGGATTTACGGAAGGCAGGTAAGAGTTTTCCTACCGTATAATGTTTTTCTGAATCCTTGTCCGAGGGGTCAGAACTTTGCCTGTTGGTCTGTTTATGCAATGCTGGTAAGTTGTTTTGGTGTAGCTCGGAGATGAAGTTCCAGGTAACAGCTCTGAGCAGTTATTTCTCTAGAAATTTTAGGTTTGTTATTTTGATAATATCTGGGTTCTGGAGAAGGGTATTCCCTTCCCAAGGGAATTTAATGGGCTTTCTTGAAATCCCCAGAGATAGCTCACCATGTTTAGATTAACAGATCTATCTGAGGAGCATTATTATTTATTGTCGTCACAGAGCCTGTCTGTTCAGGGACGGGTTGAGGCAGGATCTCTTTCCTGAGAGACCTGTTTGCCTTCATGGACTTGTAACATCCCCCAACGTGTGGGGATGCAGGCCAAAAGGAATTGCTGCCGGCGCAGGAGATTGCTTACCTGTTTCCTGGTCTTTTTCCCTAATTCCCAGCTTCTCACCGGTGGCTTTGGGTCTGCCTGCTGCCCCCCGGGCACTGGGGGTTGCCAGTTTACAGGGAAGGGAGCAGCTGCTGTGCTGGGTTATCGCCTCCCCTCTGCGCGGGTTGGCTTTCCACAGCGTCTGACGAAACCTCCGACTCTTCGTTGTTCATCCGCACTCACAAAAGTAAAAAAGAGCAAACAAAAGAATGTTAATGCATTGCTGTGACTAGGAGATTCGTGGGTCCTCAACATTTAGTGTTGAGAGCCCCTGAAATTAGTATCCTAATTACTCCTGCTTTGAGTCCATCTGTGCCATGGGTTTTTATCACGTTAAATGCGTTAAACCCGGTGACTCCGCATGCAGCCGGTACTGGCCCTGCGGCGTGCGTAGCAACGCGCCTCGTGGAGCCGGGGAGGAGGCGGCGTAAGTGCCGGATGGGCGCAGAGACGCCGCCCCCGTGCCCCCTTCCCGCGGGTTACCGCGTTTTGCTCTCTGGGTGCAAAGCCCTTCAGTTGCTCTCGGTACGCGCAGAATTCCAGCCAGGTCTTGCTGCGTAGCAGCGCTTAACCGCGTTGGACGTGTCTGCGTGAATTACGCTGGCGCGGTTGCCCGGCGTCGCCCCGTCCCTTGCGCGGGTGGCAGCGAGCTGCGGGACGCGCTCGTCGCCGGTACCTGGCCGCGCTTCTGGGTAGCCCGTCTGGCAGTAACGTTGTCGACGCCGTCCCTCGGAAGTTAAGAGAGCACCGGGTGGTTTGTAAGCCTGAAAAAGGGCCTCTGATTTTGTCAGAAAAAAAATTTGTGCTGGCTCTTCAAAGCAGCTTCGTGTTCTTACGTGTAAATGGAAAATTTTTGGAGGGGAAAGATGTTGAAGCTGGTATAAAAAGAGCCTTCTGGTGCTCTTACTCAGAAGAACCATATGCGGGGTAGTCGGTGTGGGTAAGAGTTCTCTTGGCTGAACTCTGCTACCCAAGGGGACAGGATGTTCTTTAAAGTTCAAATCAAAACTGAAATCTTTCGTATGTTCTCCTTGTCTAATAGTATGTAAAAACACACAGCTCTGATATAAGGTGTTTATTTTTTGGTTGTTACCCCCCTCCCCATTTCTCTGGTTAGGCAGAAGGATTCTCATTCCGGTAAATCTTTCTCCAACTGCATGAAAATGTGGATTAAAAGGAGGGGTGGGGGGGAACGGTTCTTGGGTCACGGGGCAGAACTTCTGCCATGATACAGCTTTCTTGATTGGTGTGAGAGCACGCAGGAGTGACACGGCTGGCGAGGTGATACGGGACTCTCTTTTTGACCTGCCATCCCCGCTGTCGTGTTTTGGTTATGATCATAGATGCTGTTCTGGCTGCAGTAGGGTTGGGCTTCGGGCTTCCCGGGTCTAGCAGCTCTACCAAGGGGTGTCTGGCGCTGCCATTCCTGCTTCTGATACTGCTGGAGAAAACTCAGTGGTGGGGCTAATCCTTTTCATCGTGAATTTCTCCCCTCCATCTTGGCTTTCCAACCTCACTTCTTTCTTTTCAATATTACTAGCCCAAGTAGATTAAAGGCAAAGAGTCAGTTGTTGCACCCTAGGTAAAATTGATAGCTTCTGCAAGCTCCTACGGCCCAGGATGTTAATTGTAACCTGGGGCTGAAGCTCGAAGAAGTAAATCTTTAATAATCTCATGTGCTGCTGCTGGAAAGGGGAAAAAGGCTGAACAATCTCTTCCCCTAAACGTACCGCTGTAACGCCTCTTTGCGGCAGTTTTAGCGATGGCACAAAACTTGGATATTTTTTTTTTAAAAAACCTAAAAGTAGCTCCAGGCATGCATATACGTACTAGGGCTGTCTCCACATTATTTCAGAGTTCAAGCAAGATTTCATTGTGTAATGGTGGGGGAGAGCAGGAGTGATGTCCCCTTTGAGGAACGGGGGGAGGCCGCTCAGTGAAGCTGGGAAGAGGAGGCTGTTGAAGGGACGGGTGATGTGCCTGGATTTCTTTCTTTCCTCTTTTGTTCTGCCTTCTGTTTTACCTGGGGCTTATCTTGTTTGCATGCACACGCACATTAATCCATTTTCAGCTTCTCCCAAGCAAGGCCTGAATTTATTTCCATTGTGTATTTTTTCGGTGTATCAAGATGGCACCTGCGAGTCCAGCCACAGACCAGAGTCCCTTTGCCGTACACAGTAGGCAAGCACAAAGCAAAACGATGTTGTCTTCCCCAAAAAGGTTTGCAAGGAAAAAATTTTGCAAAAGTAACCCCACTTTCTCCAACTTCGTTTTTAATTCTGAGGCGGTACATTAACCTATTCTGCTGTTCAGCTGTGAGTAAGCCTTAAAGTCTCAAGAGTATGGGAGGGTTAAAAATATGTAACAATCTTCTAAAAATTTAAAATGAGCAGGTTTCATGACCCAGCAGATTAATTCAGAGAGAATTGAGTGATACATGGCAGAGGTAAGACGTCTGATGAACAGCTCCAGTACAGGAGGGCGAATGATGTCGGCTTCATTTGGAAGTAATTGTTTTTGTACATGGCTAGCATATAAACTGCACTACCCCGACAGCGCGGTAACCTGGCACCGCAACGTGCTCCTCCGTACAAATGGGCAGTGAAAGCAGATGTTTTATTTTAATATTCAACTAGCAGCACTTCAACAGCAGCTAATTAATTTATATATAGATGTATCTATTCAAGGGAGAAAACCGCTGTAAAGCTGGAATGTTTCTACAAGTACTGGTCTGCAGCTTTTCCTGTCTTGCAAAGTGTGAGTTTATGGCTGGACTAGACATGCTGAGGAAGGGCAGGGAGTCCAAAACTGGCTGACGAGGTAAGGTAAGGAGGCCAAGCATTTTTAGTTCTCGAAGGCAATTCCTACTTGGTAGACAGAAAATAATCACCACCCGATGGCTGCTCGTTCCAGTCTGCAAGATAAGCTGTTGGTCTCGTTCTGTTCTTTAGTTGACAGGTATAGTCCTCATCCAAAAAACACTCACCAGATTTAGCACTGATTAGCTGCCGTGCTGGCAGTCCTCGCCCAGAGACGTAACTGTGAGAGGAGCACCGATGTTCAAATGTCCTTGGGGTTTGCACCTTCTCTGTGTTGTCCTGGACACTCGCGCGCCGTGAAGGTTAACGACTGGGGCCCTTTGCCTTCCCGTGAAGCGGTCGTTGCACACATTCAGTATTTTTACAAAGCCTTGAGTACAGCTGGAGCCCGGGGGGCCGGGATGCCGTTGGGTTGGCAGCGTGGCTTGCAGGTGAGCCATTGTGGGCGGGTGACGCCACGGGTGGGGACGATTCCTGCAAGCTCTGCTGAAGAGACTGTTACGCAGAAGAACGTGGTGAGAAGGAGCAAATTCGGTGTACCCCTCCACAAGCTTGTTTGTAATCCCTCTGCCATGTATGAACACCTTCCGTTGAAGGAACTTGGTGTTAGCAAATACCTGGGAGCGATGGAATCCATCCCTGGGATTCCATGACGGACCCGTGCACACGTAAATCTCTAGTTCTCCTTGATCCTTACAAATCCACAGTTGTCCCAGGCCGTTCTTTCAAGTCTCGCTTTCCCGGTGCGGTTCCAAGTGCCCCGTGGGGGTAAGGATTCTCCAGACAAGTGTGTCAGGGCAACGCGGGGCTCTGGGCGTCGGGGTGGTATCAAGCGCCCGTGACGCAGAACAGGATTTAGGTGTTGGTGTGTCGCTAATGTGACTTTGTCAGGTATGTATGATGTTCTGTTGGCTTAGGACATTCTCAAAAGCAAGCTATTTTTGTGAAGATTAAAACTGTGCTGACTATTTCACTGTCGGAATGAAAATCTTCAGAGTTCAAACCTCTCTGTCTCTCTTTACATTTCCTTCTGACTGCTAAATGATTTTTATTGTATTTCATTTTATGTGATAACCTTATC
Source organism: Phaethon aethereus (assembly GCF_964289735.1). Lineage (NCBI taxonomy): Eukaryota > Metazoa > Chordata > Aves > Phaethontiformes > Phaethontidae > Phaethon > Phaethon aethereus. Next base: position 7,858,139 of record NC_138594.1, read on the forward strand.
GCAGACTGAAATGAATTTATCTCTCGCTTTCCTGCCTCAGACAGACGCTGATGAGGTCTCAATTTTCCGAACAGGCTTCATTTACAGTTGCCAAAACCTCTGAAAATTGAGACTGCTTTCCTTCCCCCGTCCGCAGTTCCAGAGAGTAAATAGTATGCAATATGAGGAACACAACCCGGAGCCTTGCAATTAAAAGTCCCGATTTCCAGAGCTGGGGAGAAGCCCTTCGCCTGTCAAAGGCACCAGCGCAGTGACGAGCAATGGCTTTTCATTTTCTTCGACCCAGTGACCCACCAGAGGCGTAGTCCCAAGCGGTCCCCTCGCGCGGCTCGTGTCGTGGCTCAGCATTGCGCCAGCTACTTCCAACCTGCGTGGAGCTGGAGCTAGTCACAGCGAATGGGAAAAAGCACGTTTCCTATTACCACAGGGCATATAGCCTACTTTGTATAGCACTCTAAAAATACTAAAAATTAAGAACTCACTCAATGAGTTTTAATTGGGCATTTCTTGGCACAACGTGGACTTACAGTTTTCTGTAGGAGGTTCTGTGGCTGTGAGTGTGTATCCATGTGTTTCTCTGCTGCTATTTGGAGAGAGTCATATTTTTACAGCAACATAACCCATTTTCCCTTTATTGTAATTGTTTTGGAATAAGAAGTAATCATCCAGTACTGACCAACTTGCTCTACCAAACGTTCTGTTCTCAATTCTAGTAAATTGCTTTGAGAATTGAACAAAGCTCTGCTCAATCATGCAAGATATCCATTCTGAAGAACACCAGGAAAGTAAACCTACTTTAGCCTGTTGCAGTCATCTTTTTTCACTTCTTAAAGATAAAACTGTAAGAGCATGATTCCAAATACACAGAACTTACGAGTCTTCATTCATTGAATAAAGAAATATAGTTGGATAAAATAACTTCATGTTCCTCATCTAAATCCCCAGACCTGGCAAGTGTTTAACTTCTGATTTATTACAAATAGAGAAGTACAACTTTGTTAGAATCCTCTGTCTGGATGTCGGTGTTTTGCGGTTACGAGCGAAGGTATCAAAACCCACTTTGAAGGAACCTGCCCAGGGCTGGCACGTGGTTTCTCCTGCCTCCGGGTTTCTTTCCTACACTGGAGTAAAAAGGGCTGCCTGCAGCTCGGCTGCTCTTGTCTTTGATTAATCCTTTACGTTTGTTCAGCCTTGGTCTTTCTGAGGATGGCCAGAACTTCAAAGTTTTGCTGTTATTTCGGTGTGTAATATTAAACCAACACTGAGCATTCAGTGATCAACTGTTGTGCTAGCTGGTGGATAAGTGATTCACTGCTTTAAATCTGGCTCCCAGATTTATTAGTGATATTACTGCAAGGTTTTTGTCTCTTGATTGATATTTAGTGTTGGGATAGAGATTTCCTAGAACTTGTAAATTTCTCAAACTTAACACAGAGAAGCCACTGGTTGAACTAAGAATTTTGGTAGATTCGTATCCTTGGTGGGTCAGGCATAACACTTAGTGGGAGGGTGGGAAAATTAACACATCAGTGTACTGAAAAGAGAATTCTTCTGCTGGAGTACGGTAGTTAAATTCAGCAAAGCTCAGTGTGGCACCTCTTGGGGGAAAAAGTTTAAGGACTCCAAAGGAACAAAATAGGAAAGTTGTCTCATTAAGGCAAGCCATGTAATTGTACCATTTTACTTTTTTTTAGTTCTACCGCATTTCATCTCCCCCGTATGTTTTTGCACCTCATTACATAGCCGATTGCTCCTTTTGCACACATTGGAGCTGAAATTTAGAGAAATTGGGTTCTTCACCTTGCCCCAGTTAACTTGCATTAACTCGCAGCTTTAACTGCATTAAAAAACCCAAAACCTGTTGTGAGGGAGTGTTGGGTTGAAATTTCAAGTTTTGCAGGGGTGAGTGGGGCAGAGGGACTGTAGGTAAATAGGAAATGTTTATATCCACATCTGTGCGAAGAGTGTTATGATGGGGGGAAAAAGATGACTGTTCCATGAATATTGATGAGTGATGGGGTGGACATCTGTACGCCCAAGGTTCAGCGCCGTAAATCCAGCATCCGAAGCCTTCTTGGTCTTGACTGAGTTCAGAAAAGCGATGGGGCTTCTGGCCATGGAGTTATTGTCAGTCTCCCAGCTCCACGGCTCGCCTGCTGGGAAATGGGAACCGTGGGCTGGGGCCGGAAGCCCCTCGCCTCGCAGCCGCCGCGGCGCGGAGCGCGGCAGGGTTGGTGTGTACCGCAGGAGTAGAGGGCAGGGGTAACTTGCCTGTATGTTGTCTTGGCAGTATGTCCACAGATACTACCCGCATCCCTCGTGCTCCAGACTAAACCTCCCAGGAAAATGCTGTCGAGGCAGCATCTTGTTTGGCGGCTTTTTTCCCTGTTAGTGCTAAGTAGTTATTTGTATCGATGGGAAAAGATCCCCTGGGATCTTTCCTCTTTCTTGTGTGCTAGTGTGTTACCTGTAAAACTGGGATCTAAACCTCACAACTTTCTTCCCCGCTCCCCGTGTCATTTGTTTGCTTTATTTGTGGTTTCATGCCGCAGTCGGTGAAGTCTGAAGTTAAGTGCAGGGCTCCAGTGCCGTACCACGTCCTTGTACCGGCGCACAGCGTAGCCACTGGCACGTGCGCTCTCCCATCTGCGTAGGGAAAGAAAAAAGGTAATCAGAGTTTTTATGGGAATAAGAAAAGTGGCACTGGAGGTAGCTGCTGTTCACAGAAATGCTGCCTTTTCCAGAAGAGTTGTGTGAATGTTTCTTGTACTTTATCACTTCTATTTGTATAAAAGACAGGTAGTGACTGCTTGAAAGAAACCATCCACTTCTTGAGTAAATAATATTTTGTAGGCTTCTATAGACTTTCTTTCCTTTTTCTTTCAAAGATTATAAAACAGTAAATACGACAGGAACAAAAAGTTAAGGCGTTGAAATCACTGGGGTGTTACAAGCTAATAATGATAGAGCCTTCGAAAAGGGCAGCACACCTGCAAAAACACTGGCACTTTCAGGGCCAAGGTAAATTCAGGTTAGTAAAACAACCAAATAATGTCATTAATTTTATCACTACGAGTGTCTTCAAACACTGGGCAGAGTGCTGCTATGTCTTCAGGCTACTTTTTCTCCATGAGGTTTGTATTTTGAAATAGCATCTTTCATTAGTAGAAGCTGTTTGTTTGGTTTTTTTGCTGGCTGGTTCTTTCAGCCTTTTCCAAAGCAAAACTCCCACTGAAAATCGTCGTGCCAGCCTCTTAGTTTTGAATCACATAGATAAAATCAGGTCTGGGTTTTGTGATATTATATATAAGCCCTTTAAAGATGGGTAAAAATGCATTTAGTAAAATCTAATTAAGGGTTTCTGCTTTTAAATAAGTCTTGTAAATAAAAGCTCGTTAATGCCCGAGACACCATATCGAATGTGATCTGACTTAAAGTTCTAGAACTGTGTTTTCACACACATAGAAATGGGGCTAATTATTCTCTTTATACACCGTTTACACATCTAGTGCACTCAAATATTGCAAACAACTAAAAAAAAAAATCAGTAGTACTTAGAGAAGAAGGGGGGAGGCAGATTTTATTAATTCAGCAGAAGAAATATCCACCCCGATGAGAATTGCGGAGTCGGTCTGCGCGTGGCCGTGATGCTTTCCGGTGTGTCATCAGGCTTAGGCGTGTACGGAATCGCGCACACCTGCAGAGGTGACTCCCAGTCTTCTCCTGCTGGCCCCCGGTTATCCGGACACTGGCGGCCGCTGGAAGAAGTGCTGTGACCTGTGCTGGGGGCTGCGCGGGTCCGGAGCAGACCGTGCTACAGCAGACGGGTTGTCGTGGCAGGTTGCAAAGAGCTGGCAGCCTGTTGGGCACCGTGGAGGTTTTGGACTGCGCGCTACAAGCTCCGCGTGCTCTAAAGAACACGCTTTTCCAAAGCTTTTAATTTTGTGTTACGGAGACGCACCTTGCTGCAGGTCCAGTAGCCCGGGGCTAGGGCTGAGGTCAGTCTTATTTTGCGAGCTGGGACTTGGAGCTTACCTGGCAGCCTGAAAATCGACATGGCAGAACAAGAAAAACTTGAAGATTCTTGGTAACCTGATATACAATATACTAATATATAGTATATACTGATAGTGTTAACGCGTTAATTTTCTTTTGGATAACAGAAAAAGAAATCATAAAAAATAAACAGGTGAAAAATATTCTAATACTTTCCTAAAACAGTTTTTCCTGTTTCTTGCAATTAAAATTAATTGCTCCAAGTATCATCTCTTTAGAAAATGGATTGATCAATCACATATTTCTTACCGTTACAGACTTCTGCTTCGTATAGCTATATCCATTTGATGCTCCTTGTGCACAACACCTTATTGCCTTGGAAGAGTCTTTCAGTATTTGCTGCTTTACGGGACGGTAGTTCACTAATGAAGGAGGCTCTCTAATCTTGGACTGCTGTTGAGGAGCTCTACTCCCTCTCCGCTGAAAGAGGAGAGTAGTGCCGTTCCCAATTAGCATCGATAGGCACTTCCAGAAAGGCGTATCGGGGATGTGGTTTATTTGACTGCGCCTATAGGACTGCCTTCAGTACCAGTATAGCAGGAGGTACTAGGGCGGAGAGTGAAGAGAGGGTGCTCAAAGTGTGAAAAAGAACAAGCCGTTAGGCTCTACAGTCAGTACGAGCACGGTGCGTAATCTGGCTAGGTTCTGGCTAGGGTCGGGGGGAGCGATTGCCAAGCAATAGCTATGTGTTAATGTCAGGAATTTGGGCAAGGAAATCGAACCCGAGTGGCTCACGTACAAAAAGGATTGCCGGGGACCTGTGGCATCAGGAGCTTGAGATGCCCTGGTGCTGTCCCGGGCACCCTGTAAAATCCGATGGGAAAAGTAAATAAAGGGAAGGAAACACGGTATCCGAACAGAAGGACGGTGCTGGTGCAGAGACAGAAGTATTTATCCATGTCACTGCTTACAGGCCAATGTATGATGAAAAAAAGGAAGACATTTGTAACTGTTGATGCAATGAAGTTTTGAAGCAAGCTTCCCGTCGGCATTGTGGAAGGAAGGTGAAGCTCGGTGGTTTTATGAAAGGGATTGCTATGCTACGGTCTCCTGCTGCAGGAGGGGTTGCAGTGGGAATACAAAGCCCAACCTGGTGCAATGGAGGAAAAAACTCTAAAAGAAATAAACTTGAAACGTCATTTTTACGCTTGAATTTTTTTTTTTATTATTATTTGGTACTATATTTTCTCATTCAAAGTCTCTTCAAAATTTGAATTTCTCATAGTTGCGCACATAATTGACTAAGACTTTCTAGTATCTAGAGGCACCTATTCAGCACAGTTTCTGGATTATTGTCTCTTTACGTAAAAACCTTCGGGAAAACGATTGCACTTTATGATGAAATATTCTGAAGCTGGTGATAGAGTGGGACTACGTTACGTTTCTGTAACGCTTTGCATTCAGCGTTTTTGAGCTTGCCAAACTGAAGCACAGAGAAGTTAGGGAGACTTGTTTAAGGTGATTCTATGAGAGGCAGAAGTAGATCTAGGAACTGTAAATCCCTATTTCTTCTGGTTTTGTGGAGTAATTTTCCTTGAAAATGCCACGTATTGCATAAATGGGGCGAAGATGTTTAATTTTGAAGTGACGGTCGTTCTTCCCTTCGTGCCTTTTCTTTAGGAAATACGATATAAGGAACTGTTCAAGAAGTGGCTGGTCATTGAACCAAAAAGTACTAATTTTGGTAGATTTTATGAGGTTTATAAGTACGTAAAAAATAGTTGTTAGTGTGTGGATAGCAGCGATGGAGTTACTTTTTTCTAGTGAGGTGCATCTTAATCCTGCAAAGAGCCAATTTGACGCTGCAGCCCTCCTTGCTGATGGTCAATAAACAGGAGGCAGCACCACCTCCTTCAGATTTAGGCTATCTTGGGATGTAATAACTGACAAAGCCCTCATACGGTTTTGATTTTTCTTTCCCCCCCCATATGGTATTATCTGCATTTATTTTAGTAACGTGATCTTGAGGCGTCACCCTTGATTGACATCTCCCCATCAGAAACTTGGAGTCTTCTCTAGTGCAGCTTACCCTTACGTTTCGTGGGGACAGATTTGTGACGCGCTTCAGCTTTTCTTTTAATTTTTATTTTCTTCAGTGAACCACTGTTCTGTTTGAGCATGGGCTACTACTTCTCCATATGAATTGTCCCCAAATAGTTGGGTTTATTCCTTCCGATTATCAATTTCATTTTTCATTCTTATTTTACATTACTTTCTTGAAATATTAATATTTTTCCATTTAGTAATGGAGATTTTCACTCATGTGTCTCTCTGATGTAAAATTATTTAAAGAGTGTCATGCGCAATTAATTGTGGGCTGATGCTCCTGAAATTTGTTTGACATTGTTAAATCAAAGGATTTCTGGGATGTATTTACAGATTTTTTTTTTTTTTTAATTGGAAGATTTTTTTCCTACCATATGTGTGTGCTTGTATTTAAAAATGCTATGTGTTTAAAGAAAACAAAGAAACATGAATTTTACGCACCTCGGTGCCACATGATGGCACTCGTCTGTTCCTGTTCATCTTAATGAACTTCAGAAAAACATTTGCTTTCCACTGAAAATATCCTGTTTGGAATCAGGATGTTATATGATGTAAAAACAGGGAAGGGAAACCACAAAACCAAAACAATCAACGAAACCAAAACCCAACCACTTCCCCTTCCCCATTGGGTAGTTTGTGGTTTTGGTTTTTGTGGTGTTTTGTGGTTTTCTCTTTTTTTTTTTTTTCCCTTTTTTCTTCCAGACAAAAGGAAGCTATTATACCTTTTTAGAGAATTTTTGGGAAAAGTCCTTTTATGTTCCTTTTATGGCTACTCAGAGTTTTTGAGATAATATTGTGCTGCCAGAAGTAATTTCATAATGAGAAATCTGTCCAGACTCCTTTGCACGTTGATAACAATTTAATAGCAAATGATGTTTGAGGCATTGTCAGATATGATGTAAGCAACACGGTGCCACTAAACGTGAGTCTTTCAGAGAGTGTAAACAAGAAGGTCAGACTGTAAATTGAGCTTGATAATAGAGGCAGTTAATGCTTCTCCATCGATTTCTTTTTCATTTCACTTTTATTTCTCATTTCTGCTGGCATTTATGATTGCACTGTTTGCTCTTTCTCATTTTGTCTGCTGCACCACACTATCTGCTTTCACGGTTTTGTGTTCTGTATTTTTAACCCTTGCAGAAAGTACCTGCAATGTTTTTCCTTCACCACATTAGACGCTGATGGATCAGCCATGTCTCTAAGAATACGTAAGGTTTAGCTGTGCTAATTTGTATTTTAAGAATGGCATTTACTCCTTATAAAGAGGCTTATATCTGAGTGGAAAAATGTATTAATTACTGCTGGGCTATGTAAATGAAACCGGTAGCAGCCCAGTCCTTTGAAACTTAATATAGTCATGACAAGGTAGTTCTAATTTAAACTAGCTAGCCAAATTCAGCATTGACCTTGATCCTACACCCATGAATGTAAGCGAACATGAAGTTGTGGCAGTCAAAAAGCCGATCAAAGAGGAAGTTACAGGTGGTATTATGGATGCTGTGATCAGAAACAGAAGTCGTTTAAGTAATTCCGAGAAGACTCTTTGTCACTTTTGGTGACTTACAATAGCAAGCACCTGGCTTTCAAAGACCTTTTCAAAGACCTGCAGAAACAAACTGGTCGCACACACAAAAAGTCAATTAAAGTAAGTATTTTGTTTAATGGGATGCATTACTAGTAGCAACAGTAAAGATCACTGATGGAATACTTGAAGTTCATAATAAAAGACGTTTGGTTTCCGTTTTCCCCTTCAAACCAAACTATATAGTAAATAATTTGATGCTTCCCCCCGCCCTGAAGGTTTTAAATGATGTTGAAGACCTCACGCAGGGATTAATCCAACCTGCCTGTGGGTGTCTAGCCCAAGACGGCTGCCTGGACCCCTCCTGCGCTCGACAGAAGCCCTGAGCGCTGGAGAGGGCGGTTTGTTGTATCGCCTTAGCTCCTGGGCTGCGCAGCCCGAGCGTCTTCACCTCGGTCAACCCCAGCCGAGCTGTGGTCCTCACCCGTGTGAGTGCACTGGGACTAGTCCATTTGGGCAGCTGATAAATCTGCCTCGAAGGGTGCAGTTGAAGGCACCTACAGGACAACTTGATTGCATCTTCTGTGAAAGACCTTGTGAATTCTTACACGAGAGGCCCCAATGTGTTTACTGGAATTAAACATACGTGACCAGGTCACGGGGATCGCACCGTGTGCAGCCCCGCTCGGTCCTCCCTGCGGCTGGGGGTGGCGTGGAAATGTGCTCCCCGCAAAGAGCAGTTGCTAAATAACCATCTGGATGATCGGCTGGGAGAGATGCTGGAGAACAGCCTTCGCTCTCGATCCAAATAACTGCTGAAGTCGTGCGCTGAGCTGCTGGTCTGGCTCCTACAAGAGCGGAACAAAACTTCCGAGCAGATCATACACAAAATGTACCCCGTTATCCTCTTTCTAATTGGTCTCTGAGGTCACGCTTGGGAGGGGAAAGCTAGATGAAAAGGCTGATTTCTCGTGTTTCTGGATCTCTTGAAATTAAAGAAAAATTATGTTTATATCTGTGTATTCAGGATTTCTTCTACTGTTCCTGCTGTTCATGTTAATTTTGGAACGCACCACGTGTCAAAATACCTGACACTGCTAACCCTATTTTAGCGTTTATCTTTCTTTGATAGGAGTTTTATTACTGCATTTTGAATGTCCTTGAGAAAGGCAGCTTATGATTTGTGCAATCCCCCAGAGGGAAACCTCAGCATTATCTTGTTTAAACAATGCTCATTGCTTAAATCGTTCATGTGTTCATCACTTAAAGGGGTAAATCCTCCAGACGCTGCATTGTCACTGTTGTAATTGGGGCTGGGGACTCACCAATGCAGCGGAGACGCGCTTGGCTCTGTCTCTGGCCCCTTGATGCTCTGTTGCTAAAAGACTAAGATATACTTGCAAGTTTTCTGTTCCTTGGGGATGAAGTGAGTCTGAGGCCGGTGGGTGCTGTTTGCGCTGATTCCAGCTGTCTGCAGCCTCCAGAACTTGATTTTATATTTTAATTGTGATTTTCTACCCGGAGCCCTTAGTTTTCTTGAACTGAGGGGACCTTTCTGAATAGGGATTTGATGGAAGATCTCCACTTTATTTGCTTTGCAGTTTGTGTGTTTATTCTCCTGGAGGGAGGGAGCGACTGGGCAGCAGAGGGGAAGGTTGTCTCCGCTTGCTCCGTTGTGCCGGAGGGGAGAGGGAGCAGCCTGATCCCTGGGAGCAGCTCCCCTGGGGAGGGGCAGGGTGCTGCTCTTCCTCTGGGACTGAAAGGGCTTTCTTCTGGAGAACCAGAGCTGCTAAAGGGAGGTCAAGGCTGACGGAAAGGTCCTGCCCTGGCTGGATGCAAGTGCGTGGGGGGTGTCTGTTTATAGCCCCCTCTAATTTCATTCTCTTGCCCAGTGGGTCTGAGTTCTGACTGCTGTGAGAAGTTCTTTGGTTTAGGTCACTTAAAAGAAAGCTTTAAAGATTAAAACACCACCCCACGTGGTTTTTCAAGGAATTACTGCAGCAGGGCTAGCAGGCTCTGGCCGCCGGTGCGGGCTCCCCCCAGGCCGTGGCTGCTTTGCCTCCGGATTGCTGAGCCACAGCTGGAGATGGATGCGGTGCAGAATTGCGAGAGCCTTTTTTGATTACATCTGTTACTAGTAGCCTTTCTTAATGTAGCTTTTCTTCTTTTTTTTCTCTAATGGACTGAAAAGCTTTGTTTTATTTCCTTAAATGTATATGTATTTTCACAATCGAAGTTCCTTGTTTCTCAGCGAGCCAAATTCACACCTAATGTTCCGCTGCCTTTTGTCTGCCAACAAATTCAGTCTGATCTGAAAGTTACGGAGTGTTTGTGCTGTAGGAAAGAGATGCGCTAATTGGGTGGGTTTGGCTGGGTGTCAAAGCTACAAACATCATCAGGAAGATGAATACAGAGCAGCTTGAGCTGCAAACCAGGCTAGATGTTCTCATCGCTTACACAGGAGCTTTACAGAAAGCTGTGAAAAACTGCCAGACTGAAGCTTTGTGTTTGTCCTTTGTGAACTTCGTATTGACTGCCGTCCTCCAGGCGTGTGCGGAGGGAGAGGAGGAGGGAACCCGAGCCCTGGGTGCCGCCGCTCGCCTCGGCGGCGAGAACAGGGCTGTTGGGGCAGGGGAGGCGGCGGGGCAGTCCCTGGAGCGAGGAGGGGAGCCTGTGTGGTTTCCTTCTGTGTGTCTGTGGGCTCCTTACTCTATTTGCAACTTGCAAGAGGCTTAACTGTAGATATTGCTCCTCCTAGTCATGAAGCGGGTAAAGGAGGGCAAGCATGAAGACTAATGCCCTCCTGGCTTGCGCTTGGTGGGTTAGTGCTGATCTCAAGAGAACAAGCTCTACTTAATGGTTTTTTTTTTTTCAACAAATAACTGGTCTCCTCCAAAATAATTAAACCAATGAGTCTGTTCTTTCTGTGAGAGCCTTGGATGCAATAATTAGGGTTGTTTTTTTTTTTTCTTTCTGAAAGCACTTGCATATTGATCTGTGCTGTGAGATTGCAAATTCTATTCCCTGGCTGAAAGGGTTTGGTACCATTGAAAGATGTCTCTGTTTCTCCAGTCATTCCTTTGGAAAAGGAGAGGCTAAAAGAGGCTGACTGGAAGATACCAGGATGAGGATGAAATAGGAAGTGGTATTTTGTGGTATTTTGCTATAGCCACGGTGGTATATGGACATAGACGGTGTAAGACATGTGGGGGATGTAATATATTAAAAGAACTGGCACAGTTCTACAAAATTAGGGAAGCCCAAGAGGACACAAGAATCGTGGTAGACCGGATCTTAGCAGAGCCAAGAAAGGTAGCAGATATCTGTTATCTGCATGTGGTCCTCTTCATATAATGAGTCATTAGGATATAGGTGTGTTGGTTTGGGATTTTTTTTTAAACTATTCCTTCTGCACAGCACCTGCCCGCACATATTAAAATAGGAATTCTTAAAATAAAAATCCCTTGCAGGTGTGTAAAGTGGATGTTTTCAGAAAAGACCAGAACACCATGAAAGGGATCAGCAAACTTTATCTAGAACAGTGTCCAAGCTAGAGGGGAACTTCTAAGGGAGAAGTTGTTGGGTTTGTGAAGGCTTTGTGTGTGTTTAACCTTTCACCTCTTGCGTAGTAAGCCTTCAGGCTTCCTTTCTGTTAAAGCCTGCTAGTGAAATTTAGGACTGAACTACTTTTGTCCCTTTAATGACCATTACAGAGTTTTGGCGATTTTTCTCCCTCGCAGTTCTTGCTGGGAATCCTTCCAAGCCTCTGCCTCTGGGTTTTGTGGTTGTCAGAATTACAATGTATTCATATTTCATGCTGGAGATGTGCTAAAGTACACAATGAGTCTGAGAGCAGGGATCAAAATAGTCAGTTGGTGGCATGGATAAAATTATGTTTTACATGATAAATTTTATAACCACGGCAGAAAAGTCTCATTTGGTTTCAGATTTGTGGTGTCTCTCTATATGAAATGCCATAAACTCATGGCAACACATTCTATGGGTGGTAACTTTAATATTTTTGTGTGTGGTTATGCTCTGTAGCAGTGTGTGAATCCTAGCCAATATATTCTGAAATGTATGTATTTAGAGATGTATTTTTAAACATGATCTATATCTTCATCGAACATAGTGCGTATTTAGTATTTTTTCAATCAACAGATGCTAAATGCCACTCAAAACAACATGGGCGTGTTTTCCCAGGTGGGACAAAATAAGGTTAAAGGGTCTCGTTATCAAAACTGCTAAATTCTTTCCTTGCAGTGACTTGACCTCAGCTGTACTTCATGTGCCATCAGATGATGACTTTCACGGTAGCATCAATGATAAGGCCCAGAGGCAGCTCACAGGTCCCGGCGAAAGCAGATCGGAGCTGAACCGTGGAGCAGGCGCTGGGGAGCAGCTCCCCTTCGTCTTTCCTCGCCAGCGCTTAGGTGTGTGGGGCTGGAGGGTCCGGTTGAGCTGTTCACTAGGACACCACAGCCTGTCTTTTTAACAGCCAGAGCCCTAAATTATCCCTTACACATCTTGAGGAATAGCAAAAAGGTTACCTTTTCCAAGATGGATTTGTTTTGGAGCAGTAACCCCCGAAGAAGACGGGTTTCTGTGGCCACAAGATGGCAATCGGAGAGCAAGCTTCCAGCTGACTTCTCTGCAGGGAGCATAACGTGAATTAACACTGTGCTCCTTGAACTGCGAAGATACCGATAAAATAGAAACGGTATGGCGGGTGGAGAAGAGTAGTGGGCATATGTGTTTTACATACATATGGAAAATGTACACGTGCTTGTTTAAATGATATTTCTTCACTACAATCCACGAACGTGCGGTACAGGAGGTACATACACTGTTCACTGATGCAGGCAATTGCTGGGGTTGCTTTTTCCAGTTTATCTTCATCACTTTAGGACTGAGGCAAGTGGGAGGCAGCAGTATTATACCAATATACATACGACGATTCCAGCATACTGTAGTTACTATAAAGCTGTTTCATAGTGGCCTTTTTATTTCAGCGCTCTCGCCAGAAGCTGCACAAATTGACTGGTTACTTTCATGCTTCAGTCCTGAGGGGGAAAAATCACTGTAAAAATCGGTTTGGAATGTTCCCTGTTAAACTATTTTCACGGGTCAGAGGCATGACGTGAAATATTTCTACAGAGAAAATAACAAGTTCTGCAGTACGTCACTGCTATAGGCTCCATTTTCACATCCTGCAAAATAGCTCCTCTCCTTTTTCCCCATTTTTTCTTGCTGTGTGAATGGATATGGACGTGTTATCAAAGTTGGCTGCAGTGCTGTGTGCTGATTTTCATGAAACCATTACAGACACAACAGTTAGTGTTAGCCTCTTCTGCAGGGATTTGAGTGGAGAGCCCACACAGTGTGATCACCGCATTAGAACACCTCTCTCCATCTGAGTCGTCTTCTCTTCATCTGCAAAGGTCAGGTATCACTTCACGTGGCTGCAGAAATGAATTGAAGTTAAGGATACGTTACAGAGGATAATATCCCCCGAAGCAGAGGCATGCTGCTTCTGAGTGGGCAGCCTTTCTGGTGAGCTTGGTTGGAAATCTTGCTTGCAGCCACCAGACCTCATGCACGTATGGGGTCTCTTGGCTGCCCGTGCTTGTGCCCATCTGTTTGGATGGTGCTGTGCCTGCCCACGGGCTTGTTGCCCCTCTAGAGATGAGATTCGATCTTTCATAAGCACCTTCTCGTGTACCTCCACTCTACTTGCAGTAGAAGAGACTTATGTCCCCAAAACAGGGATGAACCAACTTCCATCTGGTACTTGGTTGTTGCCTGGTGCTGTCTGCTAGAAGAAATGGTTGCAAAAGTTTGGGAAAGCACAGGGACAAGGGGCTTTACCTTCCCCTCTATCATGTCTTGAGGAAAGATAGTGGTATGAGAAAGTAACCTCAGTAGACTGGGTACCAGATTACTTCCCAGGTATTATAAAATATTCCCAGTAAATATTTTGTTTAATGGGATGCATTACTAGTAGCAACAGTAAAGATCATTGATGGAATACTTGAAGTTCATAATAAAAGACGTTTGGTCCCCGGGAGTCCCGATACAACTCTGAACGTTTAGCAGCACAGCGTGTCGCTACCTTCTAACGTATTGACAAGGAGGTTTTATCGGGTGACTGTTTAAACCTGAAGAATAGCCTGAGTTACCTATGGCACTATTAAAATACAAAGCACCTAATAAGAAGTCTAGTCTGTTTTTGTCTGACGTAAGCTGGCACGGTAGGATAGTGAGGACATGACCAAGAGTGTCCAAGCCAGCTGATGCTGGGCCGGGCGTGCTCCAGGCCGCTGCACTTCACTCCTGAGTCAAAGCAGGGAGTGAGGGGGTCTCTGCTCTCAAGCACCGTGCCTGTAAGTGCCCTCATCATCTTGTGAGTCTGGGAAAACAATTAATTATGCAGATAAGCAGCAGCAGATGGAAGACCAAGTTATTTCTCTGGTGTTTCCATTGGCTTTGAACTTGTGCTGTGGTGGAACACCACACAGAGGCTTTCTGACTTCTCTCCTTTAATTGCTGTCGTGGCACAGTTATTTCTGGGGTGATGAATTTGCACAAGTTGAAACTCATGACAGACTGAAATCTGAAAGAATGACACTTTCTGGTTATACGTGGAGCCTGTGCGATATTGGTAGGCCAAATATATATGCATACTTTAATAACTGGAGAAAAAGAATCTATTGATGCGCTTGATGGCTTTTTATTCCCTACGTGGATCTCTTCAGTTGATTTCAGCCTCTCCTCTCTGCAGCCAGGAACTTGCAGCGCTGCCTTCTGCTCCCCTTTCCTAGACCCATCAGTTGGACGTTCTGGTCCGTGGGCGTACGGAGAGTGGCCAGAAAGACTGTGTCGTGGAGTAGGGAGGCAGAGGTGGCCTTGCGGCAAGGTAGGAGTGTAACGAAGAGTTAGAGGGAGAAACCAGAGGTAGGATAAGGGGGTGGGATGGCAAAGAAACACCTGTGGACACTAGGGAAAAGTTGAATCTAAAAATAAATTAGTAATATACAATAAAGATCAGCAGCCCAAATAAGTATCAGTTATAAATATTGATTTTTGTTGTTGTTGTTTTCCCAGTAAACAAACTCTTAACTCTGCAAAACCTAAATATGAACAATAGTAGTGCCACTATCTCCATCCTATTTTATACATGTTGCAAGTTTAACCGGTCTTGTAGAATAGGAGTCAAGGCGTGGCAAACATGAGGGTCTTGAAAGAAACAACTTTCTCGTGGTGGGAATATGGCAGGTATGAAAAGATTAGTTTTTAAATAACTAGTCTTTTGTTTCATTGCTTTGATTAAAAGGGAAGACAGGAATAAGGTATTGCAGTAAATGCTCTTGGTTTTGTGGAAGCCAAGTTGTAACCAAGCTAGACAAAGCGAAAAGCTCAGACTAAAGCTGAAGGCAGAGCACTCTTTATCTGCATCTTTCACCAGAGCTGCTACCCAGAGCACCTCTCTATTTTGTTTCCTTTTTGACATTGACTGCAATGAGGCTTTTGCTCCCTAATAGAGCTGGCACAATTTCAGGCCGATATGGCTGTCCTGGCAATGTCAAGTCTATCTTGAGCCATCAAGGCACAGTGGCTCGTTGCGTACTCATTTTTATTATCTCCTGCTTTATTCTATTGGAAGCTTACAGCAGAGGTTAAAATCATCATCTGCGCTGGGACTCCTCTCCAGCTGCTAAGGGCTCATTTTATCCCTGACCCTCTAAGATACTGAAGCCAGCCTGCTTCATCTGTCACTGGCTTGAAAGGAAGGCTGGTCTCTAGACATGTTGCATCATTTATTCCTGTTTTTCTTTCTGATCTGTGGGCTTGAAATCCATTTGATCTCCCATTAGTAAGGGTTCTACCAGATGCACAGGAAGGGTGGGGACCTGTTGACACCAGCAAAACGTCCGACCTCCGTTGGGCTATCAGGTTTTAAAATTTTTTTCCACATTATGACATGGGTGATTTAAAAATAATCTGTAGCTTTGTAAAGAAGAAATATACAGTTAAATGTTTTCAATAACTAAGATGGTTGCTTATTAGCTTTGTTGGGTTGGCTTTATAAAGGCCTACAGTGTGAGCATTTTGTATTTAGGACTCCTCACAGTTAGCAGTGTTCTGTGTGTACTTCTTTTTGGGGCCAAAGCTGTACTTATTTCTGTAATAAATTCCCTGTTTGAATTTGATGGGGAGAGAGGCCTGAGGCTCATGCAGTAGAGCAAGCTTAGACATTACAATAAGAAAGGCAATAAACATAGCCATAAAAGGGATTTCAAATGAGCAGTCATTTTTTTTTTTCTGCCCTGGAAACATTTTAAGTGTTTCCTCAGTCTTTTGCCAGTACTGCTGTTTAGGTGCAGTTAAGGACTTTACCTATTTTGCAGCTTGTCCATGTAAAATATAAATGTTAAATTTTGTCGGAGAGGTCTGTTGGAACTCGTTGCTTCACCATAAGAATTTATTTTTGCAATAGCCACTAAGGTCTCTTGAGGATCCTTAAAAAGCTTTTTCTAAATAGGAAAATTGGCCCAAATAATTTGAGGTTGCTTTAGAAATTTCTGCATTAGCTTGGGTATCTTCTCTCATTGTCCATCATACCATCTAGTTTCATGCGAGGCGAAGCTGGGCACAGCTTCTTGAACTTCATGTGCATTGTACTCAGCAGAGCCAATGGTGTAACGCTGTGCATCAGTTTTAGAAATGCAAGGATGTTTTGAAGTATTACTTAGTGTCAAGAGTAGAGTTCTAGTCTGAAGCTAAATAAGGTACAAATCTCCACTGAAAGACAATCGGATTAAATTTCCCTAGTGGATAACCTTGGAGAAGAGCTGGTTTGCTTCCAAAATGTTACGTTCCAGATGACCCTTGGCAGTGGATGGATTCCCCCTTGTGTCCTCTGGTCTGGACCACACTCTTGCCAAGTGGTTTTTATTTGTATGTAGAGTGAAGTTGAGGAAAATGAAGGTCTCTTCTGAAGACATTAGCCCTTCCATGTGTGAAACCGATCCCCAGACAGCAGCAAAATAGAGCTTTTCAAGAACTTTGCTGAAGTTTGGCAACCTGGCAATGTTGCCTGTCCCTGCCTATTCCCTCGCGGAGTTGCAATTGCTTTGTTGGTCAAAAAACTCCACCTTCAGCTGCTGCAGAAGTAATTTCTGTGTTGTTTTGTTTTCCAAAATTATCTTTCTCAGAATGGCTTAAGGGATGTACAGTTGCTATAAACATAGGTGTTAAAAGTCCAGAAGAGAAAGCTACTTTATTGGCTTCCAGTGCTCAGACTCTTCCCCAAGCATCCAGGAGGAATGCATAATCACTTTGCTATAAATACTGACGCTCATCTTATAAAGGTATGCAGCCTGTTCAGAAGGTTACATGCCAGCTTTGCTGGGGCACAAATGCAAGCCAGGGATGGGTTAAGCCGTGTTGGCAGCCTGTTCAGAGCTAGAGATGCTTGTTGGCAGAACTGTAGTCCTTCACTGTAGGAATACTGCCTATGTGTATTGGCTGCCATCTCACTCACTACCTTTCTTTTTTTTTTTACAAATGTTATTTGATGTTTGGACACTTAAAGTTAAGAAAGAGTTCATTGTTGCCTGCCACAGGGATCTTTGCCAGCATAATGTGAGGGGTGTGGGAAAAGGCATGTCTCTCGAGTATGTTTTTCGCCTACGTTTAGGTGGAGTCCAAGCAAGCTCTCTGTAGGGAATGGCAGCTGGAAGGCGGTTTCAGCTCAGATTTAAGATGTCATAGGATGGGACATAGTTCACCCTCAAAGCAACAAACAGCATCTCATTAAACGCTTGCTTGCATCAGACAGAGAAGAGAGAGAATGCAGAAACTCAGCAGGAGTGGTACTAGATTGACTCTTTCAACGACTTGCAAATGAGACGGGTCAGAGGCAAGGCTCGCTCTGCCTGACCCGCAAGATCATTTGTGCGTGCAAACACGGGCCGCGCGCAGTGCTGCAGGAAGTTGATGCAATCTCTGGCGTGCCACAGCAGTTATGCTGAGGTCAAGTATTTTGTTTATAGCTCAGGATGTTTTTTGTCTGCATAAACGCAATTACATAACATTGAAGTTTCTTGCCCCGTTGACTAGTAAGGAAGATGGTCATAAGAAGTGTCCAAGCAACGAGGGTCAAGTGTCCTTGTTAATCCCTGAACCACATTTCTCCTTCATCCCACCCGACAACAAATGTCTTCAGAACAGTTTCAATTCAGAAATTCTAAAATAGGGCAACAGGCTACCACGAACAATCTCAGCTTAAATAATATTGCACTGCACTGTAGCAACTTCATGAATTAAGTGAGAAAGAATAATAGGATGTTATTAGTTTGTATAATGCTGATAATATGGACTCTTTTTGTATAAAGTGCGTTGCTTATGTTTCTGACTTTCTAAGACTCTTTACTGAAACAAAGGTCTTTAGTACAACACTAGGAAATTATCACATATTATCTATTTAACTTCCTTTCTGTGCTAGAGGATAACGACGTTGACCTTAAATTCAATAAATCCCAGGGCGGATCCTCAGGTACACAGAGCTGAAATGTGATACTGTTTACGGATATGGGTACAACTTTTTTTTTTTAAATCGATCTTTATAACTCCAAAATTGAAGACAATTTTCTTCTATGAAATATTGGTTATGTCTTTCTGGACAGCTCAACCAAATCTCAGACTCCAGAAAGTACCTGTATGTGTTTTGTATCAATGTGTAAAAGTCTTTAGCTTGTGGTCTAGCTCTCTGTAGGTATTGGGCTACCTCTTGAGACCAGAGATGTTTTACTGCCTCAGCATAAACTTTAGCCAGAACTTGAATTCAGAGGAGTATTTTCTAATTGTTTTCACTCCGTGTAAAAATTCAAAGGTCTCATACCTTAAAATAAAAGTATGTTTAAGGGCTGTTTGGACAGTCTGATTAGACTTTTACCAGGTTTTTGTTTTCAGAGTAAAAAGTTTTCCAGTGGATTTAACAATCCAAACTGAGTCAGTGCATCAGGATATATCATCCCTAGGATGTCAATCTGTGTAGGTATGGCTTGGAAGTGAGCTGTTGTGATTGCAGCATATCTGTGAGTCCTTTTAGTAAAGACTGAGTTCAGTTTGAGAAGCACGGTCTCCTTGAGCGTTATCTAGCATATGGTAAATGGAGATGCTGTGATTACCTTGGTCTTGAATGCTGGATACACAAAACTGTCAAACTTGCCCTGTGACCATGAATGGAAGTAAATGGGTGGTGGTTTTTTTTTTTTTGTCTAGGCTTTGGTGTAATACTATAAGTTCAGAGCATTTATGTTGGTTTCTGGGAGGAAAAAAGAAATCTAACATTCCAATGTAATATCTAATCAACTGTGATGGAAAACTTAATATTACTAAATCACAGCTTCCTCCTCCAGCAAATCAAAATGATGAAACTAAGTGCTCTGTATTATTGTAGCAATGTTAAGTAACACATGTGGAGTGTAGGAGATGCTTTAGAGATTAATGGCATAACATGTACAGAAAGGTATGGAAGAGGAATGGAAGGTCAGGCTTGATATCATGAACAGAATTCATTCACAGCGAATGAAGCCTTCAGTGCAGCACTCAAGAAATGTGAAAAATTGTGAAGTTTCAGCAGATTCTGTTTTAAAATTTGAGTAACAAGAGTTGACAATTACATTGTTGTAGGCAATTTAGTACTCGTCACTTCAGCCATACTGGTGCAGGTCCAACCCTTTTCTATTATCTGTGCATATCAGTCAGGGTTACACATCTTCATAATATTTCTTCCTGTCACCAATGACCTTACTTGAAGCAGTGCTTGATTTAGGATTTGAATCTTTTGCAGTATTTCCTTCTAGTACCATCATAAACCACAATTTGAACAAAATTAATATGACTTTAGCCTACAGTCATAAAATAAATCCATGTGTGGTTGTTTTTTTTTTTCCCCCTGGCTAAGGAATCAAACTTGTAATTTCTTTCTTTTTTTCTTCTTTTTAACAATTGTGGTTAAATCCGATTATGCCAAGACTGAAGAATATATTTAGATAGCTTTACCTATTCCTGTACTACCTGGAGGAACCATCTCAGTGGCATTAAAAGAATTACTGTTTTATTTAAAGGGTCAAGGTTGAAGCAGCAAATGTCAAATAATCTCCAACAGCTATACATCAACTGCTAAACTGATGGGCTCTGCTGGCAAAAGGGATTTAAAATGGCAATCAGTGACAATGAATATTATGCAGGTTCTAGTGGGATCCTCACTACAGTAAAATGGATATTGATGCTTCTGGTCAAAAGCAATAAATATTAATGCGGCATCTTTTCTTTGTTTTTTTTAATAACTGTTTATTTCAAGATAATAGTCAAGATAGTAGTTAAAGCATATATCTGCAGTGATATAAGTTCTAATTAAGACTGCAGTGTCAGCAGATCAGAGATGATCATCTAGTAGAAACTGGGTTACAGACTGGTCTTCAGCAAGATGGGGATAACACTTCCTTTTCTTGAAGAAATGAGTGTTAGGTTCTATCTGTCAGTACCTAGGAAACACTATTGCTGTTTTTACATTGATAGCAGGAAGCCAGCTCAGGACTTGGTGCAATAACCTAACCTTAAAAAAAGGCAGCAGGCAATCACAGAAATGAACTTAACTGAGCAGAGGGCAAGGAGTCGGGACTGCGTTGCTTTACCTTCCTTGGCAGTGAAGCTGATGGCAGTGGTGGGAGTCTAGTGGCACTTGCTGTCTTTTACTAAAATCCAAGCTCCTGGAACCATGGGAACCTCAGTTTTAAATAAAAAGCAGAGGAGGGGGAAGTAATCTAATCTTCACGGCTTTGCTCGTGGTTTATAAATGCGTGGAGTTGGCTATATTGAATTTGGTGTAGCAACGTGTTTTGTTTAACACGTTTTCACAAGAGCAAAATTTTTCTTATCTCTTGCTAACTCTCCAATGTTGTCATAGCATTGGGATTTTTTTTTAATGTTCATGGGATTAAAGTTATTTTGGGACCCTAAACTGTGAATTCTTTCTTAAAAACTGTCAGAAAAATGTAGGCTGCCTTTTTCTTTCTGTGCTGCCAGCTGAGAAGAACCGGTTTTTTGATAGCTTTGATACTTTTATGGAAAACAGCCCTTCCTGTCATGAAGGTATTGGCTGGCTTCTCTCAGGGGTGTGCTGATGGTAGAGCAAGGGCTTTAAACACCACAAGTTTGATCATCGAAACTGAATTTTTACGCAGCAGTAGATGTGTGCTGGGAGCATTCCAAGACACTTGTAGACTGTTTGCCTTTGCATATGCCACAAGTTGGGGTGTAGTTACTCTTATTGGCATAGGTTTCCTAAGGACTTTGGCACACACAGCCTCTCCTGCTCCAAACCCTCCGCAACATGGAAAAGGAGGAGGGAGGAGAGCCTAGGAGCTTGGGCGTCTGTGATGATGGAGAATGAACCTACCCCAGGAGTGCTCTAGGTCTGTTCTCCTCCAGACCCTTGACTGGTACCAGTCCAGGATGGGCTGTTTGATCAGCACGAAGGGATGTTAGCAGGCTGGAAAATACTTCTGAACTACAGCAGCTCATAAAACTCTGTATTGCCTTGTGGAGATATAAGTCAAACTTTGTGGGGCCTGAGTACTCTTGAATTTTGGAGAAAACTCAGAACCAACAAGCGTTGTGTGGTTGGATTTTTTTGTTCGTTTGTTTGTTTTTTTGTGGGTCTTTTTTTAATTAAAAGGGGGGAAAAAACCCACCAACTCCCCCTTCCCCCCCTCAAACCAACTGACAAACAAACAAAAAACCAACACAAAAAAAGCGTTAGGCAGCAGAGCCTTTTTCCCCCCACTAAAAAGATAACATCTAGGTGTTTGTGTCTTTATACAGGAATTATTTGTTCTCTGAGACAATAAATAGAAAATGGTCAGCCACCTTTTTAGATTTGATGGTGGCTGAGTTTGTTGGTCTGGCATTCTCTTTTTTGAGTGTTTTTTATAGGAGGCACGTCCAGCTTACTGAATGTTTCCTTTACCACAGCGACTGACAGCTGAAGCAGAGCCTGCATCCTGACCAGGTAATATCACTCCACAAGGCTCGCAGTATTCCTACGCTAGCTGATTCTCAATCAAGATCAGAACTGTGTCATTATATATCGGGAGAAATTATTGTTTTCATATTTGGCTTTCTTTTGCCAATTTAACAGTATTTTCAAAACCAAACCAGTACAGGAAATCTTGTGTGTTTTTGTTTTTTTAGGTACCTATCACAGTGGAATCACACACTCATAAATTTGTCTTTTGCATTTGTCATCTGTGACTTTTCTGATGAGTTTTATACAATTTTTCGAAGTGTGTTGATTCAGACAGTTTAGTTCAAAACTGAGAAGTCGAATTTGATTGATTGAGAGAGTGTGCATCGGGCAAGGCTGTGTCAGAGTTACCTGAAGTCACGTTGTGCCCAGAAGCACCAGAACTCTGCCGATACAGGACGCCTGTGGTATGTTTTCAGCTGGGGAGTTAGACACAAATCCCACGCAGTGGGGCCTGTGACAGTGACCTGTGACTAATTTTTGTTGCTCTGCACCAAAAATTTACTGCTTCATTGCCGAGATCAGGCAGGTCACCACTATGAAGCCTCTCACAGCGTCTGGGTGGCTTTAGAGCTCTAAAAGCCTAAATGTGCGAGGTCACATTCTGAACAGACATCAGTAAGAACAGTAAATGCTGAGGCCTTGGTGCTATTAGGCAAGTAATCATTTAATTTGCATTTCCTATGAGTGCCTTGCTATGGGGATCCTAAAGGGCTTACCTATGCCTTATCCCCACTGTAGTAGGGGTTATGGAGTGTCGTCAACCCCATCATACAAGTGAGGCCCAAAGTGGTTAAGAGGTTTGACCAGTGGTGCACAGCAAATCCTCTGAGCCATGAAAATGACTCTCTAGTTCTTGATTCCATTTCTGTCCTCTACACATTTGAGTTTCGCTTGCAAAAATAACTCCAGAAACCTGTAGGCACAGAGATCTGCAGCTCCCTTTATACTTGTTCCAGTGTTGTTCAGTTCCGTAGATAAAAATGGTTGGAAAAATATTTTTCTTACCTGCAACAAAGGTGCATTTTATCAGTGGAATTAATGTGGCTTCTTCTTGTGACCATCTGTTTAAAAAATTTAAAGGGAGAATGGTGCATGAAATCTGAACCTGGTAGGCTTTTAGTTGGGGATGGGGGTAACTTTCCCTGAATTAATATATATTCTGGGAGAAGCAGTGAAACTTGCTGCTTCTCTTGCCACATCTCAGAATCCTTGTGGGTCTGTTTATTCTCCTTAATGAGCTGTGGATGAGGCTGGTCAGATAATTTCTGTTTGAGCAAGTTCTTCTGCAACAAAGACTTCTGTGAGCTTTAAGAGTATAGTTCCCCATCTTCCTTTTCGTATGCTGTGGCATCCGTGAGCGTCCTTGCATTTGTCTCTCCTCTCTCCTCCCTTTTCTTTAAGCAAACGGATTACCCAAAGCCACGTTATTTTTATTTATATACAGGTATTTTATGTATGTATTGTATATATTATTTCTATATGTGTGTGTATATATGCAGATGAGCTGTAACCGATTTTTTTTAAAGCAGTTAGGGACTGTTAGTAGTGGTGGTCTCATCTTTTTTCCACCGTTGCATGCTGTGCCTCTAATGTCCCCTGAGCACAACAAATATCAATATGAAAAATGAAAACTATCCAGCTGAGAATCGTCTGCATGACTTCACTCATGAGAGGAATTTATCCTTCACAGTTTGGAAGAGTCTTAATGTGTCCACTTCTGTCAGTGCTGGGCTAACCGTAAAGAAAAGCTCCGTAACAGCTGAACCGTCTGTGTTTGTAATTTGTTTACTCAATTGATTTGTTTTGATGAATACAGCAATAATTATAAACCCTTTGACTAGACATAAATTTGAGCCTCTCTTAAGGGGTTGTTTTAGTGGCTACTATTGTTTTGTTAAGCTTTTATAAAAGGTATCATCACATAATAAAAATTGAGCATTTTGTAAGCTTTTATAATACTGGGAAATGAGTCAGCTGGATTTCACCTAAAGGGCTTTCATTAGAAGTCCAGAATAGGAACACAAAATTATTTCCAGGATTCATATACATTGGTAAGCTCCTGGAAAGATGAGTAATGTTAGCACTTCAGCATTAAGATTACCTAAGTTATGGCCGTTGGGAAGCCCTTACCTAAGTGGGTTTCTTGCTTCCCATTGCTTGTTGTAGCACACGTCTTGCTGTCCTAACCCGACCCGGCAGAGTGCTGAAGTGTACACCCAGGGCTCAGATGGAGAATGTTGATGTATGTCTCCATGCAGAGGGTATATAACATTTTGAGTAGACTCTTCCCGCCCCCGTGTGATCAGCCCCTTCGCCTACCCCATGCTGCTCTGCGGGGCTGTGTGTGCCCTAGGGACGGTGTTTTTCTGCTCTGAAATCACAACTCCTTGACTTTTTTTTTTTTTGAAATCCGACTTACAAGCTTTTAGTGAACAGTTGTTGGTATTAAGAAGATACTTTGAAGTTCGTTCTTGTTGCCCTCCACGCTCACCCTTTCCTTTATGTTGGTATCAACAGTGCAGACACAGCTGATCTTCTGTGAACGCTGCTGCTTATGTCATTTGTTTGAAAATTAAAATTCTTTCAATTCTAATCATACTGTCTGTTTTGCACTAGACATTACTGTGTATTGACATATGATACGATCTAATAGAGAGAGTTGATTCATAGGAGGCTAAACGTTTTTGTTTTTCTGGTCATTGGTTTTTGATCAAGAGTTTGATCCAAAATGAAACCATAAAGGGCAGGAAATAAAAGACCTTTAAATGAGAATATAGCTCTGGAAATGTGTGCGCAGAATTTGTCTTTGTATTCATAACCTGATATTGCCCTGAAGGCATTTATTGAAATTCAAAGTATGCTGATCCCAGACTGATTTCAAATATGAAATTGGGAACTGACTTGGATTATATTTATATATAAATATATATAAAAATATATATGTGTATATAAATACAAAATCTAAGCAACAAAATGCAGATCGTCTATGAAGATGCATTCATTTACACTGCATCCAGTAGAATAATAGAATTGCGTTGATACAGAATCATAAATTTGGAGAACAAACAAGGACCAGCCAGTGTTTTAGTTTCAATTGTCTTTATAGTTTTAGAGTTTATGAAAAAGAAACAGATTATTTTCAGTAGGTGTAATTGATTATGACTAGTGGAGCCCTCCTCCTCCTGATAGCTGCAAATGTGCTGTGAATTGATGGAACATAAAAGGTTATCCCATTTCAGGTAAAAATAGATGGGCTAGAAATCCAGAATTCAACATTTGTCAGTGGTGCTGATAAACTAATATTACCACCCATCTGTAAATCCAAGAGTCAGACTAGCTTCAAACCTTGAACATAGTCGTCTATTACTTTTCTATATCGAATTCTTCCAAATGTGTTCAGACATGTCAGAGAAACGAATGTGATCTGAATCTGTTTCTACTATTAAATTTTACTGAGGAAAAAAAAGGTGTTTAAGGACCCCACGTATTGACCAAATACGAAATATCGGTGATACTTATTCTACTTCTTGTTGCTGCAAAAGTTACCATGCTTGTTTTACAAATCCTGATCACATACTAAACACACTCTAAAAATTGTGGTTCCCATCTCAGTGAAAATGTGGTTGACAGGAGCTGACAGTTCATTTGTATTCATTTATATTTGGGTCTTAATGCATTTTAGTTTCAATCTTTTTCTTTTCCATTTAAAACTTGCAGGAAAAAGCCTTAATGGAATTATGCATTTAAAGAGGTGCTGCTAATAAAAGTAAGGAAGACAAACAAGTTCTTTTCCATAAACTCAAGAGGGCCTGACTAGCAAAGTTCTGTTCACTTTTATTTGTTACCTATGTTCCTGAGTGGGTTCACCAAAACAGGAGAATCTGTGGTATTTAAACCTTTCAGCGCACGGGAAAAGTTCACACCACATCTCTTGTGGCAGAGGTGTGTAAAACCCTGCTAGAGTGAATCAAGGATTCTTTATGCTCAGGCTAATGGCATTTCATGCTCTATTTTTTTTCAACCTGATGTTAAAAATTTATCTGACTTTACAGTCCTGACTCTGAACAAGAAACTGTAAAATGGACTACAATTTTCTGACTGTAGATAATTTTTATTAAATTAATGAATTTGTTAAAAATTTAGGTGGCCTGGGTTGTGTGCAAGTATTTGTGGATAGATTACTTACTCCTTAAATGTGACTGTTGCTGAAAAGAGTTGGAAGGCATTTGGTTCTTCTGGTCCTAATCTAGAATATGGTTTTATTTTCTGCTCTTTTAAATTAAACTTGTGAAGAAGCTTTTTCAATGGGTTTATACAGCCCCCTTTTATGATAATTGCAAAATATTAGTGAAAAGTACTTTGTGCCAGAGGGATCTGCTCTTTGCAACAGGCTGTACAGATCAAACAAGTTGTTATTAAAAACAGATTCTTGACTGATAATATCCACCATCTGGGAGTAGTGATTGCAGATACAAAATTGGATTCACCGGGGGAGGTGGCTGTGCTGCTTGATGTTGAAATAGCCTTTGATAGACTAGGAAGAAGAGCTGTTTACTGTGGATAGAATTCCATGAATTTCTTGCAGGAATCCATTAAAACTCTCTATTATACCCTGGGGGCAGTGGGTGATGACTGAGTATTTTCCAATATCACTTCACATTGCAAATGGGGGAGGGAGTTTATCTAAGCGTGTATTTCCCTTTCTTATCACATTTCTTTGTTTATTACTGTCAAGTCCTGGCAGAGCAGGTTAGAACAACCACCAGATTAATGACACTTAAGCGGATCTTTCTTTGTAGACAGAATCTGATTTTTTTTTCTTTAAAGTGCTGAGTACTTAGAGCAGATGCTGAGCAAATCTTTGTGTGGCTTATCTTTGTTTACTAAGGCTGCAGAAAGCTTTTGTGGAAGAGGATGAGAACTGAGGATTTCAGCATTCCTGTGCTCACACTGCTAGCCCTATAACCATTATATTTTTCCACTGAGGACTATGTTGTATTGCCCCTATGTGTTTGCTTTGCATTTGAATGACAAACCTCATAGCCCGAAAAACGGTCAATACTTTGTTGTGTTTCTTAAGCTGTATTTTTATAACTTGTGCAGTTCTGGTGAAGTCAAACTTTTCTGGAGACAAAAGGTTAATAAAGATTCCCCCTGGGAGAGGCTGAAATAGAGCCACCGAGCGCAAGCACGTTTGCCGGATTAAATCCCTCTGCATGTAGAACTTCATTTTGTCAAAGTACTCAGCAGGTTTTTGCCACCTCCACGCTCATGGAAAATAAACTCTTTGGACTTTGTGTAGAAATAGAGCATCTCATCGTTCCCCAGTCCACATCATGATGACATTGCGATGTGTGTGACACAATACGATGTACATCTGTATGCTGGGCTTTACAACACTTTTGGCAATCCACCTCCCTGAGCTAGCAAGACTTGGCATAAATATCATAAAGCAATATTAAAAAAAAGTTTGTGAAAGAATGCCAGTGTCTAACTTCATCCCTGTCTCTCGTTCATCCTGTTGATACTATAGTGTTTATATGAACTAAGACATCTTACCAAAACACCTTTTGACTCAGAATATGATGATTTTGAGTGAACTATTGCAAATCCAAAGGTGTTTGGGATTGGAAGAGGAAGGGGGAGGTGAACAAAAAAGAGAAAGTACTGTTTAAAGATGATTCAGCTTCCTTCAGTTCATAACTCCTATGTAAGATGATATAGGAGTTATATCTGCAGGAGAGAGAGATAACTCAGAAATATCGAAGTATTCACTATATGTCAATGAGAGAGAAGAATTTATAATCACTATCTCATCTGCAGATTGGATGATAGCTGTCACGTCTCATAGAATAGTTGTCTTCTCTCAATTCAGGCCTCTTCAAGAATGAGGTTTTTCTTTTTATAAAGAGATTTATAGAGAAATTGCTATTTCCAGTGAGGGATTTTTGTTGTGATTTTATTCCTTTCTCTCGTAACTGTAACTACATATAGGTACATTGCTTTTTTTTCATAACTGTCATAGTATGAAAGGAAAGGAGAGAGCCCACTGACTGAGACACACTAACCTGGGATTCGAAATACTTGGATTTGACTTTTTGCTGGGCCACAGGTCTCTTGGATTTCCTTAAGCAAATTGCCAGGATCAGGTCACACAGGAAAAGAAATGGATGTTCCACAGTAATAACTAACGCTTAGACATCCTTTGCCTGGGGTCTGCCTCTCTGATTTGGGTGTCCTGACTCTCTTGGGCTAATGCATGGGACTTAACTTTTTAGGATGAGACGCCATCCTCTACTGCTTTGCTTTTCATCATGGCAAATAAAACCCATAACTGCAGGCATGGATGGTGTTCAAAAAAGAAACTGGGGATAATGCCCTTTTTGAGGATTGGAATGAAAGTGAGGTTTAACATCAAAACTAGTAGAGAGGCTCCTTATAAAAGCACAATAATTTAAGAAGGACGTTTTTGTTAATTGCACATTTAGTAGCACATCCGTAGTGTACCAGATTTCCTATTCCACATTAGTTTGAGAAATCAGTGTAGTTCTTCACCCCATTAAAAGCAGCCTTTTGCTGAGCTCCTATCATGATGATGATGATTTGAAGCTATGTGGGGAAAACAAATCAATCACAGTTTACTATTCATGACTTGCAACTTGCGAAGTCCCGAACTATCATGTAATGTTCTAGAGCAAAATGTGTTGCAATAATAATTCATGTTTTATTGCTGTTTCATGTTAGCAAGGTGCCTACGTCTCCCTTCAACATATAAACCTTTGATCTTGTGAAAATGGGGTTCATTTGTTTTGCCTCCCACGCAGACACAATCTGCTAAATGCTCCCTGCCCAAATTCTGATTAACTGTCAGCTCAACTGTGCGCAGTAAGTCTGGGAGGAAGGTAGATTTAAAAGAAAAATGCTGGGGCTAGCTTGTCTCTGGTCTGGGTCCCGCAGCCTTGTATGGTCACAGCAATTTTAGATGACATTTACAGATTACTTTGGAGACCTAATATGCAAAAAGACAGCGATACAAAATGCATGCATTTTTTTGCCAGTCATGGTATATCAGGCTGAGCAACTTCTTGCTTCCTTGCTTAGCAGCATTTATCCTCTTTTTCCCTTACCTCAGTTACTCTTTATAATAATAATACATCTAGTATATGTCACAGTCCTTGACTTTTTTTTCTTTGAAAGAATTTTAGCATGTAGAATATCTAACCAGGCTAGCCTCCTAAACACTTTTAATGAGTAGACAACAGAGTATTGTTGAGTTGCATGAATTACATATAGTTGGATTTGAAGTGTCTAACTATGATAAATATTTGAAATAATAATAGGTGATGTAAGAAACATTAGAGGACTGAAGTTGGGGGGGGGGGGGGATATCCCTGACCTTCCCCCCCTTACTTTGGCGCTAGCTAAAATGTTTGTAGGAATGTTATGTTTTTCCAAAAATCTGATTAGTTTGCATGCAGATTTAGCTCAGATAACAATATGGCATAGGTGCTATGTGTTCCTTGAACATTTATTATTTCAAAATTATCACATAAGTATAAAGTCATAAGCAGTTTCATCTTTAATTTCTTTCCATGATGCAATTCAGAAGCACAACCCTTTTTTAAAAGCATTTGTTAAAAATTTAAGTATCGGGTCAAACAATTGCTGAAAAGTAAAGACTGGTTCAGAAAATGTAAAAAAATAAACACATACACACAACCCCCCAATGGTTATTAACACTAACAGTCTGTAGATACTCACCTGGGAACGCCACTGTTAAGACTGGAGTTTATATGCCTTTAGTCTGCTGTAACTATGAGTGGTGACAAGCACCTCTGCAGACAGCTTCATGAAGAGTAACTATATTCAGACAGGAAAATAAATGCAAATAACTAAATAATGCTATGTCCTATTCTCTGTTTAAAGACCTTGAAGGATTTGCAAGGGACGAGCAGGCCTGTAACTGAAATGGCGTTATCCATTCTTTCATTAAATCTATGGGAGCTTAATATCTTTGAGACTGCTACCCCTTTGCTGACTTTATTAAGACTAGCCAACAGGTTAAGTCATTATTACAAGAACTGATAGACACACAGGTACAGTAATTGCTTAAGCCTCATTTCATTGGTAAATTAGGCTAAAAATAGAATGGAGGAACCTCTGGTAAGACTTGCAGATCTGTAGTTTCAATTTTCCACGACAAGGCCCATTAGAAACAAATTGCATGCCTCAGTGACTGTCCTTTCCGAAGCACATCATGGTAAAATGCACATGATTCTGAGCCTATTGTCTATGTACTTCCTAGGTCCAATAAATATACAGAATTTATAAGCAACAGAGGGTGTAATATTCTAAGCCGTTCTGCTGCCTTTCTCATTAAAAGCCGTATAGAGGCAGGTACTGTGGAACTTCCCACAGATGTTCAGACCTTCACTGTAGCTGCGCCTTTGTAGGAAGGTTTCACATAGTAATATGATAAATGTCCAGAGGGGAAAAATATTTCACATCTGCATGCAGTTAATTGTTGTCACAGATCAATATCTGCAGTCTGCTTCTCCTTCCTCACCACCATTATCATTAAAAAGGGTAATAGTCAAGGACTGTGCTTGTCAAAAAAAAAAAAAAGTCAAAAAAGATAGTTATGGGAACACAGATGTTGATCTGTTTTAGAGCATTTCTCATTCAAGCTTCTTTACATATGACTGAAAGTAAAAAAAGTCTTGCGATTGCTTTGCATCTTTGTTTTCTTTTGGAATGACTCATCAAGGCCATAAATCTCCACTTAAAATGAAGTTATTTGCTTAAAATTCTAGGGTGAGTATGAATTTCAGAAGTAACTGAAATTAGCAGCATGCTTCTACACAGACTAAACGATTTGTTGTTGCACTGGAAAGGTAGTTGATGGTATTCTAATTAGCATTATTAGGTAAGTGCTGGAAACAACAGCTGAAGTTGGAATAATGCTTTGTTTTAAAGTTGGGCAAGTTTAGAAACCACCTAAAATCTAAAGTTTTTCCATTTTCTGTCACTGGTTTATTGAAATCTGTCCTTTTCTAAATCTTATGAGGGGGTGGAGTGACAGAGAAGGGGTTTCGGTCAGAATTTTGCTTCTGACCAGCTATGATAAATGAGCTGAAAGATTTGCAGCCCACCTTCCTGAAATGTCTAGTAATCCTTTCCACTGAGTGAGTTGGAAACGCCATGAAAATACTTTAGTATTCCTGCTTCTGGTTTGCTTGAGGCTAAAGTGGTGCGGGCATGTTTAAACAAGGTGAAAGAGTTGTGAACTTCTTTAACAGCAGCAGTATCAATTTACAGATTCATGTTTTGTGTCCAGGCTGGTTTTTGTTTTTTATGGTCGCCTATGGCAAGAAAACAACGGATTAAATTGGTAAAACAACATAAGGACTTTCATAATAAAAAATAAAAAAATTTCCTACTTTTCAACAAGATGGTGACCAGTAATAAAAAAACATCATACAGGGACTGTAAAATTCTGATAAGGGTATATATTAACTCTCGTTAGACTCTCCATGTTACCTCATTGTCCCTGAATAACGGTAGGAACAATTTTTTTCCTAAAATTCAAAGTATTTTAAAATCACATATTGGTTCTTTGTCACTAGCAGTCTCCAGACTGCGGTAACTTTGGTTTCAGATGTTTTCTCCCTCTGGTTCCCCTTGTACTCTTATTTCTCTTAATAGGCAAATGAGAAAAATATCTGACACCAAAGCAAAATGAGTCAAGAAAAACATGTCATTAAATGTCACATTTGAAAGAGTCTTCTAGATAGGATAAAACAATAATTTAAAAATAACTGAGGTGTAGGAGGTATAAAACGTATTTTGAGGCTTCCTGAAGATGTGATTTTAAGACAAAAATAAAATAGTATTTATGCAAATACTGTCAGCAAAGTACAAGTTTGTCCCCTGTCCCTTGCTGGATATACAATGGCAACGACTTTCAGGCTGATTTACGTGCATGTTTGGGACACTCGACTACAAAACCCCTTTTTGTTTTTTGTCATTTTCTGAGCAAAACCCCTCTCCAGCCCGGGCTGCTGTGCGGCTCCGGCAGCCAGCCTCCAGCACGGCCCTCGCCGCTGGCGCTTCTCTCCCTGGCTTCCCTCTAAAATGGGTTCCTCGTGTTCAAGCCTGTCTGGTGTGGCCTGTCGTAGCAGGAAACGCCGAGAAGGAAGGTGGGAGATTCTTCTGGTCTTTTTTTTTTTTTAGCCTGCAGGTCAGACAGCGCATCACGTGTTGTTTCAGATGTAAAACATTGAAATGGTTTGGGGATTTACATTCTGCTGGACTTGTCCATAGCAGGAATTTTCTGGTTTTACACAATTTTATTTTCAGAGGTTCATTGCGGTGCCATCTTCTGCCTTGTTATGAGGCAACTATGTGAGAGAAGTGGTGTGAAATCACGCAGCCATGTAACCTCTCCCTCTCCCTGAAAGAACTGTGTTTGCTCACTTGTGTGTACCCAACAACTAAATCGTGGTAACTCCAGATTAATATTACTCTCGAGTCCAATTTTCATGAAGTATTTACAAAAGCCACTCCCCTGAGGCATGAGGGTGAAACGGTCCCACACCAGCTCGGGCTCGCTGTAGAAGGAAGGAGAGGGGACACGAGCAGCCTGCCTCTGTTCAGCTTCGAAACATAGCGGCTTAAACCTCAAGTGGTCGAGGGTAGGAAGTTTGGTTTTGGTTTGTTTATTGTTTTTTTTTTTTAATGCTTTCTGATGCTTCCCACGTAGTTCACGTTCATTCGAATAAGTCCCTTACAGAGGCATTGGTCCATACCCCCTTGCCGCCATAAAGTGCCTGTGGCAGCGTCCACACAGTGTCCTGTCAGCCCCAGCACTGCCTGGGGAAGGGTTTGGCCCCTCGTGGCAGAGCAAGACCCACCCTCAGCCTCCCCCCAAAACATCATTTACAGGTAGGGGAGGCCTGGCAGGATGGCGTAGCTGCTTTTCACCAAAAAATGTGGGTTTGAGGAGAGAGGTTTCCAGGGCTTTTCTCAGGGCTGTGGGGAGAGGCAGAGACTGCCGGTTCCTCTCACCTCTTCTGGCCCAGCTCCCTGCTTGTCCATGGCTGGAAGTTGTGTGGGTGTTTTCATAAACACACGTAACTACACTTCATTTTTTTTTTTGGTCATTTTTTTAATATGGGGAAAATACCCATGTGGCTGCTGCCTGGCAACTGGTGAAGCTCAGCGGGAGACTCTGAGGAGCCTGAGGAGGAGCTGTGAGTGTGGGGGTATTGCCTAGCAACGGCAGCCCCCTCATGCCAGGCTTGCTGTGGCCATTGGGGCCTCCAGGAGGAGGCCTCTCTGGAGAGCTTACAGATGAGGCTTTTAAAGCTGTAAATTAAAGATCTTTGTATATATTCTGGTCTCCGCTGTCCTGTAAAAAGTATTCATTATTCTCTTCTTCTAAAGGAAACAAAATACTGGTTTGCAAGCTCCCTTCCTTTTATGCAAGAACAAGCCTTGATGGAGGGCAGCTCCTTCCTTGGGTGCCCATTGACATGTGGAGGGTTTGGCTTTACAGATTGTATTGATATTTTGCAACAGCATCTGCAGCTGGGCTTGCTAAAAATATCTTTGGAGATAATTCAGTGAGGAAAAACATCTAACTGTATAGAAGGATTTTATTTTTAAGGTCTGAATTGCTGTTAAATTTCATCCCCTCTCTCTCTCTCTCCATAACATGCATTATTGAGTGCTCTGTGTAATGCTGTCAAGCATCTGGGTGCTATCAGCTAATGAGTCGTATCCAACTGTGTGTCAGTCTCTTCAGACTAGGTGGGATGGTGTATTTACTGAAGTGGAAGAAAAAAACCCCAAGAAAATAGAGAAAATTGCCATGACAAAGATCATTGCTGTCTCATTAAGAGTTGTACAGTTAGACCTTTCCACACTTGAGATTTCCTTTGCCGTCTCCTAGGCACTTATTTTCACTGGTCTCCTTACCCTGCGCTGTTGTAGCAGTGTGAATTCCACTCCTATGTCCATCTGTACAGTGTGTAATTAGTAGTAACATCATTCTTGTCAGGAACCACCCCTCCTTGGTGTGCTCTCATTTTCAGCTGCTTAAATGTAGGATTTTTCTACTTCTTTGGGAGGGCAGGAGGAAGCTTTGACTGAAATGTCCCAGTTCAGCCAGGATCAGCTGTGACAGATCATTAGAGGAGGCAATGATAGAAATAGGAGCTCACTGTGGAGAATGCCTTTCTGCTGGCCGAGAGGTATACTGATAACTGTAGTGACCTCCTTGTTTTTCTTAAACAAGAACCGCTTGGAAGATGAGTAGATTGAATCTAAGCTTTCCCACAAATTTTTCTTTTTGTTGTTTGACAACTTTTTCTCAGCTGTTGATTGTGGGATTCAGGGATGTTCAAAGTCTAATAAATTATTTTATTGAGTAAATGTGAGATGCAACAGTAACTCCATGCCCAGTAACTCGCAACCTCTTCCAATATGATGTATTGCCACCTGCCAAGACAAACTACCTGTAATTTGGAGGGAAAGGGTTTTTGCATTCCCCAGTACTCGTGGTATTTCTAAGTGTGCCAGTCTTTCTGCTTTCTGTGTGTGGGAGATCCACGTTCTAGTCCTTATGCTGTGTAGAACAAGCTGTGCACATGGCTCAAACTTCTTAATTCCAACAAAATGTCTTCCATATCAGAATACAAACAACACATGATTGGGTTTTTTTTGCATTAAATCCTCTCTTGGTCTGTTGCATTGATTTAATGAAACCATAAATCTGCCTGTTCAGTACAATATCTATTTGATTACATGTTTTGATGTTGTAGTATATCGTTGTATCAAATATTCAGACATTTCATCAAAACACAATGTCTATCCTCATCTGCTGTTTGATACAAATCACTGAAGTATATGAATTATAATTGGATAAAATATTCAGCATGATTGCTTTACCTGAAGGTGCGTCATAAGTCATGAGTAGCCAGTAACTTATTTTCTGTTGTGCTTTGACGACATACATGAATAAATAAATTGTTTTCTGAGGGATTGATTTAGAAGTAGCAAGCAGACGAGAGAAAATATTTCCCTTTTGACTTTTAAGGAGAATTGGTGTTAAATGAATAAGTTGGGGAGGTCTGTCAGGGCATATTGTACTGGTGGAATGCAAACATGCAGAAGATTGTGCATTGAGCAGGAGGGCTGTGTGCTCATTATGAGAGAAATGTATTGCAGTACAAAGCACAGATTTTGGCTATAATGTGGTTCTTTCTCTTGGTTACATTGGATGGGTATTATGGTCAGCAGGACTTTTGATTTTAGTGGGAGCAGAACTTGACACATGAATTGCTTCCTCAGCTTTAAGGAACTAATTCTTCAAAGACTTTAAAAACTGAAGTGAGAGCAGGCATATTCATTACCAAGGTCTATTTTTGTGCAGTCCATTAACACAGTTGGAAGACAATGATAATGCTATTAAATGAGTACACTTGAAAAATGCTTGGGAAAATTGTCTTGTTAACAGGAACCAATGAGGTGGTAACCTGAAATTAGACCAGTGGGTCTTACTATACTTTAGAGATACTTGGAGCTAGAGGCAGAAGGATCAAGATTTTTACGCACAGAACAATACATGTTTTTAAATTCCAGGTTAGACTGAGAAAGTATGATTTACATGTGTCTTTTAATATATCTTAACTTCCAAAAATTATCACTAGTTCTGGAAGGCCTTTCACTCTACCATAATCAAGACAACAGTGTGGCTTTGAAATATTTGATGCCAAAAGGAGCTTTGAAACTGGGTGGTGTTTATAAGAGAATATTGTAGGAAGCTGCAGATTTTGTCTGTCTTTTTAACTGTTGAAAGGAAGGCTTTGCAGAAATGGTACCTTCATTGATGCTATTTCAAGGAAAGATCTGCTGTTTGCTAGTGGAACATTCTGAAAGTTTATGTTGTTTTTAAAAAAACCCCAACAAATTCACAAGCTGGAGTTTTAGGATCTAAAAGTTGTCACTAATACTGCACATTAGGGCAATTTAGTGCTTTACAAATGCACAGAAATACTGAAGAGATATACTGGTTTTATACAAATATCTCCTGAAGGAAGAACCTAGTAAATCTGATTTAGCTAGAACTTCTATTTTTCTGTGGAACTGCTTTTCATAAATGAGTAAATAGGGAAAAAACCCAACTAGCCGGTAATAAACAAATTATCATTATGCCATTTGTAGGGTTAGTGATGTGTTCTGACTGTGTTTTCACACTGGTTTTGCGAGCAAAATAGACAGTTGTCTTACAGAAAATGTTTGATGTTAAATGAGAATTTCAAAGACAAGGAACCTTGTATAGTCTGTATGGTTATATTGATAGGTTATGTTGGTGTGACATGCTTGAATAATGACGTTTTGATGCTATATGCTCACAGCTAATTAATATTCTCTTTGGCTTAATGAGTCTTGCTCTTAAATAAGTAAGACCTCAACATAACTTAAATTATAGTTTTTATTTAGATTTAAATTATTATTGGGGGAGAGAAGTTGTAAACTGATATTTTAGGAATGATAAAAAATAGACAAGAAGTAAGGTCGGGTGAATGTTTTGCATTAAACTCTGAATACCTGACTGCTTATATGAACCACAAGCAATTCTGACTACCTTACAAAAACCCTTGGTTTTCCTTCCTCTCCATGCTGAAGACAAAACCCACATAGTGAGCTCACTAGTATAACCAATGCCTCTGTAAAATCTTGGCACAACATTGCACTTACTAGGACTTTGGGAAAATGAACACTATTTTTGGATTTGTAGGAAGAAATTCCCTTGAAAGGAGATAGCAATGTCACTTCTTTTCATGTAGTTGCCTCGTACCCTACTGTTTTAGGAAATGTGCTGTATTTTTCCTTAATCTTGTCAGGTAAGGCTATAGCTCAGTTCCAAGCACTACTCCAGACTTTTGTTTAATAACACATGCAGAAAATCTATAATTTAACTTATTTACCTGTGCAGATTGTGAAGCAAAATAAACCCCACACATATTAAAATTGTAATAGGATTTATGCAAATTCCCTTTCCCACCTGAAATACTGGGCACTGTTTGTCAAAAGTCTCTATTTTTCTGAACGTAAGCTCTGTGCTGATTCTGTTTTTCATTTTGATGTTTTCAAACCACAGTGGGAATCAAAAATACTTTCAAACTGATTCGATGCTGAATTTTTCATTAAAAAAAAAAAAAAGTATGAATACAGTAATTATCAAAGCAGCAGCAGCCTGAGCTCCCTACCTGAATTTTCAAACTTGAAGTCTTATCTGTGTGCTCTGGTCAAGGTCTTGTTTTAAATTTTATGTCTTTATTATATTAAGTAGAGGAATGCTGATGCTTTGGATGGAGAAAGGCTATATGGCCTCTTAGACTTTGCATCTTTCCCCTTCTTTTTGCATATGTACATTTTAAAACCTGTTTTTTCCCTTCCTCTCTTTTTTTTTTGGGGGGGTGGGGGCAGTGCCGGGAGAGAATCTTTTTTAGTAAGAATGACTTCCAAATGATCTTCATTCCATACCAAAGGAAAAATTTGGGTAGTGAGCTGAGCAGTGTGGCTCAAGGTCTTTTAAGTGCCATGTTGTGCTATGATACCATAATGTTTGTTCTCCTGAGGGCCCAGACCCCAGTAGCTTTTGACGCATGGGAAGAAACAGCTGATGGGAAGGGTCTTTTGTTGACCCTTTGAATAAAAGCGGATGCATAAAAGTACTTTATTTTCTGCTTTCTTGCTACTTCAGCTGTGGTCTTTTAGTTACATTGTGTGATTAGGAGTCATACCTTGCCCGAAAGCCATTTTTCACGTTTGCTTTGCGAGTTGTGGTCTCAATAATCTTGGCTAGCATCAAACATTTCCTCTTTTGTAGCATGATCTCTAAAGCTAAACTGTTCCTATTGCTCTAGTGATTAACTAATTGCAAATTAATTCTTTGTGGCGAGTGTGTTGTGGAAGCTTGCTTTGGGTAGTATCATTTTACAGTTCTGCACTAAATTGTCTGAGATGCAAAGCTATGATGAGTGATTGTGCCCTCTAGACTGTTTACCTCTTCCTTAGATGTGAAGAACTGAGACCCTGATGCAGTCATATGTTGCTCTCAAAAGGCACGTTTACCCACTTCCGCTCTTCCTCTGTCAGATACCCTCACTGTTAAATGGAAAGCTTCCTTATGACTGTGTGTTCTGTCACTGTATTGACTTCAGCCTCTCTTGTGCGTGGCCATCAGCAGAAACTTGTTTATTTCTTTTCTGCATTTATAACCTTGCGATCCTTGATAACTTCAGCTAGATTTACCAAACTTTGAAGGGCTTGGTTTTGTATGATGGTAGGGAGAAGACTTAAGCTGATTTTTGCTGTACATAAAGCAGTTTATAACTGAAAAGTGCCCTCTGGAGTGCTGCTCTGCGTGCTTTGTTCTTGAAAAAGTGTAACTACCTCAGGGATTCTGTAAGCTTCTGATTTAATTCCTGTATTTTCATTGTAAGTGAGGGATGACCAAAACAAAAAATAGGTCTAACTTTGGGAAAATTCAAACCTAGATTTGCAGAAGAAAATTCTGCTTTGTTGCATGCATAATTCCTGATGACCTGGCAGAGGATGTATGCCCATGTGAAGAGTGGGGCCAAATAGAAGCTCTGAAA